>NC_135236.1:7255111-7939486 GCF_051348905.1 Ranitomeya variabilis | reverse complement strand
ACTACTATAATACTGTCCCTATGTACAAGAATATAACTGCTATAATACTGCCCCTATGTACAAGAATATAACTGCTATAATACTACCCCTATGTACAAGAATATAACTACTAAAATGCTGCCCCCTATGTACAAGAATATAACTACGATAATACTGCTCCTATGTACAAGAATATAACTACAATAATACTGCCCATATGTACAAGAATATAACTACTATAATACTGCTCCTTTGTACAAGAATATAACTACTATAATAATGCCCCTATGTACAGGAATATGACTACTATAATACCGCCCCTATGTACAAGAATATAACTACAATAATACTGCTCCTATATACAAGAATATAACTACTATAATACTGCTCCTATGTACAAGAATATAACTACTATAATACTGCTCCTATGTACAAGAATATAACTACTATAATACTGCTCCTATGTACAAGAATATAACTGCTATAATACTGCCCCCTATGTACAAGAATATAACTACTATAATACTGCCCCTATGCACAAGAATATAACTACTATAATACTGCTCCTATGTACAAGAATATAACTAGTATAATACTGCCCCTATGTACAAGAATATAACTACTATAATACTGCTCCTATGTACAATAATATAACCGCTATAATACGGCTCCTATATACAGGAACATAACTACTATAATACTGCTCCTATGTACAAGAATATAACTGCTATAATACTGCCCTTATGTACAAGAATATAACTACTATAATACTGCTCCTATGTACAAGAATATAACTACTATAATACTGCCCCTGTGTACAAGAATATAACTACTATAATACTGCTCCTATATACAAGAATATAACTACTATAATACTGCTCCTATGTACAAGAATATAACTGCTATAATACTGCTCCTATGTACAAGAATATAACTACTATAATACTGCCCCTATGTACAAGAATATAACTACTATAATACTGCTCCTATGTACAAGAATATAACTACTATAATACTGCCCCTATGTACAAGAATATAACTACTATAATACTGCTCCTATGTACAAGAATATAACTACTATAATACTGCCCCTCATGTACAAGAATATAACTACTATAATACTGCCCACTCTAGTTCTGCCTCCACACATATAACATTATGCCGCCTGTTCAGTTTGACACTTGGCGCTGTTGTTTGTTTCCTTCCTCTTGTTAAGTTCACAATCTGTAGCCCAGAGCAGAGACGTTGCGGTTTTTTCCTCTGCACAGTGTTGCATCGCCTGCCTTCCTCCATGTCTCATTTCTCGCAGAACATTCTAGATTCATTTGCATTTGAAGAAGATAATAAATGTGAAAAACGTGTCCAGAATCATGTGTATAAATAGCTGGAGCAGATCCCGCTGTGTGACCGACTTCCTCAGACATCACAGTCCTGGGAAATAGATATGTGCAGGAATCTGCTCAGCAGGAAGTGTGTGAAAAGTGAAGTCAACCATTACAGGCTTGTAAAGTGGAGGGTTTCCCCTCAGGGAGTGATAAAATCAAGACCCCCATAGTCCCACAACATCTGTATTTATGTAGCGTAAAACTAAGCCGACTCAGGATCTGAGATGTTGCACGGACGTGTTCTCGGGCTATCATGCTTCAATCGCACTTGTTTTGCAATTAGATTTTCCCGTGTTTTGTATTTATCATTGGTGACCACTGTACAGGAGCCCGATCTTTAGTAATTATCATCGGTGACCACTTTATAGGAGCCCGATCTTTAGTAATTATCATCGGTGATCACTTTAGAGGAGCCTGATCTTTAGTAATTATCATCGGTGACCACTTTACAGGAGCACGATCTTTAGTAATTATCATCGGTGATCACTTTACAGGAGCCTGATCTTTAGTAATTATCATCGGTGACCACTGTACAGGAGCCCGATCTTTAGTAATTATCATCGGTGACCACTTTATAGGAGCCCGATCTTTAGTAATTATCATCGGTGATCACTTTAGAGGAGCCTGATCTTTAGTAATTATCATCGGTGACCACTTTACAGGAGCACGATCTTTAGTAATTATCATCGGTGACCACTTTAGATGAGCCTGATATTTAGTAATTACCATCGGTGACCACTTTACAGGAGCCTGATCTTTAGTAATTATCATCGGTGACCACTTTAGATGAGCCTGATATTTAGTAATTACCATCGGTGACCACTTTACAGGAGCCTGATCTTTAGTAATTATCATCGGTGATCACTTTATAGAGCACGATCTTTAGTAATTATCATCGGTGACCACTTTAGATGACCCCGATCTTTAGTAATTATCATCGGTGACCACTGTACAGGAGCCTGATCTTTATTAATTACCATCGTTGATCACTTTATAGGAGCCCGATCTTTAGTAATTATCATCGGTGACCACTTTAGAGGAGCCTGATCTTTAGTAATTATCATCGGTGACCACTTTACAGGAGCACGATCTTTAGTAATTATCATCGGTGACCACTTTAGATGAGCACAATCTTTAGTAATTATCATCACCAGTGATCACTGTACAGGAGCCCGATCTTTAGTAATTATCATCGGTGACCACTTCAGATGAGCCCGATCTTTAGTAATTATCATCGGTGACCACTTCAGAGGATCCCAATCTTTAGTAATTATCATCGGTGACCACTTTACAGGAGCACGATCTTTAGTAATTATCATCAGTGACCACTTTAGATGAGCCCGATCTTTAGTAATTATCATCGGTGACCACTGTACAGGAGCCTGATCTTCAGTAATTATCATCAGTGACCACTTTAGATGAGCCTGATTTTTAGTAATTACCATCGATGATCACTTTACAGGAGCCCAATCTTTAGTAATTATCATCGGTGATCACTTTACAGGAGCCCAATATTTAGTAATTATCATCGGTGACCACCTTAGATGAGTCCGATCTTTAGTAATTATCATCGGTGGCCACTTTAGAGGAGCCCCGATATTTAGAAATTATCATCGGTGACCATTTTAGAGGAGCCCCGATATTTAGTAATTATCATCGGTGATCACTTTAGATGAGCCCGATCTTTAGTAATTATCATCACACAGTGACTACTTTAGATTAGCCTGATCTTCAGTAATTATCATCGGTGATCACTTTAGATGAGCCCGATCTTTAGTAATTATCATCGGTGACCATTTTACATGAGCCTGATCTTTAGTAATAACCATCGATGATCATTTTACAGGAGCCCGATCTTTAGTAATTATCATCGGTGACCATTTTAGATGAGCCTGATCTTTAGTAATTACCATCGATGATCACTTTACAGGAGCCCGATATTTAGTAATTATCATCGGTGACCACCTTAGATGAGCCCGATCTTTAGTAATTATCATCGGTGACCATTTTAGATGAGCCTGATCTTTAGTAATTACCATCGATGATCATTTTACAGGAGCCCGATCTTTAGTAATTATCATCGGTGACCATTTTAGATGAGCCTGATCTTTAGTAATTACCATCGATGATCACTTTACAGGAGCCCGATATTTAGTAATTATCATCGGTGACCACCTTAGATGAGCCCGATCTTTAGTAATTATCATCGGTGACACCTTAAGAGGAGCCTGATCTTTAGTAATTATCATCGGTGACCATTTTAGATGAGCCTGATCTTTAGTAATTATCATCGGTGATCACTTTAGATGACCAGGATCTTTAGTAATTATCATCGGTGACCACTTTGGATGATCCCGATCTTTAGAAATTATCCTCGGTGACCACTTTAGAGGAGCCTGATCTTTAGAAATTATCATCGGTGACCACTTTAGAGGAACCCGATCTTTAGTAATTATCATCGGTGACCACTTTAAATGAGCCCAATCTTTAGTAATTATCATCGGGGACTGTTGTGAATTCCGTTCTAGGGCTCCCTCCTGTGGTCATGAGTGGTACTTTGTGAGTTCTGTTCATGGGCTCCCTCTGGTGGGTTTGAGTGTTACGGCTGGTCTGTAGCTGGACTCCAGCTGCCTCGTTTCCTGCTAGGCTTGCTGCCTATTTAACTCCATCTGGACCTTTACTTGTTGCCTGCTGTCATTGTATTCAGTACTGGTTCAGATCTCTCTGGGACTTCCCTTGTGACCTGTCTCCTCGTGGAGAAGCTAAGTTCATGCTAGTCTATTTTTGCTCATTGCTATTTGAAAATGTTTCTCAGTATATGATGAGTTCAGTCCAGCTTGCTTATATGCTATTTGATTGCTAGCTGGAAGCTCTGGGGTGCGGAGTTGCGCCCCTCACATCGTGAGTCAGTGTGGGAGTCTTTTTGTATTCTCTGCGTGGATAATTTTTGTAGTATTTTATACTGACCGCACAGATTCCTTGCTATCTTCTGACTATTTAGTTATTAGCGGGCCTCATTTGCTAAAACCTGTTTTCATTTCTATGTTTGTGTTTTCCCCTTAACTCACCGTTATTATTTGTGGGGGCTGCCTACACTTTGTGGAAAATTTCTCTGAGGCAAGTGAGGCTTTGTTTCTCTCTAGGGATAGCTAGTTTCTCAGGCTGTGAAGAGGCATCTAGGCCTAGTCAGGTACGCTCCACGGCTGCCTATAGTGTGTGTTGTTAGGATCAGGATTGCGGTCAGTAAAGTTCCCACATCCCCAGAGCTTGTCCTTATTTCTGGTTTACCTATCAGGTCAGTTCATGTGTCCTTACCACCAGAACCATAACAGTACAGCAGGCCTTAAAAAGTGTTAATGCATCACAAAAGAGGGATAAGAGAAGCTCTGAGGTTTTTTTTTTCTTCTGCAGTGTGTTTGGCCTCTCTCCTCCCCTTAATCTCTGGGTGGTTCAGGATTCAGCTGCAGATATGGACATTCAAGGTCTGTCCTCTTGTGTGGATCAGCTCGCTACAAGGATACAAAGCATTCAGGATTATGTAGTTCACAGTCCTATGTCAGAACATAAAATACCAATTCCTGAGCTGTTCTCTGGAGATAGATCTAGGTTTTTGAATTTCAAAAATAATTGCAAATTGATTCTTTCTCTGAGACCTCGTTCCTCTGGTGACCCTGCTCAGCAAGTTAAAATTATTATTTCTTTGCTACGTGGTGACCCTCAAGATTGGGCATTCTCCCTGGCGCCAGGAAATCCTGCATTGCTAAATGTGGATGCGTTTTTTCTGGCGCTTGGATTGCTTTATGAGGAACCTAATCTAGTAGACCAGGCAGAAAAGATTTTGCTGGCTCTCTCTCAGGGTCAGGATGAAGCAGAGGTTTACTGTCAGAATGTGGAATTACAGTGGAATGAGTGTGCCCTGGCGGCGATTTTCAGAAAGTGTCTTTCTGAAGCCCTTAAGGATGTTATGGTGGGGTTCCCCACGCCTGCGGGTCTGAATGAGTCAATGTCTTTGGCCATTCAGATTGATCGGCATTTGCGGGAGCGCAAACCTGTTCACCATCTGGCGGTGTATTCTGAACAGAAGCCTGAGTCTATGCAATGTGACAGGATTCTGACCAGAATTGAACGGCAAAATCACAGACGTCAGAATGGGTTGTGCTTTTACTGTGGTGACTCCACTCATGTTATCTCTGATTGTTCTAAGCGCACAAAAAGGTTCGCTAAGTCTGTCACCATTGGTACTGTACAGCCTAAATTCATTTTGTCTGTTACTTTGATTTGCTCTCTGTCATCCTACTCTGTTATGGCTTTTGTAGATTCAGGCGCTGCCCTGAATTTGATGGATTTGTCATTTGCCAGGCGCTGTGGTTTTATCTTGGAACCATTGCAATTCCCTATTCCACTAAAGGGAATTGATGCTACGCCATTGGCCAAGAATAAGCCTCAGTACTGGACTCAAGTGACTATGTGTATGACTCCTGCACATCAGGAGGTTATTCGCTTTCTGGTGTTACATAATTTGCATGATGTTGTCGTGTTGGGTCTGCCATGGCTGCAGGTTCATAATCCAGTCCTGGATTGGAAAGCAATGTCTGTGTCAAGTTGGGGTTGTCAAGGGGTACATGGCGATGTTCCTTTGGTGTCAATTGCTTCTTCTACTCCTTCTGAAGTCCCTGAATTTTTGTCGGATTACCAGGATGTATTTGATGAGCCCAAATCCAGTGCCCTACCTCCTCATAGGGATTGTGATTGTGCTATAAATTTGATTCCTGGTAGTAAGTTCCCTAAGGGTCGACTTTTTAATTTATCAGTACCAGAACATACCGCTATGCGGACTTATATAAAGGAGTCTTTGGAGAAAGGGCATATTCGTCCGTCCTTGTCACCTTTGGGTGCAGGGTTCTTTTTTGTGGCCAAGAAGGATGGTTCTCTGAGACCCTGTATAGATTATCGCCTTCTAAATAAAATCACGGTCAAATTTCAGTACCCTTTGCCTCTGCTGTCCGATCTGTTTGCTCGGATTAGGGGGACTAGTTGGTTCACCAAGATAGATCTTCGAGGAGCTTATAATCTTGTGCGTATAAAGCAGGGCGATGAATGGAAAACAGCATTTAATACGCCTGAAGGTCATTTTGAGTACTTGGTGATGCCTTTTGGGCTTTCTAATGCCCCTTCCGTGTTTCAGTCCTTCATGCACGACATCTTCCGAGAGTATCTGGATAGATTTATGATTGTGTACCTGGATGATATTTTGGTCTTTTCTGATGATTGGGAGTCTCATGTGAAGCAGGTCAGGATGGTGTTTCAGGTCTTGCGTGCCAATGCCTTGTTTGTGAAGGGCTCTAAATGTCTCTTTGGAGTCCAGAAGGTTTCCTTTTTGGGCTTTATTTTTTCCCCTTCTACTATCGAGATGGATCCAGTTAAAGTCCAGGCCATCTATGACTGGACTCAACCTACATCGGTGAAGAGTCTTCAGAAGTTCTTGGGCTTTGCTAATTTTTACCGCCGCTTCATCACTAATTTTTCTAGTGTGGTTAAGCCTTTGACGGATTTGACTAGAAAGGGTGCTGATGTGACGAATTGGTCTTCTGCGGCCGTTGAGGCCTTTCAGGAGCTGAAACGTCGGTTTTCTTCGGCTCCTGTCTTGCATCAGCCTGATGTCTCTCTTCCCTTTCAGGTCGAGGTTGATGCTTCTGAGATTGGAACAGGGCCTGTCTTGTCACAGAAAAGCTCTGATGGCTCGGTGATGAGACCATGTGCTTTCTTTTCTAGAAAGTTTTCGCCTGCCGAGCGGAATTATGATGTTGGTAATCGGGAGTTGTTGGCAATGAAGTGGGCATTCAAGGAGTGGCGACATTGGCTTGAGGGAGCCAAACATCGCGTGGTGGTCTTGACGGATGACAAGAATTTGATTTATTTCGAGTCTGCCAAGCGGTTAAATACTAGACAAGCTCGATGGTCGCTGTTTTTCTCCCGTTTTGATTTCATGGTTTCGTACCTTCCGGGCTCAAAGAATGTTAAGGCTGATGCCCTTTCTAGGAGTTTTGTGCCTGACTCTCCGGGAGTTTCTGAACCGGCTGGTATCCTCAGAGAGGGGGTGATCTTGTCTGCCATCTCCCCTGATTTGCGGCGGGTGCTGCAGGAATTTCAGGCCGATAGACCTGACCGGTGTCCACCGGAGAGACTGTTTGTCCCGGATAGATGGACCAGTAGAGTTATTTCCGAGGTTCATTCTTCGGTGTTAGTGGGTCATCCTGGGATTTTTGGTACCAGGGATTTGGTGGCCAGGTCCTTTTGGTGGCCTTCTTTGTCGCGGGATGTGCGTTCTTTTGTGCTGTCCTGTGGGATTTGTGCTCGGGCCAAGCCTTGCTGTTCTCGTGCCAGTGGATTGCTTTTGCCTTTGCCTGTCCCGAAGAGGCCTTGGACGCATATTTCCATGGATTTTATTTCGGATCTTCCAATCTCTCAGAGGATGTTTCTCATCTGGGTGGTTTGTGATCGTTTTTCTAAAATGGTCCATTTGGTGCCCTTGCCTAAGTTGCCCTCCTCCTCTGATTTGGTTCCGCTGTTTTTTCAGAATGTGGTTCGTTTGCATGGTATTCCGGAGAACATTGTGTCTGACAGAGGGTCCCAGTTTGTGTCCAGATTTTGGCGGTCCTTTTGTGCTAAGATGGGCATTGATTTGTCTTTTTCTTCGGCCTTCCATCCTCAGACGAATGGCCAAACCGAACGAACTAATCAGACCTTGGAAACTTATCTAAGATGTTTTGTTTCTGCTGATCAGGATGATTGGGTGACTTTTTTGCCATTGGCTGAGTTCGCCCTCAATAATCGGGCTAGTTCTGCTACTTTGGTTTCGCCTTTTTTTGTTAATTCTGGTTTTCATCCTCGTTTTTCCTCAGGTCAGGTTGAGCCTTCTGACTGTCCTGGGGTGGAATCTGTGGTGGATAGGTTGCAGCTAGTGTTGAGCAATACCGTCCGATACTTGAAAGTATCGGTATCGGAAAGTATCGGCCGATACCGGCAAAGTATCGGATCTAATCCGATACCGATACCCGATACCAATACAAGTCAATGGGACTCAAGTATCGGACGGTATCCCTGATGGTTCCCAGGGTCTGAAGGAGAGGAAACTCTCCTTCAAGCCCTGGGATCCATATTAATGTGTAAAATAAAGAATTAAAATAAAAAATATTGATATACTCACCTCTCCGACGCAGCCTGCACCTTATCGAGGGAACCGGCAGCCTTCTTTGCTTAAAATGCACGCGTTTACTGCCTTCCGTGACGTCACGGCTTCTGATTGGTCGCTTGCCGCCCATGTGACCGCGACGCGACCAATCACAACAAGCCGTGATGTAATTTTCAGGTCCTGAATGCCTAATTCTAGAATTAGGCATTCAGGACCTTAAAATTACGTCACGGCTTGTTGTGATTGGTCGCGTCGCGGTCACATGGGCGGCACGCGACCAATCAGAAGCCGTGACGTAATTTTCAGGTCTCTCAAAATTACGTCACGGCTTGGTAATTACTAAAGATCGGGATCAACTAAAGTGGTCACTGGTGACAATTACTAAAGATCGGGCTCATCTAAAGTGGTCACTGATGATAATCACTAAAGATCAAGCTCATCTAAAGTGGTCACCGATGATAATTACTAAAGATCAGGCTCCTCTAAAGTGGTCCCCTGTTATGGTTCTGGTGGTAATAACACATGAACTGACCTGATAGGTAAACCAGAAATAAGGACAAGCACTGGGGATGTGGGAACTTTACTGACCACAATCCTGATCCTAACAACACACACTATAGGCAGCCGTGGAGCGTACCTGACTAGGCCTAGACGCCTCTTCACAGCCTGAGAAACTAGCTACCCCTAGAGAGAAACAAAGCCTCACTTGCCTCAGAGAAATTTTCCCCAAAGTGTAGGCAGCCCCCACAAATAATAACGGTGAGTTAAGGGGAAAACACAAACACAGAAATGAAAACAGGTTTTAGCAAATGAGGCCCGCTAATAACTAAATAGTCAGAAGATAGCAAGGAATCTGTGTGGTCAGTATAAAATACTACAAAAATTATCCACGCAGAGAATACAAAAAGACCCCCACACCGACTCACGATGTGAGGGGCGCAACTCCGCACCCCAGAGCTTCCAGCTAGCAATCAAATAGCATATAAGCAAGCTGGACTGAACTCATCATATACTGAGAAACATTTTCAAATAGCAATGAGCAAAAATAGACTAGCATGAACTTAGCTTCTCCACGAGGAGACAGGTCACAAGGGAAGTCCCAGAGAGATCTGAACCAGTACTGAATACAACGACAGCAGGCAACAAGTAAAGGTCCAGATGGAGTTAAATAGGCAGCAAGCCTAGCAGGAAACGAGGCAGCTGGAGTCCAGCTACAGACCAGCCGTAACACTCAAACCCACCAGAGGGAGCCCATGAACAGAACTCACAAAGTACCACTCATGACCACAGGAGGGAGCCCGAGAACGGAATTCACAACAGTACCCCCCCTTGAGGAGGGGTCACCGAACCCTCACCAGAGCCCCCAGGCCGATCAGGACGAGCCAAATGAAAGGCACGAACCAAATCAGCAGCATGGACATCAGAGGCAACAACCCAGGAATTATCCTCCTGACCATAGCCCTTCCATTTAACCAAGTACTGAAGCTTCCGTCTCGAAATACGAGAATCCAAGATCTTCTCAACCACATACTCCAATTCTCCCTCGACCAATACCGGAGCAGGAGGATCAACAGAAGGAACCACAGGCACCACATACCTCCGCAACAATGACCTATGGGACACATTATGAATGGTAAAAGATGCTGGGAGGTCCAAACGAAATGACACAGGATTGAGGATTTCTGAAATCTTATAAGGACCGATGAAACGAGGTTTGAACTTAGGAGAGGAAACCTTCATAGGAACATAACGAGATGACAACCATACCAAATCCCCCACACGAAGTCGGGGACCCACACAGCGACGGCGATTAGCAAAGCACTGAGCCTTCTCCTGTGACAACGTCAAATTGTCCACTACGTGGTTCCAAATCTGCTGCAACCTATCCACCACAGAATCCACCCCAGGACAGTCAGAAGGCTCAACCTGACCTGAGGAAAAACGAGGATGAAAACCAGAATTACAAAAAAAAAGGCGAAACCAAAGTAGCAGAACTAGCCCGATTATTGAGGGCGAACTCAGCCAATGGCAAAAAAGTCACCCAATCATCCTGATCAGCAGAAACAAAACATCTCAGATAGGTTTCCAAAGTCTGATTAGTTCATTCGGTTTGGCCATTCGTCTGAGGATGGAAGGCCGAAGAAAAAGACAAATCAATGCCCATCTTAGCACAAAAGGACCGCCAAAATCTGGACACAAACTGGGATCCTCTGTCAGACACAATGTTCTCCGGAATACCATGCAAACGAACCACATTCTGAAAAAACAGCGGAACCAAATCAGAGGAGGAGGGCAACTTAAGGCCCCGTCTCACATAGCGATTTACCAACGATCACGACCAGCGATACCACCTGGCCGTGATCGTTGGTAAGTCGTTGTGTGGTCGCTGGGGAGCTGTCACACAGCGACCAACGATCAGGGGAACGACTTCGGCATCGTTGAAACTGTCTTCAACGATTCCGAAGTCCCCCTGCAGCACCCGGGTAACCAGGGTAAACATCGGGTTACTAAGCGCAGGGCCGCGCTTAGTAACCCGATGTTTACCCTGGTTACCAAAAAAAACAAACAGTAAAAAAACAAACAGTACATACTCGCCTTTCGGTGTCCGTCAGGTCCCTTGCCGTCTGCTTCCTGCTCTGACTGAGCCGCCGTACAGTGAGAGCAGAGCGCAGCGGTGACGTCACTGCTGTGCTGCGCTCTCACTGTACGGCGGCACTCAGAGCAGGAAGCAGACGCCGGGGGACGTTACGGACACCGGAATGTAAGTATGTAGTGTTTGTTTTTTTTTTACATTTACGCTGGTAACCAGGGTAAACATCGGGTTACTAAGCGCAGCCCTGCGCTTAGTAACCCGATGTTTACCCTGGTTACCAGTGAAGACATCGCTGGATCGGTGTCACACACACCGATTCAGCGATGTCAACGGGACCTGTTATGGTTCTCAATGGCAAGAGAACATAGCCCAGCAAACATAAGTACTAGCTCTTGGAAGGATGGAAACTAAACTGACCATGAACTAAACCTGCCGCAACAACTAACAGTAGCCGGGTAGCGTTGCCTACGTTTTTTATCCCTAGACGCCCAGCGCCGGCCGGAGGACTAACTAATCCTGGCAGAGGAAAATATAGTCCTGGCTCACCTCTAGAGAAATTTCCCCGATAGGCAGACAGAGGCCCCCACAAATATTGGCGGTGATTTTAGATGAAATGACAAACGTAGTATGAAAATAGGTTTAGCAAAATTGAGGTCCGCTTACTAGATAGCAGGAAGGCAGAAAGGGCACTTTCATGGTCAGCTGAAAACCCTATCAAAATACCATCCTGAAATTACTTTAAGACTCTAGTATTAACTCATAACATCAGAGTGGCAATTTCAGATCACAAGAGCTTTCCAGACACAGAAACGAAACTACAGCTGTGAACTGGAACAAAATGCAAAAACAAACGAGGACTAAAGTCCAACTTAGCTGGGAGTTGTCTAGCAGCAGGAACATGCACAGAAAGGCTTCTGATTACAATGTTGACCGGCATGGAAGTGACAGAGGAGCAAGGTTAAATAGCGACTCCCACATCCTGATGGAAACAGGTGAACAGAGGGGATGATGCACACCAGTTCAATTCCACCAGTGGCCACCGGGGGAGCCCAAAATCCAATTTCACAACAGTACCCCCCCCTCAAGGAGGGGGCACCGAACCCTCACCAGAACCACCAGGGCGATCAGGATGAGCCCTATGAAAGGCACGGACCAGATCGGAGGCATGAACATCAGAGGCAGTCACCCAAGAATTATCCTCCTGACCGTATCCCTTCCACTTGACCAGATACTGGAGTTTCCGTCTGGAAACACGGGAGTCCAAGATTTTTTCCACAACGTACTCCAACTCGCCCTCAACCAACACCGGAGCAGGAGGCTCAACGGAAGGCACAACCGGTACCTCATACCTGCGCAACAATGACCGATGAAAAACATTATGAATAGAAAAAGATGCAGGGAGGTCCAAACGGAAGGACACAGGGTTAAGAATCTCCAATATCTTGTACGGGCCGATGAACCGAGGCTTAAACTTAGGAGAAGAAACCCTCATAGGGACAAAACGAGAAGACAACCACACCAAGTCCCCAACACAAAGCCGAGGACCAACCCGACGCCGGCGGTTGGCAAAAAGCTGAGTCTTCTCCTGGGACAACTTCAAATTGTCCACTACCTGCCCCCAAATCTGATGCAACCTCTCCACCACAGCATCCACTCCAGGACAATCCGAAGATTCCACCTGACCAGAAGAAAATCGAGGATGAAACCCCGAATTACAGAAAAAAGGAGACACCAAGGTGGCAGAGCTGGCCCGATTATTGAGGGCAAACTCCGCTAAAGGCAAAAAAGCAACCCAATCATCCTGATCTGCAGACACAAAACACCTCAAATATGTCTCCAAGGTCTGATTCGTCCGCTCGGTCTGGCCATTAGTCTGAGGATGGAAAGCAGACGAGAAAGACAAATCTATGCCCATCCTAGCACAGAATGCTCGCCAAAATCTAGACATGAATTGGGTTCCTCTGTCAGAAACGATATTCTCCGGAATACCATGCAAACGGACCACATTTTGAAAAAACAGAGGAACCAACTCGGAAGAAGAAGGCAACTTAGGCAGGGGAACCAAATGGACCATCTTAGAGAAACGGTCACACACCACCCAGATGACAGACATCTTCTGAGAAACAGGAAGATCCGAAATAAAATCCATCGAGATGTGCGTCCAGGGCCTCTTCGGGATAGGCAAGGGCAACAACAATCCACTAGCCCGAGAACAACAAGGCTTGGCCCGAGCACAAACGTCACAAGACTGCACAAAGCCTCGCACATCTCGAGACAGGGAAGGCCACCAGAAGGACCTTGCCACCAAATCCCTGGTACCAAAGATTCCAGGATGACCTGTCAACGCAGAAGAATGAACCTCAGAAATGACTTTACTGGTCCAATCATCAGGAACAAACAGTCTACCAGGTGGGCAACGATCAGGTCTATCCGCCTGAAACTCCTGCAAGGCCCGCCGCAGGTCTGGAGAAACGGCAGACAATATCACTCCATCCTTAAGGATACCTGTAGGTTCAGAGTTACCAGGGGAGTCAGGCTCAAAACTCCTAGAAAGGTCATCCGCCTTAACATTCTTAGAACCCGGCAGGTAGGACACCACAAAATTAAACCGAGAGAAAAACAACGACCAGCGCGCCTGTCTAGGATTCAGGCGTCTGGCGGACTCAAGATAAATTAGATTTTTGTGGTCAGTCAATACCACCACCTGATGTCTAGCCCCCTCAAGCCAATGACGCCACTCCTCAAAAGCCCACTTCATGGCCAAAAGCTCCCGATTCCCAACATCATAATTCCGCTCGGCGGGCGAAAATTTACGCGAGAAAAAGGCACAAGGTCTCATCACGGAACAATCGGAACTTCTCTGCGACAAAACTGCCCCAGCTCCGATTTCAGAAGCGTCGACCTCAACCTGAAAAGGAAGAGCAACATCAGGCTGACGCAACACAGGGGCGGAAGAAAAGCGGCGCTTAAGCTCCCGAAAGGCCTCCACAGCAGCAGGGGACCAATCAGCAACATCAGCACCCTTCTTAGTCAAATCAGTCAATGGTTTAACAACATCAGAAAAACCAGCAATAAATCGACGATAAAAGTTAGCAAAGCCCAAAAATTTCTGAAGACTTTTAAGAGAAGAGGGTTGCGTCCAATCACAAATAGCCTGAACCTTGACAGGATCCATCTCGATGGAAGAGGGGGAAAAAATATATCCCAAAAAGGAAATCTTTTGAACCCCAAAAACGCACTTAGAACCCTTCACACACAGGGAATTAGACCGCAAAACCTGAAAAACCCTCCTGACCTGCTGGACATGAGAGTCCCAGTCATCCGAAAAAATCAAAATATCATCCAGATACACAATCATAAATTTATCCAAATAATCACGGAAAATGTCATGCATAAAGGACTGAAAGACTGAAGGGGCATTTGAAAGACCAAAAGGCATCACCAAATACTCAAAGTGGCCCTCGGGCGTATTAAATGCGGTCTTCCACTCATCCCCCTGCTTAATTCGCACCAAATTATACGCCCCACGGAGATCTATCTTAGAGAACCACTTGGCCCCCTTTATGCGAGCAAACAAATCAGTCAGCAGTGGCAACGGATATTGATATTTAACCGTGATTTTATTCAAAAGCCGATAATCAATACACGGTCTCAAAGAGCCATCTTTCTTAGCCACAAAGAAAAAACCGGCTCCTAAGGGAGATGACGAAGGACGAATATGTCCCTTTTCCAAGGACTCCTTTATATATTCTCGCATAGCAGCATGTTCAGGCACAGACAGATTAAATAAACGACCCTTAGGGTATTTACTACCCGGAATCAAATCTATGGCACAATCGCACTCCCGGTGCGGAGGTAATGAACCAAGCTTAGGTTCTTCAAAAACGTCACGATATTCAGTCAAGAATTCAGGAATCTCAGAGGGAATAGATGATGAAATGGAAACCACAGGTACGTCCCCATGCGTCCCCTTACATCCCCAGCTTAACACAGACATAGCTTTCCAGTCAAGGACTGGGTTATGAGATTGCAGCCATGGCAATCCAAGCACCAACACATCATGTAGGTTATACAGCACAAGAAAGCGAATAATCTCCTGATGATCCGGATTAATCCGCATAGTTACTTGTGTCCAGTATTGTGGTTTATTACTAGCCAATGGGGTGGAGTCAATCCCCTTCAGGGGTATAGGAGTTTCAAGAGGCTCCAAATCATACCCACAGCGTTTGGCAAAGGACCAATCCATAAGACTCAAAGCGGCGCCAGAGTCGACATAGGCATCCGCGGTAATAGATGATAAAGAACAAATCAGGGTCACAGATAGACTGTAAAGTGCCAATTGAAACAGACTTATCAAGCTTCTTAGTACGCTTAGAGCATGCTGATATAACATGAGTTGAATCACCGCAATAGAAGCACAACCCATTTTTTCGTCTTAAATTCTGCCGTTCACTTCTGGACAGAATTCTATCACATTGCATATTCTCTGGCGTCTTCTCAGTAGACACCGCCAAATGGTGCACAGGTTTGCGCTCCCGCAGACGCCTATCGATCTGGATAGCCATTGTCATGGACTCATTCAGACCCGCAGGCACAGGGAACCCCACCATAACATCCTTAATGGCATCAGAGAGACCCTCTCTGAAATTCGCCGCCAGGGCGCACTCATTCCACTGAGTAAGCACAGCCCATTTACGGAATTTCTGGCAGTATATTTCAGCTTCGTCTTGCCCCTGAGATAGGGACATCAAGGCCTTTTCCGCCTGAAGCTCTAACTGAGGTTCCTCATAAAGCAACCCCAAGGCCAGAAAAAACGCATCCACATTGAGCAACGCAGGATCCCCTGGAGCCAATGCAAAAGCCCAATCCTGAGGGTCGCCCCGGAGCAAGGAAATCACAATCCTGACCTGCTGAGCAGGATCTCCAGCAGAGCGAGATTTCAGGGACAAAAACAACTTGCAATTATTTTTGAAATTTTGAAAGCAAGATCTATTCCCCGAGAAAAATTCAGGCAAAGGAATTCTAGGTTCAGATATAGGAACATGAACAACAAAATCTTGTAAATTTTGAACTTTCGTGGTGAGATTATTCAAACCTGCAGCTAAACTCTGAATATCCATTTTAAACAGGTGAACACAGAGCCATTCCAGGATTAGAAGGAGAGAGAGAGAGAGAAAGGCTGCAATATAGGCAGACTTGCAAGAGATTCAATTACAAGCACACTCAGAACTGAAGGAAAGGGAAAAAAAAAAAAAAAAAAAATCTTCAGCAGACTTCTCTTTTCTCTCCTTTCTCTGTCAATTAATTTAACCCTTTTTGGCCGGTCAAACTGTTATGGTTCTCAATGGCAAGAGAACATAGCCCAGCAAACATAAGTACTAGCTCTTGGAAGGATGGAAACTAAACTGACCATGAACTAAACCTGCCGCAACAACTAACAGTAGCCGGGTAGCGTTGCCTACGTTTTTATCCCTAGACGCCCAGCGCCGGCCGGAGGACTAACTAATCCTGGCAGAGGAAAATATAGTCCTGGCTCACCTCTAGAGAAATTTCCCCGATAGGCAGACAGAGGCCCCCACAAATATTGGCGGTGATTTTAGATGAAATGACAAACGTAGTATGAAAATAGGTTTAGCAAAATTGAGGTCCGCTTACTAGATAGCAGGAAGGCAGAAAGGGCACTTTCATGGTCAGCTGAAAACCCTATCAAAATACCATCCTGAAATTACTTTAAGACTCTAGTATTAACTCATAACATCAGAGTGGCAATTTCAGATCACAAGAGCTTTCCAGACACAGAAACGAAACTACAGCTGTGAACTGGAACAAAATGCAAAAACAAACGAGGACTAAAGTCCAACTTAGCTGGGAGTTGTCTAGCAGCAGGAACATGCACAGAAAGGCTTCTGATTACAATGTTGACCGGCATGGAAGTGACAGAGGAGCAAGGTTAAATAGCGACTCCCACATCCTGATGGAAACAGGTGAACAGAGGGGATGATGCACACCAGTTCAATTCCACCAGTGGCCACCGGGGGAGCCCAAAATCCAATTTCACAACAGGGACCTCAACGACCAAAAAAAGGTCCAGGCCATTCCGACACGACCAGCGATCTCGCAGCAGGGGCCTGTGTTATGACCCCAATGGCGAGGGTCTCAGAGGAACGTGGAAGTCTGCAGAGTACAAAAATCCAGCTCATAGGGCAGTGGTAACTGGGTTGACCATATATCTACTCCTAACGCCAACACTAGAAGTAGCCGGGGATCATTCCTACGTTGATTCTAGATGACACGCGCCAGCCGGAGAATCTAGCTACCCCTAGTAGAGGAAAACAAAGACCTTTCTTGCCTCCAGAGAAGGGGACCCCAAAGCTGGATAGAAGCCCCCCACAAATAATGACGGTTAGGTAAGAGGAAATTACAAACACAGAAATGAACCAGGTTTAGCACAGAGAGGCCCGCTTACTGATAGCAGAATAAAGAAAGGTAACTTATATGGTCAACAAAAACCCTATCAAAATCCACACTGGAAATTCAAGAACCCCCGAACCGTCTAACGGTCCGGGGGGAGAACACCAGCCCCCCTAGAGCTTCCAGCAAAGGTCAGGATATAGATTTGGAACAAGCTGGACAAAAATACAAAACCAAAACAAATAGCAAAAAGCAAAAGGCAAACTTAGCTGATATAACTGGAACCAGGATCAGTAGACAAGAGCACAGCAGACTAGCTCTGATAACTACGTTGCCAGGCATTGAACTGAAGGTCCAGGGAGCTTATATAGCAACACCCCTAACTAACGACCCAGGTGCGGATAAAAGGAATGACAGAAAAACCAGAGTCAAAAAACTAGTAACCACTAGAGGGAGCAAAAAGCAAATTCACAACAGTACCCCCCCCTTAGTGAGGGGTCACCGAACCCTCACCACGACCACCAGGGCGATCAGGACGAGCGGCATGAAAGGCACGAACTAAATCGGCCGCATGAACATCAGAGGCGACCACCCAGGAATTATCCTCCTGACCATAGCCCTTCCACTTGACCAGGTACTGAAGCCTCCGCCTGGAGAGGCGAGAATCCAAGATCTTCTCCACCACATACTCCAACTCGCCCTCAACCAACACCGGAGCAGGAGGCTCAGCAGAAGGAACTACAGGCACAATGTACCGCCGCAACAAGGACCTATGAAATACATTGTGAATAGCAAACGACACAGGAAGATCCAGACGAAAAGATACAGGATTAAGGATTTCCAATATCTTGTAAGGCCCAATAAAACGAGGTTTAAATTTGGGAGAGGAGACCTTCATAGGAACAAAGCGGGAAGAAAGCCATACCAAATCCCCAACGCGTAGTCGGGGACCCACACCGCGGCGGCGGTTGGCAAAGCGCTGAGCCTTCTCCTGTGACAACTTCAAGTTGTCCACCACATGATTCCAGATCTGCTGCAACCTATCCACCACAGAATCCACCCCAGGACAGTCAGAAGGCTCCACATGACCCGAAGAAAAGCGAGGATGGAAACCAGAGTTGCAGAAAAAAGGCGAAACCAAAGTGGCGGAACTAGCCCGATTATTAAGAGCAAACTCAGCCAACGGCAAGAATGTCACCCAATCGTCCTGATCAGCAGAGACAAAACACCTCAAATAAGCCTCCAAAGTCTGATTGGTTCGCTCCGTCTGTCCATTAGTCTGAGGATGGAAAGCAGACGAAAACGACAAATCAATGCCCATCCTACTACAAAAGGATCGCCAGAACCTGGAAACGAACTGGGATCCTCTGTCTGACACAATATTCTCAGGGATGCCGTGCAAACGAACCACGTTCTGGAAAAACACAGGAACCAGATCGGAAGAGGAAGGCAGCTTAGGCAAAGGAACCAAATGGACCATCTTGGAGAAGCGATCACATATCACCCAGATAACGGACATGCCCCGAGATAGCGGAAGATCAGAAATGAAATCCATGGAGATATGTGTCCAAGGTCTCTTCGGGACAGGCAAGGGCAAGAGCAAACCGCTGGCACGAGAACAGCAAGGCTTAGCTCGAGCACAAGTCCCACAGGACTGCACAAATGACCGCACATCCCTTGACAAGGAAGGCCACCAAAAGGACCTGGCCACCAGATCTCTGGTGCCAAAAATTCCCGGGTGACCTGCCAACACCGAGGAATGAACCTCGGAAATGACTCTGCTGGTCCACTTATCCGGGACAAACAGTCTGTCAGGTGGACAAGACTCAGGCCTATCAGCCTGAAATCTCTGCAACACACGTCGCAGATCCGGAGAAATAGCTGACAAGATAACTCCATCTTTAAGAATACCAACAGGATCAGCGACTCCAGGAGCATCAGGCACAAAGCTCCTAGAAAGAGCATCGGCCTTCACATTCTTAGAACCTGGTAAATACGAGACAACAAAATCAAAGCGGGAGAAAAACAATGACCAGCGGGCCTGTCTCGGATTAAGGCGTTTAGCAGACTCGAGATACATCAGATTTTTGTGATCAGTCAAGACCACCACACGATGCTTAGCACCCTCGAGCCAATGACGCCACTCCTCAAATGCCCATTTCATGGCCAACAACTCCCGATTGCCCACATCATAATTTCGCTCGGCAGGCGAAAACTTCCTAGAGAAAAAGGCACAAGGTTTCATAACAGAGCAACCAGGGCCTCTCTGCGACAAAACGGCCCCTGCCCCAATCTCCGAAGCATCCACCTCAACCTGAAAGGGAAGTGAGACGTCAGGCTGGCACAAAACAGGCGCCGAAGTAAACCGGCGTTTCAACTCCTGGAAAGCCTCCACGGCAGCAGGAGCCCAGTTAGCTACATCGGAGCCCTTCTTGGTCATATCCGTCAAAGGTTTCACAATGCTAGAAAAATTAGCGATAAAACGACGGTAGAAGTTAGCGAAGCCCAAGAACTTCTGAAGACTCTTAACTGACGAGGGCTGAGTCCAATCAAGAATAGCTCGGACCTTGACTGGGTCCATCTCCACAGCAGAAGGGGAAAAAATGAACCCCAAAAAGGGAACCTTCTGTACACCAAAGAGACACTTAGAGCCCTTGACAAACAAAGAATTTTCACGCAAAATTTTAAAGACCAACCTGACCTGCTCCACATGCGAATCCCAATTATCAGAAAAAAACAAAATATCATCCAGATAAACAATCAAAAATTTATCCAGATACTTCCGGAAAATGTCATGCATAAAGGACTGAAAAACTGAAGGCGCATTGGAGAGCCCAAAAGGCATCACCAAGTACTCAAAATGACCTTCGGGCGTATTGAATGCGGTTTTCCATTCATCACCTTGCTTAATGCGCACAAGGTTGTACGCACCACGAAGGTCTATCTTGGTGAACCACTTGGCACCCTTAATCCGGGCAAACAAGTCAGACAACAGCGGCAAAGGATACTGAAATTTGACAGTGATCTTATTTAAAAGCCGATAATCAATACAAGGTCTCAAAGATCCGTCCTTTTTTGCCACAAAAAAGAATCCCGCACCAAGAGGAGAAGAAGACGGACGAATATGTCCTTTCTCCAGAGACTCCTTGATATATGAACGCATAGCGGTATGTTCAGGTACCGACAGATTAAACAGTCTTCCCTTAGGAAATTTACTGCCTGGGATCAAATCTATAGCACAGTCACAGTCCCTATGAGGAGGCAGTGCACTGGACTCAGACTCACTGAAGACATCCTGATAATCAGACAAATACTCCGGAACTTCCGAAGGCGTAGAAGAAGCAATAGACACAGGCAGGGAATCCCCATGAATACCACGACAGCCCCAACTTGAGACTGACATAGCCTTCCAGTCCAGGACTGGATTATGAGTCTGTAACCATGGCAGCCCTAAAACAACCAAATCATGCATTTTATGTAAAACCAGGAAACGTATCACCTCGCGGTGTTCAGGAGTCATGCACATGGTAACCTGTGTCCAATACTGCGGTTTATTTGCTGCCAATGGTGTAGCATCAATACCCCTAAGAGGAATAGGATTTTCTAATGGTTCAAGAGTAAAACCACAGCGCTTAGCAAATGAGAGATCCATGAGACTCAGGGCAGCACCTGAATCTACAAACGCCATGACAGGATAAGATGACAGTGAGCAAATCAAAGTTACAGACAGAATAAATTTAGGTTGCAAATTACCAACGGTGACAGGACTAACAACCTTAGCTATACGTTTAGAGCATGCTGAGATAACATGTGTAGAATCACCACAGTAGTAGCACAAGCCATTCCGGCGTCTATGAATTTTCCGCTCATTTCTAGTCAGGATTCTATCACATTGCATTAAATCAGGTGCCTGTTCAGACAACACCATGAGGGAATTTGCGGTTTTGCGCTCCCGCAACCGCCGGTCAATTTGAATAGCCAGTGCCATAGTATCATTCAGACCTGTGGGAATGGGAAAACCCACCATAACATTCTTAATGGCTTCAGAAAGGCCATTTCTAAAATTAGCGGCCAGTGCACACTCGTTCCAATGTGTCAGCACGGACCATTTCCGAAATTTTTGGCAATACACTTCAGCCTCGTCCTGCCCCTGAGACATAGCCAGCAAGGCCTTTTCTGCCTGAATCTCAAGATTGGGTTCCTCATAAAGTAAACCGAGCGCCAGAAAAAACGCATCAAGATCAGCCAATGCCGGATCTCCTGGCGCCAGCGAAAAAGCCCAATCCTGAGGGTCGCCCCGTAAGAACGAAATAACAATTTTTACTTGCTGAGCAGAATCTCCAGATGAACAGGGTCTCAGGGACAAAAACAATTTACAATTATTCACGAAATTCCTAAACTTAAACCTGTCTCCGGAAAACAGTTCAGGAATCGGTATTTTAGGTTCTGACCTAGGATTTCTGATAACATAGTCTTGTATGCCCTGCACACGAGTAGCCAGCTGGTCCACACTTGTAATCAAGGTCTGGACATTCATGTCTGCAGCAAGCATAGCCACTCTGAGGTAAAGGGGAAGAAGAAAAAAAAAAAAAAAAAACTCAGAATCTTCTTTCTTATAATCCCTCTTCTGCAATGCATTAAACATTTAATACTGGCCTGGCAAACTGTTATGACCCCAATGGCGAGGGTCTCAGAGGAACGTGGAAGTCTGCAGAGTACAAAAATCCAGCTCATAGGGCAGTGGTAACTGGGTTGACCATATATCTACTCCTAACGCCAACACTAGAAGTAGCCGGGGATCATTCCTACGTTGATTCTAGATGACACGCGCCAGCCGGAGAATCTAGCTACCCCTAGTAGAGGAAAACAAAGACCTTTCTTGCCTCCAGAGAAGGGGACCCCAAAGCTGGATAGAAGCCCCCCACAAATAATGACGGTTAGGTAAGAGGAAATTACAAACACAGAAATGAACCAGGTTTAGCACAGAGAGGCCCGCTTACTGATAGCAGAATAAAGAAAGGTAACTTATATGGTCAACAAAAACCCTATCAAAATCCACACTGGAAATTCAAGAACCCCCGAACCGTCTAACGGTCCGGGGGGAGAACACCAGCCCCCCTAGAGCTTCCAGCAAAGGTCAGGATATAGATTTGGAACAAGCTGGACAAAAATACAAAACCAAAACAAATAGCAAAAAGCAAAAGGCAGACTTAGCTGATATAACTGGAACCAGGATCAGTAGACAAGAGCACAGCAGACTAGCTCTGATAACTACGTTGCCAGGCATTGAACTGAAGGTCCAGGGAGCTTATATAGCAACACCCCTAACTAACGACCCAGGTGCGGATAAAAGGAATGACAGAAAAACCAGAGTCAAAAAACTAGTAACCACTAGAGGGAGCAAAAAGCAAATTCACAACAGGCCTGATCGCTGGTACATGTCACACATAGCGAGATCGCTACTGAGGTCGCTGTTGCGTCACAAAACTAGTGACTCAGCAGCGATCTCGCTAGCGATCTCGCTATGTGAGACGGGGCCTTTAGGCAAGGGCACCAAACGGACCATTTTAGAAAAACGATCACAAACCACCCAGATGACAGACATCCTCTGAGAGACTGGAAGATCCGAAATAAAATCCATGGAAATATGCGTCCACGGCCTCTTCGGGACAGGCAAAGGCAAAAGCAATCCACTGGCACGAGAACAGCAAGGCTTGGCCCGAGCACAAATCCCACAGGACTGCACAAAAGAACGCTCATCCCGCAACAAAGAAGGCCACCAAAAGGACCTAGCCACCAAATCCCTGGTACCAAAAATCCCAGGATGACCCGCCAACACCGAAGAATGAACCTCGGAAATAACTCTACTGGTCCATCTATCCGGGACAAACAGTCTCTCTGGTGGACAACGGTCAGGTCTATCGGCCTGAAATTCCTGCAGCACCCGCCGCAAATCAGGGGAGATGGCAGACAAGATCACCCCCTCTCTGAGGATACCAGCCGGTTCAGAAACTCCCGGAGAGTCAGGCACAAAACTCCTAGAAAGGGCATCAGCCTTAACATTTTTTGAGCCCGGAAGGTACGAAACCACGAAATCAAAACGGGAGAAAAACAGTGACCATCGAGCTTGTCTAGGATTTAATCGCTTGGCAGACTCAAGATAAATCAAATTCTTGTGATCCGTCAAGACCACCACGCGATGTTTGGCTCCCTCAAGCCAATGTCGCCACTCCTCGAATGCCCACTTCATTGCCAACAACTCCCGATTACCAACATCATAATTCCGCTCGGCAGGCGAAAACTTTCTAGAAAAGAAAGCACATGGTCTCATCACCGAGCCATCAGAGTTTTCTGTGACAAGACAGCCCCTGCTCCAATCTCAGAAGCATCAACCTCGACCTGAAAGGGAAGAGAGACATCAGGCTGACGCAAGACAAGAGCCGAAGAAAACCGACGTTTCAGCTGCTGAAAGGCCTCAACGGCCGCAGAAGACCAATTCGTCACATCAGCACCTTTTCTAGTCAAATCCGTCAAAGGCTTAACCACACTAGAAAAATTAGTGATGAAGCGGCGGTAAAAATTAGCAAAGCCCAAGAACATCTGAAGACTCTTCACCGATGTAGGTTGAGTCAAGTCATAGATGGCCTGGACTTTAACTGGATCCATCTCGATAGTAGAAGGGGAAAAAATAAAGCCCAAAAAGGAAACCTTCTGGACTCCAAAGAGACATTTAGAGCCCTTCACAAACAAGGCATTGGCACGCAGGACCTGAAACACCATCCTGACCTGCTTCACATGAGACTCCCAATCATCAGAAAAGACCAAAATATCATCCAGGTACACAATCATAAATCTATCCAGATACTCTCGGAAGATGTTGTGCATGAAGGACTGAAACACGGAAGGGGCATTAGAAAGCCCAAAAGGCATCACCAAGTACTCAAAATGACCTTCGGGCGTATTAAATGCTGTTTTCCATTCATCGCCCTGCTTTATACGCACAAGATTATAAGCTGCTCGAAGATCTATCTTGGTGAACCAACTAGCCCCCCTAATCCAAGCAAACAGATCGGACAGCAGAGGCAAAGGGTACTGAAATTTGACCGTGATTTTATTTAGAAGGCGATAATCTATACAGGGTCTCAGAGAACCATCCTTCTTGGCCACAAAAAAGAACCCTGCACCCAAAGGTGACGAGGACGGACGAATATGCCCTTTCTCCAAAGACTCCTTTATATAAGTCCGCATAGCGGTATGCTCTGGTACTGATAAATTAAAAAGTCGACCCTTAGGGAACTTACTACCAGGAATCAAATTTATAGCACAATCACAATCCCTATGAGGAGGTAGGGCACTGGATTTGGGCTCATCAAATACATCCTGGTAATCCGACAAAAATTCAGGGACTTCAGAAGGAGTAGAAGAAGCAATTGACATCAAAGGAACATCGCCATGTACCCCTTGACAACCCCAACTTGACACAGACATTGCTTTCCAATCCAGGACTGGATTATGAACCTGCAGCCATGGCAGACCCAACATGACAACATCATGCAAATTATGTAACACCAGAAAGCGAATAACCTCCTGATGTGCAGGAGTCATACACATAGTCACTTGAGTCCAGTACTGAGGCTTATTCTTGGCCAATGGCGTAGCATCAATTCCCTTTAGTGGAATAGGGAATTGCAATGGCTGCAAAATAAAACCAAAGCGCCTGGCAAATGACAAATCCATCAAATTCAGGGCAGCGCCTGAATCTACAAAAGCCATAACAGAGTAGGATGACAGAGAGCAAATCAAAGTAACAGACAAAATGAATTTAGGCTGTACAGTACCAATGGTGACAGACTTAGCGAACCTTTTTGTGCGCTTAGAACAATCAGAGATAACATGAGTGGAGTCACCACAGTAAAAGCACAACCCATTCTGATGTCTGTGATTTTGCCGTTCAATTCTGGTCAGAATCCTGTCACATTGCATAGACTCAGGCTTCTGTTCAGAAAACACCGCCAGATGGTGCACAGGTTTGCGCTCCCGCAAACGCCGATCAATCTGAATGGCCAAAGACATTGACTCATTCAGGCATGGGGAACCCCACCATAACATCCTTAAGGGCTTCAGAAAGACCCTTTCTGAAAATCGCCGCCAGGGCACACTCATTCCACTGAGTGAGCACAGACCACTTCCTAAACTTCTGACAGTAAACCTCTGCTTCATCCTGACCCTGAGAGAGAGCCAGCAAAATGTTTTCTGCCTGGTCTACTAGATTAGGTTCCTCATAAAGCAATCCAAGTGCCAGAAAAAACGCATCCACATTTAGCAATGCAGGATCTCCTGGCGCCAGGGAGAATGCCTAATCTTGAGGGTCACCACGTAGCAAAGAAATAATAATTTTAACTTGCTGAGCAGGGTCACCAGAGGAACGAGGTCTCAGAGAAAGAAACAATTTGCAATTATTTTTGAAATTCAAAAACCTAGATCTATCTCCAGAGAACAGCTCAGGAATTGGTATTTTATGTTCTGACATAGGACTGTGAACTACATAATCCTGAATGCTTTGTATCCTTGTAGCGAGCTGATCCACACAAGAGGACAAACCTTGAATGTCCATATCTGCAGCTGAATCCTGAACCACCCAGAGATTAAGGGGAGGAGAGAGGCCAAACACACTGCAGAGGGAAAAAAAAAACCTCAGAGCTTCTCTTATCCCTCTTTTGTGATGCATTAACACTTTTTAAGGCCTGCTGTACTGTTATGGTTCTGGTGGTAAGAACACATGAACTGACCTGATAGGTAAACCAGAAATAAGGACAAGCTCTGGGGATGTGGGAACTTTACTGACCGCAATCCTGATCCTAACAACACACACTATAGGCAGCCGTGGAGCGTACCTGACTAGGCCTAGACGCCTCTTCACAGCCTGAGAAACTAGCTACCCCTAGAGAGAAACAAAGCCTCACTTGCATCAGAGAAATTTTCCCCAAAGTGTAGGCAGCCCCCACAAATAATAACGGTGAGTTAAGGGGAAAACACAAACATAGAAATGAAAACAGGTTTTAGCAAATGAGGCCCGCTAATAACTAAATAGTCAGAAGATAGCAAGGAATCTGTGCGATCAGTATAAAATACTACAAAAATTATCCACGCAGAGAATACAAAAAGACCCCCACACCGACTCATGATGTGAGGGGCGCAACTCTGCACCCCAGAGCTTCCAGCTAGCAATCAAATAGCATATAAGCAAGCTGGACTGAACTCATCATATACTGAGAAACATTTTCAAATAGCAATGAGCAAAAATAGACTACCATGAACTTAGCTTCTCCACGAGGAGACAGGTCACAAGGGAAGTCCCAGAGAGATCTGAACCAGTACTGAATACAACGACAGCATGCAACAAGTAAAGGTCCAGATGGAGTTAAATAGGCAGCAAGCCTAACAGGAAACGAGGCAGCTGGAGTCCAGCTACAGACCAGCCGTAACACTCAAAGCCACCAGAGGGAGCCCATGAACAGAACTCACAAAGTACCACTCATGACCACAGGAGGGAGCCCGAGAACGGAATTCACAACAGCGGACCTCCGTAGTCTGGCCCAGCCGAGCAGTCACACGAGCGTCGGCCTCCCGGTGGCGTGCTATCTGCCGGGCCTCAGTTGCAGCCACACACTCCTCAGACGGCGGCCAGTTGGGTCTGCCCGGCGGTAACTCCGTGAGGGCCAGTCCCTGCAACGATGGCGAATCTGGGGCTGTGACGGGTAGTGCAGCCTCATGCTGGGTCGGGTCGTCCCCATGCGTTGCTTCCGACATCGCCATCTTTGCCTCCTCCTCGGTATCTTCTTCCGCGCTCTCTTTTGTGGGCGGCCCCATCTCCATGGTCTCCACTCTCCAAAGAGAATAAGGAGGCGGACCTCAGCTGCTGACGGACATGTCCTCAGGATACAGAAATACTTAGACTGGGCGGCCATTGTCTTTCGCGCTCTCCAGCTTGTCTACGCCCACTCCACGCCCTTCTTCTTCTCCTGCGCTCTCCTTAGCGCTGTAATGGCGGCGGTTTTGGCGGGAGCTTCTGGCGGCAAGTGGCAATACACAGTCTTTGCAATAAGTCACAGTCCAGGCAGAATAAATCACAGTTCCAAGGCACACATGACCTGATTCTTCAGGCTTAAGTAGATCCTGTTCGTGACGCCAAGTTGGAGCGCCCCCACCGTCGCAGGGCCGAGGGGTACCCAGTACCGGGCCTCTCTGTCTCGGTTCTGGGATTGTCACGGTGGCTAGACCCGGTCCGTGACCCTGCTAAGGGGCGTCCAGTAAAAGTTGAGAGTGATAATGTGTGGTGCAGGGTGCGATGAATAACGAGGACACAGGGTTGCAGTCTCTTTACCTCTTTACTGAAGGCTTCAGGATCCTCAATCCAGAGTACGGTTAATAGGGCTGTCTGAGACCGGCCGGTCCGATGGCACCTCCAGAGTTCCCCTTGCAGGTGGAAATCTGTGCCTTCCTTCTAGCGCTTGTGTGCTGTAGTCCTTCCCTGCTGAGCACCACGGGATAGTCCTCACAACTGTTGTGTCTGTTTCTGATGTTCCCTCACAACTGATTCTGATGTTCTTCTCCGTCCCCCAGATGATACAGCTAGGACGCACCTGTATGACAGGTAGGCCTGGAGTTCTTCCGGGACCCTAGAGTTGCCCCTCTCCCACTGTTGCCCCCTATGTCTGCTTAGGTGATTTAGGTGAGACAGCCCGCCTATAACTGACTGTCCTGCCATTGGTTTGAAGTAAGGCTTGGAGCCAGTACTTCCTCGGCGTTTCCGGCCACCGGCTGCACGCCTCAGTAGGATGTTGCCTCGATCTTACAGCACGACTCCTACTGGTGTTTTCTCCTTGTTGCGTTGATCTCGTTTCTCACTCTTCACAATAAACCTCGCTTCTTGTCCTTTCTTGGGGTACCGCCGCGATGAAGTGCAGGCGCGGTCCCGTAACGTTCTTTCTGTTTGCTAGGCCTCTATCAGGATCCCACCCCTGACAGGGACCCCCCTGAATCTTCCCCTGCAACACCCTCTGCCACAGGATGTTGCCTGGTTCCAACCCAGTCAGCTTTCTGTCTAACTTTCTATCTAACCCCCAGTTTTACCAGACTGTGAGGAGTGGCCTAATAAATAGCACCCTTAGCTCCCCCTGGAGGCCAGACTGTGAAGTGTATTGGTGTCTGTGATACCTGGTCAGGTGAACTCCTTCAGTGCCATCAGACGTACAATCACTCCCCTTAGCGGCGGAGCGATGTTACTGCAACGACCAGGTCTCTGGGGCGCTGCAATCACTTTAGAGGAACTAATCAAATCCCCCATATGTATAATAGAAAAAAAAGAGGAAAAAACAAAGTAACATATTTTTAAAATTCAATAATTTATTTCACATATAAATATTGTAGCATTTCACCCGCTACGGGTCTAGGGGACACTCGCTTAGGTGCGGCGGATGACAATCAGGAGACATGTTTCCTTAAAAGTTCACAGGGTTTATTGCTCCATAAACCACATTGAAACAGGAACAACAGGTAAACAGTCTTATGTCAGACAGGTGATTCCCCAATGTCCATAGTAGAGCTCCGCTCTCTCAGGTCTGTGGGAACACAAACTGTGCTATGTCCAGCAAGTAGGCTCTCCAGCCTAAATGGTCTCTGTGTGTTGTTCAGGACGTCTGTCCCCACGTGGAACCGTCCAACACACAGGCCACTCTGCAGTGTCCAGCCAGGACACATGTAAGTGTGTCCACCCTGACACACACCCACACACTCACCATGTGCTACACACACCTCCTTACATAGGTGTAACCACACCCAGGTACCTGTCACATGGCCAGTCAGGTGAGCGTGACATCACCACAGGTCCTTACACACAAAACCATGTTACGTGTTCAGACACGCCTCTTTGGGTGGGTTTGTAGGTGACTGAACCCAGCCATCTCTCCAATCACCTGGAAGCCTTCCTAATGTAAACAAATCCCTCAGCAGTAGATCTGCTTGAGCAAAACATACCCAGGCTTCCATCACAGGGCCCCCCACCTCTGCAATACCTACCGTCCATCAATCACATGACCAGTCGCTATGCCACAATATTAAAAATGAAACAAGGGAATATCACCAAATTATTGAGGGTCATACAAAGACCAGTGATTATGAACAATGGGACATATGTAGTTAATGCCATAAAACACCTAATCAGTTTAAGTACTCAACCAACAACACTTTATAAAAAATGCTCAGTGCAATGAATCTTTGTTGTGGTGACCAGATGGTAATATAGTAAGAGATGCAAAGTGCCTAGTGTAGATGCATTCGTAAAGGCTCCTGCCCATGAACAGACTAAATCATATTACTTACTTAAGTGTTAGTCCCGGTGTCTACACCCTCAAATACCCCGACAACGCTGTTTCGCCATAATGGCTTCCTCAACAGGGGCATGTGTGCTGCCCTTAAAACATCTTTTCTTCAGGGGAATGACAAAAACTCTCAAAAAAATTCTTAATACAAAATTTCCCATAGAAATAAATAGGCAGAGAAAGATTTTAGAGAAGATCCACTGAAAAAAAACCTGTATGTGAACATGCCCTCAACCTAAGGAGCCACAGTTATAAGAAAGATATCTGCTTAAAGTGACAGAAGTCATGAGCAGAGCTTATCCGGGTCACATGGAAGTCACCTGGTAATCACCAGCTTTACTGATGCCTCTATTCAGCACATATCACTCAATGATCACTATATAGAGGGGAAAAAGGGAAATGTGATGAGGAACCGCATCTGTCTTCTCAGGATTGGGGGTGGTCTAAGTGGCCGCACCTTCATGGATCAGAAAATTATGCAATTTGCCCTTATATTATGGGATGAGAATAACCCTTATATATGCTCAGATTCGTCTTTACAATCATAGACAATCCTAAATACACAGATTTATTATCGAGCGTCAAGATGGAAGCTCGAACATGGGGTTGATACTCAATACAAGGAAGACAAAGATATTGACTACTGCCATGTACGACCGGGACACATCTGAGATGGACGGTGATGAACCGTAACTTGTAAAGGATTTCAACCTACTCAGATCAATGCTCATTGAAGATGCAGCAACGACACCAGAACATAGTAACATAGTAACATAGTAACATAGTTAGTAAGGCCGAAAAAAGACATTTGTCCATCCAGTTCAGCCTATATTCCTATATTCCATCATAATAAATCCCTAGATCTACATCCTTCTACAGAACCTAATAATTGTATGATACAATATTGTTCTGCTCCAGGAAGACATCCAGGCCTCTCTTGAACCCCTCGACTGAGTTCGCCATCACCACCTCCTCAGGCAAGCAATTCCAGATTCTCACTGCCCTAACAGTAAAGAATCCTCTTCTATGTTGGTGGAAAAACCTTCTCTCCTCCAGACGCAAAGAATGCCCCCTTGTGCCCGTCACCTTCCTTGGTATAAACAGATCCTCAGCGAGATATTTGTATTGTCCCCTTATATACTTATACATGGTTATTAGATCGCCCCTCAGTCGTCTTTTTTCTAGACTAAATAATCCTAATTTCGCTAATCTATCTGGGTATTGTAGTTCTCCCATCCCCTTTATTAACTTTGTTGCCCTCCTTTGTACTCTCTCTAGTTCCATTATATCCTTCCTGAGCACCGGTGCCCAAAACTGGACACAGTACTCCATGTGCGGTCTAACTAGGGATTTGTACAGAGGCAGTATAATGCTCTCATCATGTGTATCCAGACCTCTTTTAATGCACCCCATGATCCTGTTTGCCTTGGCAGCTGCTGCCTGGCACTGGCTGCTCCAGGTAAGTTTATCATTAACTAGGATCCCCAAGTCCTTCTCCCTGTCAGATTTACCCAGTGGTTTCCCGTTCAGTGTGTAATGGTGATATTGATTCCTTCTTCCCATGTGTATAACCTTACATTTATCATTGTTAAACCTCATCTGCCACCTTTCAGCCCAAGTTTCCAACTTATCCAGATCCATCTGTAGCAGAATACTATCTTCTCTTGTGTTAACTGCTTTACATAGTTTTGTATCATCTGCAAATATCAATATTTTACTGTGTAAACCTTCAACCAGATCATTAATGAATATGTTGAAGAGAACAGGTCCCAATACCGACCCCTGCGGTACCCCACTGGTCACAGCGACCCAGTTAGAGAGTATACCATTTATAACCACCCTCTGCTTTCTATCACTAAGCCAGTTACTAACCCATTTACACACATTTTCCCCCAGACCAAGCATTCTCATTTTGTGTACCAACCTCTTGTGCGGCACGGTATCAAACGCTTTGGAAAAATCGAGATATACCACGTCCAATGACTCACCGTGGTCTAGCCTATAGCTTACCTCTTCATAAAAACTGATTAGATTGGTTTGACAGGAGCGATTTCTCATAAACCCATGCTGATATGGAGTTAAACAGTTATTCTCATTGAGATAATCCAGAATAACATCCTCAGAAACCCTTCAAATATTTTACCAACAGTAGAGGTTAGACTTACTGGCCTATAATTTCCAGGGTCACTTTTCGAGCCCTTTTTGAATATTGGCACCACATTTGCTATGCGCCAGTCCTGCGGAACAGACCCCGTCGCTATAGAGTCCCTAAAAATAAGAAATAATGGTTTATCTATTACATTACTTAGTGCTCTTAGTACTCGTGGGTGTATGCCATCCGGACCCGGAGATTTATCTATTTTAATCTTATTTAGCCGGTTTCGCACCTCTTCTTGGGTTAGATTGGTGACCCTTAATATAGGGTTTTCATTGTTTCTTGGGATTTCACCTAGCATTTCATTTTCCACCGTGAATACCGTGGAGAAGAAGGTGTTTAATATGTTAGCCTTTTCCTCGTCATCTACAACCATTCTTTCCTCACTATTTTTTAAGGGGCCTACATTTTCAGTTTTTATTCTTTTACTATTGATATAGTTGAAGAACAGTTTGGGATTAGTTTTGCTCTCCTTAGCAATGTGCTTCTCTGTTTCCTTTTTGGCAGCTTTAATTAGTTTTTAGATAAAGTATTTTTCTCCCTATAGTTTTTTAGAGCTTCAATGGTGCCATCCTGCTTTAGTAGTGCAAATGCTTTCTTTTTACTGTTAATTGCCTGTCTTACTTCTTTGTTTAGCCACATTGGGTTTTTCCTATTTCTAGTCCTTTTATTCCCACAAGGTATAAACCGCTTACAGTGCCTATTTAGGATGTTCTGAAACATTTCCCATTTATTATATGTATTCTTATAATAAATCAATAGATTTATAGTCAATAGAAGAATCGCTATGGGCACCTCCACAATGAAGGCACTAAACAAGGTCTTCAAATCAAGCAACATTTAACCAGTGATGAAGACACGGCTCGTACATAGTGTGGTCTTCACTGTGCTAAGATACGGATGTGAAACCTGGACGATAAAGAAATAAGACAGAAGAAGAATCGACGCCTTCGAAATGTGGTGGAGAAGGATGTTATCAATACCATGGATGGCAAGAAGAACAAATCAAGCCAGACATGTGACTGCAAGCAAGGATTACCGAGCTACGATTTGTCTACTTTGGATGTATCATACGATGAGGGCAATCACTGGAGGACATTATGATCGGAAGAATAGAAGGAACAAGGCGAACAGGAAAACCAGCAACCTGAAGGCTTAACACTATCAAGATAACAGTGGAGAAGACCCTAGTGGACCTATCTAGACTTTCACAAGATCGATCATTCTACAAATCATTCATCCATCCAGTCACTATGGCTCGAGATCAAGCTGAAGGCAGCTAAAATAATAAATAAATTGTGTTTAGAGCCATGAGACATTATAATGGACAAAATACCTAACAGCCAATATACAAACAAGAAATGCTCCAGTAACAGATGCCGCCAGTCCGAACAAAACCTGGGCTCATACTGAATCTAAGTGGCATCAACAGAAAGGAGCTTGGTCATGTCCTAAATGCTGGTCATTTAGAACCAAATGGATTATCAACATTTTATTGGAGTCGTGGGCAAAAGTTTTGTTCCTGGAGATGAGTAGATTTGACAAGATTCAAACTTCACTAAATGTACAGATTTTTGGGAAATTCGAGTTGCAGAAAATTTATTCTCACATAATTAAATGTTCCGTATTATGTTCTGGGTTATGAGAGGCCCCAGGATGTAATATAAGATCTAGAGAACAATACAAGCAGCTAATATCTCTGCTGCTCACTGCCCTGCGTACAGTTCTCAGCACATCTTACCGCTACCACATGCTGCTTCTCCAAGCTTGGCTGGGACTTCTTGTCACGACCGGGCCCAACCTAGAGTGCAAGTCGTAAAGCCGCGGCATATGTCATTACATCATGATATTGCCAAGAGCTTACAAGACGCATGCACAGAGACATATCAGGCCTAGGTGTACAGTTAAGTACATCTCTGTGCATGAGCAGCCGGCCTCCATTTTGCTGAATTTACGCAGATTGTGAGAATACAGATTTTTTTTTAGAAAGGAGTCGATTCCACTAGGATGAATTTGCCGTTTTCTGTTAGAGACTGACAGGTATTTTGATTTTCACACAATTTCATTTTTTCACTGGCATTTTACCTCTAGGCGCTTATGATGAGCGATCAGATGAACTGCCCGTTCATTCTTTGCTATAAAAATTAATTTAATCCCAAAAACGTTGCCGTACATATTGGACGACTCAGATCCATTATGGTCAGATATTTTGTGCCAGCTAAACGCTCAAGCATTTCCTCGATGCGCGGCATTGGGTGCACGTCAGAGGCTTTGATGGCCGTAGTGGGGCATGATTCCCAGTGTCCTCCTCATGGACCGCTAACTCAGTCCTTCCAGGTTGGTTGGAGAACATGGCATGGAAGGGTTCCAGCATGGTCCGCAACTGCGACTGCTGGGGTTCGGTTAACAAGGCACTTACCTCCACATCCTCGATTGACCCAACAGCCTTGGCTAGAGCCAGCATGTCCAAGAGGGGGTCTTCCTCTCCATCTTTGGGCAGGCTGCAGCCTGGTAGGATGCAGGATTCACGTTCATGATGAGCCTTCATCATATTGACGTGAAAGGCCTTTCACCTACCCTGAGCATGGTCAAGCGTGACCACACAGGTGACTGGGATGAGCTGTTGATGAACGATGTGTGGACCTTCCCAGGCTGCCTGAAGCTTATCCAGCACTAGTGTTGAGCATTCCGATACCGCAAGTATCGGGTATCGGCCGATATTTGCTGTATCGGAATTCCGATACCGAGATCCGATACTTTTGTGGTATCGGGTATCGGTATCGAAACAACATTAATGTGTAAAATAAAGAATTAAAATAAAAAATATTGCTATACTCACCTCTCCGACGCAGCCTGCACCTTACCGAGGGAACCGGCAGCGTTGTTTGCTTAAAATTCGCGCTTTAACATCCTTACGCGAAGTCCCGGCTTGTGATTGGTCGCGCGCCGCCCATGTGGCCGGGACGCAACCAATCACAGCAAGCCGTGACGTAATTTCAGGTCCTTCAGGATTTTAAAATTACGTTCCGGCGTTGTGATTGGTTGCGTCGCGGTCACATGGGCGACGCAGCCAATCACAAGCCGTGACGTCACGGGAGGCAGGAGACGCGCGCATTCCCTCGGTAAGGTGCAGGCTGCGTCGGAGAGGTGAGTATAGCAATATTTTTTATTTTAATTCTTTATTTTACACATTAATATGGTTCCCAGGGCCTGAAGGAGAGTTTCCTCTCCTTCAGACCCTGGGAACCATCAGGGATACCGTCCGATACATGAGTCCCATTGACTTGTATTGGTATCGGGTATCGGTATCGGATTGGATCCGATACTTTGCCGGTATCGGCCGATACTTTCCGATACCGATACTTTCAAGTATCGGACGGTATCGCTCAACACTATCCAGCACCCACACCTTTTGACCCACCTCGTAGGTCTGCTCCCAGGTGTTCTGGTCGTACCAGTACTTTGATCAACCTGAGCCAGCTTCATGTTATCATGCGCAAACTGCATCAAGGTCTGCATTTTGTCACGGAAGTGCATGACATACTTTACTGTGGACACTTCATAAGGGTTCGGCTCCTCTTCCCAGGATTCCCTTACCAACCCAAGGAGTCCTCAGACCCGCCTGCCGTACAGGAGCTAGAAGGGAGAGAACCCTGTCGAGGTCTGCAGAACCTCTAGGTAAGCGAATAGCAGGTGTGGGAGGTACCGCTCCCAGTCTCGTCCTTGGGTCTCAACCATCATGCGTAGCATCTGTTTGAGGGTACCGTTGAAGCACTCACACAAGCCATTGATCTGTGGGTGATACGCACTCGATATCAGACGCTTCACCTGCATCTTCTTACTGAGAGCCTCCATTAGGCGAGACATGAATTGGGTCCCTTGATCAGTAAGCATCTCCCTGGGAAATCTAACCCATGAAAAGATGGCCAACAGTGCATCCTTCACCTTATCTGCCCTGGTCAAGGACAGAGCCACTGCCTCTGGGTACCGGGTAGCATAGTCTACCACAGTAAGGACATATTGCTTTCCAGAGCTGCTAGGGACAGCCAGCAGGCTCACAATGTCCACCATGATCCTCTGGAAAGGCTCCTCTATCACTGGCAAAGGGATCAGGGGAACCTTAAGAGCAGGCCCCATCTTCCCCACTCTTTGGCAGGTGATACAGGAGCGGCAGTTGTTTGTCACATCTGTCTCCATCTTGGGACAATAGAAGTGTTGAGACAGGCGGGCCTTAGTTTTGCTGATCCCCAAGTGTCCAGCGAGTGGGATCTCATGCGCAATCCGCAACAAACCCTGAATTGGTACAGGACGATTAGCTGTCTTTACTTCAACAATCATTTTGGGATTTTCCAGGTCTGTCTCGTGGTACAACCTCCCTCGTTCCCAGAACACCCTCTCCTTATCAGTCACAGAGGTGGGCGTCTCGGCGAGGTATCTCCAATTCTCCAGGCTCGCATCTGAGTGCAGAGCGGCCTGGAACTCCTAGCTAGGGGAAGCCAGAAGCGACATCAGGTTTCCTTCCCCATGGGAACCCTCTGGGATATTCTCTGGGTCCACCTCTGGTTCAGTCACGCCTGTGACTGAGGAGAGTCCAGAAGGCAGGATGGTATCTGCGTTCCGGGCACTCTGACTGCGGGTGACAGCAGCTACGTAGGCTGTCTCCCCAGGGATTTCCACAGACCCATCAGTCGGCGCTGCTATGGGTGCTACCTCCCCATCCACCCCCAACATCCCAGGAGAAGTGCTCCTTATGGGGCAGTTACCTTCCTCTGTGGCACTAGTCAGTTGCACGGCATCGCCTTCCTCACAGTTCCCATGCATCTCCCCATTTCCCTGAGCACCATCGCTTGCTTGCTCCTGTTAGGGGTTCTTCAGCCATCCCACCCCGCAGAGTGACGTTGCTGAGCACTCCTGCACCTGTGAACACATCATTCTTAGGAAATAAATGGCTATCAAGTAAAACTTGCATATTTTCATCATCAGCATCATCAGTATTACCCTCTGCATTTTCAGAAAAATAATTATCTGGTACATTATTAACCGGGAAAAGCATTGTCAGGTAACACATGCAATTTACCATCACTTTTATCAGTATTTGATCGGGGATGTGTGTCAGGGACATAATATGCAACCATCCACCCCAAATCAGTCTCCAATAAAACATCAGTGGGCAAGTTATCGGACAGCCCCACTTCCTTCACCTCGCTCCCGTCACCCCAATCTATATACACCCGGGCCATTGGCAGGGGACAGCAGATGCCCCCAATCCCGATGACAGGGTTTTCCCCAGAATAATCTCTTCAAGGGCCGCCAGGTTTGGAAGGATGAGGGTTCGTTCAGCCCCAGTGTACTTGAGGCCTGTAGCGACATGGCCCCCCACGGTGACGTGCTGCACGTTGTCACACACCCTTCCAACCACCCCACCCACCAAAAGAACTGCTGCATTAGGCCCTGGGGCCTTGGCTGGGTTTTTTTTTCTGCTTCTCTGGACAGTGGGCGCTGATATGACCAATCTGATTGCAGAAAAAACACTCTCGAAGGTCGGTGGTAGGTCTGGTGCTGTTGGCAACGGGGACAGGGCCTCTGGTGATTTGACTGGCAGGAGTACTGGCGTTGGTTGCAGGCTTACCCCCTCTCCAGATGGCAGTGACTGGCTTCCGCACTTCCCATTTACGGTTGGCCTCATAGGCATCGGCAATCTGCATTGCTTTAGTCACGTCTTTGGGCTCTTTGTCCATCACGAATTGTCGCACCTCTGCTGGGCACAGATGTAGAAATTGGTCTTTGATCATCAGGTCTCCCAGCTGCTCAAAGGTGGTCACTGACAGTCCTAGGATCCACTGGTTAAAGTGGGTCCTGAGTCCATGCGTCACATCGCCGTAGCTGTCGTGTGGGCCATGTTGCAGGTTCCGGAACTATCTACGGTAAACCTAAGGAGTGAGTTGGTACTTTGCTATCAATGCCTGCTTGATGGCCTCATAATCTTCATCTTGGTCTGGATTGAGAGAAGCAAATGCCTCCGGTACTTTGCCTTTTAGCCCTGGGGTCAGGTATTGGACCCATTCGTTCCCAGGCAGCTGGTACTGTCTGCAGTCTTTCTCAAAGGCCCTCTAAAAAGTGTCCAAGTCCCCGTCCTTTTCCATCACAGGAAAGTGCTATGGCTGAGGTTTAGGGGATGGAGCATTGCTGGACTCACTGCCCCGTGTTGTGGATGGTACAGCCCCAAGTTGGGCCATCTGCAGTTCATGGGCCCTCCGAGGTTGGGCCTCGCGCTCTGCTCTCTCTGCCTCCCGCTCGGCTTGGCTTGGGCTTCCTGCTGGTATTGCTGGATCAGCCTCAGATGTCCATCACGGTCATCGGCGAGGAGTTATTCCAAGGCCGCCAGCAGGTGTCTAATCCGCCCTGGTTGCAAGTAGGGCCAGCATTCAGTGGTTGGACCTCTGATGTAGCACCATTTTTGCTTGTGCTGGCTTCTATGGCCACTGGGCTCTGAGGCCGGGCTTGGTCTGCTTCAAATTGTTCACACAATATCAAGTAAAACCAAAAATACTTTATTGACAATACATATAAAATCAGTGATGAATAAAATCCACAATACAGGAACAGGAAGGTGGGCTATCCAGGAGAAACACTCACAAATATAATAACAGCTAATTGCTAATACATGAACATATGTGCCAAGTGACCATATACATATATGCAAAGAAAATCTTAAGATAAATATAACATGAAGTTAATACAAAGTATATATAATATTACCTAGAGCGCTCCTGGAGACCCACCACACACATGGGTGTGGTGGGTCTCCAGGAGCGCTCTAGGTAATATTATATATACTTTGTATTAACTTCATGTTATATTTATCTTAAGATTTTCTTTGCATATATGTATATGGTCACTTGGCACATATGTTCATGTATTAGCAATTAGCTGTTATTATATTTGTGAGTGTTTCTCCTGGATAGCCCACCTTCCTGTTCCTGTATTGTGGATTTTATTCATCACTGATTTTATATGTATTGTCAATAAAGTATTTTTGGTTTTACTTGATATTGTGTGAAGGATGACTTTTTGGTGTTGTATAGCTATTTATTCCCTTCATGGTGCCTGCATAGGATACATATAGGTGTCTTTCTGCTTCAAATTGTACCAGATCCGTGACAAATTGAACCTTGGTTTTGCCATGGGGGTCCAGGCCGTGGTACGTGCATACTCCAACAAGAGTGTCCTTCTTCTGCTGGGTGTACCAGCCTTCACCTTTTGTGGCCATCATTGCCAAATAATAGATAGGTAGAAAAACAAGAGACAAGAGAAAGGGAGGAGGTAATTGCAAGTACACACAATTGTCTCAGGACTAGTAAATACTGAGCTTGTTCTCCAAAACTTTTTTGCGCCAAGTCCTCGCAAGAACTGCAAGTTTTTAGTCAGAGGAATGATTGCTAAAACCTGATCACTAATGCTATATTATCCCACCGCTGCCACCAATATGTCACGGTTCGCGGGGAGGATACCGTTATCATCCCCACCACTCACACCAATTTGTCATGAACCGGGGTTGTTAGGTTGCCCCTGGTTCTTTGTGAAGGGTATTTATCTATATCCCACTTCCCAGTTCCGGTTTGGAACTGTCATCTCTATGGCGCCCCCTTTACCCTCAGGTCAGTAAGGGTACTACACGTAGGATAATTAGTCACTAGAAAGGCTGCCTTACTTTGTACTGGCTAATGGGCACACTGCAGTGAGGGCGATATAACTACTCCCACTCAGGCGGGAACAATAATTATCAATGCTGCCGTCACTGCAAAGCCTCCCAAATGCACAGAACAAATCCGCTGCCACCAGCTCCAATTTCTTGCATAGTAACGGATCTGGAGCCAACCCAAATTTGTAGCGTAATTTACTTCAGAGGACGTGACAGTTCGTTATAGATCAAGGAGAGACAAAGCTAGTAATTTTATATATATTTTATTCCAAAAAAGGTATGCACAATACAATTACAAATAAAATGGGTTTAAAGTTGAAAAACACTTACATTCTGTTATGTCATCTTATCTCATGGCTGACCGTGTGCTGTGGAGGAGGGGACACAACAAGACGCATCACACCCCTGTCTCTCAGCTAGACCCCAGACAAAAGACATGTGAAGACTGCTGCTTCACTCACTTATTTCCTAGCCTAAAACCAAGCCACTCCCCCGTGGTGACCTCACTTAGAGGCTGAATCCTCCCCTTTTCTTAGAGTTATGGCAACCATTTTTATGCCTAGCTCGCTATATGAACCTCGTATACAAAAGACACAAAGACACAATGATCAGGATGTGCACCCCATCAGGGGAATTCTTTTAAGTGTAAACACGGCATAGTTACACGACCCGCTTACGGAGAATCTGTTAGAATCTGTTTAATTTGTGACTATCCACCATTTTCTTGTGGAGTTCTGGCTGCTGGTCTTTTTCCTCTGGTGCTGGGTTTGTCTTGGGTCAGGAGTTTGTTTCACTCTTTATTAACCAGCACCTGCCTCCCAGTCCTTGCTGGACAACAGTGTTTATCTGCATGAGCTCTGGCTTGGTGCTTTGCTTTTTCTTCTGTGCGTTCTATTTGTGCAGTGCTGGTACCTCTGGTTCTGCTAGCCTTAGTTTCTGTTTTCTATTGGTTTCTGCAGCCTTCTCTTTGTTTTCCATTAGGAGGTGACCCGTTTTTGTACCCAGTCCTTTTAGGGAACCCCTTCCCCTTATCTATAGGTCTTCGCTTGAGATTAACCTAGGATCTTCGGTGGGTCTATTCGCAAGGAATGGGTCACCCACTCCATCGTAGGGTTTCAGCCTAGTCATAGTGCAGGGTCAGTTTTCCCCCTTTCTTCTACTAGAGTCCTGTATTGCAGATCCGTAACAGAAACCCGCTCCTTGCACTCGTTGGGTTTAGCTTCTAGCGGTTTCAGTGAGTTATAGATCTCTTGATGGACATACGGAATATATAATCCTTATATCTCTAGCCCTGATTGGTGCCCATAAATATGACTTTGAAAGAACAATAGAATCCCATGCATTCTGTACCAATTTTGGCTGGTATTAGGTGGGAGGGGGGGAATGAGGCGTTTTAAAGAGATCTGCTTTGCAGCTCAAATCCACAAAAATTCTTGAGGGAGGGGGGAAATGAGGGAAATGAGGGGTTTAGGATTCCAGCCTTCTGCTGGCAGGCACAGGAAACTGCAACTGAGAGCCCTGTATGTGTAACTGAAGTAGTCAGAACTTCTTCCTATTTCCTGACAGTTATTTACCTCTTATCTCAGCTCCTACAGTCTATTGTATTGTTATCTTTGCAAAACAAGGATGCAGGGCCACTGAACAAGGATCTTTGGTGATATGTTAATTACATATTATAGGAGGCCATGCAGTTTGAGGACTATCAAACATTGAAAGATTAACTGTGAATAATCAAACAATGCAAGTTAATATCATCACCTCTTCCCCTTGAATGATGGCTTGTAGAACAGTTGTGAACTATATAAAGGGATATGTCTCTGTAAGGCTACTTTCACACATCAGGTTTCCGGCATCAGGCTGAATTCGGTTACTTTTGAAACAAACGGATCCGTTGCAAATTGTGAAAAACTGATGCAACAAATCAGTTTTTTTTGCCGGATCTGACTACCTGATATCCGGGCACTAGCTGGTCCGGGGTGGGGGGCAGGGGGGAGAGAGAGAGAGAACAAACTCCAGAATGGAAAGTGCTGCTACAGGGCATGCTTAATTGAAAAAAAATGGAATCGGTTGCCGGATTCATCATTTCACGGATTCGGCACCATAGGCTTTCATTATAGCAAACTCCGGATGCCACCGGAGTCATGGCTGCCGGAAAACACATTTTTGATGAATCCTGCGAAAAATGGATGAAACGTGTGGCAATCTGTCACTAATACAAGTCTATGAGAAAAAATGGATCCGGCGGCAACTTTTGCAGGATCCGTTTTTTCAAAATTCGCCGGATTAAGCCTGACGGCAAAAACCTGATGTGTGAAAGTAGCCTAACAAGAGATTCAATATATCAAAGACATCCAGAGAACCAGAGACTCTTTACAAAACTACAGCAAGGAACACTATAGAGGATAGCTGCCAGAAAATGTCTCCATCTCCACAGACATGGATTTGACATTCTACAGAATATCAGCTTAGGGGACCACTGCCCTGGCTGAAAGAATACATATCTGCTCCATTGACCATCACCGAACCCATAGATAGGTTTGCAGAGGTGAGGATGTGGACTCATCGGTCACCTGAGCCCCATGTATACATTTTGGAAAGTCATGATTGGGATCCACCGGTCACCTGGCTCCATGAAGATGTTCGGAGAGGCTAGGTTGTGACCCTCTGGTCAACTGGCCTTGTACCTGAATGGATTGTCAGCTTCTTAAGCTTGTCATTACCTTCTCTGTGCATGACACAGGTGGGGGTAGTTGGCTCTGGAAGCTCTGAAGCCTCAGCTGCCATTACCCAGCGAGTCAACTGAAGGGTGAGACTCTGTAATGTGCACCATCTTGGGTATTTTACTTGGACTGTTCTACATGTTATTTGCCTGTTTTGTGGTTCAACAACAGTATTGCCACACTGTTATAACCTCACCCTGTGTTGTCTGAGCAGTATTATGTCCACAGGGAAAGGAGAGTGGGGGGATGAGCCCCGGTTCATGCGGTTTTGGCAAGCGGACTAGAGCTCCCGATAACACCCCATGTCTCTACAGTAATTAGTTAAAATGACTTGTGAAGATGATTCTTCAGGTCAGTACTGTCACAGAGATGCCAAACATATAGTTTCTTTTATTTTGCTTTTTTAAAGATGGTGGAAAAAATTTGGAAATTCATGAGAAAAATATTTGCTTGTGTTGGCATTTTCTGAGAGCCGTAAGATTATAAGTTCTTTGTTGATGTAGCAATCTGAGAGCGAGTTGACATATATTGATACCATTTAGGGGTAGACATGATGTTTTGATCACTTATTACTGCATTTTGCACTGTGTTATGACAACCCAAAAAAGAAAAACAAAACATGATTCTCGTTTTTTATTTTTCTCATTACGGCGTTTATCATTTTAACCATTACTTGTATCCTACATATTTCACCAGTTTTCCCCTCTGCAGGATATCTTTTATTAATTTGTAAATGATTCTGAGGTGGTGGAAGGAGACTAGCGGCTATGATTAGTGATGAGCAAATATTGAAATATTCGGATTTGGGAAAAGTGGCACAAATACTCTCTAATATCCGTGTATTTGTACCGAATGATGAATCAATGCAAGTCAATGGGAAAGTTTAATATTTTTCTGCTGGACCCAACAAACAGGTCTGGGGTCCTGAGAAAAAAGCTGAAATGGATTGAATAGATAGAATAAAAGCTGGCAATTCATCTGCCGCGTACAGTAAAATCACTGCAGTAACCAACAGGATAGAAGAGATGGATTACATACAGTATATACAGTATATACATATAGAATAGATAGATATACAGATGTCAGTGACAAATACAATCAATACAGTGTGCGTGCAGCTTACTGTACATGTATTTAATTATTAAAAGATTATTTTTCAGAATAAAATGGTGTGGGCTCCTGCTTAATTTTCTTATCCAGCAGATGGAAAGTTGATGGCTGAAGGCCGATGTTTATAGCCTGGGAAGAGGGAAATACCCATTGAGCTTCCCAGGCTATTAATATCAGCTCACAGCTGTACACTTAGCTTTTACTGGCTATTAAAATGGAGGACCCCCCAAAAAATGATGTAGGGTCCCCTTATAATTAATAACCAGCAAAGGCTATGCAGACAGCTGTGACCTGATATTAATACCCTAGGAAGGGGCCATGGATACATCAGCTCCAAGCCACCCCAGAATAGGCACATGTCTAAGATGCACCAATTCTGGCACTTAGCCTCACTCTTCCCACTTGCCTTGCAACGGTGGCAAGTGGGGTGATAGTTGGGATGGGGGATTGATGTCACCTTTGTATTGTCAAGTGGCATAGTCATATTTTAGAAAAACACACACACCCAGAAAAAGTCCTTTAATTGAAATAATGACACAGACTCCTTTAATAAATCTTAATTAAACCATACTTATGACCTCGCCCATTTCCCCAACGCCATTGTCATCTGTAAAAGTAAAAAAAAAAACAGTATTTCTCACCTTTCCGCTGAGATTATGATAATCCATTTGTCCCACGAGGGGTTTAGCTCTGCTACATGTAAATGGCAGGCTGCATGGTTGCATGATGTGACCATACAGCCTGCCATCCAGCAGAGATACTGACCAGAGTTTGCTACCACTGCTCGGTGTCTCGCGGTGAATTAGTAAGACCTGTCTGACGTCACCGCGAGTGTGAGAAAGTTCCTACACTCCCGGTGCAGTCAGAAAGGTCCTGGAAGTTCACAGCCAATGAACTCACTTCACCTTTCTGATGTTATCGCAAGCACAGTTAGTAATTTTCCCACGGCACGCCATAATCCATGTCTAGGGATAAATAGTTTTCAACTTGGACGGTGCCAAGATGCGACCGTCCAGGCTGAGAACCACTGGTGACTGAGCTGCTGCGAGCACAGCGTTAGTGGCTGGCGGTGAGGTCATCGAGTTTACCTCCGGTCACTTATAATGCGTTCCCAGCTGGGCTGAACTGCGGTGAACTCAGCACTGTAGGAAAACGTCAGTGATGAGGTCACCGCAGTTCAAGCTCAGTGACTTCACCGCAGATCACAGTGAGAAATTCTCACATCCCATGCCATTTTTTTTTATTATTTATTTAAATAATTAAAAAATAAGGAGTTGGGATCCCTCTATTCTTGATAATCAGCATTTTTGAAGCTCACAGCTGAGGGTTGCAGCCCCCAGCTGTGAGTTTTGCCTGGCTGGTTATCAAAAATACAGGGGAACCCACTCTGGGTTCTTTTTACAAATTATTTCTTTAAAGTGCAGGAGCCGGCTAATGAATACTCCCATCAGCCGCTCCTGCTCTCATTGTTATTAGCAGCAGCAGGAGTCGGCTGTTGAGAGCTGTAGTCCCATCAGGTGAAACCAGTGACGGGAGGTAAACGTTAGACCTTCGATCACAGCTGAGCGCTCATGCTGTCTTTTGACAGCATGGGAACCGCAGTCTGTGGCCAGTGGGGATAATTTCACCATTGATCAAAAGCGGTGTTTGCCGTGCTGTCATGCACATGACAGCGCAACAAACACCCGCTGTTCGGGCAGCCAATCACAGTAATGCCACACCAATGATGGTGCCAGCAGTAATGTGATTGGGAAGCAAATAAAGCACCATACATGCTGGGCGGGTCACCCAAATATACGAAGGCATATACCAAATTACTCGCTGAGTAATGAATAGCTCGAATAGCGTACTATTCATGCGAGTAAGGAACAGTGCTGAATGAATTTGTTCATCACGAGCTATGATGTCTCCCATACAGAGCACTGCACACTATGAGGTATTCCTGCTCCATAGTCCATTGTTAGCACACAGAAAGCAGCAGCAGCATGGTGGACAATATACAGCAGTACTGAGCAGCAGTGGCGTATTCAGGGGGGCAGCCAGGGCATGTGCCCCGGGCGCAGCTGACAGGGGGGCGCCAGTGGGCCGCCTGAGGCGGCGGTCCAAGGAGGAGGCTCCCTGTCGGCGGCATTCTGTCGCCCCCACACTGAGATTCTCCCGTTCTCTGAGCCGGCTGTCAAATTGACAGCCGTCTCCGAGAAAGTGCTGCATGTCGGTTCCCAAGGATGTACTAGCGTCTTCAGGTGCTAGTACCCTTGATCTAAGCCCTGACCACCGCCAGCACTTCTGCATCAGTGAAGGTCACATGATCACGCTGCTGACGTCACCTGCAGGCTCTTCAGAGGTGAAGATCCAGGTCACAGGCAGCGTTGCGGTTGGTGGTAAGTGCTCCAGCTCCAGACGGCGGGGTAATGGAGCTGAAGACACCAAAGATTAATGGTGGAAATTTAAGGGGGCTAGGAAGGGATGCTTGGGGTCAGGGACGCTATAAGGCTGCAGACACAAGGATAGGGAGGGAGCAGGGGGAGAAAATTGAAAGTGTGTGAGGACTGAAGCAAGGCCCTGGGGCTGGATGGGTGCAGTTGCATGTGGTGGAGAAATCTGAGGAACATATGGGGGGGATGGGGCAGAAATGTGAGGACATTATGGCGGCAGAAATCAGGACGTTAGGGGGCAGAAATCAGGACATTATGTGTGTGGGGAGATTTGTAGTGGAGATGGGGGGATATAATGAGTGGGGGAGATGGGCATGTATGAGGAAAGAGTACAGGGAAATGGGGGCATGTATGAGGAAACAGTATGGGGGAATGGGGGGCATGTATGAGGAAACAGTACGGGGGAATGGGGGCATGTATGAGGAAACAGTACTGGGGAATGGGGGCATGTATGAGGAAACAGTACAGGGGAATGGGGGGCATGTATGAGGAAACAGTACGGGGGAATGGGGGGCATGTATGAGGAAACAGTACAGGGGAATGGGGGCATGTATGAGGAAACAGTACAGGGGAATGGGGGGCATGTATGAGGAAACAGTACAGGGGAATGGGGGGCATGTATGAGGAAACAGTACAGGGGAATGGGGGGCATGTATGAGGAAACAGTACAGGGGAATGGGGGGTATGTATGAGGAAACAGTACGGAGAGATGGGGGGCATGTATGAGGAAACAGTACAGGGGAATGGGGGGCATGTATGAGGAAACAGTACGGGGGAATGGGGGCATGTATGAGGAAACAGTAAGGGGGAATGGGGGGCATGTATGAGGAAACAGTACAGGGGAATGGGGGGCATGTATGAGGAAACAGTACAGGGGAATGAGGGGCATGTATGAGGAAACAGTACGGGGGAATGGGGGGCATGTATGAGGAAACAGTACAGGGGAATGAGGGGCATGTATGAGGAAACAGTACAGGGGAATGAGGGGCATGTATGAGGAAACAGTACAGGGGAATGGGGGGTATGTATGAGGAAACAGTACAGGGGAATGAGGGGCATGTATGAGGAAACAGTACAGGGGAATGGGGGGTATGTATGAGGAAACAGTACGGGGAGATGGGGGGCATGTATGAGGAAACAGTACAGGGGAATGGGGGGCATGTATGAGGAAACAGTACGGGGGAATGGGGGCATGTATGAGGAAACAGTACGGGGGAATGGGGGCATGTATGAGGAAACAGTACAGGGGAATGGGGGGCATGTATGAGGAAACAGTACAGGGGAATGAGGGGCATGTATGAGGAAACAGTACAGGGGAATGGGGGGTATGTATGAGGAAACAGTACGGGGAGATGGGGGGCATGTATGAGGAAACAGTACAGGGGAATGGGGGGCATGTATGAGGAAACAGTACGGGGGAATGGGGGCATGTATGAGGAAACAGTACGGGGGAATGGGGGGCATGTATGAGGAAACAGTACAGGGGAATGGGGGGCATGTATGAGGAAACAGTACGGGGGAATGGGGGGCATGTATGAGGAAACAGTACGGGGGAATGGGGGGCATGTATGAGAATACAGTACAGGGGAATGGGGGGCATGTATGAGGAAACAGTACAGGGGAATGGGGGGCATGTATGAGGAAACAATACGGGGGAATGGGGGGCATGTATGAGGAAACAGTACAGGGGAATGGGGGGTATGTATGAGGAAACAGAACGGGGGAATGGGGGCATGTATGAGGAAACAGTACAGGGGAATGGGGGGCATGTATGAGGAAACAGTACGGGGAATGGGGGGCATGTATGAGGAAACAGTACAGGGGAATGGGGGGTATGTATGAGGAAACAGTACAGGGGAATGGGGGGCATGTATGAGGAAACAGTACGGGGGAATGGGGGGCATGTATGAGGAAACAGTATGGGGAATGGGGGCATGTATGAGGAAACAGTACAGGGGAATGGGGGGCATGTATGAGGAAACAGTATGGGGAATGGGGGGCATGTATGAGGAAACAGTACGGGGGAATGGGGGGCATGTATGAGGAAACAGTACGGGGGAATGGGGGGCATGTATGAGGAAACAGTATGGGGAATGGGGGGCATGTATGAGGAAACAGTACGGGGGAATGGGGGGCATGTATGAGGAAACAGTACAGGGGAATGGGGGGCATGTATGAGGAAACAGTACAGGGGAATGGGGGGCATGTATGAGGAAACAGTACAGGGGAATGGGGGGCATGTATGAGGAAACAGTACAGGGGAATGGGGGGCATGTATGAGGAAACAGTACAGGGGAATGGGGGGCATGTATGAGGAAACAGTACAGGGGAATGGGGGGCATGTATGAGGAAACAGTACAGGGGAATGGGGGGCATGTATGAGGAAACAGTACAGGGGAATGGGGGGCATGTATGAGGAAACAGTACGGGGGAATGGGGGGTATGTATGAGGAAACAGTACGGGGAGATGGGGGGCATGTATGAGGAAACAGTACAGGGGAATGGGGGCATGTATGAGGAAACAGTACGGGGGAATGGGGGGCATGTATGAGGAAACAGTACGGGGAGATGGGGGGCATGTATGAGGAAACAGTACAGGGGAATGGGGGCATGTATGAGGAAACAGTACGGGGAGATGGGGGCATGTATGAGGAAACAGTTCAGGGGAATGGGGGATGTATGAGGAAACAGTACAGGGGAATGGGGGGCATGTATGAGGAAACAGTACGGGGAGATGGGGGCATGTATGAGGAAACAGTACAGGGGAATGGGGGGCATGTATGATGAAACAGTACAGGGGAATGGGGGGTATGTATGAGGAAACAGTACAGGGGAATGAGGAGCATGTATGAGGAAACAGTACAGGGGAATGGGGGCATGTATGATGAAATAGTACGGGGGAATGGGGGGCATGTATGAGGAAACAGTATGGGGGAATGGGGGGCATGTATGAGGAAACAGTACAGGGGAATGGGGGGCATGTATGAGGAAACAGTACGGGGAATGGGGGGCATGTATGAGGAAACAGTACAGGGGAATGGGGGGCATGTATGAGGAAACAGTACGGGGGAATGGGGGAAAGTGTATGAGGAAATAGTATAGGGAAATGGGAGGTATGTATGAGGAAACAGTACAGGGGAATGGGGGGCATGTATGAGGAAACAGTACAGGGGAATGGGGGGCATGTATGAGGAAACAGTACAGGGGAATGGGGGGCATGTATGAGGAAACAGTACGGGGGAATGGGGGGTATGTATGAGGAAACAGTACGGGGAGATGGGGGCATGTATGAGGAAACAGTACAGGGGAATGGGGGCATGTATGAGGAAACAGTACAGGGGAATGGGGGGTATGTATGAGGAAACAGTACAGGGGAATGGGGGGCATGTATGAGGAAACAGTACAGGGGAATGGGGGGAATGTATGAGGAAACAGTACGGGGGAATGGGGGGCATGTATGAGGAAACAGTACGGGGAGATGGGGGCATGTATGAGGAAACAGTTCAGGGGAATGGGGGATGTATGAGGAAACAGTACAGGGGAATGGGGGGTATGTATGAGGAAACAGTACGGGGAGATGGGGGCATGTATGAGGAAACAGTACAGGGGAATGGGGGGCATGTATGATGAAACAGTACAGGGGAATGGGGGGTATGTATGAGGAAACAGTACAGGGGAATGGGGGGCATGTATGAGGAAACAGTACGGGGAGATGGGGGGCATGTATGAGGAAACAGTACAGGGGAATGGGGGGAATGTATGAGGAAACAGTACGGGGGAATGGGGGATATGTATGAGGAAACAGTACGGGGGAATGGGGGGGGTGTATGAGGAAACAGTACGGGGAGATGGGGGCATGTATGAGGAAACAGTACGGGGGAATGGGGGGCATGTATGAGGAAACAGTTCAGGGGAATGGGGGGAATGTATGAGGAAACAGTACGGGGGAATGGGGGGTATGTATGAGGAAACAGTACGGGGGAATGGGGGGGGTGTATGAGGAAACAGTACGGGGAGATGGGGGCATGTATGAGGAAACAGTACGGGGGAATGGGGGGCATGTATGAGGAAACAGTTCAGGGGAATGGGGGCATGTATGAGGAAACAGTACAGGGGAATGGGGGTATGTATGAGGAAACAGTACAGGGGAATGAGGAGCATGTATGAGGAAACAGTACAGGGGAATGGGGACATGTATGATGAAATAGTACGGGGGAATGGGGGGCATGTATGAGGAAACAGTACAGGGGAATGGGGGGAATGTATGAGGAAACAGTACGGGGGAATGGGGGGTATGTATGAGGAAACAGTACGGGGGAATGGGGGGGGTGTATGAGGAAACAGTACGGGGAGATGGGGGCATGTATGAGGAAACAGTACGGGGGAATGGGGGGCATGTATGAGGAAACAGTTCAGGGGAATGGGGGCATGTATGAGGAAACAGTACAGGGGAATGGGGGTATGTATGAGGAAACAGTACAGGGGAATGAGGAGCATGTATGAGGAAACAGTACAGGGGAATGGGGACATGTATGATGAAATAGTACGGGGGAATGGGGGGCATGTATGAGGAAACAGTACAGGGGAATGGGGGGCATGTATGAGGAAACAGAACGGGGGAATGGGGGCATGTATGAGGAAACAGTACAGGGGAATGGGGGCATGTATGAGGAAACAGTACTGGGGAATGGGGGGAATGTATGAGGAAACAGTACGGGGAGATGGGGGCATGTATGAGGAAACAGTTCAGGGGAATGGGGGATGTATGAGGAAACAGTACAGGGGAATGGGGGGTATGTATGAGGAAACAGTACGGGGAGATGGGGGCATGTATGAGGAAACAGTACAGGGGAATGGGGGGCATGTATGATGAAACAGTACAGGGGAATGGGGGGTATGTATGAGGAAACAGTACAGGGGAATGGGGGGCATGTATGATGAAACAGTACAGGGGAATGGGGGCATGTATGAGGAAACAGTACGGGGGAATGGGGGGGGTGTATGAGGAAACAGTACGGGGAGATGGGGGCATGTATGAGGAAACAGTACGGGGGAATGGGGGGCATGTATGAGGAAACAGTACGGGGGAATGGGGGGCATGTATGAGGAAACAGTACGGGGAATGGGGGCATGTATGAGGAAACAGTACGGGGGAATGGGGGGGGTGTATGAGGAAACAGTACGGGGAGATGGGGGCATGTATGAGGAAACAGTACGGGGGAATGGGGGGCATGTATGAGGAAACAGTTCAGGGGAATGGGGGCATGTATGAGGAAACAGTACAGGGGAATGGGGGTATGTATGAGGAAACAGTACAGGGGAATGAGGAGCATGTATGAGGAAACAGTACAGGGGAATGGGGACATGTATGATGAAATAGTACGGGGGAATGGGGGGCATGTATGAGGAAACAGTACAGGGGAATGGGGGGCATGTATGAGGAAACAGTACGGGGGAATGGGGGCATGTATGAGGAAACAGTACAGGGGAATGGGGGCATGTATGAGGAAACAGTACTGGGGAATGGGGGGAATGTATGAGGAAACAGTACAGGGGAATGGGGGGCATGTATGAGGAAACAGTACAGGGGAATGGGGGGCATGTATGAGGAAACAGTACGGGGGAATGGGGGGGGTGTATGAGGAAACAGTACGGGGAGATGGGGGCATGTATGAGGAAACAGTACGGGGGAATGGGGGGCATGTATGAGGAAACAGTTCAGGGGAATGGGGGCATGTATGAGGAAACAGTACAGGGGAATGGGGGTATGTATGAGGAAACAGTATGGGGGAATGAGGGGAATGTATGAGGAAACAGTACTGGGGAATTGGGGGCATGTATGAGGAAACAGTATGGGGGAATGAGGAGCATGTATGAGGAAACAGTACAGGGGAATGGGGACATGTATGATGAAATAGTACGGGGGAATGGGGGGCATGTATGAGGAAACAGTACAGGGGAATGGGGGGCATGTATGAGGAAACAGTACGGGGGAATGGGGGCATGTATGAGGAAACAGTACAGGGGAATGGGGGCATGTATGAGGAAACAGTACTGGGGAATGGGGGCATGTATGAGGAAACAGTACAGGGGAATGGGGGGAATGTATGAGGAAACAGTACAGGGGAATGGGGGGCATGTATGAGGAAACAGTACAGGGGAATGGGGGGCATGTATGAGGAAACAGTACGGGGGAATGGGGGGCATGTATGAGGAAACAGTACAGGGGAATGGGGGGAATGTATGAGGAAACAGTACAGGGGAATGGGGGGAATGTATGAGGAAATAGTACAGGGGAATGGGGGGAATGTATGAGGAAACAGTACAGGGGAATGGGGGGAATGTATGAGGAAACAGTACAGGGGAATGGGGGGCATGTATGAGGAAATAGTACAGGGGAATGGGGGCATGTATGAGGAAACAGTACAGGGGAATGGGGGCATGTATGAGGAAACAGTACGGGGGAATGGGGGTATGTATGAGGAAACAGTACGGGGGAATGGGGGCATGTATGAGGAAACAGTACGGGGGAATGGGGGGCATGTATGATGAAATAGTACGGGGGAATGGGGGGCATGTATGAGGAAACAGTACGGGGGAATGGGGGCATGTATGAGGAAACAGAACGGGGGAATGGGGGCATGTATGAGGAAACAGTACAGGGGAATGGGGGGCATGTACGAGAAAACAGTACTGGGGAATGGGGGCATGTATGAGGAAACAGAACGGGGGAATGGGGGGAATGTATGAGGAAACAGTACGGGGGAATGGGAGGCATGTATGAGGAAACAGTACAGGGGAATGGGGGGCATGTATGAGGAAATAGTACGGGGGAATGGGGGGCATGTATGAGGAAACAGTACAGGGGAATGGGGGGAATGTATGAGGAAACAGTACGGGGGAATGGGAGGCATGTATGAGGAAACAGTACAGGGGAATGGGGGGCATGTATGAGGAAATAGTACAGGGGAATGGGGGCATGTATGAGGAAACAGTACGGGGGAATGGGGGTATGTATGAGGAAACAGTACGGGGGAATGGGGGCATGTATGAGGAAACAGTACGGGGGAATGGGGGGCATGTATGATGAAATAGTACGGGGGAATGGGGGGCATGTATGAGGAAACAGTACGGGGGAATGGGGGCATGTATGAGGAAACAGAACGGGGGAATGGGGGCATGTATGAGGAAACAGTACAGGGGAATGGGGGGCATGTATGAGGAAACAGTACAGGGGAATGGGGGGCATGTATGAGGAAACAGTACAGAGGAATGGGGGGCATGTATGAGGAAACAGTACAGGGGAATGGGGGGCATGTATGAGGAAACAGTACGGGGGAATGGGGGGCATGTATGAGGAAACAGTACGGGGGAATGGGGGCATGTATGAGGAAACAGTACGGTGGAATGGGGGGCATGTATGATGAAATAGTACGGGGGAATGGGGGGCATGTATGAGGAAACAGTACAGGGGAATGGGGGGCATGTATGAGGAAACAGTACAGGGGAATGGGGGCATGTATGAGGAAATAGTACAGGGGAATGGGGGCATGTATGAGGAAACAGTTCGGGGGAATGGGGGGCATGTATGAGGAAACAGTACAGGGGAATGGGGGCATGTATGAGGAAACAGTACAGGGGAATGGGGGCATGTATGAGGAAACAGTACAGGGGAATGGGGGGCATGTATGAGGAAATAGTACGGGGGAATGGGGGGCATGTATGAGGAAACAGTACGGGGGAATGGGGGGCATGTATGAGGAAACAGTACGGGGGAATGGGTGGCATGTATGAGGAAACAGTACGGGGGAATGGGGGGCATGTATGAGGAAACAGTACAGGGGAATGGGGGGCATGTATGAGGAAACAGTTCAGGGGAATGGGGGCATGTATGAGGAAACAGTACAGGGGAATGGGGGGTATGTATGAGGAAACAGTACGGGGAGATGGGTGCATGTATGAGGAAACAGTACAGGGGAATGGGGGTATGTATGAGGAAACAGTACAGGGGAATGGGGGGTATGTATGAGGAAACAGTACGGGGGAATGGGGGGTATGTATGAGGAAACAGTACGGGGAGATGGGGGGCATGTATGAGGAAACAGTACAGGGGAATGGGGGGAATGTATGAGGAAACAGTACGGGGGAATGGGAGGCATGTATGAGGAAACAGTACAGGGGAATGGGGGGCATGTATGAGGAAATAGTACAGGGGAATGGGGGCATGTATGAGGAAACAGTACGGGGGAATGGGGGTATGTATGAGGAAACAGTACGGGGGAATGGGGGGCATGTATGAGGAAACAGTACGGGGGAATGGGGGGCATGTATGAGGAAACAGTACGGGGGAATGGGGGGCATGTATGATGAAATAGTACGGGGGAATGGGGGCATGTATGAGGAAACAGTACGGGGGAATGGGGGGCATGTATGAGGAAACAGTACGGGGGAATGGGGGCATGTATGAGGAAACAGAACGGGGGAATGGGGGCATGTATGAGGAAACAGTACAGGGGAATGGGGGGCATGTATTAGGAAACAGTACAGGGGAATGGGGGGCATGTATGAGGAAACAGTACAGAGGAATGGGGGGCATGTATGAGGAAACAGTACAGGGGAATGGGGGGCATGTATGAGGAAACAGTACAGGGGAATGGGGGCATGTATAAGGAAACAGTACAGGGGAATGGGGGTCATGTATGAGGAAACAGTACAGGGGAATGGGGGCATGTATGAGGAAACAGTACGGGGGAATGGGGGGCATGTATGAGGAAACAGTACAGGGGAATGGGGGCATGTATGAGGAAATAGTACAGGGGAATGGGGGCATGTATGAGGAAACAGTTCGGGGGAATGGGGGGCATGTATGAGGAAACAGTACAGGGGAATGGGGGCATGTATGAGGAAACAGTACAGGGGAATGGGGGGCATGTATGAGGAAAGAGTACGGGGGAATGGGTGGCATCTATGAGGAAACAGTACGGGGGAATGGGGGGCATGTATGAGGAAACAGTACGGGGGAATGGGGGGCATGTATGAGGAAACAGTACAGGGGAATGGGGGGCATGTATGAGGAAACAGTTCAGGGGAATGGGGGCATGTATGAGGAAACAGTACAGGGGAATGGGGGGTATGTATGAGGAAACAGTACGGGGAGATGGGTGCATGTATGAGGAAACAGTACAGGGGAATGGGGGTATGTATGAGGAAACAGTACAGGGGAATGGGGGGTATGTATGAGGAAACAGTACGGGGGAATGGGGGGTATGTATGAGGAAACAGTACGGGGAGATGGGGGGCATGTATGAGGAAACAGTACGGGGAATGGGGGGTATGTATGAGGAAACAGTACGGGGAATGGGGGGTATGTATGAGGAAACAGTACGGGGAATGGGGGGTATGTATGAGGAAACAGTACGGGGAATGGGGGGTATGTATGAGGAAACAGTATGGGGGAATGGGGGGTATGTATGAGGAAACAGTACTGGGGAATGGGGGGAATGTATGGGGAAACAGTACAGGGGAATGGGGGCATGTATGAGGAACCAGTACGGGGAGATGGGGATATGTATGAGGAAACAGTACTGGGGAATGGGGGCATGTATGAGGAAACAGTACAGGGGAATGGGGGCATGTATGAGGAAACAGTACAGGGGAATGGGGGCATGTATGATGAAATAGTACGGGGGAATGGGGGGCATGTATGAGGAAACAGTAGGGGGGAATGGGGGGCATGTATGAGGAAACAGTAGGGGGGGAATGGGGGGCATGTATGAGGAAACAGTATGGGGAATGGGGGGCATGTATGAGGAAACAGTACAGGGGAATGGGGGGGGCATGTATGAGGAAACAGTACGGGGGAATGGGGGGTATGTATGAGGAAACAGTACGGGGAATGGGGGTCATGTATGAGGAAACAGTACGGGGAATGGGGGGTATGTATGAGGAAACAGTACGGGGAATGGGGGGTATGTATGAGGAAACAGTACGGGGAATGGGGGGTATGTATGAGGAAACAGTACGGGGAATGGGGGGTATGTATGAGGAAACAGTATGGGGGAATGGGGGGTATGTATGAGGAAACAGTACTGGGGAATGGGGGGAATGTATGGGGAAACAGTACAGGGGAATGGGGGCATGTATGAGGAACCAGTACGGGGAGATGGGGATATGTATGAGGAAACAGTACAGGGGAATGGGTGGCATGTATGAGGAAACAGTACAGGGGAATGGGGGCATGTATGAGGAAACAGTACAGGGGAATGGGGGCATGTATGATGAAATAGTACGGGGGAATGGGGGGCATGTATGAGGAAACAGTAGGGGGGAATGGGGGGCATGTATGAGGAAACAGTAGGGGGGGAATGGGGGGCATGTATGAGGAAACAGTATGGGGAATGGGGGGCATGTATGAGGAAACAGTACAGGGGAATGGGGGGGGCATGTATGAGGAAACAGTACGGGGAATGGGGGGCATGTATGAGGAAACAGTACTGGGGAATGGGGGGAATGTATGAGGAAACAGTATGGGGGAATGAGGGGCATGTATGAGGAAATAGTACTGGGGAATGGGGGGCATGTATGAGGAAACAGTACAGGGGAATGGGGGGTATGTATCAGGAAACAGTACAGGGGAATGGGGGGAATGTATGAGGAAACAGTACTGGGGAATGGGGGGCATGTATGAGGAAACAGTACAGGGGAATGGGGGCATGTATGAGGAAACAGTACGGGGGAATGGGGGCATGTATGAGGAAACAGTACGGGGGAATGGGGGGCATGTATGAGGAAACAGTACAGGGGAATGGGGGGCATGTATGAGGAAACAGTACAGGGGAATGGGGGGCATGTATGAGGAAACAGTACGGGGGAATGGGGGCATGTATGAGGAAACAGTACAGGGGAATGGAGGGCATGTATGAGGAAACAGTACGGGGAATGGGGGGCATGTATGAGGAAACAGTACAGGGGAATGAGGGGCATGTATGAGGAAACAGTACGGGGGAATGGGGGGCATGTATGAGGAAACAGTACAGGGGAATGGGGGCATGTATGAGGAAACAGTACGGGGGAATGAGGGGAATGTATGAGGAAACAGTACAGGGGAATGGGGGCATGTATGAGGAAACAGTATGGGGGAATGAGGGGAATGTATGAGGAAACAGTACAGGGGAATGGGGGGAATGTATGAGGAAACAGTATGGGGGAATGAGGGGCATGTATGAGGAAATAGTACTGGGGAATGGGGGGCATGTATGAGGAAACAGTACAGGGGAATGGGGGGTATGTATCAGGAAACAGTACAGGGGAATGGGGGGAATGTATGAGGAAACAGTACTGGGGAATGGGGGGCATGTATGAGGAAACAGTACAGGGGAATGGGGGCATGTATGAGGAAACAGTACGGGGGAATGGGGGCATGTATGAGGAAACAGTACGGGGGAATGGGGGGCATGTATGAGGAAACAGTACAGGGGAATGGGGGGCATGTATGAGGAAACAGTACAGGGGAATGGGGGGCATGTATGAGGAAACAGTACGGGGGAATGGGGGCATGTATGAGGAAACAGTACAGGGGAATGGGGGGAATGTATGAGGAAACAGTATGGGGGAATGAGGGGCATGTATGAGGAAATAGTACTGGGGAATGGGGGGCATGTATGAGGAAACAGTATGGGGAATGGGGGCATGTATGAGGAAACAGTATGGGGGAATGAGGGGCATGTATGAGGAACCAGTATGGGGGGATGGGTGCAGACAGTATGGGGAGCGAACGGGGGAATGTATGTGCACATAGTATGAGTAGAGATGTGATAAATGTATGTGGACAGAGTACGGGGAGTAAGGGTGATGGGATGTGTGCAGGCACAGTATGGGAAGTCAGGTGAGCAAGCAGTATAGAAAGTGAAGGGGTAAATATATGAGGAGACAGTATGGTGAACAGGGGGATGTGAGAGGAGACAGTTTGAGGAGGGAGGGGAATAGTGTGAGGAGACAGTATGGGGGGAGAAAAGTGAGTGGGCACAGAATAGAAACTGAGTGGTGGGGGCGTAGAATGGAGGGACAGTGTAAGGGCACAGCCAGGAGGGGACAGTATACCAAGGAGGGGGAGTGTGATGAAAGAGAACAGTATAAATACTGGGCCCTATAGGAAGGATACAGTGTGAGAGGACAGTGTGAAGAGGAGTCCGGTATGGAAAGGAGAGGTCAGTGTGAAGAGCATGTACCATAAGAGGGACAGTGTGGGGGTCATATTTTGTGCAGACAATATAGTGAGGGGCAATTTTTTATTCAGGAGCATTATAATGAAGTCTGCAGAGATGGAAGTCTGCAGAGACGGCTGTGGATGAGAAAACTCATCATGGGGTCTGGACAAGATGAAGAAAAGAAGGAGAACAGCTGCAGAGACGACGTCATCTATAAGGTACCTGGATGTAAATGTTATTTGTGATACTGACTAATTCTCATGTTTTTATTTATGTTATGAGCATTAAAGGGGATGTCCAGGTTTGTGATAAGTCTGCAGTCATTCTTTGTGACTGCAGACTTCTGAGTTCTCACAGTGCGCACTGCACACTGTCAGGATTCTGTTGTGCTGGCGATTTACATACATGCGGTCACGTGCTGACTAGACATGTGTGGCCTCACTCTATGAAAAAGAACTGAGTGAGGCCGGGCACGTCTAGTCGGAATGTGGCCAGAAGCATACAAATCACATGCTTGTGCTGACATGACTGTCCACCGGCAAGGGAGAATCCTAAAAGTGTGCAGTGCATTTGGATTGCCCCCATGTAAGGGCAATGGGGTACTCGGTACCGGATCCTTCAGTTCAGGGGATGTCACGGTGCCCTGACCTGGCCCGTGGCCCTTTGAGGGACGTCCAATAAAAGGGAAAGTTTGTTTATAGGAATAATGTTTGTGACGCCACCTGTGGTATTCGGTCAGGGTGACCGACGCTGCTTAGGGGTCCGCTGGGGTGATGTGATGGCAGATAGATGGTATAACTTCCCACAGGTGAAGTATATCCCCAGGGCTTCCCAGTGTGTAGATGGTGGATGGTGAGAGGCGCAGTGAAGAACGAGGACACAAGGTTGCAGTCTCTTTACCTTTACTGAAGGCTTCAGCATCCACAGCCCAGAGCACCGGATCACAGGGCAGGCAGAGTCCGGCCAGTCTGGAGGTAAATCCAGAGTCCCCTTATCCAGGTGGAAATCAGTAGCCTTCCTCTAGCGACAAGGTGTTGTAGTACCTGCCGGCTGAGCAACTCGGTAAGGTCCTCACAACTATTGGAGATGTTAAGTCTCTTTCTCTCTGTCCCCCTGATGGATACGCTTCTCTTCAATGTCTCTTTCTTAGGATGCTGCCGCACGTGGGGCAGGCGCAGCTCCGTGGACCCTCATCCCCCGCAGACCGCAGTCTGGGTCTGACTGGAACCCACTCCAGCCAGCTTCTCCAAACTCTGTCGGGTTCTGTCTGTCTAACTTCCTATCCAAACCACCAGTTTTACCTAACTGTGAGGAGTGCCCTAATAGATAGAAGCTTAGCTCCCCCTGGCGGCCTGGAGTGTGAAGTGTGCTGTGTGGTTGTGATACCTGGCAAGAAGATCTCCTTTATTGCCTTCAGACGTAATATCACTCCCCCTGGTGGAAGAATGGTATTACTGCAACGACCAGGACTCTGGGGCGCTGCACATTCGTTGTGAGAATTCAGAAGCTGCGATGTCAGGGTTCTGCTCTGCAGGTTCCAGTAGTCGTCACATGGACACTTCACTCATATGTGATTTTCATACTTGTGGTCCTATGACAACGAGCTTCTCTTCTGCTTCTCTCTGTTTTTCACTGAACATTGAGAGCATTAGGGAGAGGAGCTCGTGGGTACATGACCAAGTGTGAAAATCGCATATGTCCTGGGGGGGGGGGGGGGGGGGGGGGGAGGGCACCAAAATGAATTCTTGCCCCGGGTGCCAGAAACCCTAGATACACCTCTGCTGAGCAGCTCAGATGTGAATCCAGCTATAGGGTGAGGGAAAAGACTGGTTAGAGTGCTCGGTGAAACGTGGACAAGGGACGGCCACAGGACAAGTGGTACAGCAACAATCAGCTGACAAGCACTAAGATTAGATAATATGAATATTTAATAACCAGTCTGTAAAAACAAAGGAAAGGAAGGAAAGTAAACAGTGTATAAATAACAAATACAATTACAGTAGTTACTCTGAATAACACCATCTAAGAGTGTACGCAGGTACTCTTACACAGGATTAACAATTATATGCGGGCAAAACACATGACAATTAACCCTTTCTATGCATAAATCAATGAAATGACAGTGTTGTGCCAGTACTTGAGTAATTGCCTACTCGAGCAGTTTTCAAAGTGTCTCTTACAGAAGAGGCCTTTTCTGGACCTCTTTAAGGCTATTTACATATGCACATAAATATTCAGATGTAAAATGATACTGTTATGTCCTGAGACTGAAGTTGAAGGATCCTTGCTGGGCTGAGTCTCAAATAATCCGAAACACCATCTTGAAGCTCTTAGGGAAGCCATCCTCTCCAACATAGGCCTTTCCTGAGTCCTTAGAGATAAGGCCTCATGTGACCTAGCTCAAGAAGCTCTGTACTTGGTTGTCCTCAACAAGTCAGCTTATCACAAGCCAAACAACGCATCGCAGAGTCACCAACAGCAGATCTAGAGTTGCACCACCCTATCTAGACTTTCTCCAAAGATCCGCAGCTTCACTTCTACCTCAGACTCACCTTCAATTCCTCCCAATCGCCCAACAACCGCCAAAACTCCTCGCACTCCAACTCTGGCCTATCGCTGATCATATATTACATCACAAATCTCCAACAATACAGTGAACTGTGATTAACTTTTACACTCAGTGCAGTCTTTCTCTGTACTCCTTTACTTTCTTCTCTCACTGTGCTCCTTCCTTCTACATAGAATATAAGAGGAGGTGGTAAGCTGACACCTCACTGTGTTGGATGTCCTCCTGCCTTGAGCAAGATGGAATTGAGCTTGTTTTGTTTTGCCAGAAAGAATCAGGGGATATGGCACATAGGTTGAAAGAGCAGATTTGTTATTTATATCTAAAAAAAATATATGTATTGTACTCACTCAGCTGTGGTTGAGGTCGGTACAGGAAGCGGTATTGCTATAAGCAAACAAAAGAACAGCCTTATCCTGCACAAAGTGAAACCCCAAAGTAAAAAGTCCATACAATATAGCGGGTCTGCCCACTCTGGACAGACTAACACACAGGAGATCCACACATCTCCAGACCCAGGCATTGAATGAGACACTGGGCCTCCATTTTATCAGCCAAACCACGTCCCTGGGGTATGTGAGCGGTCATTCCCACCCATCTCTTATGATTGCTTGAAAAACCAGGCCCTGGAATGGCCTAATAACTCACTCATCACTGGACTGCTGGAGTATGCTTCTGAGCTCACATCCCTGAAGCTACCAACCATGATGATACATATCTCCCCTGAAGGATCCGTCTGGTGGCCATCTTACAATATATACACAGTGCCCAATAGAATTGTGTACATTTTTAAAAAAAAGTTTGATAATTGGTGAAACTGGTGGGGAACCTAATTTCTGCCAATTATCTATTTGAAAATTACTCTACTATATTTGGTCAAACATTTAATTAGCTCACCTCTATTGTGATGCCAGAAGCTACTCCTCTCCTACGAAGTGTGATGTTAGGTGGGATGGATGATGTTGCTACCCTTTAATGCTTTTCCAGACTTGTGTTGGTCTGAAGCGAAGGCAACTCTTTGGGATAAGTTTTGTAAAGAACTCACAGCAGTAAGTTGTTCCAAACACACATGTATATTACACTGCAGATCTCTTCACAGGGGGAAATTCATCACTGCTCACGTAACATTTACAGAACTCAAGCAGTGGGATGTCTGCAGTATACATAACATAGGAGACACTGAGACTTCCATATGCATCACCTAGGAGACAGAGACTACTGTATATACATCACATAGGAGACAGTGAGACTTCCATATGCATCACCTAGGAGACACCGAGACTACTGTATATACTACTACTTCTGCATATACATCACATAGTAGACATTGAGACTTCCATATGCATCACCTAGGAGACACCAAGACTACTGTATATACATCACATGGGAGACAGTGAGACTTCCATATGCATCACCTAGGAGACACAAGACTACTGTATATACTACTACTGTATATACATCACATAGGAGACACTGAGACTTCCATATGCATCACCTAGGAGACATCGAGACTACTGTATATACATCACATAGGAGACAGTGAGACTTCCATATGCATCACCTAGGAGACACAAGACTACTGTATATACTACTACTGTATATACATCACATAGGAGACACTGAGACTTCCATATGCATCACCTAGGAGACAGAGACTACTGTACATACATCACATAGGAGACAGTGAGACTTCCATATGCATCACCTATGAGACACCGAGACTACTGTGTATACTACTCCTACTGTATATACATCACATAGTAGACATTGAGACTTCCATATGCATCACCTGGGAGACACCAAGACTACTGTATATACATCACATGGGAGACAGTCAAACTTCCATATGCATCACCTAGGAGACACAAGACTACTGTATATACTACTACTGTATATACATCACATAGGAGACACTTAGACTTCCATATGCATCACCTAGGAGACAGAGACTTCTGTACATACATCACATAGGAGACAGTGAGACTTCCATATGCATCACGTAGGAGCCACCGATACTACTGTGTATACTACTACTACTGTATATACATCACATAGTAGACATTGAGACTTCCATATGCATCACCTAGGAGACACCGAGACTACTGTATATACATCACATGGGAGACAGTGAGACTTCCATATGCATCACCTAGGAGACACCGAGACTACTGTATATACATCACATAGGAGACAGTGAGACTTCCATATGCATCACCTAGAAGACACCGAGACTACTGTATATACTACTACTACTGTGTATACATTGCATAGGAGACACTGAGACTTCCATATGCATCACCTAGGAGACACCGAGACTAATGTATATACATCACATAGGAGACAGTGAGACTTCCATATGCATCACCTAGGAGACACCGAGACTACTGTATATACTACTACTACTGTATATACATCACATAGTAGACATTGAGACTTCCATATGCATCACCTAGGAGACACCGAGACTACTGTATATACATCACATGGGAGACAGTGAGACTTCCATATGCATCACCTACGAGATAACGGACTACTGTATATACATAACATAGGAGACAATGAGACTTCCATATGCATCACCTAGGAGACAATGAGACTACTGTATATACATCACATAGGAGACACTGAGATTTCCATATGCATCATATAGTAGACAACGAGTATTCCATATACATCACATAGGAAACACTGAGAGTGCTGTGTACATCACTTGGGGGACACAGACTACTATACGTAAAATGCATAGAAGACTCAGAAACTGTTGTACATACTGTACATCACATAGGAGATACCAAGACTTCTGTGCTAACGTCACATAGAAGACACTGAGACTGCTGTGTATTCATCACATAGGAGACACCGAGACTGCTGTACATACAACACATAGGAGACACCAAGACTACTGTGTATTAGTGATGAGCGAGTATACTCGTTGCTCGGGTTTTCCCGAGCACGCTCGGGTGATCTCCGAGTATTTGTTAGTGCTCGGAGATTTAGTTTTCGGTGCTGCAGCTGCATGATTTATGGCTGCTAGACAGGCTGAGTACATGTGGGGGTTGCCTGTATGTTAGGGAATGCCCACATGTATTCAGGCTGTCCAGCAGCCGTAAATCATTCAGCTGAGGAGAGAAAACTAAACCTCTGAGCACTAACAAATACTCAGAGATCACCCGAGCGTGCTCGGAAAACCTGAGTAAGGCATAAACTCGCTCAACACTACTGTGTATACATTACAGGAGGAAACACGGGCTGAAAATGGCCAGGGCATAATCTTTCATTGCACACATTGCAGCGTTCATTAGTAAACGCAGCGTGTGCATGCTCACCCTTGCAGGGTAACAAGAAATTAAAGAGCAGGCAGTCATAAAAACACAGCTGCTGGCCCAAGCACTGTGGTCCCCAGGAATCTGTCATCTGCCGTCATCGTGGGCTATCAAAGAGAAAAATTAAAATCCACACAGACATCTCGTGAGAAGGGTACATATCCTCCTTCACATTCTACATATGAGATTAATTACAAAAGGAGAAGAGAGAAACTAATTAAGTGAGGAAGCTAGAAACATAGGAAGAGCTGGCACTTCAACCTCCTTTGCAGCAGATCCTCCTGTAGTGAACAAGTAATTACACCAGAGAAATGCTTTGAGGAAAAGACAGTAAGATAGAGATTTGGCTACGCAGAGGCAGGGAAATACTCTTCCCCAGGAAGGAGTTTACTCACAGAAAGCTAAACAATTGCAGTTAGACAATGCCTCCGACGTCCAGATATGATTATTGGGATTTTGCATACATCTGATATTTATGGGCCATACATTTTTAGCATTGTCGCAAAGGGCGGACATAAAGCATTCACTCACATCACCGTAGGGCCATCGGAACCCCTCCAACTTAATAACACTCCAATAATGATGCTATCCTTGCCATATTTACTCTATCAAAAGGCAAAATCGCGATCGGAAACATGATGACGATATCTACTGCCTGGGACCTCCAGGGATAAAGATATCCTGTAAGTTAGGGATATCATACAATTCTGAAGGGCCAAGCATATCTCAAAAACAGCCCTCACATGAGCTCATCAAAGTGAGGTATGTGGGCGTAACTTTAATCTAATAAAAAGCGGAAATTGGGTTTGGTCCTTTCTCAGTCCCTGGAAGGTGCAGCTTGCTGTGGTTTCTATCCGTTTTCCTAAGGGGTACCTCCCTCTGCTACACTCTGAGCTATTTCCGTGAAACAGGTTTAGTAATGCTCTTTCTTTATTCCTTTTTATGTAATTGTATATACTGTATGGTTTTGTCCATTTTGTATCATCTTTATATAGTTTTTATAAACACTGCCTAACTTTCTGGATTAAATATGTAAAATTGGATAGCTCTGTTCCTCTCGTTCTGTAAACCGCACCTCTGAATTCATACACTGCCTGTAATGGGGGTCCAGCCAGCCTGTATAATGATTGGTGGTGGCAGCTATTAGCAGTTCAGTTTGCTTTGTTATTGTGGTGCTGGCAGTGACTTTTCCATGGTATTTATACATATATATTCCACACGCTGGAATTGGAGGTGTATATACCATATGCTCACTGTGAGTTCCTCAATATCCGGGCCTAGTAGTGGAAGCAGCGGCCTCGTCTCACTGAATTGTGTATTTGTCCTGGTGATTGGAGGCAGCGGAGTTGCATTTCCATGACATAATGGTGACAGTGGTGGGATATGGCTGATCTTTCCTGTGTCATCTGTGTGTTGGATCTGCGTACCCCCACCCCTGGCTGGTATCCTTGACATGGGCTATAAACGGCCCCCAGGCCTAAGGTTCCCCACCCCTGCTTTAGTCTATAGTTTTGTTGATGAGGGCTTTCTGATCTGCACTTGTGATGGATATTCTTCTTCTTAATCCTTTTTTAAATGGTTTTATTCACTTTTAGCCTTAAGCAGAGTAGTGCAAGGCCCCCTCAAATACAGTCAGACCAGCCATGGAAGACCGCAGGGACCCTTCCTTCTTTACTCAGGATACATATTTTACATTTTCTTTAGGACCCATAAAAAATACTTATAAAACTTCCACAGTACGTCTTCCTGAAGGGTCTGGAGATCTGAGCTATTGAGACGGTTTATGACCATATAATGTTCTCATTCTCTGTATGATGCCATTTATTTGGATTACTTATTGATGTTTCTTTCCATGCAGGTGATGATGATGAGTTCGTTAACCCCCATGCACTGGCGGCCTACATTACCTCCTCAGACCCAGCTCATCGACTTAAGATACATGGACAACTACAGGTTCACCCATCTCCCGAGCGCTATGGAAAGTATGCGGTGCCACTATCCGTCTACCCTCATGGGTACTACCCACGATTTGTGTCTGGCGGGGGCTTCCTCATACCTGCAGAGTTAGTTCCATCTCTCTATTGGGCTGCATCCATTATTCCCGTTTTCCCTTTGGATGACGTCTTCTTGGGATTCCTGGCTTTGGCTACCAAAGTTGAGTTTCACCATGATCCACGATTCTTCTCTTTTGGTCTGAAGAATGATGACTATTGTCACTACATGGATGTCCTGGTGGTCCATGGTCTATCACCACAACGAATAGTGGAAGTCTGGGAAACCCTTCCATATGTAAAACCGTGCCCACCATTGAAGGAAAAGGAGGAGGAATAGAAGAGACAGTGACTATCAACCTTCCCCACTCCTCTGACCTTGTCTTCTGCAAACAATCCATGCTGAACTGAAAAGGAACAGCATCACCCTGCAGGGGGTGGGGTCACAGCTCCCTTCTATCTAGATGGCCCTGCCAGGGGTGGGGTCACAGCTCCCTTCTATCTAAATGGCCCCGCCAGGGGTGGGGTCACAGCTCCCTTCTATCTGTATCACTCAGCAGGAGGCAGGGTCACAGCTCCCTTCTATCTGTATGGCCCTGCAGGGGGCAGGGTCACAGCTCCCTTCTATCTATATAGCCCTGCAGGGGTCGGGTCACAGCACCCTTCTATCTGTATCACCCTGCAGGGGGCGGGGTCACAGCTCCCTTCTATCTATATCACTCTGCAGGGGGCGGGGTCACAGCTCCTGTCTATCTATATTGCCCTGCAGGGGTGGGGTCACAGCACCCTTCTATCTGTATCACCCTGCAGGGGGCGGGGTCACAGCTCCCTTCTATCTATATCACTCTGCAGGGGCGGGGTCACAGCTCCTGTCTATCTATATTGCCCTGCAAGGAAAAGGGCAGGATCTCTTTTATTATCACCTTGCTGAAGGCCACATTCTATGTGTTTTGTCACCTAGATGCTATGGTGAGTGGGGAGGTTTCTTTATTACCCTGCAAGGTGAGGAGTGGCCACCTTCCATCATCAGAGTTACCAGATGTGGGAAATGTGTACTTTCATTACATACTGTAAATACTATGAGTGCAGTGTTGGACTGGGGTGCCAAGGACTCACCGGTAACCAACTCCAGGGCCCACCAGTAACCAACTTCATAGCTCACCAGTAACCAACTCCAGGACCCACCAGTAACCAACTCCAGGACCCACCAGTAAACTTCAGGGTCCAACAGTAACCAACTCCAGGGTCCACCAGTAACCAACTCCAGGGTTCACCAGTAACCAACTCCAGGGTCCACCAGTAACCAACTCCAGGGTCCACCAGTAACCAACTCCAGGAGCTACCTGTAACCAACTCCAGGGTCCACCAGTAACCAACTCCAGGAGCTACCTGTAACCAGTTCCAGGGCCCACCTGAAACCAACTTCATGGCTCACCTTTAACCTACTCCAGGACCCACTAGTAACCTATTCCAGGGCCCTCCATTTACCAACTCCGGGGCCCACCAGTAACCCACTTCAGTGCCCACCAGTAATCCACTCCAGGACCCACCAGTAATCTACTCCAGGGCCCACCAGTAATCCACTCCAGGGCCCACCAGTAATCCACTCCAGGGCCCACCAGTAATCCACTCCAGGGCCCACCAGTAATCCACTCCAGGACCCACGAGTAATCTACTCCACGGCCCACTGGTAACCCACTCCAGGCCCCCACCGGTAACCAACTCCAGGACCCACCTTTCAGCTACATGTAACTGTGACATGATCCTGAATAACAGATTTATATAACAATGGTCTGATTGTTAATGAATAAGATGCCACCTCTGTACACAGTGATCCATGTATATAGTGTCTGGTACTGCTCATATAAGAGGGTAGTGGCCAGTCCTGTACAGCAGCCCACCGGAGGATTCTCCTGCTCTCCTGTTGGCCAGTCCAAGCCTGAGTGGGGTCAGTTTAATTTATTGATTTTTGCAATGAATATATATTTTCATGTAGAGATAATTATTTTTCTGTAAGGAACATTATATTATTGATGAGCACAATACTGTTATTTATTAATATTGTAATAAATCATGTTTCTCAGAATGGACAATATTAATATGTGAATGATGATATGTATCCTACAGTAGGACAGATCATCTCTGTTAACAACTTCCTGACAAATGATGTTCAGATACATCATATGTCGGCTCCCTGTGTGTGATGCCGACTTGCTAGCCAGCAGATGATTGCTGTAATAATCAGCCATCATCTGCCTGTGATGGCTACAGGTGGAGCAGAGCTCCAACGCGATGTTAACCTGGCAAATTCTGCTGTCAATTGACAGTGGGATGCACACCCATGACATGATAGCGGGGGCCTGAGGCCATGATGACCATGTGTCTAGTAAAGACGCCTGTGAATGCCATGACTGTATTCCTGTAAAAGGCCATGGCTGGCATTCATGGGAAACCATGACTTTTGCTATGCACAGCCAAGCTCTGGTATTGCTGTATTTAGCTCAAGCGATCTGATGATTGCAACTTCAAGTCCCCTACGGGGACTAACAAATACAGTAAAAAGTACAAAAAAAAGTTTTAAAAAATATGAAAAAATAAATGAAAAATAAATGTCCCACCTTTTCACCCATTAAAAATGAAGAAATAAACAAAACCGTATATTTCGGGTTATAACACGCACTTTTATGATCCCCAAAATTAAGGGAAAAATGGAGGTGCGTCTTATAACCCGAACACTGTTCTTACCGAGGGGTCAATGCTGTGGGCCTGGAGCTGAGGGTGTTGCGGTGGTGGTGCGGCGGTCCTGCGGTGGTGGCACGGCAGCGAGCGGTAACACAAAACCCATAAATAAAATAGTAAAAACACAAGACACCAAAGTGTGGAAGAATAGTGGCCGTGGTGTTTATTTAGGGTAACTGAAAAGTCCATCAAAACATTTAATAAACTAATAACCAATAGATCAGTAATACTAAACCAATCCATCCCGAAAACTGGGCGATTTTCCCAAACGCCATGACTCAAAGAGGCATGGCCCCCCAAACACCACAGCCATGTCTCAGTTATGGATTGAAGATCCAAATTAAAAAAAATGTCAATGTCAGAAAGATGAACAAGATCATTGCTGGAAATGTCAGAGGTGAAACCCTCCAAGTCTATATGCCTGGAAAAAAAAGCATTCAATAAAAACATAAACTTCTCCTTTATTAATCGTCCTTCGTATTTTCTCCAAAAGGAATAAATTTGGCCGAGACCAAAGCAGTCTGGGAACGATTTTGGAGAAAACAAAACACAAGAGCTCTTAAATTCTAACTTTAGAAAGCAAAGATCCCTTCTCCTCAAGACACGAAGATCTGGAGTGTTGTTTTTATCCCGATCGTTCCTTAGTAAATGAGCTGTAATTAGGCCAGGATTCGGCCATTTAATCGCTAATTTCCTCAATTCTGGCATCAGATCCATCCATTCCCCTGACGAGGTGCCAGGAGACCTGCATTGAAGAAGAACTAGTTGAAGGTTTCCAGTACAGGACCTCTGGCTTGCTCTCCTCTCAACCCAGTGGATAAATGAATGTAAAACAATCCAAAGGGGACCTAGAAAGCCAAAATTAACAATTACTAGTCAAGACAGAGTCCATCAGAGTGATCAAAATGAACCAATAAGAAAAAAATTCTATTATTCCCGGGTGCCGACCGGCAGATCCTGGTGGACGCACTACGCATGCACCCGCCATTTTCTCCTGGAAGAAGATGCCAGCAGTCAGGGGGAATTCACGGGGGGATGCAAGGACTCCGGAAGTACCGGGGAGGGAAATTAAATAGAAAATCTCATTTTTTTGTGGTCGCCATTTCACCGTTAATAATGGCGATCGCAACACGGATGTCGGTAAAAACCGCCCCACATCATGTTCTCAGGGGTCTCAGGTACCCCCAGTAGCCAAGTCCCCGGAAAAATTCCTACTCTGGGGGCGCTATACATTTATTTCTCAGTGCCAAGAAAAAGCGGCGCTGAGGCTTAACCCCTTAGTGACCGGGCCAATTTTTACAATTCTGACCACTGTCACTTTATGAGGTTATAACTCTGGAACGCTTTAACAGATCCTGCTGATTCTGAGAATGTTTTTTCGTGACATATTGTACTTCATGTTAGTGGTAACATTTATTCGATATTACTTGCGATTATTTATGAAAAAAATGGAAATATGGCGAAAATTTTTAAAATTTTGCAATTTTCAAACTTTGTATTTTTATGCCCTTAAATCAGAGAGATATGTCACGAAAAATAGTTAATAAATAACATTTCCCTCATGTCTACTTTACATCAGCACAATTTTGGAAACAATATTTTTTTTTGTTAGGGAGTTATAAGGTTAAAAGTTGACCAGCAATTTCTCATTTTTACATCACCATTTTTTTTTAGGGACCACATCTCATTTGAAGTCATTTTGAGGGGTCTATATGATAGAAAATACCCAAGTGTGACACCATTCTAAAAACTACACCCCTCAAGCTGCTCAAAACCACATTCAAGAAGTTTATTAACCCTTTACGTGCTTCACAGGAACTGAAACAATGTGGAAGGCAAAAATGAACATTTAACTTTTTTTTGCAAACATTTTACTTCAGAACCATTTTTTTTTATTTTCACAAGCGTAAAAACAGAAATTTAACCATAAATTTTGTTGTGCAATTTCTCCTGAATACGCCGATACCCCATATGTGGGGGTAAACCACTGTTTGGGTGCATGGCAGAGCTTGGAAGTGAAGGAGCGCCGTGTGACTTTTTCAATGCAGAATTGGCTGGAATTGAGATTGGATGCCATGTCACGTTTGGAGAGCCCCTGATGTGCCTAAACAGTGGAAATGCTAAACACGTGACACCATTTTGGAAACTAGACCCCTTAAGGAACTTAACTAGATGTGTGGTGAGCACTTTGAACCCCCAAGTGCTTCACAGAAGTTTATAACGTAGAGCCGTGAAAATAAAAAATCGCATTTGTTTACACAAAAATGATCTTTTCGCCCACAAATTCTTATTTTCACAAGGGTAACAGGAGAAATTAGACCACAAAAGATGTTGTGCAATTTTTCCTGAGTACGCTGATACCCCATATGTGGGGGACCACTGTTTGGGCGCACGGCAGAGCTCAGAAGGGAAGGAGCGCCGTTTTGGAATGCAGACTTTGATAGAATGGTCTGCGGGCATTATGTTGCGTTTGCAGAGCCCCTGATGTACCTAAACAGTAGAAACCCCCCACAAGTGACCCCATTTTGGAAACTAGACCCCCCAAGGAACTTATCTAGGTATGTGGTGAGAACTTTGAATGCCCAAGTGCTTCACAGAAGTTTATAATGCAGAGTCGTGAAAATAAAAAATATATATTTTTTCCACAAAAAAGATTTTTTAGCCCCCAAGTTTTTATTTTCACAAGGGTAACAGGAGAAATTGGACCCCAAAAGTTGTTGTCCAATTTATCCCGAGTACACTGATACCCCATATGTGGGGGTAAACCACTGTTTGGGCGCACGGCAGAGCTCAGAAGGGAGGGAGCACCATTTGAGTTTTTGAGCTCAAAATTGGCTGTCGAGACCCCTGCGGACAGGAGGGGACGCAGGAGGACCCAAGGACTCCGGTAAGTATGATAGGGTCCCCGAATCCCCCTATTTCTCTGTCCTCTGATGTGCGATCACATCAGAGGACAGAGAATGACAGATCACTTTTTTTTTTGCGACCGCCGGTAAACAGTTAATTAACGGCGATCGCAAAACAGGGGTCGGCCGATCATGTTCTTTGGGGTCTCGGCTACCCCCGGCAGCTGAGACCACAGAGAAAATCCGACTCTGGGGGGCGCTATTCACTTTTTCCACAGCGCCGTTAATTAACGGCGCTGTGGTTTAAGTACCCTTAACTGCCACCGTTAAAAGGCGTATCGGCAGTCGTTAAGGGGTTAAAAAAGCGAAATATATCTGACGTCTATCGCCCACTTTGTTTATACCTCTTTTGAACCCTTTCAATAATTGCTTCACTGGGAATAATCCTGTTAAGGGGGTTTTTCTTGCCAGATTTAAAAAGAAAGAGACCCCAGCCAATGGCTTACATGAAGCTGAATAAGACTGTCCTTTAATAATTGAAGACTCAGAAAACCTCAAAGCTGGCTCGGGAGGAGAATCTGCATAGTCAAAACTGTTCTTGATGCAAAAATTCACCCACTGAGTAGTCAGCCCATGTTCTATTAGTTAGGGATTTTTCAACAAAATATGAAATCAACCCCAGACTACTTCCCAAAGATGATGCTCCCTCCTTGTCAGCTTCCGATGCCTGCTGGTGGAAAATGGACCACTGGTGGTGACAAAGGGAGTTAGGAACTAGCATATTATCGCTCAAAGACAGCTTGACTTTAAGCCAAATGTTGTATTTTAAACAATAAAAAACAACAACTGTCTAATAATCCTAGCTGCCCAACTATGTTTTGATTACAGCGTGTTAATGGAGAAAACAAAGCCCTGGTCAATGGATAAGACTAAAATTCTCCTATTTTCAAGGAAATGGCTCCATAGGTAAATAGATAGCAAAATTGGAAAAAGGTCAAGAATTGCTGCATTTCTTGTATCCTTACTACGAATCCATTTCTCAGGCCATTCTTGAGCTGATCAATGAGAAAAGCAAAAAATCCCATAGGCCTTATCCATATCTGTTGAAAATAGCAAAGGTAGTGAGTCTGTAGAAACAAAGGATCTCTGCCACTGAAATTTGACAAGAATTCCAGCCAAATTTTAATATCCTCTTTTAATTCATGACCTAGTCAAATGTGGTGTCATAAAGGCATCTAGAAAAGACTCTACCAATGGGAATAATTCTTAGGTTTAACATGCCCAAAAGGGAGTAAAGATCTTGTAAAGTGACTTTATCTTTAGAATGAAAGTCCTTGAAGATGCTGCAAAGTTTTAAGGTCTTATCAGCGGGTAACCTACTGTACATTCCATATTGGCTGAGTCTAATGTTATACCAAGGAATTCCAATGACCTAACAGGATTTACAGTTTTCTCATAGGCGATGGGGACCCAAAATCATTAAACAGAGAACTTAATTTGTTGAGGAGATCAAGACATGCCTGGGAGTCCGAAGGGCCAATAAATAAAAAATCATTAAGATAGTGTAAAATCCCACTGTAACGGGGTCTACCGTGCTGGAGTACCTCTTTCAGTACCACCCCGTGTTTTGGGAGGTCCACTCTGCTTTGGCTGGAGTCTGAATGAAGGACGCTGGCTGGTTACATGGGTGCATATAAAAGATCACTGCTTCTCCACGTATTTCCAGTCTGACGACACTTTAGCCGGCGTCACACTGGCGAGTTTTACGGACGTAAGAGCGCAGAAACTACGTCCGTAAAACTCGCATTACATACGGCACAATTATTCTCAATGGGGCTGCTCCTATCAGCCGTATATTACGGTTCAGTATTATACGGCTTTCTACGGCCGTACAAAATCGCAGCATGCTGCGTTTGTCAGCGTATTGCGCAAATAATACGCCAATGAAAGTCTATGGGGGCGAGAAAAATACGGATTCCACACGGACCAGCAGTGTGACTTGCGAGAAATACGCAGCGGTGTTAGTGAAAAGTCGGTAATTCAATTGCCGGCTTTTCATTTCTCCTGCACAAACCCGACAGGATATGAGACATGATTACATACAGTAAACCATCTCATATCCCCATTTTTTTTGCATATTCCACACTACTAATGTTAGTAGTGTGTATGTGCAAAATTTGTGCGCTGTAGCTGCTAAAATAAAGGGTTAAATGGCGGAAAAAATTGGCGTGGGCTCCCGCGCAATTTTCTCCGCCAGAGTGGTAAAGCCAGTGACTGAGGGCAGATATTAATAGCCAGGAGAGGGTCCATGGTTATTGCCCCCCCCCCCCCGTGGCTAAAAACATCTGCCCCCAGCCACCCCAGAAAAGGCACATCTGTAAGATACACCTATTCTGGCACTTGGCCACTCTCTTCCCACTCCCTGTAGCGGTGGGATATGGGGTAATGAAGGGTTAATGCCACCTTGCTATTGGAAGGTGACATTAAGCCAGATTAATAATGGAGAGGCGTCAATTATGTCACCTATCCATTATTAATCCAATTGTAGGAAAGGGTTAAAAAACACACACACACATGATTAAAAAGGATTTTAATGAAATAAACACAGCGGTTGTTGTAATAATTTATTGTTCTCGCAATCCATCAGGAACACCCTCGCTTGGCAAAACAATAAACACACAAGATACATACCTTCTGATGTCAGATCACGTCCCACGAGGTAATCCATCTGAAGGGGTTAACTAATATTACAGGCAGGAGCTGCGATAAACCACTCGCTCGTGCCTGTAATCCCCGGGTGCTGAAAGGAAAGCAGGATCTGTACTTACATTGAGTCGCGGTGAGGCGCCCTCTGGTGGATGTTCTCATGAACTGCAGCCTGGGAACTTTTTCCCACGCTCCAGGTCATATGGGGACATCCACCAGGGGGCGCATCACCGCGACTGAAGGAAATGTAGGTCATTGACCTACATTTCATTCATTCGCCGGGGATTACAGGCAGGAGCACAGCTGCATTTAGCAGGGCTCCTGCCTGTAATATTAGTTAACCCCTTCAGATGGATTACCTCGTGGGACGAGACGGTTCACCAGAAGGTATGTATCTTGTGCGTTTATTATTTTTCCAAGCGAGGGTGTTCCTGATGGATTGAGAGAACAATAAATTATTACAACAACCGCTGTGTTTATTTCATTAAACTACTTTTAAATCATGTGTGTGTTTTTTAACCCTTTCCAACAATTGGATTAATAATGGATAGGTGTCATAATTGACGCCTCTCCATTATTAATCTGGCTTAATGTCACCTTCCAATAGCAAGGTGGCATTAACCCTTCATTACCCCATATCCCACCGCTACAGGGAGTGGGAAGAGAGTGGCCAAGTGCCAGAATAGGCGCATCTTCCAGATGTGCCTTTTCTGGGGTGGCTGGGGCAGATGTTTTTAGCCACGGGGGGGCCAATAACCATGGACCCTCTCCTGGCTATTAATATCTGCCCTCAGTCACTGGCTTTACCACTCTGGCGGAGAAAATTGCGCGGGAGCTCACGCCAATTTTTTCCGCAATTTAACCCTTTATTTCAGCAGCTACAGCGCTGAAATTTTGCACATACACACTACTAACATTAGTAGTGTGGAATATGCAAAAAAAATGGGATATGAGATGGTTTACTGTATGTAATCATGTCTCATATCCTGTCGGGTTTGTGCAGGAGAAATGAGAAGCCGGCAATTGAATTACCGGCTTTTAACACATATCGCGCTGAATGAAATCTAAATACAGAATATATATATATGTGTCTCAATGACATATATATATATATATATATATATATACTGTATATATGTTTTCCCGAACATTTGAGCACATAAATCCATTAGATGTCGGTTTTGCAAGCCTGCGCGAAAATCTCGCAGTACGGATGCCATACGGATTACATACGGAGGATGCCATGCGCAAAATACGCTGACACACCCTGACTACGGATCAATATTTTGGGAACATTTCTCCGTATTACGGCCGTAGTACGGACGTATAATACGTGGCGTATTGTCTTACGCCCAGTGTGAGGCCGGCCTTACTCACAGGACACAGAATATATATCACACAGATACAGAGGGCAGGCCAATTGAAAAGCGTCAGGCCAGACATACATTACAATAGCCGCAGGTGGCCGGAGCCTGCCGATATTTACTGTGGGAATTACAAAGGTGGGGGAGGTCAGAAGGGGGATATCTTGTCCCCTCTGTCCAGGGGCGCAGCCTGTGGGCTGATGCATTAAGGACATGCATCTCACATGGAACCTATTATACATACATATAACTGCACAACATATTCTGGGTGCTGGGGGGTTCCGTAACACGGCTTCCCTTTTCAGTGACGCGATCAACATACACAGACTCATCCTTAACAGATCGGTTTGGGGATGACCGAAGTTTATGGGGTTGGTACAATTCCGTTTGTCGACTTAGTCCATCGGCGTTACCGTTTTGTTTGCTGGGTCTGTAGTGGATGGTAAAGTCCAGAGGTTGTGGGGTTAAACTCCACCACAGTAATCTGGCGTTGTCTCCGGAGACCCGATTAAGCCAGACTAGGGGATTATGGTCCATTAGGAGGGAAAACTGTCATCCATACAAATATGGTTGCAACTTTTTGAGTGCCCATACTACCGCCAGGCACTCCTTCTCGATGGCCGCATAGCTTACTTCACGAGGCAGTAGTTTCTGACTCAGGTAAGCTACCGGGTGTTCTTGGCCGTCCGGCCCGACTTGGCTCAGTACTGCCCCCAATCCAAACATAGAAGCATCTGTGTGAACAAGGAAACATTTAGTTGGATTGGGTGCGGCCAATACAGGGGTATTGGTGAGGGCGTCCTTTAGCTGGCGGAAGGCTTCCTCACACTCTGAGGTCCAGGTTACCTGGCGGGGTTGGTTCTTAAGGGTCAGATCAGTGAGGGGCTTGGCTACGCTGCTGTAATTGGGAACGAATTTCCTGTAATACCCCGCTGTCCCTAGAAAGGCCATGACCTGGGTTTTAGTGCGTGGGGTGGGCCATTTGGCTATGGCCTCAATCTTGGCTGGTTCTGGTCATTGTTTCCCACTTTCTACCCAATGCCCTAAATACTGAACCTCTGCTTTGCACACGTGACACTTGTTTGGGTTTGTCGCGATTCACACCGTGACCGTCACCCCTACGTCACGGATTAGGGTGACCTTAGGCCAACAGACGGCTATCACATGTGCAGGGGGCTTATCTTAGTTATCCCTCCACTCCACAATGTGATGAAAAGCACACACAAGGCTATTGACCTCTTAGTTTACGGCAGGGGCTTATTTTAGGTATCCCACTGCTCTTCAATATACCACGAACTGCAGGGATTTGTGTATATCCCGCTTACAGTTCGACTTGAAACCTGCAGCTCTCTGGCGCCCCCTTTACCCTCAGGTCAGATTAGGTACTGCACCTAGGATAATTAGTCGCCAGAAAGGCTGCCTGCTAGGCACTGGCTGTTGGGCACGCTGCAGCGACGTGATAAACTACTCCCACTCAGGCAGGAACAATAATTATCAACGCCGCACTCGCTACAACAACACCCAAAGGTCTGGACACTGTAAGCTGCCACCAGCTTCGATAAAACGGGTCCAAAGATAACCCAACACAGTAGCGTAATTCCCTTCAGGAGACAGGGTACGTTTTAGAGCATGAAGAACGAACTAGTACTTTAAATATTTTACTCCGAAACGAGGCAGTGTTTTTATATAAAAAAATATTACACGGATGTTACAGAAGAGACAATTGAAATATGTACAAGGTAATTATAAAAAAAACAGGGATTACAATAAGAAATAACACTTACATGTGGTCAGATCATTTGAGGCAACCAGGCTAGTGGAGTTTCCATCTGTCCCAGTGCATTAGGACTCTGGGTAGGAACAGCTCTTCAAGTCAGACTCCAGCAGACAGACCCTTGCTGGAGTCTGGCCAAAAAACTTATAGCTTCAGCCTGTCACATCACCAAAAGGGTTGAGTTAAGATCGCCCTCCTCTTTCTTCAGTCTTAGTAAATGTCACACAAGTTTGTCTAATACCTATATCTCTGCTCCAGAACATGTCATAGTCATAACAAACCCAGCATTCATCTCGTCTTAATATTGGCATTCTAATGAGATCAAATATGTCCTATTTGTGAGGCATAATTACAAAGAAATCCCTACTTCTTTACCAGATGGAGTTAGAAGCCCGTGCTTACCGTGGCGGATAGATCCACCGAGGGAGATGAAGAATATGTATTTTCCTGTTCCTATCTTAAATGGTTGGCCCAATATCTTACAATAATGGAACAAAAGACCCTCATAGATTCTAGAGATTTCTAATCCAGTTCTAGGTGGCAAAGCTTTCCAATGCAGCTATGCCGGTCGTAAATTCCTTTCTTCAATAAAACTCCCCCCACATACATTGGCAAGGCAGCTCTTGGCTGAGTGAAAGGGAAGGGGGCGGGGGGTTTGTAGCCCACAGCATGGGCTGAAGGACAAAACTACAACATCATATTATACTTCATACAATATCGTGACAGGGTTCAGGGTGATTCCGGCCTTGTGGATCCTGTCTAATACTGTCTCTAGGTGATTTAGATGCCCTTCCCATGTCGCGCTGTAGATGGCGATGTCATCCAGGTAGGCACAAGCATGGTCCTGGAGACCATCCAGAAGCCGGTCAGCCAGCCTCTGGAAGGTCGCCGGGGCATTCTTCATCCCGAATGGCATAACTCGAAACTGGAATAAGCCGAACAGGGTGACAAATGCCGACTTGGGAATAGCACCAGGACTAAGGGGAATCTGCCAGTAGCCTTTGCATAGATCGATGGTGGTCAAATACTTTGCCCCCGCCAGCCGGTCTAACAACTCATCCACATGCGGCATGGGATACGCATCCGTCACTGTTTTCTCATTGAACTTACGATAGTCTACACAAAACCGTGTAGTCCCATCCTTCTTGGGCACTAACACTACGGGGGATGCCCAGGGACTATCTGACTCTTCAATGACCCCTAAACGCAACATATCTTGTATCTCTTGTCGCATCCCTTCTCGTAGAGACTCAGGGACGCGGAAGGGGGGTTGTCGCAGGGGGGTCTGATCCTGGGTCTCAACCTTGTGTTGTGCCAGGTGAGTGTACCCTGGTCTCCCCGAAAACATCCTCTGTCGCTGCCTCAACAACGCCTCCACCTGCTGTCTCTCCCGGGGACCTAGGTCTTCACCCAAGTGTACCTGGTCCCATGTTTTAGACTGAGTCCTTTCTCCTAAGACATTAGGCAAGGGAAGTCCAGCTAAATCCTCTGCTCCAGGTGCACAGATGGCCACTACCTCTTCAGGGCGCTCCCGGTAGGGCTTCAGAATATTCACATGGAACATGCGGATATCCCTGGGGTCGTTACAATCGGCGACATTATAGGTGTCGGCTATTCTCCCCACTACCTGGTAGGGCCCCTGCCATGCAGCTTGGAACTTGTTCTGCATAGTGGGCTCTAACACCAGAACCTTCTGTCCTATTTCCAAGGTGTGTTATCTGGCCCTCGGATCGTACCATACGCGCTGGCGCCGCTGGGCCACCTGCATGTTCCCACGCACAGCCTGGGTCAGCTCCTGTAGGCGGTCCCGGAATTCCAGCACATAGGGTACAATAGGTACCACTTCTATGATGTCCTCCCCTTCCCAGTGTTTTAGCACTAAGTCTAGGGGTCCCCTTACCCGCCTCCCGTATACCAGTTCAAACGGGGAGAACTGTTATGATCCGGTAACCTTGGAGCCGCATGAGAGACTTTCTCAAGAGTAGGTGGTACCTGTACTGACCGCAAACCGTAAACTAACACCGCAACTAGAAGTAGCCGTGGGATGTACCTAACACGTCCTAGACACCTCGACACAGCCGGAGGACTAAATACCCCTATAGATGGAAATGGGAATTCTATCTTGCCTCAGAGCAGAACCCCAAAGGATAGGCAGCCCCCCACAAATATTGACTGTAAGTATAAGAGGAAAGACACACGCAGGCAGAAAAACAGGATTTAGCAAAAGAGGCACTTCTAGCTAAATAGAAAAGGATAGGACAGAATTCTAAGCGGTCAGTATTAAAATCCTAAAAATATCCACAGCAGATAATACAAATATTCTACATCTACCTAAAGACATAGAAAGTATATCTGCATCTCCTGAGAATCCAGCATGACTGAAAAATACAAACAAAGTCTAAGCTGGACAAAACCACAATGAATTGCACTAAATTGCAAAGCACACTGCATGTGTGCACAGAGACAAAAACCAGACACTTATCTTAGCTGAATTGGCAGCAGGGCATGAGGAACCAGAGAGAGATGCAATCCCTCCAAAAACAATGGACAACTGGCAAGGACTCATGGATCCTGCACACCTAAATACCTAATAGAGCTGCAATCAGCAGAAACACCTGCCCTGGATTACAACCCCAAGACAACTGCACTACCACCAACAACCACCGGAGGGAGCCCAAGAGCAGAATTCACAACAGAGAACCCCGTGGATTCTTGGGGCACCTCCCGATAGGCAAACAGGAGGTGTGGCAAGAATTTCTCCCAGTCCCTGTAGGTCCTGGTAAAAGTCCCAATGAGTTGTTTTAACGTTCCATTAAAGCGTTCACACAACCCATTGGTTTGCGGGTGGTACGGGGCGCTTCTAATGGACTTTACGCTGCACAGCTTCCACAGTTGGTTGGTCACCTCTGCTGTAAATTGGGTACCCTGGTCTGAGATAATCTCCCGGGGAAATCCAACCCGTGAGAAAACCTGGAGCAGGGCAGCCGCCACCGTTTCTGCCAGTATGTTAGGTAATGCAACCGCCTCTGGATACCGTGTGGCATAATCTACCACTGTCAATATATACCTTTTCCCTGACGGACTGGGTTTGGCTAACGTCCCTATCAGATCGACCGCTACTTGGCTAAATGGTTCCTCCACAATGGGGAATGGGCGTAATTTGGCCTTGCATTGATCTCCCCTCTTGCCAATGCGCTGGCAACTGTCACAGGTCTGGCAGTACTGACGAACATCATAGGTTACCCCCGGCCAAAAGAAGTTTTGTGTCAGACGATGCCTGGTGCGACTGACGCCGAAGTGCCTGGCCAAGGGTATGTCATGAGAGATTCGCAGTAACTCCTGCCTATACTTCTTGGGAACTACCAGCTGTCGTTTTATAGTGGGGCTCATCCCTGTGTGGTGCTGCTCTGTGATCCGGTAGAGGAGTCCCTGCTTCCATACAAACTGTTCCCCTTCCAGTACCCCGAAGGATCCTCAAGTAACTCCCTCTTAAATTCAGCTGGGGTGGCCCAAGAAATGTGTCTGGCTATGGGAATATGTGTAGGGCTGGGATGTCTTACCTGGGCCTCCTCTGAGTGTGATTCCGCCTCCGCAGCTGGAGCTTGTCTCCGGGTGGTCACAGGATATGTCTCAGCCAAAGGGGCAACCGAGAAGGCAGACAACATGGGCCCCAAGTCATTTCCCAGTAAGATGTCTGCAGGCAAATCATCCATCAAGCCGACCTCAACAAGGCCATCCCCGACTCCCCAGTTCAGGTGAATCCTGGCAGTGGGCAGTCGATGTATGGCTCCCCCTGCTACACGGACTGCCACTGTCCGGTCCATCTTCTCTTGGTCCCGGACGAGATGAGGCTTCACAAGGGTCAAAGTTGCCCCGGAATCTCTTAGTCCCTGCATACGTTTCCCATTAACCCACACGAACTGTCGATGCTGTTTTCGATTACCTGCCCGGGCTGCCTGCACGGGGTCTACTTCATGCAGCACTTCCTCCATCTCTTCCACCCCCTGGTTAGTCGTAGCCCCCAATGCCGGGTCAGTTTCACCTTGGTAGCAGTGTACAGCGGCCCAGTTGAAGGTAGCTGTTCCCACCTTTGGCCACTGGGTATGCTGAGTCCGGTTGGGACATTGTCTTTGCAGGTGGCCCAGCTGATGGCAGTTGTGGCATCGCACCCCAGGGGGACTGTGGTACGTTGGGTTTTCAGCTGGTCCCCCTACAATCTTCTGTGGTTTGGGGGACTCCAGGTCCATGGGTGGACCCCTAGTGACCATTTTTGATCCGGACAACTGAGGCCTCCTGGCATCATGATGTTCATCGGCCAGACGAGTGGCCTCAAGAGTCATTGGCTGCCTGTCCCGAAGCTATTCCTGTGTCTCGGGGGTTAGTCCACTAAAGAGTCGTTCTAACAAGAAGAGCTGGAGGACGTCCTCCTTAGTGGTTGCTTGGCTCCCTTGTACCCACTGTAGCAGTGACTGCCGTAATTTACAGGCCCATTCAGCGTGGGTATCGGTTTACGCGTTTTATAAGTCCGCGGAACTTTTGGCGGTATGCCTCTGGTGTCAGCGCATACCGGGCCAAGATCACTTCTTTGATCCACTCATAGTCCATACAGTCCTCATCAGGTACCGTGCGATAGGCGTCCGCTGCCCGGCCTGTCAGCTTGCTGACCAGAATCTGAGCCCGTTCCTCCGGCTTCACTTGATGAAGGGCACACTGCTGCTCAAAGTCCTGCAGAAAGCCATCAATGTCTTCCTCTGCCTCCCCCAACTGTCGGAAGGCATTATACTGGATCTTTTTGTGGCTTACTGTTGAAGGTACCTGGGCGGAGGCCAGAGCTCACCCTGCTCGCTGACTCTCCTCTCTCCGCACTGCCATCTCCATCTTGGCCAGCTCCACTTTGGTCCGCTCTGCCATCTCCATCTTGGCTAGCTCTGTCCTGGTCCGCTCAGCCATCTTTTCCTTCAGATAGTACGCACATCAGCCATCACCTCTCGTATGATCTCTACTGCAGGGTTTGGGCCATAGAACGCCAGTCTGTTCTTTACCTCCCTCTGGAATTCAGTCTCCTCCACGTTCACATTGGGGGGCGCTGCACTGTCGTGTTCCATGATGGCTGCTATCAAATCCGCTTTTGTTTTGTTGCTGGCGATTAACCCTCGGGCTTCCACCAGATCTTTTAATGTAGTCCTCTTTAACTTCTGGTAGTTGTTTTCTATTGATTCCTTTCCTCCTGTAGACAGGGTATCACATCCCGCTTTCTGCCACCAGTGTAACGGGGTCTACCGTGCTGGAGTACCTCTTTCAGTACTACCCCGTGTTTCAGGAGGTCCACTCTGCTTTGGCTGGAGTCTGAATGAAAGGACGCTGGCTGGAATTGCTTGGTTACATGGGCGCATATAAAGATCACTGCTTCTCCATGTATTTCCAGTGTGAACATGCTTTACTCACAGGACACAGACTATATTTCACACAGATACAGAGGGCAGGCCAATTGAAAAGCGGCAGGCCAGACATACATTACAATAGCCGCAGGTGGCTGGAGCCTGCCGATATTTACTGTGGGAATTACAAAGGTGGGGGAGGTCAGAAGGGGCATATCTTGTCCCCTCTGTCCAGGGGCGCAGCCTGTGGGCTGATGCATTAAGGACATGCATCTCACATGGAACCTATTATACATACATGTAACTGCACAACACATTCTGGGTGCTGGGGGGTTCCGTAACACCCACCTTCATTAAATTGATATTGAATGACCCAATGTAAAAATGAAGAAAAGTCTCAAAATAAAAACAAGAAAGGGTAAAACCCATAGGTAAGCATTTATCAAAAAAGAACCCCGCATAACAGAGCGTCATCCACAGATAATATTTTTGTACTTTATTAAAGGTTTTTGCACACTATTTGGCTCAAAATATTTTTTTCTTATTTTCCACTCTAAAATCTAGGTGCGTCTTATAATCAGGTGCGTCTTATAAAGTGAAAAATATTGCTGTGTTTGTAAGAGTCCAATCTAACAAAATATAAAATAAATGAATCTGATCAATAAACGGCATAAAGAAAACAAAATCAGGCTCCGCAACAACGCAAAAAATAATAAGAGGTGATGAAAACATTGTGTCTACCCTAAAATGGTAGATGGAAATGGAAAAACATTGGCTTGGAAAAAGACCTTCACACTGCTCCACAGACGGAAATTGGAAACATTCTCGGAACGTGGCATCAAAGCAAACATTATTTTTTAACACTTAAGTAAAACAAAAACTATTCATGTTTGGTATCTCCGTAATTGCATTGACCTGGAGAATTATATATAGATTTACCATAAAATCAACACTGTAAATAAAAAAACGCCTGGTCGCTTACCCCATGTGCAGGACATTTCAGTAGCTTAGATATCCATGGTTACTTATCTCGAATTTACCAAACCTACATTTTTTGGGACCACTTAACCTTTGAAGTGACTTTGAGGGGCCAATGTCATAAAACATCTGTACAAGGCGCCATATCAAGCTCTACAGCCCTCAACGTATTCAAAACCACATTCAAAAAGTTGTGAACCCTTTAGGTGCTTCACAGGAATTAGTGCAGACTGGAAGAACAAAATGAAAAATTAAATTTTTTTAAATAAAATGTTGTTTTGAGTCTCAATTTTTTTTTTTTTTTTTTTATAAAAATGAAAACTAGAAAATGTCCTTCACAATTTGTCGTGTCCTCAGTGCACGGATACCCCACATGTGGTTGGAAAGGTGGGAGCGCTATTTGTTTTTTGGAGCATCCATTTTTGAATGGACTCCATGAGACGATGTCTCATTTGTTGAGCCCCTGAAGTGCCAACAATAGCAGAAACACCCCAAAAATGTCCCCAGAAGCTGCACCCCTCCGGGGATTTATCTAGGGGTAAAGTGAAAATTTTAAGAGAAAAGGTTATTTGCAGAATTTTTTAACATTGACCCATGAAAAAGAAAAATTATGTTTTTTTCAACAAAAATGTTGCTTTAGCTCCACATTTTTAATTTTCACAAGGGCAGGAAACAGGGTCCTCCACAATTTTTTGTACAATATCTAGTGAGCACACTGATACCCCACATGTGATGAAAAACTACTATTTGGGTGCATGGCAGGGCTCAGAAGAGAAGGAGTACCAGATTTTTGAAATGCAAATTTGGATGGAAGAGATTGTGAGCACCACATCGGAATAGCAGAGCCCTTGAAGTGCTAAAACCCCAGAAACTCCCCCAAAGTGACCCCATTTTGGAAATTAGACACCTGTAAGAATCCATATAGATCCAACCAGTGCTGAATTTTATATTAGGCCATGGAAATAAAATATTACTTTTTTCCATGAAAATGTTGCTGTAGCCCCCAATTTTTCATTTTCACAAAGGTAACAGGAGAAAGTGGACCCCACAATTTGTTAGGTGATTTCTCCTGAGTACGCTGATAACCCATGGGTGGTGAGAAGCTCTACTTTTGGCATATGGCAGGACTCAGAAGGGAAGGAGCACACTTTTTGCTAAAATGGATTGGGACGCCATGTCACATTTGCAAAGTTCCTGAGATGCCAAAGCAGCAGAAAGCCCCACAAGTGACCAAATTTTGGAAACTATACGTCATGAAGAACTCATCTAGGGGCATGTTGAGCATCTTAAGCCCACAGGTGATCACAGAATTGTATAACATGAGGCTAAAATGTTGTTTTAGCCCCAAAATTTTAATTTTCAAAAGAGTAAATAAGAGAAATGGACTATGCAGTTTGTTACACTATTTCTCGTGAGTACGCTGATAACCCATATGTGGGGGAATACTACTTTTGAGGCACAGTGCAAAGCTCAGAAGGGAAGAAGCGCCATATTAGAGTTAAGATTTTGCTGGACTGGTTTTCATGCGCCATGCCACATTGGCAGAGCCCTTGAGGTGCCAGAGTAGCAGAACCCTCCAAAGGGGAAATAGGTCTTCAGAAAGTTGACAAGTCCATTTATTCTCACCTTTCCCTTCCTGACTAGTTCTTCCTTAGTTTTGCTCATGCCCTGGTCACTATGGGCAGCATCAGGTGGTACCTGCAGCCCATGACATTGCACAGGTTGGCACAGTCGTACATTCTGCCGTCATAAGGTTTACTGTGTCTCCAGAGCATGGAAAACATACTATGACATAAGCTACAACATGAAGAAAGCCGAACTGGGTGGCTACAGAACGGCATCAAGGCGATGAACAAGAGGAGCAGTACCGTAGGCTGCAAAATGACCTCCATGTGCATGTCACTGACCAAAATGTCCAAACCAGAATCCATTAGGGTGCTTTTCTCTAGTGGTCCTGAGCTCACCACCCAGCACCATGCAGTTCGATGGGCTTCCACCAGACAACACCGGAAATGGCAGATCCTCGTTCTCGTGAAGGCTAAGAGCTGGTTGTCAGGGTCTGGAGAGGCTGTGGTCATGCTGGATGATGCGACATGCAACGTAACTTTCACCAGGTTGGTGGCGGGTCACTGATAGTCTAGGAGGCATATCCTTGGAGGGTCACACAAACCTCTATTTGATAGCCAATATGAATGACATAACCACTGTCAGATTTCATGGAGGGATGGTGAGCCCTGAACTTCTCCTGGTGCCAGACTATGCCCGATCTCATGTGGCCAGAGTGTGTAGTCAGCTCCTGAATGGTGAAGGTATTAATACCATTAAGTGGCCCTCACATTTGTAGGGAGGAGAACCAAGTTGATGGTCTCTCCTGCGTATCTGGGCCGGAACCGTCGGTGCTGTCACCAGTGTTGCAGTGGGAAGAGATTACTGAACTGAGCAGTACAGGGCACCTGACTGATGGGGGCAGGTCAGACTTTATTAGCAGATTGAGCGGGAGGACAGGACACTTGGCGGGCCGAGCTTGCTAGCTGTGCCTATACCCCCAGCTGGCCAGACTGCCGACGCTTCCTACCCTCAGCCCAGAGAGACTTCCTCACCGGGTAGTGATCAGGATAAAGTACAGACCTTCGCTCCACTCACCACTGTGGAGGCAATGCTTAGTCCCATCCTTGCGGTGCCTGCGGAGGAACGGCCCGTGCCTGTGGCTGTGTCCGCTGGACTGTGTGCTCCTACTGCGGCCTTGCTCACTGAACTTTCTGCTTCTTCTTCTGTGCCACCGACCATCACCTCTGCCTCACTGTGTGCACGGATCAGGAGATCGTGTGCCGAAGAACCCGGAGGATTTGTTGTCACAAGGAGAAAGTCCATCGCTCATCTGCGGGACCGGATCGGAGACATCTCGTGCCCCGCCTGAGGAGGGCAGCTGAGAAAGCAAACCTCAGAGACCAGCAGTTCCGCTCAAAGCCACCAGAGGGAGTCCAAGAGCAGAACTAACCAAAGTACCATTCATGACCACAGGAGGGAGTCCGAGAAATGGAATTCACAACAGTACCCCCCCCTTGAGGAGGGGTCACCGAACCCTCACCAGGGCCCCCAGGCCGATCAGGACGAGCCAAATGAAAGGCACAAACTAAATTGGCAGCATGGACATCTGAGGCAACAACCCAGGAATTATCCTCCTGACCATAGCCCTTCCACTTAACCAGGTACTGGAGCTTCCGTCTCGAAATACGAGAATACAAAATTTTTTCCACCACATACTCCAACTCCCCCTCAACCAACACCGGAGCAGGAGGATCAACGGAGGGAACCATAGGCGCCACATACCTCCGCAACAACGACCTATGGAACACATTATGGATGGCAAAGGAAGCTGGAAGGACCAAACGAAATGACACAGGGTTGAGAATTTCAGAAATCTTATAAGGACCAATGAAACGAGGCTTAAACTTAGGAGAAGAAACCTTCATAGGAACATAACGAGAAGATAACCAAACCAAATCCCCAACACGAAGTCGAGGACCAACACAACAATGGCGGTTAGCGAAACGTTGAGCCTTCTCCTGGGACAACATCAGATTGTCCACTACGTGAGTCCAAATTTGCTGCAATCTGTCCACCACAGAATCCACACCAGGACAGTCAGAAGGCTCAACGAGGATGAAAACCCGAATTGCAAAAAAAAGGCGAAACCAAAGTAGCCAAACTAGCCCGATTATTAAGGGCGAACTCAGCCAATGGCAAAAAGGTCACCCAATCATCCTGATCAGCAGAAACAAAGCATCTCAGATAGGCCTCCAAAGTCTGGTTGGTTCGTTCGGTTTGGCCATTTGTCTGAGGATGGAAAGCCGAAGAAAAAGACAAATCAATGCCCATCTTAGCACAAAAGGACCGCCAAAACCTAGAGACAAACTGGGACCCTCTGTCCGACACAATGTTCTCCGGATTGCCATGCAAACGAACCACATGCTGAAAGAATAATGGCACCAAATCAGAGGAGGAAGGTAATTTAGGCAAGGGTACCAAATGGACCATCTTAGAAAAGCGATCACAAACCACCCAGATGACAGACATCCTTTGAGAGACAAGAAGATCTGAAATAAAATCCATGGAAACATGCGTCCAAGGCCTTTTCGGGACCGGCAAGGGCAAAAGCAACCCACTGGCACGAGAACAGCAGGGCTTGCCCGAGCACAAGTCCCACAAGACTGCACAAAAGAACGCACATCCCTTGACAAGGAAGGCCACCAAAAGGACCTAGCCACCAAATCCCTGGTACCAAAAATCCCAGGATGACCAGCCAACACCGAGCAATGAACCTCAGAAATAACTCTGCTAGTCCATCTATCAGGGACAAACAGTTTCTCCACTGGACAACGGTCAGGTCTATCAGCCTGAAACTCCTGCAGCACCCGCCGCAAATCAGGGGAGATGGCTGACAGAATTACCCCCTCTTTGAGAATACCAGCCGGCTCAGGGACTCATGGAGAATCAGGCACAAAACTCCTAGAAAGGGCATCAGCCTTCACATTCTTAGAACCCGGAAGGTATGAAACCACAAAATCGAAACGGGAGAAAAACAGTGACCATCGAGCCTGTCTAGGATTCAACCGCTTGGCAGACTCGAGATAAGTCAAATTCTTGTGATCCGTCAAGACCACCACGCGGTGCTTGGCTCCCTCAAGCCAATGTCGCCACTCCTCGAATGCCCACTTCATAGCCAGCAGCTCCCGATTGCCAACATCATAATTACGCTCAGCAGGCGAAAATTTTCTAGAAAAGAAGGCACATGGCTTCATCACAGAGCCATCAGAACTTCTTTGAGACAAAACAGCCCCTGCTCCAATCTCAGAAGCATCAACCTCAACCTGAAAAGGGAGCGAAACATATGGCTGACGCAACACTGGGGGCCGAAGAAAAATGACGTTTCAGCTCCTGAAAAGCCTCCACGGCCGCAGAGGACCAATTCACCACATCAGCACCTTTCTTTGTCAAATCAGTCACTAGAAAAATTAGCGATGAAGCGACGGTAAAAATTAGCAAAGCCCAGGAATTTCTGAAGACTCTTCACAGATGTAGGTTGAGTCCAATCATAAATGGCCTGAACTTTAACAGGATCCATCTCGATAGTAGAAGGGGAAAAAATGAAGCCCAAAAAGGAAACCTTCTGAACTCCGAAGAGACACTTAGACCCCTTCACAAACAAGGAATTAGCACGAAGGACCTGGAATACCATTCTGACCTGCTTCATATGAGACTCCCAATCATCTGAAAAGACCAAAATATCATCCAAATATACAATCATGAATCTATCCAGATACTTTCGGAAGATGTCATGCATAAAGGACTGAAACACAGATGGAGCGTTAGAAAGCCCGAATGGCATCACCAGGTACTCAAAATGGCCCTCGGGCGTATTAAATGCTGTTTTCCATTCATCGCCCTGTTTAATACGCACAAGGTTATATGCCCCTCGAAGATCTATCTTGGTGAACCAACTAGCCCCCATAATCCGAGCAAACAAATCAGACAGCAGAGGCAAAGGGTACTGAAATTTGACCGTGATTTTATTGAGAAGGCGGTAGTCTATACAGGGTCTCAGAGAACCATCCTTCTTGGCCACAAAAAAGAACCCTGCTCCCAACGGTGATGAAGACGGGTGAATATGCCCTTTCTCCAAGGACTCCTTTATATAACTCCGCATAGCGGTGTGTTCTGGCACGGATAAATTGAAAAGTTGGCCCTTAGGAAATTTACTACCAGGGATCAAATTTATAGCACATCACAATCCCTATGAGGGGGTAGGATACTGGATTTGGGCTCATCAAATACATCCCGGTAATCCGACAGAAACTCAGGGACATCAGAAGGAATGGATAAAGAAATTGACATCATCGGAACATCGCCATGTACCCCTTGACAACCCCAACTAGACACAGACATTGATTTCCAATCCAATACTGGATTATGAACCTGTAGCCATGGCAAACCCAACACGACCACATCATGCAAATTATGCAACACCAAAAAGCGAATATCTTCCTGATGTGCAGGAGCCATGCACATGGTCAACTGAGTCCAGTACTGAGGTTTATTCCTGGCCAAAGGCGTAGCATCAATTCCCCTTAATGGAATAGGATACTGCAAAGGCTCCAGGAAAAAACCACAACGCCTGGCAAACTCCAAGTCCATCAAATTCAGGGCAGCGCCCGAATCCACAAATGCCATAACTGAGTAGGACGACAGAGAGCAAATCAAAGTAACAGACAAAAGAAATTTAGGCTGTACAGTAGCAATGGTGACAGACCTAGCGAACCGCTTAGTGCGCTTAGGACAATCGGAGATAGCATGAGTAGGGTCACCACAGTAAAAACACAGCCGATTCTGACGTCTGTGTTCTTGCCGTTCACTTCTGGTCAAAGTTCTATCACATTGCATAAGCTCAGGCCTCTGCTCAGAGGACACCGCCAAATGGTGCACAACTTTGCGCTCGCGCAAACGCCGATCAATTTGAATGGCCAAGGACATTGATTCATTCAGACCAGCAGGCGTGGGGAAGCCCACCATAACATCCTTAAGGGCCTCAGAGAGACCCTTTCTAAAAATTGCTGCCAGGGCACACTCATTCCATTCAGTAAGCACAGACCACTTTCTAAACTTCTGACAATATACCTCTGCTTCATCCTGACCCTGACACAAAGCCAGCAAGGTTTTCTCTGCCTGATCCACTGAATTCAGTTCGTCATAAAGCAATCCAAGCGCCAGAAAAAACACATCTACATTAAGCAATGCAGGATCTCCTGGCGCAAGGGAGAATGCCCAGTCTTGAGGGTCGCCACGTAACAAAGAAATAATAATTTTTACTTGCTGAATGGGGTCACCAGAGGAGCGGGGTTTCCAAGCAAGAAACAGTCTACAATTATTTTTGAAATTCAGAAACTTAGATCTATCCCCAGAAAACAAATCAGGAATTGGAATTCTAGGCTCTAACATCGGATTCTGAACTACATAATCTTGAATGCTTTGGACCCTTGCAGCGAGTTGATCCACACAAGAGGACATACCTTGAATATCCATATCTACACCTGAGTCCTGAACCACCCAGAGATTAAGGGGAAAAGAGAGACAAAACACACTGCAAAGAAAAAAAAATGGGTTCAGAACTTCTCTTATCCCTCTTTTGAGATGCATTAACACTTTGTGGGCCAGCTGTACTGTTATGGACCTGGTGGTTAGGAGCACCCGGAATGACCTGATGAGTAAACTAGTAATCGGAACAAGCTCTGGGAAAGTGGGAACTCTGCTGACCGCAAACCCTACTCCTATCACACACACTAGAAATAGCCGTGGAGCGTACCTAACTCTCCCTAGACGCCTCTTCACAGCCTAAGAGCTAACTACCCCTAAAGATAGAAATAGAAGCCTAACCTTGCCTCAGAGAAATTCCCAAAAGGTAAAGGCAGCCCCCCCACATATATTGACTGTGAGTTAAGAGGAAAGTCACAAACACAGGAATGAAACAGGTTTTAGCAAAGGAGGCCAGACTTCACTAAATAGTCAGAGGAAAGAAAAGGAAACTATGCGGTCAGCACAAAAAACTACAAAAAAACACGCAGAGTATGCAAAAAGACCCCCACACCGACTCACGGTGTGGAGGTGCAACACTGCACCCCCAGAGCTTCCAGCTAGCAAGGAAATATCATGATAGCAAGCTGGACTAGAATTTAGCAGTACTAAGAAATATATTCAGGCAGCAGTAACAACAAATGAACTAGCAGGGACTTAGCTTCTGCTGGAGTAGACAGGTCCTCAGAGAAGTCCAAGAGAGATCTGAACCAATACTGAAACATTGACAGCTGGCATGAAGTAACGATCTGAGTAGAGTTAAATAGGAAAGCAAGCATAACAATAAACGAGGGCAGCTGAGAAAGCAAACCTCAGAGACCAGCAGTTCCGCTCAAAGCCACCAGAGGGAGTCCAAGAGCAGAACTAACCAAAGTACCATTCATGACCACAGGAGGGAGTCCGAGAAATGGAATTCACAACAGAGCGGTACCTCCCACACCTGCTATTCGCTTACCGAGAGGTTCCGCATGCCTCGACAGGGTTCTCCCCCTTCGAGCTCCTGTACGGCAGGCGAGTCCTGGGACCCCTTGGGTTGGTAAGAGAATCCTGGGAAGAGGAGCCAAACCCTTCTGAAGTGTCCATAGTGGAGTATGTCATGCGCTTCCGTGACAAGATGCAGACCTTGACGCAGTTGGTGCATGACAACATGACGCAGGCTCAGGCTGATCAGAAGCACTGGTATGACCAGAACGCCCGGGAGCGGACCTACCACGTGGGTCAAAAGGTGTGGGTGCTGGTCCCCGTACCAACGGATAAGCTTCAGGCAGCCTGGGAGGGCCCGTACGTCGTCCACCAACAGCTCAACCCGGTCACCTACGTGGTCACGCTTGACCACGCTCGGGGTAGGCGAAAGGCCTTTCACGTCAACATGATGAAGGCTCATTGCGAGCGTGAACCTTTTGTCCTACCGGTCTGCAGCTTACCCAAAGACGGGGAGGAATACACCCTCCCGGACATGCTGGCCCAAGCCAAGGCCCGTGGGTCCATCGAGGACATGGAGGTAAGCGCCTCGCTAACTGAACCACAGCGGGTGCAGTTGCAAACCACACTGGAACCCTTCCGGGTCCTGTTTTCCAACCGACCTGGAAGTACTAAGTTAGCAGTCCATGAGGTGGACACCGGGAATCATGCCCCACTACCGCGAACACCCTATCGAATCTCCGACCAAGTGCAGCAGGTTATGCGCCAGGAGATCGATCAGATGTTACAGCTGGGGGTGATTCGACAGTCAAAGAGCGCGTGGGCCTCACCTGTAGTTCTTGTGCCAAAGAAGGACCGGACCACCCGGTTCTGTGTGGACTACAGGGTTCTCAACGCCATTACGGCCTCTGACGCACACCCAATGCCGCGCATCGATGAGCTGCTTGAGAAGTTAGCTGGCGCAAAATACCTGACCATAATGGATCTGAGTCGAGGATACTGGCAGATTCCCCTGAGCCCCGAGGCGCAGGAGAAGTCCACCTTTATCATACCCTTTGGACTGTACGAGTCCACGGTCATGCCCTTCGGCATGAAGAATGCCCCTGCCACTTTCCAGCGGATGGTCAACCTCCTGCTTCAGGGACTGGAGAAGTACGCAGTGGCGTACTTGGATGACATTGCCATCTTCAGTCCCTCCTGGGAGGAACACCTGCAGCATCTCGAGGAGGTGCTCAGGCGAATTCACCGAGCAGGACTGACTATCAAGCCCGGAAAGTGCCAGATGGGCATGAGGGAGGTCCACTACCTGGGGCACCGGGTAGGCGGAGACACCCTAAAGCCAGAGCCTGAGAAAGTGGGCGCGATCGTGAACTGGCCCACTCCCAGGACCAAGAAACAGGTGATGTCCTTCCTGGGCACTGCAGGGTACTATAGGCGCTTCGTACAGCACTATAGTAGCCTGGAAAAACCTTTGACGGACCTCACCAGGAAGAAGCTACCCCACATCGTCAACTGGACAGATGGCTGTGAGGGGGCCTTCCAGGCATTGAAAACCGCACTGTGCAACGCCCCTGTGTTGAAAGCAGTCGACAGCAGTCGACCGTTCTTGGTACAGACTGACGCCAGCGAGTTTGGCCTCGGTTCTGTGCTCAGCCAGGTTGACTCGGAGGACCAAGAGCACCCCGTGTTGTACCTGAGCCGGAAACTTTTGCCGAGGGAAGTGGCCTACTCCACCATCGAGAAGGAGTGCCTGGCCATAGTCTGGGCCCTGCAGCGCTTGCAGCCCTACTTGTACGGTCGCACCTTCACCGTGATGACCGACCACCACCCTCTGCGTTGGCTAAACGCCATGTGTGGAACCAACGGCAGGTTGCTACGCTGGAGCCTTGCCCTTCAGCAATTTGACTTCACCATTGAACACAAATGCAGGGAGCATGGAAATGCAAATGGACTGTCCCGCCAGGGTGAACCTACTGAGGTGCGCAGGAGGCATACTGAGAGGTTCTGCCTCCGTAGCACACGCCAAAAGGGGGAGGTGTCACGATATTGTATGAAATATCATATAAGTATAGTTTCTCCTGTTATCCCAGGCTGTGGGCTAAAACACCCCCCTTCCCTGTGTTTCTAACTGTCTGTGTAGAAGAGCTTACCTTGTCAATGTATGGGGGGGAGTTTTATTGAAGAAAGGTATTTACGACCGATAAACGTAGCTGCATAGACAGTTGTACCAGCTTAAACTGGTAGAGAAGCTTCCAGAATCCATGAAAGTCCTTTGTTCTGTTTTTGTAAGATATTAGGCAAACCAATTAAGATAGGAACAGGAAAATGCATATTCTTAATCTGCCTCGGTGGATCTATCCGCCACGGTAAGCACGGACTTCTAACTCCATCTGGTAAAGAAGTAGGGATTTCTCTGTAATTAGGCATCACACATAGGACATATTTGATCTCATTAGAATGCCAATGTTAATACGAGATGAATGCTGGGTTTGTTATGACTATGACATGTTTTGTAGCGGAGTTATAGAAATTAGACAAATTTAACCCCTTTCTGTCATTAGACGTACTATTCCGTCCATGTGGGGTGGGCCCTACTTCCCAAGGACGGAATAGTGCGTCATACGCGATCGGCCGCGCTCACGGGGGGAGCGCGGCCGATCGCGGCCGGGTGTCAGCTGACTATCGCAGCTGACATCCGGCTCTATGTGCCAGGAGCGGTCACGGACCGCCCCCGGCACATTAACCCCCGGCACACCGCGATCAAACATGATCGCGGTGTGCCGGCGGTATAGGGAAGCATCGCGCAGGGAGGGGGCTCCCTGCGTGCTTCCCTGAGACCCCCGGAGCAACGCGATTGGACAACAACTATTGGACAACAACTATTGGGGTCCAATTTCTCCTGTTAGCCTCGGGAAAATACAAAACTGGGGGCTAAAAAATAATTTTTGTGGGAAAAAAATTTTGTTTTATTTTTACGGCTCTGCATTATAAACTTCTGTGAAGCACTTGGTGGGTCAAAGTGCTCACCACACATCTAGATAAGTTCCTTAGGGGGTCTACTTTCCAAAATGGTGTCACTTGTGGGGGGGCTTCAATGTTTAGGCACATCAGTGGCTCTCCAAATGCAACATGGCGTCCCATCTCAATTCCTGTCAATTTTGCAGTGAAAAGTCAAACGGCGCTCCTTCCCTTCCGAGCTCTCCCATGCACCCAAACAGTGGTTTACCCCCACATATGGGGTATCAGCGTACGCAGGACAAATTGTACAACAACTTTTGGGGTCCAATTTCTTCTCTTACCCTTTAGAAAATAAAAAATTGGGGGCGAAAAGATCATTTTTGTGAAAAAATATGATTTTTTATTTTTACGGTTCTGCATTATAAACTTCTGTGAAGCACTTGGTGGGTCAAAGTGCTCACCACACGTCTAGATAAGTTCCTTAGGGGGTCTACTTTCCAAAATGGTGTCACTTGTGGGGGGTTTCAATGTTTAGGCACATCAGTGGCTCTCCAAACGCAACATGGCGTCCCATCTCAATTCCTGTCAATTTTGCAGTGAAAAGTCAAACGGCGCTCCTTCCCTTCCGAGCTCTCCCATGCGCCCAAACAGTGGTTTACCCCCACATATGGGGTATCAGCGTACTCAGGACAACTTGTACAACAACTTTTGGGGTCCAATTTCTTCTCTTACCCTTTAGAAAATAAAAAATTGGGGGCGAAAAGATCATTTTTGTGAAAAAATATGATTTTTTATTTTTACGGTTCTGCATTATAAACTTCTGTGAAGCACTTGGTGGGTCAAAGTGCTCACCACACATCTAGATAAGTTCCTTAGGGGGTCTACTTTCCAAAATGGTGTCACTTGTGGGGGGTTTCAATGTTTAGGCACATCAGTGGCTCTCCAAACGCAACATGGCGTCCCATCTCAATTCCTGTCAATTTTGCAGTGAAAAGTCAAACGGCGCTCCTTCCCTTCCGAGCTCTCCCATGCGCCCAAACAGTGGTTTACCCCCACATATGGGGTATCAGCGTACTCAGGACAAATTGTACCACAGCTTTTGGGGTCCAATTTCTTCTCTTACCCTTGGGAAAATCAAAAATTGGGGGCGAAAAGATCATTTTTGTGAAAAAATATGATTTTTTATTTTTACGGTTCTGCATTATAAACTTCTGTGAAGCACTTGGTGGGTCAAAGTGCTCACCACACATCTAGATAAGTTCCTTAGGGGGTCTACTTTCCAAAATGGTGTCACTTGTGGGGGGTTTCAATATTTAGGCACATCAGTGGCTCTCCAAACGCAACATGGCGTCCCATCTCAATTCCTGTCAATTTTGCAGTGAAAAGTCAAACGGCGCTCCTTCACTTCCGAGCTCTGTCATGCGCCCAAACAGTGGTTTACCCCTACATATGGAGTATCGGCGTACTCAGGACAAATTGTATAACATCTTTTGGGGTCCATTTTTTCCTGTTACCCTTGGTAAAATAAAACCATTGGAGCTGAAGTAAATTTTGTGTGAAAAAAAGTTAAATGTTCATTTTTATTTAAACATTCCAAAAATTCCTGTGAAACACCTGAAGGGTTAATAAACTTTTTGAATGTGGTTTTGAGCACCTTGAGGGGTGTAGTTTTTAGAATGGTGTCACACTTGGGTATTTTCTATCATATAGACCCCTCAAAATGACTTCAAATGAGATGTGGTCCCTAAAAAAAAATGGTGTTGTAAAAATGAGAAATTGCTGGTCAACTTTTAACCCTTATAACTCCCTAACAAAAAAAATTTTGGTTCCAAAATGGTGCTGATGTAAAGTAGACATGTGGGAAATGTTACTTATTAAGTATTTTGTGTGACATATCACTGTGATTTAATTGCATAAAAATTCAAATTTGGAAAATTGCGAAATTTTCAAAATTTTCGCCAAATTTCCATTTTTTTCACAAATAAACGCAGGTAATATCAAAGAAATTTTACCACTATCATGAAGTACAATATGTCACGAGAAAAGAATGTCAGAATCACCAGGATCTGTTGAAGCGTTCCAGAGTTATAACCTCATAAAGGGACAGTGGTCAGAATTGTAAAAATTGGCCCGGTCCATAACGTGCAAACCACCCTTGGGGGTGAAGGGGTTAAGGTTGAATTACTCCGACTGAAGAGAGAGGAGAGTCTGGATAAGCCAGCCCTTTCTGTGATGTCACAGGCTGCAGGTTATAAGTTTCTGGCAGGCTTCCAGCAGTGAGTTCAGTTTTTAGTTTTTTACCTGAAGAGCCCTGACTGCAAGTCCCAATGCACTGGGACAGATGGAAACTCCACTAGCCTGGTTGCCACAAATGATCTGACCACATGTAAGTGTTATTTTCTTATTGTAATCCCTGTTTTTTTTATAATTACCTTGTACATAATTGCAATTGTCTCTTTTGTAACATCTTTGTAAAATATTTTGATAAAGCACTGCCTAAACTTTATGGAGTATAATAATTAATACTAGATTCGTTCTCCTGCTCTAAAACGTACCCTGTCTCTTGAAGGGAATTACGCTACTGTGTTGGGTTAGCTTCGGACCCGTTTAATCGGAGCTGGTGGCAGCAATACCGTGCAGGCTTTTGGGTGCTGTAGCGACTGCGGCGTTGATAATTATTGTTCCTGCCTGAGTGGGAGTAGTTTATCGCGTCGCTGCAGCGTGCCCAAAAGCCAGTACATAGCAGGCAGCCTTTCTGGCGACTAATTACCCTAGGTGCAGTACCTAATCTGACCTGAGAGTAAGGGGGGCGCCAGAGAGCTGCAAGTGTTAAGTGGAACTGTAAGCGGGATACATAAGTCCCTGCAGTTCGTGGTATATGGAAGAGCAGTGGGATACCTAGAATAAGCCCCTGCTGTAAACTAAGAGGTCAATAGCCTTGTGTGTGTCTTTTTATCACATTGCGGAGTGGAAGGATAACTAAGATAAGCCCCCCTGCACATGTGATAGCCGTCTGTTGGCCTAAAGTCACCCCGATCCGTGACATAGGGGTGACGGTCACGGTGTGGATCCCTGACATATTGGTGAAAGTGGTCAGGGGTTCGTGACAGGATCCCTGACATATTGGTGACAGAGCGGTGGGATAATAGAGCATTAGTGATCGGGTTTGAGCAATCATTCCTCTCACTAATAACTTGCATAGTTCTTGTGAGGACTTGGTGTAAATAAATTTGGAGTACAAGCTCAGTGTTTACTAGTCCTGAGACGATACCATGTGTACTTGCGATTACCCCCTCATTTTCTCTTTGTTTTTCTGTCCTATCTTTTATTTGGCAACCATGGTTGTGCTGGGAGAAACCTTTTATAAGAAGTAGTCGAAGGACACTCTTATTGCCTTGTGCATGTCACAGCAGATTGACTTTGCGGGCAAAAACAAAGACCAACTGGTCACGGATCTGGTGCAATGGGAAGCTGCTCCAGACCGCTCTCAGAGCCCAGTGGCCGCAGAAGCCAGAACAAGAGAAAATGGTGCTGCAGCAGAGGTCCAACCACTGAATGCTGGCCCTACTTGCAACCAGGGCGGATTTGACCTCAACCTGCAGGCGGCATTAGAACAACTCCCCGACGACGACCGTGAGGGACGTCTGCAGCTGATACAGCAATACCGGCAGGAGGCCCAAGCAGAGAGCCGAGCTGAGGCGGAGAGAGCCGAGCGGCAAGCGGTGCGGGAGCACCAGCTGGAGTTAGCCCGACTCCAGGTGCCGGGGTCGTCCCAGTCCAGCGGTGAGCCCAACAGTGCTCAGACCCCTACTCCCTGACCAGAGCACTTTCCTGTGATGGAAAAGGACGGGGACTTGGACACTTTTCTGCAGGCATTTGAGAAAGCGTGCAGACAGTACCGGCTGCCTGGGAACGAATGGGCCCTATACCTGACCCCAGAGTAAGAGGCAAAGCTCTGGAGGCATTTGCTGCTCTCCCTCAAGAACAAGATGGTGACTATGAGGCCATCAAGTAGGCCCTGATAACCAAGTACCAGCTTACGCCTGAGGTTTACCGTAGAAAGTTCCGGAACCTCCAACGTGGCCCACATGACAGCTACGGCGATGTGGTGCATGGACTCAGGAACCACTTTAACCAGTGGATCCAAGGACTGTCAGTGACCACCTTTGCACAGCTGGGAGACCTGATGATCAAAGACCAGTTCTTACATCTTTGCCCAGCTTAGGTGCGACAGTTCCTGATGGACAGAGAGCCCAAGGACGTGAATAAAGCAGCGCAGATTTCTGATGCCTATGAGGTCAACCATAAATGGAAGTCCGGAAGCCAGTCACCGCCAGCTGGAGAGGGGGTAAGCCTGCAACCAACGGCAGTGACCCTGCCAGCCAACTCACCAGAGGCCCTGTCCCCTTGGACAAGAGTATCATACCTACCACCGACCCTCACCAGTGTTTTTCCTGCAAGCAGACAGGACACATCAGCGCCCTGTGTCCAGAGAAGCAGAGGAACCCCCCAGCCAAGGTCCCAGGGCCTAATGCAGCAGTTCTTTTGGTGGGTGGGGTGGTTGGGAGGGTGTGTGACAACATGTAGCACGTCACCGTGGGGGGCCATGCCGCTACAGGCCTCAAGGACACCGGAGCTGAACGAACCCTCATCCAACCCGAACTGGTGGCCCCTAAAGAGATAATTCCGGGAAAAACCTTGACTGTCACCGGGATTGGGGGCATCCGCTCTCCCTTGCCAATGGCCCAGGAATATATAGATTGGGGTGTCGGGAGCGTGATGAAGGAAGTGGGGCTGTCCGATAACTTGCCCACTGATGTTCTATTGGGGACTGATTTGGGAAGAATGGTTGCATATTATGTCCGTGATTTCCCTCCCCAATCAAATGCTGATACTAGCCATGGGAAATGACATGTGTTACCTGACAGTACTTTACCGGTTAATGATGTACTTGATAATGATTTTTCTGAAATCATCGAGGGTAATACTAATGATGCGGATGATGAAAATATGCATGTTTTACCTGATAGCCATTTGTTTCCTAGGAATGATGTGTTCACAGGTGCAGGAGTGCTCAGCCACATCACTCTGTGGGGTGGGATGGCTGAGATACCCCTAACAGGAGCAAGCAATGGTGCTCAGGGAAATGGGGAGATGCATGGGATCCGTAAGGAAGGAGAAGCCGTGCAACTGATCAGTGCCACAGAGGAAGGTAACTGCCCCATAAGTAGCACTGCTCCTGGAATGTTGGGGGTGGATGGAGAGGTAGTACCCATAGCATGGGTCTGTTGAAATCCCTGGGGAGACAGCCTACGTAGCTGCTGTCACCCACAGTAAAAGTGCCCGGAACGCAGATAATGTTCTGCGTTCTGGACCCTCCTCCATCACAGTGACTGAATCAGAGATGGACCCAGAGCAGGTCCCAGAGGGTTCCCGTGGGGAAGGGACCCTTATGTTGCTTCTGGCTGCCCCTAGCCATGAGTTCCAGGCCACTCTGCACTCAGATGCGAGCCTGGAGAATTTGAGACACTTTGCCGAGACGCCCACCTCCATGACGGATATGGAGAGGGTGTTCTGGGATTGATGGAGGTTGTACCAGGAGACAGTACCCGGAAAATCGCAAAAGGAGTGGTTGAGGGAAAGACAGCTGGCACCAATTCAGGAGTGAGTTGTTGCGGATTGCCCATGAAATCCCACTCGCTGGACACTTGGGGATAAGCAAAACTAAGGCCCGGCTGTCTCAACACTTCTATTGGTTCAAGATGGGGACAGATGTGACAAACTACTGCAGCTCCTGTATCGCCTGCCAAAGAGTGGGGAAGGCGGGGCCTGCTCTTAAGGCTCCTCTGATCCCTTTGCTAGTGATAGATTAGCCTTTCCGAAGGATCGCGGTGGACATTGTGCGCCCGCTGTCCATCCCCAGTAGCTCGGGAAAGCAACACATCCTTACTGTGGTAGACTACGCTACCCGGTACCCAGAGGCAGTGGCTCTGTCCTCAACTAGGGCAGATAAGGTGGCGGATGCCCTGTTGGTTATCTTTTCACGGGTAGAAATTCCCAGGGAGAAGATTACCAATCAAGGGACCCAATTCATGTCTCGCCTAATGGAGGCTCTCTGTAAGAGAATGCAGGTGAAGCACCTGGTATCGAGTGCGTATCCTCCACAGACCAATGGCTTGTGTAAGCGCTTCAGTGGTACCCTCAAACAGATGCTACACATGCTGGTTGAGACCCAAGGACGCAACTGGGAGTGGTACCTCCCACACCTGCTATTCGCTTACCGAGAGGTTCCGCAGGCCTCGACGGGGTTCTCCCCCTTCGAGCTACTGTACGGCAGGTGAGTCTGGGGACCCCTTGGGTTGGTAAGGGAATCCTGGGAAGAGGAGCCGAACCCTTCTGAAGTGTCCATAGTGGAGTATGTCATGCACTTTCGTGACAAAATGCAGACCTTGACACAGTTGGTGCATGACATGACACAGACTCATGCGGATCAGAAGCACTGGTATGACCAGAACACCCGGAAGTGGACCTACCACGTGGGTCAAAAGGTGTGGGTGCTGGTCCCCGTACTAAAGAATAAGCTTCAGGCAGCCTGGGAAGGCCTGTACGTCGTCCACCAACAGCTCAACCCGGTCACCTACGTGGTCACGCTTGACCATGCTTGGGGTAGGCGAAAGGCCTTTCACATCAACATGATGAAGGCTCATCAAGAACGTGAACCTTACGTTCTACCGGTCTGCAGCCTGCCCGAAGACGGTGAGGAATACCCCCTCCTGGACATACTGGCCCAAGCCAAGGCAGGTGAGTCCATTGAGGACATGGAAGTAAGCTCCTTGTTAACCGAACCCCAGCGGTCGCAGTTGCAGACCACGCTGGAACCCTTCCAGGTTATGTTCTCCAACCGACCTGGAAGGACTGAATTAGCAGTCTACGAGGTGGACACCGGGAATCATGCCCCACTATGGCGAACACCCTATCGGATCTCCGATGAGGTGCAGCAGGTTATGCGCCAGGAGTTTGATGAGATGTTACAGCTGGGGGTGATTCAACGGTCAAAGAGCACGTAGGCCTCACCTTCAGTTCTCGTGCCAAAAAAGGATCGGACTACCCGTTTCTGCATGGTCTACAGGGGGCTCAAAGCCATCACAGCCTCTGACATTCACCCAATGCCACGCATCAAGGAGCTGCTTGAGCAGTTAGCTGGCACAAAATATCTGAAAATAATGGATCTGAGTCGAGGATACTGGCAGATTCTCCTGAGCCCCGAGGCACAGGAGAAGTCCGCCTTTATCACATCCTTCAGACTGTACGAGTCCACGGTCATCCTCTTTGGCATGAAGAATGCTCCTGCCACTTTCCAGTGGATGGTCAACCACCTGCTTCAGGGACTGGAGAAGTATGCGGTGGCGTGCTTGGACGACATTGCCATCTTAAGTTCCTCCTGGGAGTTATATAGTTGGTATGTGCTTCGGCCGGGCCATCACATAGTGCGCTTTCTAGGCTCAGCGCCTAACGGATAAGGCGAAACAAATTACTGCTTACTCACTGTGCCTAGAGAGATCATGTTTGGTTTCAATAGAATGCTAGTCGCAAAACAAAATCAATCATAATTCCATCGTCGCTATACGAGGTTGCATTCTGGAGCTATGGTGGATATGAATGTTCCATACCTCTGAGTGCCTCTGAGAAAGTCAGAGTGCATTCCATAGCACCGCCCACTTAGTGATGTCACGACCAAGGGGTATAAGACCCTGGGAGCTCAGTTTTACCCAGCCTTTGACCAGGAAACTAGCTGAGAGTCTGTTATGCACTGGGATCCAGGGCACTAGTCTGATTGCCGTATGTGGGGTCGGGAAGGAATTTTTTTCCCCATGATGGAGCTTACTCTTACCACATGGGTTTTTTTGCCTTCCCCTGGATCAACATGTTAGGGCATGTTAGGTTAGGCTATGGGTTGAACTAGATGGACTTAAAGTCTTCCTTCAACCTTAATAACTATGTAATAAAAAAGACCCTGGGAGCTCAGTTTTACCCAGCCTTTGACCAGGAAACTAGCTGAGAGTCTGTTATGCACTGGGATATATGTTCGCCCTTCCCCCAAGCCACATGGTTTGCCATGACATGAATTGATCTGAGAGAACTGTAAGTGTTTTTTCTTCTGTTAAACCCTTTTTATTTGTAATTGTAATATACATATGAATTGTCTTCTTTATAATATCTTTTTAATACTTTGTAAACGCTGCCTACCTTTTCTTGAGTAAAATATATAATTTGCTAGCTTGTCTCTCCCTGCTCTATAAACCAATCGGAGCTGGTGGCAGCATACTTTGTTCTGTGCGATTGGGGAGGCTTTGTAATGACGGCGGCGTTGATAATTATTGTTCCCGCCTGTGTGGGAGTACTTATATTGCCCTCGCTGCAGCGTGCCCAATAGCCAGTACATAGCAGGCAGCCTTTCTGGCGACTAATTACCCTAGATGCAGTACCTAATCTGACCTGAGAGTAAAGGGGGTGCCACAGAGCTGTGAGTTCCAAACCGGAACTGGGAAGTGGGATATAGATAAATCCCATTCAGAAGGAACTAGGGGAACCAAACCACCCCGGTTTGTGATAAATTGGTGTGAGTAGTGGGGACGATAAAGGTATCTTCCTTGGGATCTCTGACATATTGTTGGGATCCGTGACATATTGGCAGCACGGTGGGATCCGTGACAGCTACATTATACTTTGTGTGCGTGGGTGGCTGCACTATACTGTGTGTGTTTGTGGGGGGCTGCATTATACTGTGTATAGGGCTGTATTATACTCCAAGGGGGCTGCTTTATACTTAGTGAGCTGCATTATACTGTGTGTGGGGGACTACACTATACTGTGGAGGGGCTGTATTATACTGTGTGTGGGGGGGCTGCACTATACTATGTGTGTTTGTGTGGGGGCTACATTATACTGTGTATGACTGCATTATACTCTGAGGGGGCTGCTTTATATCCTGATGGGGCTGCTTTATACTCTGAGGGGGCTGTTTTATACTCTGGGGGCTACATTATACTGTGTGGGGGGCTGCATTATACTGTGTGGGAAGAGGGCTGCTTTATACTGTGTGTGAAGGATGCACTATACTGTGTGTTTGTAGGGGGCAGAATTATATTGTGTGGGGGTGGGGTCTGCATTATACTCTGAGGGGGCTGCATTATACTCTGGGGGCTGCATTATACTGTGTGTGCAGGGGGACTGCATTACACTGTGTGGAAAGGGGGCTGCACTATACTGTGTGTGTTTGTGGGGGGTGGGGCCTGCATTATGCTGTGTGTGTGTGGGGCTGCATTATGCTCTGAGGTGGCTGCATTATATTGCATGTAGGGGACTGAAGTATTCTGAGGGGGCTGCATTATACTCTGAGGGGGCTGCATTATGCTCTATGAGGGGGGCTGCAGTATATTCTATGAGGGGGCTGCAGTATACTCTATGACGGGGGCTGCAGTTTACTCTAAGGGGGCTGCACTATACTCTTCCAAGGACCATGGTGATTGCATTTTACTATATGTACTATATGGAACCTGCATTATACTGCATCTAGGACTATCTTTACCAATCATTCTTCCTCAGTCAAAGTAAGGGTAGGTGCACACGGTCAGTATACTATGCGGGGTTGGACACTGTGTACTTGTGCAGTGGCCAGATGTTACAGCATAGTCAGATGTTACAGCATAGTGGATGGGATTTCAAGAAATCCCATGTTCACTTTGCATGTGTAAGTGTGTTGTGGGATGCAATGACAGACAGAAGGCAGAGCAAGGGTTAACAAATTTAACAGTTTTAATTTACTGAGGTTAACTGCTCGCAGGGAGATGAAGGGTTAAACAGTGGAATAGCAGTCCAGTTGCGGGGAATATGCAAGCTAAATAAACAAAGTGACAGTAGTTCTGTGATGCACTTATCGTGTCAGAAGTTCTTCAGAATGCAGGTACCACTTGTGGGTTGGTAGTGCCGTCAACTGGCGCAGTGTTTGTCCAAGGAAATTCAGCTGGTAATGGCGGTCCGTCTTTTGGTTGCAGCGGTTGGTCTCTGGTACCTTCCGCTGAGCCCCTAGTCCATGAACATATGCGGCCGGATAAAACAAGGCCGCAGCACGATCAGAGCCCCCCATGGGTGGGAAGGTATATGGTGGTAAGGTGGGCCGCAAACGTCTGTCCAGTAACCAGTTCTCTCTCTGCGGCATGTGCACTGTACTCACAGTCACTAAGCGCATGGCACCTCGCTCACTGTCAATTACCGGGCACGCTGCACTTCTCTCTCTGCAATCCCTGCTGGTCACAGTGGGAATACATGGACGCGGGCTGACGTGGGCTAGCGCAGCCCGGTGCTCAAGGGTCGGAGCACTTCTCTCTCCATGCTGCACGCTGCCTGTTCCCCCCAAGACTGACTGCTTCTGCACGTGCTGCGGCTGTTGCCACTTAGCCACACCCCCCATTTCTGAGTGCAAAAGTCTGTCTGGTCTCTTACTCCTTCCGCTGGACAACAGAGGAGACAGGCCCGGTTCTCCTCCTTACATCCCCCCTCTCCTTTAGCTCGCCATTCCACAGATGAGAATTCCCGCAGTAAACGTTGACACTTTTCCATTTCTCAAACGATCTGCTGCCAAATAAGCTGGTCTTGTTTGTAAAGACTGGGAGGTATGCCAGCTGTTGTTTGTTCTGTGCGACATAAATCAGGTTGAGTAGCCACGTCAGGTTGGGTAGTGGAGTGAGAATGAATGGGTGAGGGCGGGGACGCGCTCAGATTCATTGGAGCAGCCACCTCGGGAGTTTCAGGCTCCTGAGCCTCTCCTGGGTCGATAGATGACAGGCCGGAAAATTCTTCTTCCTCACAGTCAACAGTTGTAGAAGGAAGGGTTTCAGGAATGTTTCGCATTCTCTCCAAATGATCTGGGTCTCGTGACAAACAAGGATATAGCATGTTCCGATGGACTACTCGAGTGGGGGAGTCTTCTTCCCCTTCGGGTTGAATCTCATAGACAGGACCTTTGGATCGAATCCGGCGTTTCACCCGATACTCCAACTTGCCCCGAGGCTGCTTGTCTTGAACCAGTACTCAGTCTCCAAGCCTTGAGAGCTGTCCCTCGCAGGGGTTTCGTCTCATGATGTTCAAGCTCCCGAAACTTGATTTGGACCAATCAATGCAGACTCTGTAAACGATATCGATGTTCACGGACCCAGGTGGACACCCCCGTCTGCGGGTAGTCATCCTCGGGGTCCAACTCCAACTCAGTAATCTCTTGCCCTTTTCGGCTGAACAGAAGGGTATATGGCATGTATCCAGTTGTGCCATGTACCAGGTTGTTGTACACCCAAATTAATTTGGCCACACACTCAGGCCAACGGACTTTCCGGTCCTCCTCTAGTGTCCTTAGCATCTGAATCAGTGTCTGGTTGAAATGCTCACAGGCTCCATTTCTGTTGTGAATTCTGCTTTTGGGTTCCCACCGGTGGTAGTAGGTGGTAATGCAGTTGTCCCTGGGTTGCAGTCCTGGTCAGGTGTGTCTGCTGATTGCAGTTCTGACTGGGGTATTTAGGTGTGCAGGATTCATTAGTCCTTGCCAGTTGTCAATTGTTGTTGGGAGGTGTGGACCTCTGCCTGGTTCCTCCTGTCTTTCTGCCAAATCAGCAAAGATAAGTGTCTGGTTTTTTTTTCCTGTGGCACACATGCTGTGGGCTTCACAATTCAGTGCTATTCTTTGTGTTTTCTTGTCCAGCTTAGATTGTGTCAGTATTTTCTCAGTCTTGCTGGATTCTCTGGAGTGGCAGATATACATTCCATGTCTTTAGTTAGATTGTGGAGCTTTTTGTATTATCTGTTGTGGATATTTTTGGAAGAGTTTTAATACTGACCGTCTAGTAATCTGTCCTATCCTTTCCTATTTAGCTAGAGTGGCCTCTTTTGCTAAATCCTGTTTTTTACCTGCGTGTGTCTATTCTTCTCCTACTCACAGTCATTATTCGTGGGGGGCTGCCTATCCTTTGGGGGTCTGCTCTGAGGCAAGATAGCATTCCTATTTCCATCTATAGGGGTATTTAGTCCTCCGGCTGTGTCGAGGTGTCTAGGGTTTGTTAGGCACACCCCACGGCTACTTCTAGTTGCGGTGTTAGTTCAGGATTTGCAGTCAGTACAGGTTCCACCGACTCCAGAGAAAGTTTTCATGTGGCTCCAAGGTCACCGGATCATAACACATTTCCTTGTGGATAATAGGGTGTTGTTCTGGATTTCTCAATCTGATACAGGCGATGCAGTTCTTCCATTACTCTTCATTGGAAGCAGGCGCCTTGGTCAGAGTGGATTTGTTAGGGTGAACAATAAGAAATGTTCACTAGTTGCCTACTCCTGGCATAATTGGATATTGATCAAGTGCGCACTAAAGAAATAACATCAGACACACACAGTCGGATGTAAGCTCTCCTTGATCAATCTATGGCTATATCTATTTATATAACCACTGTAAGGGGGCTCGGTTAGCTCTAAAATGGGAGTGATCGGATGTATTCCATTGGTTAGTGGATTGGGCAATGAGCTAGTCCATGGGCAGATCCATGAAGTCATCAGTCTGGGTTGATCCATGAGGTCATCAGGGTGGGCATCATCGTGGGTGGATCCATGAGGTCATGAGCGTGAGTTGGTCCATGAGGTCATCAGGGTGGGTGTCATTGTGGATACCAGAGCATGGTGTGTGGTGAAACAGGAAATGGCAGCCATCTTTAGTGTCACACTTTGATCCGAGCAAGTTTATGTAAGGTGAAATAATACACTTTATGGGTCGTTTCTCTCAATCTCTTATGTCTTGAGGTTAATTAAGTATTTTATCTTATGGCTCTCCTCAAAAGTCCCCCCTAAATGCTTTTTTAACTTTTTTTCCTTGATCCTGTGTTTCCGCAATCTATCAGTGTTAAGTGTCACTATGACATCAGAGGCCTCATGACAATATGGAGGCTATAGACACTAGAGAATGTGTGACCAATTTTGGGTATATCAGTAGTGATGAGCGAACGTGTTCACTCGAACCTGGTGTTCGATCGGACATTAGGGCGTTCGAAGGTGTTCGGTATTCGGCCGAACATCTCGCGGTACTCGAGTGAAATCTCGTTTTTGTTTTTCTCATTTTTGGCGGTTTTTCAAGGAGCCAATCATGTTAGGTGAGCCTTCTAAGCTACTAGCATGACGTAGGGACATGTACAAGACGAGAGCAGTGAGTGGCTGGCCAGATCAGGTGACCTGACCAGCCAATAGACTGCTTTCATTATGTTCGGCGCTTTCAGCCATTTGCAGTGTGAAAGAGCATAGGGACAGACGTGCTGGGGGGACTGGGAATTGATAGGGACTAGAGCAGGGACAAAGACCAGAATTAATCAGGCAGGCAGGGTGCAGAAATCAACAGCCCTTGTCAGGGCTAATCTACGTTTACTACTACTAGTCCTCTCTTGTATTTGCTGGCTAGCTGTGTGGCAGCTGGGACCAGGAGTGCAGCGGCCGCCATCTTAGCTGCGCACTCACTGTCTCAGTGCCAAGTCTCAATCTCAGTCTCCAAGTCAATCTTTATAGGCATTAGGCATTAGGCATTAGGCAGGGATCATGTGTGCATTAGGCTGGGCTTTATAGTGCGGCGTCCGCCATTTTGGGCGAACGCCGCACTATTAGAATATCGGCTGCTGGATGTTCCTCAGACTCCATTTAGCCTCCAGCACACGCTGTCTGTAACCTCATTTGTGCTGCTGTCTGGGACTTGTAGTGCCTCAGACTCCAGCACACGCTGTAACCTCATTTGTGCTGCTGTCTGGGACTTGTAGTGCCTCAGACTCCAGCACACGCTGTAACCTCATTTGTGCTGCTGTCTGGGACTTGTAGTGCCTCAGACTCCGTAGAGTGGTACAGCACACGCTGTCACCTCATTTAATAATAATAATATTAATTAATAACAATAATTAATAAATTAAAAAAGGAAATATTTGCGGCCTAAAAATAAAACCGCATAAGATATAAAAATGCATTTTTGAGTGATACAGATATACCACACCTGGCCCAAAAATATTTGTTTAGCGTACACATAAGCGCAGTGTACAGAATACGCAATTCTGCCACATATATAGTATATATATATAGTATAGAATACCCTACATTCTAATCCAAGGTTTTGTGTGTCCAAAAAACCGCATTAGATAAAAATTGCATTTTTATAGCACGCCATATCTAATAGTTAAAGAAATAAAGGGTATTTGATGTGAAGAAATACCACAAATATAAACACAGTTTTATATCTGTTACTGGTACCCAAGTTTTGTGGTTCAAAAATACGCTCTGTATTTAGTGACTAGGCCTGTGGCCAGATTTGTGCACGCCATATCTAATAGTTAAAGAAATAAAGGGTATTTGATGTGAAGAAATACCACAAATATAAACACAGTTTTATATCTGTTACTGGTACCCAAGTTTTGTGGTTCAAAAATACGCTCTGTATTTAGTGACTAGTAGTGTTGAGCGATACCGTCCGATACTTGAAAGTATCGGTATCGGAAAGTATCGTCCGATACCGGCAAAGTATCGGATCCAATCCGATACCGATACCCGATACCAATACAAGTCAATGGGACTCAGGTATCGGACGGTATTCCTGATGGTTCCCAGGGTCTGAAGGAGAGGAAACTCTCCTTCAGGCCCTGGGAACCATATTAATGTGTAAAAGAAAGAATTAAAATAAAAAATATCGCTATACTCACCTGTCCGACGCAGCCGGGACCTCAGCGAGGGAACCGGCAGCGTTGTTTGTTTAAAATTCGCGCTTTTACTTGGTTACGTGAGGTCCCGGCTTGTGATTGGTCAGGGTGGCCATGTTGCCGGGACGCGGACCAATCACAGCAAGCCGTGACGAAATTACGTCACGGCTTGCTGTGATTGGTCCGCGTCCCGGCAACATGGTCGCCATTAACCAATCACAAGCCGTGACGTCACGGGAGGCTGGACACGCGCGCTTTTCAAAATACGCGCGTGTCCAGCCTCCCGTGACGTCCCGGCTTGTGATTGGTTAATGGCGGCCATGTTGCCGGGACGTCACTGGAGGCTGGACACGCGCGCTTTTCAAAATACGCGCATGTCCAGCCTCCCGTGACGTCACGGCTTGTGATTGGTTAATGGCGGCCATGTTGCCGGGACGTCACTGGAGGCTGGACACGCGCGCTTTTCAAAATACGCGCATGTCCAGCCTCCCGTGACGTCACGGCTTGTGATTGGTTAATGGCGGCCATGTTGCCGGGACGCGGACCAATCACAGCAAGCCGTGACGTAATTTCGTCACGGCTTGCTGTGATTGGTCCGCGTCCCGGCAACATGGCCGCCCTGACCAATCACAAGCCGGGACTTCACGTAACCAAGTAAAAGCGCGAAATTTAAACAAACAACGCTGCCGGTTCCCTCGCTGAGGTCCCGGCTGCGTCGGACAGGTGAGTATAGCGATATTTTTTATTTTAATTCTCTTTTTTACACATTAATACATTAATGTTGTTGCGATACCCGATACCACAAAAGTATCGGATCTCGGTATCGGAAATTCCGATACAGCAAGTATCGGCCGATACCCGATACTTGCAGTATCGGAATGCTCAACACTAGTGACTAGGCCTGTTGCCAGATTTGTGCACGCCATATCTAATAGTTAAAGAAATAAAGGGTATTTGATGTGAAAAAATACCACAAATATAAACACAGTTTTATATCTGTTACTGGTACCCAAGTTTTGTGGTCCAAAAATACGCTCTGTATTTAGTGACTAGGCCTGTGGCCAGTTTTGTGCACGCCATATCTAATAGTTACATAAAGAAGGGGTATTTGATCTGAAGAAATACCACAAATATAAAACACAGTTTTATATCTGTTACTGATACACATCAGTTTGCTGTAAACCAAGGTTTGGTTGCATAAAATACGCTCTTTACCGAATAGTCCTTTTTGCAACACGCAATATATCCTCTGTTTGGACAAATAGAGTGTATTTCACCTTCATAACTAGCTTTTCTAGCATAACCTTTACAATGGTGAACCCCAGGGGTAAGGGACGAGGACGAGGACGTGGTCGTGGGCGTCAAAGTGAGGTTGCAGGCAGAGGCCGTAGTCCTGGGCAGGGTGACACAGTACCTGCTTCTGATGGAGCACTGGAACGCCGCAGAGTACCCTTTTCTAGCTTCCTGTCCCAATTTACAGTGTCACGTGGCACACCCCTATTGGATCCCCAGCAGTGCGAACAGGTGATCAACTGGATAGCGGATAATGCATCCAGTAGTTTATCCACCGCCCAGTCTTCCACGCAGTCCACCAACGCTAGCCAAGGGAGTGGACCTCAGGATCTTTCAGCTCAACCTCCTCCCGCCCAGCCTGGCCCCTCCTTGGAAATTAGTGATTCAAATCCTGCATACTCCCAGGAACTGTTTTCCCAACCCTTCCTAGATTCACAAAGCACTGCTGAGCAGCAACCTGACCAGTGGGTCTGTCCCGATGCCCAAAATAGAGAGCTTTCCCAGTCTGTGGGTGATGAAAGTGGGGATTTACAAATAGTCTGTGGAGAGGTGTCTGAGGATGAGACACGGGTGTCAGACAGTGAGGTGCTTGTCAGTGCAGTAATTCCCAGGGGGGAGCAGGCTGATGAATGGGAGGAGGAGGAGCCGGTGGATGATGAGGTGACTGACCCCAGCTGGGTTGTTAGGCCTAGTCAAGAGAGTGCTTCGGAGGGGGAGGCAAGTGTAACATCAGAAAACGTTGCAAGAGGTAGACGTGCGACCAGAGGGAGAGGCAGGGCCAGAGTAATTTCATCAGACAGAGGTTCAACAAGTGAACCAGTTTGGTCGAGGCCTCGGTGTTCTAAAGTCTGGAGCTTCTTTAAAGAAAGTGAGGAGGACCGACGGACTGTGTTGTGCAACCTGTGCCACACCAAGCTCAGTAGGGGAGCCACCACTAGCAACCTAAGCACTACCAGCATGCGCAGGCATATGAGTGCTAAACACCCAACTCATTGGAATCAAGGCCGTTCACCTCCTTCTGGTCGCACCGCTGCTCCTTCCCCTGTGTCACATGCTGGCTCTGCCAGTAACTCCCCAGCCCAGGAGCCCGGCACCAGCGACTCCCGCCATGCAACCACCCCTGCACCTTCACCATCCCCCCACAATCCACCAATGTGTCCCAGCGCAGTGTTCAGCTGTCTTTGCATGAAACATTTGAGCGCAAGCGCAAATATGCCTCCACCCACCCACATGCACAGGCCTTAAATGTCCACGTCTCCAAACTCCTGAGTTTGGAGATGCTGCCCTACAGGCTGGTGGAGACGGAGGCATTCCGCAACCTGATGGCGGTGGCTGCCCCTCGCTACTCCGTCCCAAGCCGCCACTATTTTTCTCGATGTGCCGTCCCAGCACTACACCAGCACGTGTCTCAGAACATCAACCGCGCCCTGACCAACGCGGTTACAGAAAAGGTCCACTTAACCACGGACACGTGGACCAGTGCTGGGGGGCAGGGACACTATATCTCCCTGACGGCACATTGGATTAATTTGGTTGAGGCTGGGACAGAGTCTGAACCGGGGTCAGCTCATGTGTTGCCCACACCCAGGATTGCGGGGCCTACCTCGGTGACTGTTTCCCAGGATTACTATACTTCTCCCCCCTCCTCCTCCTCCTCCTCCTCCACAAACACCACTTGTAAATTTCCATCCGTGGACACGCCACCTTCAGTCGGCAGCTGCAGTCGCAGCAGGACCGCAGTGGGCAAGCGCCAGCAGGCGGTGCTAAAACTGCTGAGCTTAGGTGACAAGAGGCACACTGCCCAGGAGCTGTTACAGGGCATGACGGCTCAGACGGATCTTTGGCTGGCGCCGCTGAACCTGAAAGCAGGCATGGTCGTGTGTGACAACGGGCGTAATCTGGTGGCGGCTCTGCAACTGGGCAGACTCACACACGTTCCATGCCTTGCCCACGTGTTCAATCTGGTGGTTCAGCGGTTCCTCAAGACCTACCCCAATCTGTCAGATTTGCTCACCAAGGTGAGACGCATCTGTGCCCATTTCCGCAAATCCACCACTGATGCTGCCACCCTGAGGGCAGTGCAACGGCGCTTACAACTGCCAGCTCACCGACTGTTGTGCGACGTGCCAACGAGATGGAATTCCACCCTACACATGTTAAACAGGGTTTACCAGCAGCGCAGAGCCATTGTAGACTGTCAGATGACCACTTCCACCAGAACCGGTAGTCAAGTTAGTCAGCTTCCTCAAATCTACAATGAGGAGTGGACGTGGATGTCTGATATATGTAAGGTGTTAAGCCACTTTGACGAGTCAACACTGATGGTCAGCGGGGATGACGCCATAATCAGCGTCACCATCCCGCTGCTTTGTCTGCTGAAAAAATCATTGCTCAGCATGAAGTCTGAGGCGCATCGATTGTCACAGGAGATGGGGGAAGAAGAGTTGACTGAGAGCCAGAACACCAGCCAGTCTGTTTCTCAGAGTGTAACTGAGGAGGGGGAGGAGGAAGATGAGGATGAAGAGGAGGAGACTGTGGGCGAGACTGAAGACGGTACCCATTCCCTCTTCTCAGTTCAGCGTGTTTGGGCTGAGGAGGAGGAGTTGGAGGAGGAGGAGGAGGAGGAAATGGAGAGTCGGCCTGTTGCGGAGGGGGAATTCTTACGTGTTGGGACTCTGGCGCACATGGCTGACTTCATGTTAGGCTGCCTTTCCCGTGACCCTCGCGTGAGAAAAATATTTTCCACCAGCGATTACTGGGTGTTCACCCTCTTGGACCCCCGGTACAAGCACAACTTTTCCACTCTAATTCCTATAGAGGAAAGGAGTATGAGACTGCATCAATACCAACTGGCCCTGGTGCACAAGCTGAAAATAGCCTTCCCATCTGACACCGCTAGCGGCAGAGGACGTGGTTCTGAGGGCCAACAAGTGAGGGAGAGGAGGGGAGCAGGCAGCTTGTCAAGCGCTGGCAGAGGATCAATCTCCAAGGCCTTTGCCAGTTTTATGTCACCCATGCAAGAGTATGCCACCAATCCACAGTCTAGACAGAGTAGAGGCGAGATTTACAGAAAGATGGTGAAGGACTACCTAGGTGACCATACCAACGTCCTGCATGATCACTCTGCTCCATACAACTACTGGGTTTCAAAGCTGGACACGTGGCCAGAACTGGCACTGTACGCCTTGGAGGTGCTGGCTTGCCCTGCCGCTAGCGTGTTGTCAGAGCGGGTCTTCAGTGCAGCTGGTGGCATCATCACCGATAAGCGTACATGCCTGTCAACTGACAGCGCTGACAGGCTGACGCTTATCAAGATGAATAAAGCATGGATTTCTACAGATTTCCACTCGCCACCGTGTTAAAGCAGCTCAAACTGAAGTCTGTCATGTCACCGTGCCACTCTCCGTGCTGACGCTGCTGACGCCTCCACATGCTGGGTCTTCGCTACCTCCAAACTATGTAATTGTGCCACTCTGTGGCCTCAATGTGTAAGGAATGATGCTGCTGCCGCCTCCTCAAGGGTCCGTCACCGTGCCACTCTCCGTGCTGACGCCTCCACATGCTGGGTCTTCGCTACCTCCAAACTATGTAATTGTGCCACTCTGTGGCCTCAATGTGTAAGGAATGATGCTGCTGCCGCCTCCTCAAGGGTCCGTCACCGTGCCACTCTCCATGCTGACGCCTCCACCTGCTGGGTCTTCGCTACCTCCAAACTATGTAATTGTGCCACTCTGTGGCCTCAATGTGTAAGGATTAAGGAATGATGCTGCTGCCGCCTCCTCAAGGGTCCGTCACCGTGCCACTCTCCATGCTGACGCCTCCACATGCTGGGTCTTCGCTACCTCCAAACTATGTAATTGTGCCACTCTGTGGCCTCAATGTGTAAGGAATGATGCTGCTGCCGCCTCCTCAAGGGTCCGTCACCGTGCCACTCTCCGTGCTGACGCCTCCACATGCTGGGTCTTCGCTACCTCCAAACTATGTAAATGTGCCACTCTGTGGCCTCAATGTGAAAGGAATGATGCTGCTGCCGCCTCCTCAAGGGTCCGTCACCGTGCCACTCTCCGTGCTGACGCCTCCACATGCTGGGTCTTCGCTACCTCCAAACTATGTAATTGTGCCACTCTGTGGCCTCAATGTGTAAGGATTAAGGAATGATGCTGCTGCCGCCTCCTCAAGGGTCCGTCACCGTGCCACTCTCCGTGCTGACGCCTCCACATGCTGGGTCTTCGCTACCTCCAAACTATGTAATTGTGCCACTCTGTGGCCTCAATGTGTAAGGAATGATGCTGCTGCCGCCTCCTCAAGGGTCCGTCACTGTGCCGCTCTCCGGCCTGATGCTGCCTCCGCATGCCGTGCCCATAGCTGCCATGCTGTGTCAGGCTCAATTTCGGTGTGTTTCACCTGCTACCTCATCAAAGTGGGTCACTCTGTCACCACAAAGCTGTTGGCCATAATTTGGCGTAATGGTGCATTTGGGCAGCCTCAGAGGCAACTATGCATGCTGCCCCTGCTGTTTCCTGTCCATTCCAGTGTTGTTTCCATCATTTTCTGAGCTTCCCAGGTTTTTAGGCGACCTTCCCTGTGCAGAGCTTTGGTCCCGCTGAAAAATGTTCGAGTCTCCCATTGACTACAATGGGGTTCGTTATTCGAAACGAACACTCGAACATCGGGAGATGTTCGACTCGAACAACGAGCACCCGAACATTTTAGTGTTCGCTCATCACTATATATCAGGAGGTATATAGAAGCACACTACCTGCATCCTCGGGACTTTCCTACCTGCTGGAACTATTACTCTTCAATCTCCCATCAACATGGTTACAAAGAATACACATGTGACTAACCCTGATGTACACATCCTAGATCTGACTGTCTCACCCGGGAGGGGGGAAAATTGGAGTTTTCACCAGTTTGAGACAATTTTTTCCTTGAGGAAAACCTCCCTGTGCAGCTGCACTTTGACAAGCAGGTCAGATCCTGCTATGTCTCTACCTGTCTAACAAGTTTACAGTGTGAGAGATAGATCCAGGAGGCGCAGTGCCCACTAGGACCGTGGAATACTCAGTACTGGGCCAGCACAGTTCTTAAAGGGGAAGTCACGGCGGCAGTGACCCGGTCCATGGCCCTGGGTGTCCAGTTAAAGGGGTTGAATGGAAGTGGAAATAAAGTCTAATGTAATACTGTTCGTGACGCCACCTGTGATACTCAGCCAGGGATGGCCAATGTTGCTTAAAGGGGTCCAATGGGGATGATGGTATTGCAGCAAAGGTGGTATAGCTCCCCACAGGTAGAGCTTAGTCCCCAGGGCTCCCGCTGCAGTTGGTAAGGATGATAGATGGAGAAGTGCAGGAAAGAATTGGAGGACACAGGGTTGCAGTCTCTTTACCTTTTACTGATGAAGTTCAGGTACAGATTACAGGTGATCATTGGAATCCGGGCAGCCTGGAAGCGATTCGGAATCCCCCTAGCCAGGTGGGGTTGGAAGCCTTCCTTTCTGCGCTGTATCCTCAGTCCCTTGCTACCTGAGGCTTCACACAAGTTCCTCTCTCAGTCTGTCCTTTTAGGTGGACACTACCCGCATGGCAGGCAGCTTGATCCTTTTTACAGGTGTCCCTCTCTCGTGGTGACTCCTGGCTCTAATCTGCTGCTGTGTGTTCCAGTGTCAGTGGTGGTCAGAAGACTTGGAATCTTCTTCCTGCCATTTTCTGCTATGGGATATACAGTTCCCATACAACCTTGGACTTCCGGCATCCAGTTTCTTGCGCTTAAAGGGAACCTGTCACCCCCAAAATCAAAGGTGAGCTAAGCCCACCGGCATCAGGGGCTTATCTCCAGCATTCTGTAATGCATTCTGTAATGCTGTAGATAAGTGTCACGGGGAGACTAGGAGAACGAGAGCTAATAACCCGGGCCCCTGCAATTTCCCTCAGACTAGGGAAATCCTGACTGACCCTCTACCTGGAGTTTACACTGAAGGTGTGCATGTCCAGGCCTTGAACCTCACCCTGTCTCCTGAGCTCAGCCCTAGGCTGATACCTCCGCCCACCATCCAGTGAAGAGGTAATACTCCAATACCCACAGTTAGCACAGACAAGGATAAAGGAAAATACACACCACGCCGCAGACACTCAGGAATACACTATAAATGTGCAGGGCAAAATAAATACAAATATAGGAAGGAGTAAATAAGACAAAGGAAAATACACCACCAGCAACGATTCTCCAACAACCAGCTCTCCACTCCAGACCGAGATAACAACGCACAAGACAGAAGCTATAATCGGCGACGCCCAATGATCAGGAGAACTATTTAAAGGCAATGGGAATGGCCCAGCTTCCAATCCGAGGATTAGGTAAATTAACCCCGGAACAGCTAGATAAAATCTAGCAGACGCCAATGAGCAAATAGTGGTCAAAAGCGGAATTACCGCTGTCTGTCGGATGACCTGGTCTGAACAGCGTCCGACATGACAGTACCCCGCCTTCTATGAGGGACCCCAGGGCCCTCACGGCTTATAGGACCCGGCTTGTCCGGATGGCGACGATGAAAAAACCTGACCAGCTAATCTGCATGAATATCCGAGGCTGGTACCCAGGACCTCTCCTCAGGCCCATAACCACGCCAGTGTACCAAGTACTGTAAAGTGCGATGCACTACACGAGAGTCAACCACCTTGGAGACTTCAAACTCCAAATTACCATCCACCAAGACTGGAGGTGGCATAGGCGCCGCGTCCACAGAACCCACCACCTTCTTTAGAAGAGACATGTGGAACACGTTGTGTATCTTATACACCGTAGGGAGCTCCAATCGGTACGCTACTGGGTTAATGACGGTGGTGCCCCTAAAAGGACCAATGAACCGTGGACCCAATTAAAGGGATGGTATTTTGAGTCTTATGTTTTTTGTGGATAACCACACCCAGTCATCCACACTCAGGTCCGGACCTGGCACACGCCTACTGTCAGCCACACGTTTGTACCTAGCACCCACACTCAACAGGCGCTGTTTAACTCTCCTCCAGACAGATGATAATTGTGCTCCTAACTGGTCTTCCTCTGGGACGCCGGAAGAGCCCCCCTGACTCAAGGTACAAAATTGAGGATGTAGCCCGTAAACACAAAAAAACGGAGACTCCCCAGAAGACTCTTGGCGGTGATTATTGATGGCAAACTCAGCCAAAGGAAGAAAGGTAGACCACTCCTCCTGGTTATCAGAGACAAAGCAGCGTAAGTACTGTTCCAAATTTTGGTTCATACGCTCAGTCTGACCATTTGACTGAGGATGAAACGCCGAAGAATGAGATAATTTGATCCCCAGCCGTGAGCAAAATGCTCTCCAAAATTTTGCCACAAACTGAGACCCCCTATCAGACACCATGTCAGACGGAACCCCATGAAGTCTGACCACCTCCTGCACAAATACCTGAGCCAGAGTCTTAGCGTTAGGCAACGAAGGCAAAGACACAAATTGCGACATTTTAGAAAACCGATCAACAATCACCAAGATGACCATGTTCCCAGCTGATGAGGGCAAATCAGTGATGAAATCCATGGAGATTTCCGTCCAAGGCTTACTAGGTACCTCAAGAGGAAGTAGTGTGCCAACAGGACGGAAGCGAGGCGTCTTAGCCCTAGCGCACGTGGTACAAGCTGACACGTATGAGACCACGTCCTGTCAGATCTTGGGCCACCAAAACCGACGTGACACCAACTCCAAGGTACCTCTAACCCCTGGGTGGCCAGCCAGGACAGCATCATGATGCTCCGCCAAAACCTTTAGGCGGAGATGAAGCGGTACAAAAGATTTGTTGACGGGAAGCTCAGATGGTACCTCCTCCTGAGCCTCTGCAATCTCAGCCTCGACCTCGGTAGTGAGAGCCGAAACCACAACACCCTTTTGGAGGATGGGTACTGGATCCTCCCGAGGTTCTCCCCCCGGAAAACACCTGGACAGAGCATCCGCCTTAGTGTTTTTAGACACCGGTCTGTAAGTGACCACAAAATTGAACCGCGTGAAAAACAATGCCCAGCGAGCCTGCCTGGGGGACAGACGCTTGGCTGACTCCAAATACAGCAGATTCTTATGATCGGTAATAACAGTAACCTGATGTACCGACCCCTCCAAGAAGTGTCGCCATTCCTCAAAGGCCAACTTGATTGCCAACAACTCCCTGTTGCTGATATCGTAGTTACGTTCGGCGGACGACAGTTTCTTGGAGAAATAGGCGCACGGACGTAAACCACTCAAAGATGAGCCTTGAGATAGTACCGCCCCCACACCAACCTCAGACGCATCGACTTCCACAACAAAGGGTTTAGATACGTCTGGCTGCACAAGAATGGGGGCTGAAACAAAACTGTTCTTAAGAAATTCAAATACGCGCACAGCAGCCTCAGGCCAAACGGAGAAATTGGTACCCTTTTTAGTCATGTCAGTTAGCGGTTTAGCAATGGTGGAAAAATCCTTGATAAATTTCCTATAGTAGTTAGAAAACCCAAGGAACCGCTGAAGTGCTTTCAGGTTATCAGGACGTTCCCAATGCAGCACTGCTTGCACCTTAGCGGCGTCCATTTTAAAACCAGAAGCAGACACAATATAACCCAAGAAAGGCAACTCTTGAACAGAAAATACACATTTCTCAAGTTTAGTGTAGCGCCCCCACCGCCGCAGGGCCGAAGGGTACCCGGTACCGGGCCTCTGAGTCTCTGCTCTGGGGTTGTCACGGTGGCTAGGCCCCGGTCCGTGACCCTGCCGTGGGGCGCACAGTAGATAGGTATGAAGTGGTGGAGGTGGTGGTGAGGCTGTAGTGGGGTGCAGGTCGCGGTAAATAACAAGGACACCAGGTTGCAGTCTCTTTACCTCTTTACTGAAGATCTCTGGGTCCTCAGTCCAGAATACGGTTCACCAGGCTGCGCAAGTCCGGCCGGTCCGATAGCACCTCCAGAGTTCCCTTTGCAGGTGGAAATCTGTGCCTTCCCCCTAGCGCTAGGTGTTGTGGTCCTTCCCTGCTGTGCTTACAGAAAGTCCCCACAACTGTTGTGTCTGTTTCTTAAGTTCCCTCACAACTCGATTAGATGATGTTCTGCTAATCCTCCGTCCCTCCCTGATGTTCTGGTTGGAACGGCACCCGTTTGACGGGTAGGCTCGGAGCTCTTCCGGGACCCTAGAGTCGCCCCTCTCCACAAGTTGCCCCCCAAGACTGCATAGGTGATTTAAGTTAGACAGCCCGCCTTAGACTGACTGTCCTGCCGCTGTTTAGAGCATTGCTTGAAGCTGAATGTTATGATACTCCCTCGGCATTCCGGCCACCGGTAGTGCGCCTCAGTAGGATGTTGCTTCAGTCTTACAGCACGACTCCTACTGGTATTTCTCCTTTTTGCGTGATCTCGTTTCTCACTCAGCACAATCTATCTCGCTTCTAATCCTTCCTTGGGCACCGCCGCTATGCTGAGCAGGCACGGTCCCGTTACGTTCGTTCAAGTTGCCAAGCCTCTGTCAGGATCCCACCCCTGACAGAGACCCTACTGTATCTTCCCCCACAACACCCTAAGCCACAAGGTGTTGCCTGGTTCCAACCCAGTCAGCTTTCTAATCTAACTTCCTGCCTGACCCCCAGTTTACCCACTATGGTGGGGAGTGGCCTAGTGAATAGACCCCTTAGCTCCCCCCGGGGGCCCGACTATGAAATGTATTGGTGTCTGTGATACCTGATCAGATGAACTCCTTCAGTGCCATCGGACGCACCGTAGCTCCCCATAGCGGCGGAGCCACAGTACTGCAACGACCAGGACTCTGGGCGCGCTGCACTCCCCCCTGGTTAAACACAGTACTCCGGGACTGGGAAGAAAACAACAATACAAGTTAGCAAAAAGACATACAGTTTTGTTGAGTGTAATAACAATAAGTATACTTGAACAGGCTTCCCTTTATGGGAGGTAAGGACACTTGAACGTTACAAACATGGTTAACATTATAAATTACATGCTATAAATAACTCCTGTTACCCAACCGGGTATTCTACTAAGTGCAAAATTTGTTGAACAATAATTTAACATTGTCTTTAAGGATGTACACTCTAAATCCTTTAAAGACCTTCTTATAATCACATTATAAGGCAATTTAACTTTCACATTCTCCTTCTTTAAATCTGCAGGACCGCCTGTCCTATCGGCACCAGACCTACTGCCTCTCCTTTCTTACAGGACCGCTCCTTTCAGCCCGAGCCTTCTGTCTTTCAACTACTATACACAGTATAGAACATAACATTACTTTCAGTTTAAGAGCACTGAGCCATCTCTACATGACTCCCATGAGGACTCAGGGTTTACCTTCCATCCCCATTATCTATCAACATTATCAAACATTTTCTATAGAACATCAAACCTTCTCATTATTTTCCCACTGACATGTATGCTGGGCACTACGGCTACCCCTACGGGCCCACTGCATCCTTCTCCTAGCCTTCACTTTCTTTTCAGGAAACATCATCAGCATTTCTTTACAATTAACTAGTTGGATACATATAACTTTCTCTCACAAACATTATCATCACTTTTCTTTATCAAAACATTATTGCTATCTCTCAGTCTTAAAGCAATACTATTCTCTTAAGTGCAACAAATGAACATCCCATTTAAGAGGGGACCAAGTCTCTATGAGGTAGCATATCTTCTCAAACTACCAGTCCTTACTCAGCAAAGGTTCCAGTGTGGTATCTTCACAAAGAGTCCTTCCTTAAGTAAAACCAGTAGGAAGCCCCTTTAAGAAGGTGCAAACTATTTACAAGCAGTTTATATCATGCACTGTTCATGATTCAGCAGTTCTTTATAACATTGATGAAACAGGAAACAAAAGCAAAAGCAGAGGAAGGGATCCCGGGTAAACAAAGGGATCCCTTTAAGAGTTAACCCTAGTCGGGTTTAAAGCAGCAAAAAGCAGGGAAACAAACAGCTAACTATGTACAGTTTCAGGTTTCCGAGGTTTAGTGGGACGGCTTCCAGGGCTGCACCTGGCACTTAACCCTTCCTGGCCTGGGAAAGGTGAGGTCCAGGGTTACACCCAGTGCTGGACAAACGCCGTTAATCCGTCTTGCATGTACTGTTAAATCGGGCGCAGCGATGGAGGTCTGCGGAGCTTGAGTATGGACATTTGCTGCAGCAGAGGTAGTGGCTGCTGCAAGATCAGTCACTGGAACGGAGTCAGCAGCTGTGGCACTAGCAGTCACTGGAGGGGTGTCGGTCGTCAGGGCAGGGTCGTCCTTCATACCTGCTTCAGATGCGGTCCTGTTGTGAATTTGCTTTTTGCTCCCTCTAGTGGTTACTAGTTTTTTGACTCTGGTTTTTCTGTCATTCCTTTTATCCGCACCTGGGTCGTTAGTTAGGGGTGTTGCTATATAAGCTCCCTGGACCTTCAGTTCAATGCCTGGCAACGTAGTTATCAGAGCTAGTCTGCTGTGCTCTTGTCTACTGATCCTGGTTCCAGTTATATCAGCTAAGTCTGCCTTTTGCTTTTTGCTATTTGTTTTGGTTTTGTATTTTTGTCCAGCTTGTTCCAAATCTATATCCTGACCTTTGCTGGAAGCTCTAGGGGGCTGGTGTTCTCCCCCCGGACCGTTAGACGGTTCGGGGGTTCTTGAATTTCCAGTGTGGATTTTGATAGGGTTTTTGTTGACCATATAAGTTACCTTTCTTTATTCTGCTATCAGTAAGCGGGCCTCTCTGTGCTAAACCTGGTTCATTTCTGTGTTTGTCATTTCCTCTTACCTCACCGTCATTATTTGTGGGGGGCTTCTATCCAGCTTTGGGGTCCCCTTCTCTGGAGGCAAGAAAGGTCTTTGTTTTCCTCTACTAGGGGTAGCTAGATTCTCCGGCTGGCGCGTGTCATCTAGAATCAACGTAGGAATGATCCCCGGCTACTTCTAGTGTTGGCGTTAGGAGTAGATATATGGTCAACCCAGTTACCACTGCCCTATGAGCTGGATTTTTGTATTCTGCAGACTTCCACGTTCCTCTGAGACCCTCGCCATTGGGGTCATAACAGTTTGCCAGGCCAGTATTAAATGTTTAATGCATTGCAGAAGAGGGATTATAAGAAAGAAGATTCTGAGTTTTTTTTTTTTTCTTCTTCCCCTTTACCTCAGAGTGGCTATGCTTGCTGCAGACATGAATGTCCAGACCTTGATTACAAGTGTGGACCAGCTGGCTACTCGTGTGCAGGGCATACAAGACTATGTTATCAGAAATCCTAGGTCAGAACCTAAAATACCGATTCCTGAACTGTTTTCCGGAGACAGGTTTAAGTTTAGGAATTTCGTGAATAATTGTAAATTGTTTTTGTCCCTGAGACCCTGTTCATCAGGAGATTCTGCTCAGCAAGTAAAAATTGTTATTTCGTTCTTACGGGGCGACCCTCAGGATTGGGCTTTTTCGCTGGCGCCAGGAGATCCGGCATTGGCTGATCTTGATGCGTTTTTTCTGGCGCTCGGTTTACTTTATGAGGAACCCAATCTTGAGATTCAGGCAGAAAAGGCCTTGCTGGCTATGTCTCAGGGGCAGGACGAGGCTGAAGTGTATTGCCAAAAATTTCGGAAATGGTCCGTGCTGACACATTGGAACGAGTGTGCACTGGCCGCTAATTTTAGAAATGGCCTTTCTGAAGCCATTAAGAATGTTATGGTGGGTTTTCCCATTCCCACAGGTCTGAATGATACTATGGCACTGGCTATTCAAATTGACCGGCGGTTGCGGGAGCGCAAAACCGCAAATTCCCTCATGGTGTTGTCTGAACAGACACCTAATTCGGTGCAATGTGATAGAAAAACCGCAAATTCCCTCATGGTGTTGTCTGAACAGACACCTGATTTAATGCAATGTGATAGAATCCTGACTAGAAATGAGCGGAAAATTCATAGACGCCGGAATGGCTTGTGCTACTACTGTGGTGATTCTACACATGTTATCTCAGCATGCTCTAAACGTATAGCTAAGGTTGTTAGTCCTGTCACCGTTGGTAATTTGCAACCTAAATTTATTCTGTCTGTAACTTTGATTTGCTCACTGTCATCTTATCCTGTCATGGCGTTTGTAGATTCAGGTGCTGCCCTGAGTCTTATGGATCTCTCATTTGCTAAGCGCTGTGGTTTTACTCTTGAACCATTAGAAAATCCTATTCCTCTTAGGGGTATTGATGCTACACCATTGGCAGCTAATAAACCGCAGTATTGGACTCAGGTTACCATGTGCATGACTCCTGAACACCGCGAGGTGATACGTTTCCTGGTTTTACATAAAATGCATGATTTGGTCGTTTTAGGGCTGCCATGGTTACAGACCCATAATCCAGTCCTGGACTGGAAGGCTATGTCAGTCTCAAGTTGGGGCTGTCGTGGTATTCATGGGGATTCCCTGCCTGTGTCTATTGCTTCTTCTACGCCTTCGGAAGTTCCGGAGTATTTGTCTGATTATCAGGATGTCTTCAGTGAGTCTGAGTCCAGTGCACTGCCTCCTCATAGGGACTGTGACTGTGCTATAGATTTGATCCCAGGCAGTAAATTTCCTAAGGGAAGACTGTTTAATCTGTCGGTACCTGAACATACCGCTATGCGTTCATATATCAAGGAGTCTCTGGAAAAAGGACATATTCGTCCGTCTTCTTCCCCTCTTGGTGCGGGATTCTTTTTTGTGGCAAAAAAGGACGGATCTTTGAGACCTTGTATTGATTATCGGCTTTTAAATAAGATCACTGTCAAATTTCAGTATCCTTTACCGCTGTTGTCTGACTTGTTTGCCCGGATTAAGGGTGCCAAGTGGTTCACCAAGATAGACCTTCGTGGTGCGTACAACCTTGTGCGCATTAAGCAAGGTGATGAATGGAAAACCGCATTCAATACGCCCGAAGGTCATTTTGAGTACTTGGTGATGCCTTTTGGGCTCTCCAATGCGCCTTCAGTTTTTCAGTCCTTTATGCATGACATTTTCCGGAAGTATCTGGATAAATTTTTGATTGTTTATCTGGATGATATTTTGGTTTTTTCTGATAATTGGGATTCGCATGTGGAGCAGGTCAGGTTGGTCTTTAAAATTTTGCGTGAAAATTCTTTGTTTGTCAAGGGCTCAAAGTGTCTCTTTGGTGTACAGAAGGTTCCCTTTTTGGGGTTCATTTTTTCCCCTTCTGCTGTGGAGATGGACCCAGTCAAGGTCCGAGCTATTCTTGATTGGACTCAGCCCTCGTCAGTTAAGAGTCTTCAGAAGTTCTTGGGCTTCGCTAACTTCTACCGTCGTTTTATCGCTAATTTTTCTAGCATTGTGAAACCTTTGACGGATATGACCAAGAAGGGCTCCGATGTAGCTAACTGGGCTCCTGCTGCCGTGGAGGCTTTCCAGGAGTTGAAACGCCGGTTTACTTCGGCGCCTGTTTTGTGCCAGCCTGACGTCTCACTTCCCTTTCAGGTTGAGGTGGATGCTTCGGAGATTGGGGCAGGGGCCGTTTTGTCGCAGAGAGGCCCTGGTTGCTCTGTTATGAAGCCTTGTGCCTTTTTCTCTAGGAAGTTTTCGCCTGCCGAGCGAAATTATGATGTGGGCAATCGGGAGTTGTTGGCCATGAAATGGGCATTTGAGGAGTGGCGTCATTGGCTCGAGGGTGCTAAGCATCGTGTGGTGGTCTTGACTGATCACAAAAATCTGATGTATCTCGAGTCTGCTAAACGCCTTAATCCGAGACAGGCCCGCTGGTCATTGTTTTTCTCCCGCTTTGATTTTGTTGTCTCGTATTTACCAGGTTCAAAGAATGTGAAGGCCGATGCTCTTTCTAGGAGCTTTGTGCCTGATGCTCCTGGAGTCGCTGATCCTGTTGGTATTCTTAAAGATGGAGTTATCTTGTCAGCTATTTCTCCGGATCTGCGACGTGTGTTGCAGAGATTTCAGGCTGATAGGCCTGAGTCTTGTCCACCTGACAGACTGTTTGTCCCGGATAAGTGGACCAGCAGAGTCATTTCCGAGGTTCATTCCTCGGTGTTGGCAGGTCACCCGGGAATTTTTGGCACCAGAGATCTGGTGGCCAGGTCCTTTTGGTGGCCTTCCTTGTCAAGGGATGTGCGATCATTTGTGCAGTCCTGTGGGACTTGTGCTCGAGCTAAGCCTTGCTGTTCTCGTGCCAGAGGTTTGCTCTTGCCCTTGCCTGTCCCGAAGAGACCTTGGACACATATCTCCATGGATTTCATTTCTGATCTTCCGCTATCTCAGGGCATGTCCGTTATCTGGGTGATATGTGATCGCTTCTCCAAGATGGTCCATTTGGTTCCTTTGCCTAAGCTGCCTTCCTCTTCCGATCTGGTTCCTGTGTTTTTCCAGAACGTGGTTCGTTTGCACGGCATCCCTGAGAATATTGTGTCAGACAGAGGATCCCAGTTCGTTTCCAGGTTCTGGCGATCCTTTTGTAGTAGGATGGGCATTGATTTGTCGTTTTCGTCTGCTTTCCATCCTCAGACTAATGGACAGACGGAGCGAACCAATCAGACTTTGGAGGCTTATTTGAGGTGTTTTGTCTCTGCTGATCAGGACGATTGGGTGACATTCTTGCCGTTGGCTGAGTTTGCCCTTAATAATCGGGCTAGTTCCGCCACCTTGGTTTCGCCTTTTTTCTGCAACTCTGGTTTCCATCCTCGCTTTTCTTCGGGTCATGTGGAGCCTTCTGACTGTCCTGGGGTGGATTCTGTGGTGGATAGGTTGCAGCAGATCTGGAATCATGTGGTGGACAACTTGAAGTTGTCACAGGAGAAGGCTCAGCGCTTTGCCAACCGCCGCCGCGGTGTGGGTCCCCGACTACGCGTTGGGGATTTGGTGTGGCTTTCTTCCCGCTTTGTTCCTATGAAGGTCTCCTCTCCCAAATTTAAACCTCGTTTTATTGGGCCTTACAAGATATTGGAAATCCTTAATCCTGTATCTTTTCGTCTGGATCTTCCTGTGTCGTTTGCTATTCACAATGTATTTCATAGGTCCTTGTTGCGGCGGTACATTGTGCCTGTAGTTCCTTCTGCTGAGCCTCCTGCTCCGGTGTTGGTTGAGGGCGAGTTGGAGTACGTGGTGGAGAAGATCTTGGATTCTCGCCTCTCCAGGCGGAGGCTTCAGTACCTGGTCAAGTGGAAGGGCTATGGTCAGGAGGATAATTCCTGGGTGGTCGCCTCTGATGTTCATGCGGCCGATTTAGTTCGTGCCTTTCATGCCGCTCATCCTGATCGCCCTGGTGGTCGTGGTGAGGGTTCGGTGACCCCTCACTAAGGGGGGGGTACTGTTGTGAATTTGCTTTTTGCTCCCTCTAGTGGTTACTAGTTTTTTGACTCTGGTTTTTCTGTCATTCCTTTTATCCGCACCTGGGTCGTTAGTTAGGGGTGTTGCTATATAAGCTCCCTGGACCTTCAGTTCAATGCCTGGCAACGTAGTTATCAGAGCTAGTCTGCTGTGCTCTTGTCTACTGATCCTGGTTCCAGTTATATCAGCTAAGTCTGCCTTTTGCTTTTTGCTATTTGTTTTGGTTTTGTATTTTTGTCCAGCTTGTTCCAAATCTATATCCTGACCTTTGCTGGAAGCTCTAGGGGGCTGGTGTTCTCCCCCCGGACCGTTAGACGGTTCGGGGGTTCTTGAATTTCCAGTGTGGATTTTGATAGGGTTTTTGTTGACCATATAAGTTACCTTTCTTTATTCTGCTATCAGTAAGCGGGCCTCTCTGTGCTAAACCTGGTTCATTTCTGTGTTTGTCATTTCCTCTTACCTCACCGTCATTATTTGTGGGGGGCTTCTATCCAGCTTTGGGGTCCCCTTCTCTGGAGGCAAGAAAGGTCTTTGTTTTCCTCTACTAGGGGTAGCTAGATTCTCCGGCTGGCGCGTGTCATCTAGAATCAACGTAGGAATGATCCCCGGCTACTTCTAGTGTTGGCGTTAGGAGTAGATATATGGTCAACCCAGTTACCACTGCCCTATGAGCTGGATTTTTGTATTCTGCAGACTTCCACGTTCCTCTGAGACCCTCGCCATTGGGGTCATAACACGGTCCCTCCGGTGCCGGTCTGCTCTGCCTCCGCTGGGATCTGGAACGCTGGTTGCAGGGCCTTGTGCTGCGGCGTTGTCATCTCTGTTTGCAGCATCTCGCTTTCCGGCAGGGCCCTGCTTTCTGGCTTCGGAGCGCTGGAACTTCTTTCTTGCTCCGGACCAGACGAGGCTGCCGACAGATGTCTGGTGAGGCTCCCGTTGATGGTCTTCTTCCACCCGGCCTCAGTGCTCAGCTGCGTCCGCAGGAGTTGGTGGATCAGCTCGTCCGCTCCGGTTTGCAGGAGGTCAGCGCCAACTGTGGAGGTCTGGCTGCGGGGCCTCTCTGGGTAGCTGGGGGAGTCCTCGGCTCCGACCCCACGCTCCGGCTCCGGGCGGCTGGCCATGGCGTCCTCCATGTCGCTGACTTCTTCTTCCTGGTCCTTTTCCCGCTCTCTCCTTCGTGGGCGGTTTCGTTTTCTCTGTCTCTGCCCACCATTGAGGATCAGGAGGCGGATCTCGGCTGCTGACGGACACGTCCTCAAGGGGCCGAGATATTTAGACTGGGCGGCCATTGTCTTTCGCGCTCTTCAGCTTGTTCACGCCCACTTCCACGCCCTTCTTCTTCTCCTGAGCTCTCTGTTGTGATTCGGTTCGTGGGCTCCCCCGGTGGTCTCTTGTGGTACTGGTGCCCTGCAAGCTTTGCCTTCTCAGTTCACCTGTTCCTATCAGGATGTGGGAGTATCCTATTTAACCTTGCTCCTCAGTCATTCTAATGCTGGCCATCAATGTATCCAGAGTGATTCTGTTGCATGTTCCTGCTCCCAGTTTTCTGCTCAGCTAAGTTGGACACTTTAGTCCTTTAGTCTATTTTTGTATGTTTTGTCCAGTTTGCACTTATGTGAATCTCTGCAGCTGGAAGCTCTTGTTGGGCTGAAATTACCACTCCAGTGGCATGAGTTGTCACATGAGTTAAGGTAATTTCAGGATGGTGTTTTGAAGGGTTTTGCAGCTGACCGCGAAGTCCTCTGTTGTATCTTTCTGCTATTTAGTTAGCGGGCCTCTCTGTGCTAAATCTGCTTTCATACTACGTGTGTCTTTTCATCTGCTCTCACCGTTATTATATGTGGGGGGCTACTATCTCCTGTGGGGACATTCTCTGGAGGCAAGCCAGGACTGTGTTTTCTTCTATCAGGGGTAGTTAGTTCTCCGGCTGGCGCGCGGCATCTAGAGACAACGCAGGAATGCCCCCTGGCTACTTCTAGTGTGGTGTGTAGGTTTAGCATCGCGGTCAGCTGTAGTTTCCATCACCCGAGAGCTTGTCCGTTTATTCTATGCTTCTGATGTTTCCTTGCCATTGGAAACCATAACAGTATGGCCAGCCCAAATGTTTAATCTATAGGCTGAAGCAGGAGAGAAAAGGAACTGTGTGAAACCTTTTTTTTTTTTTATTTTTTTTTTCCTCTGAAGTTGCACTCCAGCTCTAATTGCAGTCTCCTGTTTTCCTCTCCTCTTAACCCCTGAATGGCTCAGACTTTATCTGTTGAAATATGGATCCCCAGAGTCTGGCTACCAATTTGAATAATCTTGCCTCTAAAGTTCAGAATATACAAGATTTTTTGTTACATGCTCCTCGGTCTGAACCTAAAATTCCTATACCGGAGTTCTTTTCTGGAGATCGATCTTGTTTTCTAAATTTTAAATACAATTGTAAATTGTTTCTTTCGCTGAGATCTCATTCTGCTGGAGATCCTGCCCAGCAAGTAAAAATTGTTATTTCTTTACTGCGGGGTGACCCCCAAAATTGGGCATTTTCATTGGCACCAGGGGATCCTGCGTTGCTCAATGTGGATGCGTTTTTTCTGGCTTTGGGGTTGCTTTATGAGGAACCAAATTTGGAGATTCAGGCTGAGAAAGCCCTAATAGCCCTCTCTCAGGGGCAAGATGAAGCCGAAATATATTGCCAAAAATTTCGAAAATGGTCTGTGCTTACTCAGTGGAATGAGTGCGCTCTGGCGGCAATTTTCAGAGAAGGTCTCTCTGATGCTGTAAAAGACGTCATGGTGGGGTTTCCTGCGCCTACTGGTCTGAATGAGTCCATGACAATGGCAATTCAGATTGATCGGCGTTTACGGGAACGCAAACCTGTGCACCAGTTGGCGGTGTCTTCTGAAGAGGCACCACAGAGTATGCAATGTGATAGCTTTCTGTCCAGAAGCGAACGACAGATTTATAGGCGCAAAAATCATTTGTGCTTCTATTGTGGAAATTCTACTCATGTTATATCAGCATGCTCTAAACGAACAAAGAAAGTTCATAAATCCTCTGCTATTGGCACTTTGCAGTCCAAGTTTATTTTGTCTGTAACTCTAATTTGTTCGTTATCTTCTATTGTTGCGGATGCGTATGTGGATTCTGGCGCCGCTTTGAGTCTTATGGATTGGTCCTTTGCCAGGCGCTGTGGGTTTGATCTAGAGCCTCTGGAAGTTCCTATACCTTTAAAGGGTATTGATTCTACACCATTGGCTAGTAATAAACCACAATACTGGACACAAGTGACTATGCGTATGACTCCAGACCATCAGGAGGTGATTCGCTTCCTTGTACTGTATAATCTACATGATGTGTTGGTGCTGGGATTGCCATGGTTACAAACTCATAACCCAGTCCTTGACTGGAAAACAATGTCTGTACTAAGCTGGGGATGTCAGGGAAATCATGGGGACGTACCTTTGGTCTCCATTGCTTCATCTATTCCCTCTGAAATTCTGAAAAAATGAGTTTTTGTCTGATTATCGTGAGGTTTTTGAGGAATCTACTCTTAATTCTCTTCCTCCTCACAGAGATTGCGATTGCGCCATAGATTTGATCCCTGGCAGTAAATTTCCTAAGGGTCGTCTATTCAATCTGTCTGTACCTGAACATGCTGCCATGCGAGAGTATATTAGGGAGTCCTTGGAAAAGGGACATATTCGTCCTTCTTCGTCTCCTCTTGGAGCGGGGTTCTTTTTTGTAGCTAAAAGCGATGGTTCTTTGAGACCTTGTATTGATTATAGACTCTTGAATAAGATCACAGTCAAGTATCAGTATCCTTTGCCATTGCTGACAGATTTATTTGCTCGCATTGAGGGGGCGAAGTGGTTCTCTAAGATTGATCTTCGCGGTGCGTATAATTTGGTGCGAATTAAGCAGGGGGATGAGTGGAAAACCGCATTTAATACGCCCGAGGGCCATTTTGAGTATTTGGTGATGCCTTTTGGTCTGTCAAATGCCCCTTCGGTCTTTCAGTCTTTTATGCACAATATTTTCCGTGAATATCTGGATAAATTTATGATTGTGTATTTGGACGATATCTTGATTTTTTCGGATGACTGGGAATCTCATGTTCAACAAGTTAGGAGGGTTTTTCAGGTTTTGCGGACCAATTCTCTGTTTGTTAAAGGTTCAAAGTGTGTTTTTGGGGTTCAGAAGATTTCTTTTTTGGGGTACATTTTTTCCCCCTCTTCTATTGAGATGGATCCTGTGAAGGTTCGGGCTATTTGTGACTGGACGCAACCGACTTCTCTTAAGGGCCTTCAGAAATTTTTGGGCTTTGCTAACTTTTATCGTCGATTCATAACTGGTTTTTCTAGCGTTGTCAGGCCTTTGACTGATTTGACTAAAAAGGGTGCTGATGTTGCAGATTGGTCTCCTGCTGCTGTGGAGGCCTTTCGGGAGCTTAAGCGCCGTTTTTCTTCTGCTCCGGTGTTGTGCCAGCCTGATGTTTCTCTTCCTTTTCAGGTGGAAGTTGATGCTTCCGAGATCGGAGCGGGGGCGGTTTTGTCGCAGAAAAGTTCAGATTGTTCAGTGATGAGACCTTGTGCGTTCTTTTCTCGAAAGTTTTCGCCCGCCGAGCGAAATTATGACGTCGGTAATCGGGAGCTTTTGGCGATGAAGTGGGCATTCGAGGAGTGGCGTCATTGGCTTGAGGGTGCTAAACATCAGGTGGTGGTCTTGATTGATCACAAAAATTTGATTTATCTTGAGTCGGCCAGACGTCTGAATCCTAGACAGGCGCGCTGGTCGTTGTTTTTCTCCCGGTTTAATTTTGTGGTTTCGTATCTGCCAGGTACTAAGAATGTGAAGGCGGATGCCCTTTCTAGGAGTTTTGAACCTGATTCCCCTGGTGATTCTAAACCTATGGGTATACTTAAGGATGGGGTGATATTGTCTGCTGTCTTCCCAGACCTGCGACGTGCTTTACAAGAGTTTCAGGCGGATCGCCCTGATCGTTGTCCGCCTGGTAGATTGTTTGTGCCGGATGAGTGGACCAATAGAGTCATCTCGGAGGTTCATTCTTCTGCGTTGGCAGGTCATCCAGGAATTTTTGGTACCAGAGATTTGGTGGCTAGGTCCTTCTGGTGGCCTTCCCTGTCTCGGGACGTGCGTACTTTTGTGCAGTCTTGCGATGTTTGTGCTCGGGCCAAGCCTTGTTGTTCTCGGGCTAGTGGGTTGTTGTTGCCCTTGCCTGTTCCTAAGAGGCCTTGGACACACATCTCTATGGATTTTATTTCTGATCTCCCTGTTTCTCAGAAGATGTCCGTCATTTGGGTGGTGTGTGACCGCTTTTCTAAGATGGTTCATTTGGTGCCCTTGCCCAAGCTGCCTTCCTCATCTGAGTTGGTGCCCCTGTTTTTTCAGAATGTGGTTCGGCTGCATGGTATTCCGGAGAATATCGTTTCCGACAGGGGATCCCAGTTTGTGTCCAGATTTTGGCGGGCGTTTTGTGCCAGGATGGGCATTGATTTGTCTTTTTCGTCTGCATTTCATCCCCAGACAAATGGCCAGACGGAACGTACTAATCAGACCTTGGAGACTTATTTGAGGTGTTTCGTGTCTGCTGATCAGGATGACTGGGTCTCCTTTTTGCCGTTGGCTGAGTTTGCCCTTAATAATCGGGCCAGTTCTGCCACTTTGGTCTCCCCTTTCTTTTGCAATTCAGGGTTCCATCCTCGTTTTTCATCTGGTCAGGTGGAGTCTTCGGATTGTCCTGGAGTGGATACCATGGTGGATAGGTTGCATCGTATTTGGGGGCAGGTGGTGGACAATTTGGAGTTGTCCCAGGAGAGGACTCAACGTTTTGCTAATCGCCATCGTCGTGTTGGTCCTCGTCTTCGTGTTGGGGACTTGGTGTGGTTGTCCTCCCGTTTTGTCCCTATGAGGGTCTCTTCTCCTAAGTTTAAGCCTCGGTTCATCGGTCCTTATAAGATTTTGGAAATTCTTAACCCTGTGTCTTTTCGTTTGGACCTCCCAGCATCCTTTGCTATCCATAATGTCTTCCATCGGTCATTATTGCGGAGGTATGAGGTACCACTTGTGCCTTCTGTTGAGCCTCCTGCTCCTGTGCTGGTTGAGGGTGAATTGGAGTACGTGGTGGAGAAAATCTTGGACTCCCGTGTTTCCAGACGGAGACTTCAATATCTGGTGAAATGGAAGGGCTACGGTCAAGAGGATAATTCTTGGGTTACAGCTTCTGATGTTCATGCTTCTGATTTGGTCCGTGCCTTTCATAGGGCTCATCCAGATCGCCCTGGTGGTTCTTGTGAGGGTTCGGTGCCCCCTCCTTAAGGGGGGGGTACTGTTGTGATTCGGTTCGTGGGCTCCCCCGGTGGTCTCTTGTGGTACTGGTGTCCTGCAAGCTTTGCCTTCTCAGTTCACCTGTTCCTATCAGGATGTGGGAGTATCCTATTTAACCTTGCTCCTCAGTCATTCTAATGCTGGCCATCAATGTATCCAGAGTGATTCTGTTGCATGTTCCTGCTCCCAGTTTTCTGCTCAGCTAAGTTGGACACTTTAGTCCTTTAGTCTATTTTTGTATGTTTTGTCCAGTTTGCACTTATGTGAATCTCTGCAGCTGGAAGCTCTTGTTGGGCTGAAATTACCACTCCAGTGGCATGAGTTGTCACATGAGTTAAGGTAATTTCAGGATGGTGTTTTGAAGGGTTTTGCAGCTGACCGCGAAGTCCTCTGTTGTATCTTTCTGCTATTTAGTTAGCGGGCCTCTCTGTGCTAAATCTGCTTTCATACTACGTGTGTCTTTTCATCTGCTCTCACCGTTATTATATGTGGGGGGCTACTATCTCCTGTGGGGACATTCTCTGGAGGCAAGCCAGGACTGTGTTTTCTTCTACCAGGGGTAGTTAGTTCTCCGGCTGGCACGCGGCATCTAGAGACAATGCAGGAATGCCCCCTGGCTACTTCTAGTGTGGTGTGTAGGTTTAGCATCGCGGTCAGCTCTAGTTTCCATCACCCGAGAGCTTGTCCGTTTATTCTATACTTCTGATGTTTCCTTGCCATTGGAAACCATAACAGCTCTCCTTAGCGCTGTAATGGCGGCGGTTTTGGCGCGAACTTTTGGCGGCAAGTGACAATCCACAGTCTTTGCAATAAAGTACAGTCCAAGCATAATAAATCACAGTTCCAAGGCACACATGACCTGATTCTTCAGGCTTAAGTAGATCCTGTTCGTGACGCCAAGTTGTAGCGCCCCCACCGCCGCAGGGCCGAAGGGTACCCGGTACCGGGCCTCTGAGTCTCTGCTCTGGGGTTGTCATGGTGGCTAGGTGTTATGACCCCAGTGGACAGGGTCTCAGAGGAACGTGTAAGTCTGCAAGATACAAAAATCCAGCTCATAGGGCTGTGGTAACTGGGTTGACCAAATAGCTACTCCTAACGCCAACACTAGAAGTAGCCGGGGATCATGCCTACGGTGATCGCTAGATGACTCGCGCCAGCCGGAGAATCTAACTACCCCTAGGAGAAGAAAACAAAGACCTCTCTTGCCTCCAGAGAAAGGGACCCCAAAGCAAGATACAAGCCCCCCACAAATAATAACGGTGAGGTAAGAGGAAATGACAAACACAGAAATGAACCAGGTTCAGCAAAGAGAGGCCAGCTTACTAATAGCAGAATAAAGCAAGATAACTTATCTGGTCAACAAAAACCCTATAAAAATCCACGCTGGAGATTCAAGAACCCCCGAACCGTCTAACGGTCCGGGGGGAGAACACCAGCCCCCTAGAGCTTCCAGCAAAGGTCAGGATACAGATAGGACAAGCTGGACAAAAATACCAAACAAAACAAAAGCAAAAAGCAAAGAAGCAGACTTAGCTTGAAAAACAGGAACCAGGATCAGAGGACAAGAGCACAACAGATTAGCTCTGATTTCAACGATGCCAGGCATTGAACTGAAGGTCCAGGGAGCTTATATAGCAACGCCCCTGAACTAACGGCCCAGGTGAGGATATAGGAAAAGACAGACGCTCCAGAGTCAAATCACTAATGACCACTAGAGGGAGCAAAAAGCAAAATCACAACAGTACCCCCCCCCTTAGTGAGGGGTCACCGAACCCTCACCACGACCACCAGGGCGATCAGGATGAGCGGCGTGAAAGGCACGAACTAAATCGGCCGCATGAACATCAGAGGCGACCACCCAGGAATTATCTTCCTGACCATAGCCCTTCCACTTGACCAGGTACTGAAGCCTCCACCTGGAGAGACGAGAATCCAAGATCTTCTCCACCACGTACTCCAACTCGCCCTCAACCAACACCGGAGCAGGAGGCTCAGCAGAAGGAACCACAGGCACAACGTACCGCCGCAACAAGGACCTATGAAACACGTTGTGGATAGCAAACGACACAGGAAGATCCAGGCGAAAGGACACAGGATTAAGAATTTCCAATATCTTGTAAGGACCAATAAAACGAGGTTTAAATTTGGGAGAGGAAACCTTCATAGGAACAAAGTGGGAAGAAAGCCACACCAAATCCCCAACACGTAGTCGGGGACCCACACCGCGGCGGCGGTTGGCAAAGCGCTGAGCCCTCTCCTGTGACAACTTCAAGTTGTCCACCACAAGATTCCAGATCCGCTGCAACCTATCCACCACAGAATCCACCCCAGGGCAGTCAGAAGGTTCCACATGACCCGAAGAAAAACGAGGGTGGAAACCAGAGTTGCAGAAAAATGGCGAAACCAAGGTGGCGGAACTAGCCCGATTATTAAGGGCAAACTCAGCTAACGGCAAGAAGGTCACCCAATCGTCCTGATCAGCAGAGACAAAACACCTCAAATAAGCCTCCAAAGTCTGATTAGTTCGCTCCGTCTGTCCATTAGTCTGAGGATGGAAAGCAGACGAAAACGACAAGTCAATGCCCATCCTACTACAAAAGGATCGCCAGAATCTGGAAACGAACTGGGATCCTCTGTCTGACACAATATTCTCAGGGATGCCGTGCAAACGAACCACGTTCTGGAAAAACACAGGAACCAGATCGGAAGAGGAAGGCAGTTTAGGCAAAGGAACCAAATGGACCATCTTGGAGAAGCGATCACATATCACCCAGATAACAGACATGCCCTGAGACACCGGAAGATCAGAAATGAAATCCATGGAGATATGTGTCCAAGGTCTCTTAGGGACAGGCAAGGGCAAGAGCAACCCGCTGGCACGAGAACAGCAAGGCTTAGCTCGAGCACAAGTCCCACAGGACTGTACAAATGACCGCACATCCCTAGACAAGGAAGGCCACCAAAAGGATCTGGCCACCAGATCTCTGGTGCCAAAAATTCCTGGGTGACCTGCCAACACCGAGGAATGAACCTCGGAAATGACTCTGCTGGTCCACTTATCAGGCACAAACAGTCTGTCAGGTGGACAAGAATCAGGCCTATCAGCCTGAAATCTCTGCAACACACGTCGCAGATCTGGAGAAATAGCTGACAAGATAATACCATCCTTAAGAATACCAACAGGTTCAGCGACTCCAGGAGCATCAGGCACAAAGCTCCTGGAAAGAGCATCGGCCTTCACATTCTTTGAACCTGGTAAATACGAGACAACAAAGTCAAATCGGGAGAAAAACAATGACCAGCGGGCCTGTCTAGGATTCAGGCGTTTAGCAGACTCGAGATACATCAGATTTTTGTGATCAGTCAAGACCACCACATGATGCTTAGCACCCTCGAGCCAATGACGCCACTCCTCAAATGCCCATTTCATGGCCAACAACTCCCGATTGCCCACATCATAATTTCGCTCCGCAGGCGAAAACTTCCTAGAGAAAAAGGCGCAAGGTCTCATAACAGAGCAACCAGGGCCTCTCTGCGACAAAACGGCCCCTGCTCCAATCTCTGAAGCATCCACCTCAACTTGAAAGGGAAGCGAGACATCAGGCTGGCACAAAACAGGCGCCGAAGTAAACCGACGTTTCAACTCCTGGAAAGCCTCCACGGCAGCAGGAGCCCAATTAACCACATCGGAGCCCTTCTTGGTCATATCCGTCAAAGGTTTCACAATGCTAGAAAAGTTAGCGATAAAACGACGGTAGAAGTTAGCGAAACCCAAGAACTTCTGAAGACTCTTAACTGACGAGGGCTGAGTCCAATCAAGAATAGCTCGGACCTTGACTGGGTCCATCTCCACAGCAGAAGGGGAAAAAATGAAACCCAAAAAGGGAACCTTCTGTACACCAAAAAGACACTTTGAGCCCTTGACAAACAAAGAATTTTCACGCAAAATTTTAAAGACCATCCTGACCTGCTCCACATGCGAGTCCCAATTATCAGAAAAAAACAGAATATCATCCAGATAAACGATCAGAAATTTATCCAGATAGTTCCGGAAAATGTCATGCATAAAGGACTGAAAAACTGAAGGCGCATTGGAGAGCCCAAAAGGCATCACCAAGTACTCAAAATGACCTTCGGGCGTATTGAATGCGGTTTTCCATTCATCCCCTTGCTTAATACGCACAAGGTTGTACGCACCACGAAGGTCTATCTTGGTAAACCACTTGGCACCTTTAATCCGGGCAAACAAGTCAGACAACAGCGGCAAAGGATACTGAAATTTGACAGTGATCTTATTTAAAAGCCGATAGTCAATACAAGGCCTCAAAGATCCGTCCTTTTTAGCCACAAAAAAGAATCCCGCACCAAGAGGGGAAGAAGACGGACGGATGTGTCCTTTCTCCAGAGACTCCTTGATATATGAACGCATAGCGGTATGTTCAGGTATCGACAGATTAAACAGTCTTCCCTTAGGAAACTTACTGCCTGGAATCAAATCTATTGCACAGTCACATTCCCTATGAGGAGGCAATGCACTGGACCTGGACTCGCTAAAGACATCCTGATAATCAGACAAGTACTCCGGAACTTCCGAAGGCGTAGAAGAAGCAATAGACACAGGCAGGGAATCCTCATGAATACCACGACAGCCCCAACTAGACACTGACATAGCCTTCCAGTCAAGGACTGGATTATGGGTCTGTAACCATGGCAGCCCCAAAACAACCAAATCATGCATTTTATGTAGAACGAGAAAACGTATCACCTCGCGGTGTTCAGGAGTCATGCACATGGTAACCTGTGTCCAATACTGCTGCTTATTTTCTGCCAATGGCGTAGCATCAATACCCCTAAGAGGTATAGGATTTTCTAATGGTTCAAGAATAAAACCACAGCGCTTAGCAAATGAGAGATCCATAAGACTCAGGGCAGCACCTGAATCTACAAACGCCATGACAGGATAAGATGACAGTGAGCAAATCAAAGTTACAGACAGAATAAACTTAGGATGCAAATTACCAACGGTGACAGGACTAATAACCTTAGATATACGTTTAGAGCATGCTGAGATAACATGTGTAGAATCACCACAGTAGTAGCACAAGCCATTCCGGCGTCTATGAATTTTCCTCTCATTTCTAGTCAGGATTCTATCACATTGCATCAAATCAGGTGTCCGTTCAGACAACACCATGAGGGAATTTGCGGTTTTTCTATCACATTGCATCACATCAGGTGTCTGTTCAGACAACAACATGAGGGAATTTGCGGTTTTGCGCTCCCGCAACCGCCGGTCAATTTGAATAGCCAGGGACATGGTATCATTCAGACCTGTGGGAATGGGAAAACCCACCATAACATTCTTAATGGCCTCAGAAAGGCCATTTCTAAAATTAGCGGCCAGTGCACACTCGTTCCAATGTGTCAGCACGGACCATTTCCGAAATTTTTGGCAATACACCTCTGCCTCGTCCTGGCCCTGAGACATAGCCAGCAAGGCTTTCTCTGCCTGAATCTCAAGATTGGGTTCCTCATAAAGTAAACCGAGCGCCAGAAAAAACGCATCAATATCAGCCAATGCCGGATCTCCTGGCGCCAACGAAAAAGCCCAATCCTGAGGGTCACCCCGTAAGAATGAAATAACAATTTTTACTTGTTGAGCAGAGTCTCCAGACGAACAAGGTTTCAGGGACAAAAATAATTTACAATTATTCCTGAAATTCCTAAACTTAAATCGGTCTCCTGAAAACAGTTCAGGAATCGGAATCTTGGGTTCAGACCTAGGATTTCTGGTAACATAATCTTGTATACCCTGCACACGAGCGGCAAGCTGGTCCACACTTGTAATCAAGGTCTGGACATTCATGTCTGCAGCAAGCTTAAGCCACTCTGAGGTAAAGGGGAAAAGAAAAAAAAAAATGAGAGAGGGAAAAAAAAACCTCAAAATTTTCTTTCTTATAATCCCACTTCTGCAATGCATTAAACATTAAATACTGGCCTGGCATACTGTTATGACCCCAGTGGACAGGGTCTCAGAGGAACGTGTAAGTCTGCAAGATACAAAAATCCAGCTCATAGGGCTGTGGTAACTGGGTTGACCAAATAGCTACTCCTAACGCCAACACTAGAAGTAGCCGGGGATCATGCCTACGGTGATCGCTAGATGACTCGCGCCAGCCGGAGAATCTAACTACCCCTAGGAGAAGAAAACAAAGACCTCTCTTGCCTCCAGAGAAAGGGGCCCCAAAGCAAGATACAAGCCCCCCACAAATAATAACGGTGAGGTAAGAGGAAATGACAAACACAGAAATGAACCAGGTTCAGCAAAGAGAGGCCAGCTTACTAATAGCAGAATAAAGCAAGATAACTTATCTGGTCAACAAAAACCCTATAAAAATCCACGCTGGAGATTCAAGAACCCCCGAACCGTCTAACGGTCCGGGGGGAGAACACCAGCCCCCTAGAGCTTCCAGCAAAGGTCAGGATACAGATAGGAACAAGCTGGACAAAAATACCAAACAAAACAAAAGCAAAAAGCAAAGAAGCAGACTTAGCTTGAAAAACAGGAACCAGGATCAGAGGACAAGAGCACAACAGATTAGCTATGATTTCAACGATGCCAGGCATTGAACTGAAGGTCCAGGGAGCTTATATAGCAACACCCCTGAAGTAACAGCCCAGGTGAGGATATAGGAAAAGACAGACGCTCCAGAGTCAAATCACTAATGACCACTAGAGGGAGCAAAAAGCAAAATCACAACAGCTAGGCCCCGGTCCGTGACCCTGCCGTGGGGCGCACAGTAGATAGGTATGAAGTGGTGGAGGTGGTGGTGAGGCTGTAGTGGGGTGCAGGTCGCGGTAAATAACGAGGACACCAGGTTGCAGTCTCTTTACCTCTTTACTGAAGATCTCTGGGTCCTCAGTCCAGAATACAGTTCACCAGGCTGCGCAAGTCCGGCCGGTCCGATGGCACCTCCAGAGTTCCCTTTGCAGGTAGAAATCTGTGCCTTCCCCCTAGCGCTAGGTGTTGTGGTCCTTCCCTGCTGTGCTTACAGAAAGTCCCCACAACTGTTGTGTCTGTTTCTTAAGTTCCCTCACAACTCGATTAGATGATGTTCTGCTAATCCTCTGTCCCTCCCTGATGTTCTGGTTGGAACGGCACCCGTTTGACGGGTAGGCTCGGAGCTCTTCCGGGACCCTAGAGTCGCCCCTCTCCACAAGTTGCCCCCCAAGACTGCATAGGTGATTTAAGTTAGACAGCCCGCCTTAGACTGACTGTCCTGCCGCTGTTTGGAGTATTGCTTGAAGCTGAATGTTATTATACTCCCTCGGCGTTCCGGCCACCGGTTGTGCGCCTCAGTAGGATGTTGCTTCGGTCTTACAGCACGACTCCTACTGGTATTTCTCCTTTTTGCGTGATCTCGTTTCTCACTCAGCACAATCTATCTCGCTTCTAATCCTTCATTGGGCACCGCCGCTATGCTGAGCAGGCACGGTCCCGTTACGTTCGTTCAAGTTGCCAAGCCTCTGTCAGGATCCCACCCCTGACAGAGACCCTACTGTATCTTCCCCCACAACACCCTCTGCCACAAGGTGTTGCCTGGTTCCAACCCAGTCAGCTTTCTGATCTAACTTCCTGCCTGACCCCCAGTTTACCCACTATGGTGGGGAGTGGCCTAGTGAATAGAACCCTTAGCTTCCCCTGGAGGCCCGGCTGTGAAATGTATTGGTGTCTGTGATACCTGATCAGATGAACTCCTTCAGTGCCATCAGACGTACCATTGCTCCTCTTAGTGGCGGAGCCACAGCACTGCAACGACCAGGACTCTGGGGCGCTGCATTAGCATACAGCTTATTCTCTCTGAGAAGCTGTAACACCTGCCTGACTTGATCTAAATGAGCATCACGGTCGCAAGAATATATGAGAATGTCATCTAGGTACACAATAACGAATTTCCCCAAAACATGCGAGAACACATCATTGATGAAATGTTGGAACACTGCAGGTGCGTTAGTCAACCCAAACGGCATCACCAAATTTTCAAAATGACCCTCAGGGGTATTAAAAGCCGTCTTCCACTCATCACCTTGACGGACTCTTCACTTCACTCTTCACGAAGAAGAACCCTGCGGCCACCGGCGAGGATGACGGCCTGATGTGCCCTTTGCTCAAGCTTTCAGCAATGTAATCTTTTAACGCTTGTCTCTCCGGACCGGAGATGTTAAACATCCTTGCTTTAGGCAATTTGGCCCCTGGTTTAAACCTGATAGAACAGTCATAAGGACGATGTGGCGGCAACTCTGAACAACCCTTCTCAGAGAACACATCCACAAAATCCAGAAGTGACTCCGGAACGCTTGAAGTCACCGCAGCCACACATGTGGCCAGGCAATTCTCCTGGCAGAACTCGCTCCACCGAATTATGTCCTGAGTTTTCCAGTCAATTACCGGGTTGTGCATAGACAACCAAGGAAAACCCAAAACCACCTGAGCAGGAAGATTCCTGAGCACCTTACATGTAACCCCCTCGGAATGTAGAACTCCAATGTGGAGTTTCACCTCAGCCACAAATTCAGTAATCTCCCCCTGAGAGAGAGGAGCAGCATTGATGGTAACCATGCGGATAGGATGAGACAGTTTTTCAATCCTAAAACCTGCTGTGCGCGCAAACTCCTCATCAATGAGATTTGTGGCTGAACCACTATCCACAAAAACAGTAATTGGCAGCTCACTGCCAGCGATAAAAACCTTAGCAGGGAGCATGCATTGAGAAACCACCATGGAGGATATACATAAGCTCAGATTGGTCTCCTCCACACCCTCTGAGCTTAGAAGTTTTCCGCCGTTGCATTTTTCTTAGATAGCAGAGGACAGATGTTAATAAAATGACCAGTTTTACCACAGTAAAAACAGGCTCCCTGCTTCCTGAGCTCAGGGGCTCGACGCCTGACATGTGACACCCCTGCAATTTGCATAAGTTCCGTGGGCTCACCTGCAGCAACCTCACGTGAACCTAAACCCTCTCCCATAGGCGGTGTCTCATGCTCCCCCTGACGCAAACGGCGATCAATGCGGACAACCAGACTCATGGCGGAATCTAGAGAAGCAGGAATCTCGTACATCAGAAGGGCTTTTTTAACCCTTCCAGAAATCCCATGTGTAAACTGACTCCGCAATGCTGGATCATTCCATTGTGTATTGATCGCCCAGCAACGAAATTCAGAACAGCAATCCTCTGCAACTCGCTCCCCCTGGCGAATAGAGCATATCTTGGATTCTGCTAGAGCCATTCTGTCAGGTTTATCGTAGATTTTTCCAAGAGAAGAAAAAAAACTCTCCACAGAGTCAAATGCAGCAGAATCAGATGGCAAAGAAAACGCCCATGCTTGGGGATCCCCACTTAACAATGACAACACCAGGCCCACACGCTGAGCCTCATTACCCGAAGATATCGGGCGCATATGGAAATATAGTTTGCAAGCTTCACGAAAAGAAACAAATTTACTGCGTTCCCCAGCAAATGTTTCAGGCAAAGGAAATTTAGGCTCAGCAACTCTTCCTGTCGCTCCAGCTTGCACATTAGACACTGCTAGTCCCTGTTGCTGTACTGCCCCCCTCAACTCAGTGACCTGTAGGGACAGCGCCTCCAACTGGCGGGTTATGGAAGTCATGGGATCCATGACGAAACACAAAAAAAAAGAAACCCCTTTTTTTTGGGGGGGGAGGGGGCCGATTATAATGTCACGGGGAGACTAGGAGAACGAGAGCTAATAACCCGGGCCCCTGCAATTTCCCTCAGACTAGGGAAATCCTGACTGACCCTCTACCTGGAGTTTACACTGATGGTGTGCAGGTCCAGGCCTCGAACCTCACCCTGTCTCCTGAGCTCAGCCCTAGGCTGATACCTCCGCCCACCACCCAGTGAAGAGGTAATACACCAATACCCACAGTTAGCACAGACAAGGATAAAGGAAAATATACACCACACCGCAGTCACTCAGGAATACACTATAAATGTGCAGGGCAAAATAAATACAAATATAGGAAGGAGTAAATAAGACAAAGGAAAATACACCACCAGCAATGATACTCCAACCACCAGCTCTCCTCTCCAGACCGAGATAACAACGCACAAGACAGGAGCTATAATCGGCGACGCCCAATGATCAGGAGAACTATTTAAAGGCAATGGGAATGGCCCAGCTTCCAATCCGAGGATGAGGTAAATTAACCCCGGAACAGCTAGATAAAATCTAGCAGACGCCAATTAGCAAATAGTGGTCAAAAGCGGAATTACCGCTGTCTGTCGGACGACCTGGTCCGACATGACAATAAGCCCCCGATGTATCCTGAAAGATGAGAAAAAGAAGTTAGATTATACTCACCCAGGGGCAGTCCCGGTTCTGTTCTGGTCCGATGGGCGTCATGGTCCCATCCTCTTCTTGTCTTCACGCTGCGGCTCTGGCGCAGGCATACTTTGTGTGCCCTGTTGAGAGCAGAGCAAAGTACTGCAGTGAGCAGACGCCGGGCCTCTCTGACCTTTCCCGGCGCCTGCACACTGCAGCCAAAAGACAAGAAGAGAATGTCATTGTAAGAAGATGGGAGGCCCCGGACTGGACCGCGACGCCCATCGGACCAGAACAGAACCGGGACCGCCCCGGGTGAGTATAATCTAACCTCTTTTTCTCATCTTTCAGGATACATCGGGGGCTTATCTACAGCATTACAGAATGCATTACAGAATGCTGGAGATAAGCCCCTGATGCCGGTGGGCTTACCTCACCTTCGATTTTGGGGGTGACAGGTTCCCTTTAATCTTGGAGGGAGCCCACTCGCAGTTCCACTCCAGTTTCTCTCTCCTCCTGTGCTCCTTTTCCCCTGACTGTCTCCTACAATCTCCCCTAACTCCTCTTCCAGCCAGAATATATAGGGATGCTACCCTGAACCCGGGTCTAGAGCTCCCCCTTCTGGCCTGGAGTCAGAAAAGCGAGCATGTAAGTGTTACCTGTTAAGGGGATCTTTCTTGCTTACAATCATGGCATCACCCTCCCCGTGAGGAATGCAATACCACTGTGACAACCGGATTCCTGGGGTGTCACAAGCACGTAGTCACCAGTTTGGAAAGTATGGGTACCTTCACTGGAATCTGGAATAGATGATAAAACTCGTGCATATGTTACTGACAGTTCTTTAGTAATGGGCAATGACATAATTTACAAGAGTATCACTTCCTAAGGCTAGCTGTTGTGGAATATATTGACCCAACCTTGGAGGCCCCCTGAAAGGAATCTCGTATGGTGTGAGTTTAGTGGGACCCCTTGGAGTGTTTCTGACTGAGTATAAGGCAATGGGCAGAGGCGTAGCTAGGGTTTCAACTTAGGGGGGGCGAAACATCTGAGTGGGCCCCTAACCAGCTAACCCTGATTACAGCTACGGTTGCGCACTTATTGTGAATATAGGGGAACCTCAGAATGTGACACTACTGTTATTGAATATAAATCTCTATACAAAAACGAACATTGACTTTACCGCCATATTGGACCATATGCACAATAATAATGTCCCCTAAGTTCCCCCATGTACTGCTCCATTTTACACAGTATCGTGAACTTAAAGCTTCCCTATACACAGTCTTAGGCTATGTTCACACTTTGCGGTTTTTGCTGCGGATCCGCAGCGGATTTGACGCTGCGGATCCGCAGCAGTTTCCCATGCAGGGTACAGTACAATGTTACCCTATGGAAAACAAAAACCGCTGTCCCCACATTGCGGAAATTCCCTTAACAAAACGCGCGGAATTGCTGCGGAAAAAAAGAAGGAGCATGTCACTTCTTTCTGCGGATTCTGCAGCGGTTTTCAACATGCACCAATAGGAAAGTGCTGTTGAAAACCCGCAGAGGAATCCGCAGAAGAAACCGCAGGAAAATCCGCAGTGAAAACCGCAGCGGTTTTGCACTGCGGTCTTTCCAAATCCGCAGCAGAAAAATCTGCAGCTAATTCCGCAAAGTGTGAACAAGCCCTAAGGCTCCCACAGCTCCCCTACACACATTATGATGGTTCTATAACTCCCCTGTACACCGTATGATGTTCCCACTGCTCCCCTATAGACAGTATAATGCTGACAGAACTCCACTATAGAAAGTATAATGCCCCCAGAGCTCCCCTATATACAGTGTAATGGGCCAACAGCTCCCATATGCACAATATGCCTTCACAGTTCCCTATACACAGTATGATGGGTCCACAGCTCCCTTATACACAGTATGATGGTCCCGCAGCTCCCGTATACATAGTATGATGGGCCCGCAGCTCCCGTATACACAGTATGATGGGCCCGCAGCTCCCGTATACACAGTATGATGGACCCGCAGCTCCCTTATACACAGTATGATGGACCCGCAGCTCCCTTATACACAGTGTGATGAGCCCGCAGCTCCTTTATACACAGTATGATGGTCCCGCAGCTCCCTTATACACAGTATGATGGTCCCGCAGCTCCCTTATACACAGTATGATGGTCCCGCAGCTCCCGTATACACAGTATGATGGTCCCGCAGCTCCCGTATACACAGTATGATGGTCCCGCAGCTCCCTTATACACAGTATGATGGTCCCGCAGCTCCCTTATACACAGTATGATGGTCCCGCAGCTCCCTTATACACAGTATGATGGTCCCGCAGCTCCCGTATACACAGTATGATGGTCCCGCAGCTCCCGTATACACAGTATGATGGTCCCGCAGCTCCCTTATACACAGTATGATGGTCCCGCAGCTCCCTTATACACAGTATGATGGTCCCGCAGCTCCCTTATACACAGTATGATGGTCCCGCAGCTCCCTTATACACAGTATGATGGTCCCGCAGCTCCCATATACACAGTATGATGGTCCCGCAGCTCCCTTATACACAGTATGATGGTCCCGCAGCTCCCTTATACACAGTATGATGGTCCCGCAGCTCCCTTATACACAGTATGATGGTCCCGCAGCTCCCTTATACACAGTATGATGGTCCCGCAGCTCCCTTATACACAGTATGATGGTCCCGCAGCTCCCTTATACACAGTATGATGGGCCCGCAGCTCCCTTATACACAGTATGATGGTCCCGCAGCTCCCTTATACACAGTATGATGGTCCCGCAGCTCCCTTATACACAGTATGATGGTCCCGCAGCTCCCTTATACACAGTATGATGGTCCCGCAGCTCCCTTATACACAGTATGATGGTCCCGCAGCTCCCTTATACACAGTATGATGGTCCCGCAGCTCCCTTATACACAGTATGATGGTCCCGCAGCTCCCGTATACACAGTATGATGGTCCCGCAGCTCCCTTATACACAGTATGATGGTCCCGCAGCTCCCGTATACACAGTATGATGGTCCCGCAGCTCCCTTATACACAGTATGATGGTCCCGCAGCTCCCTTATACACAGTATGGTGGGCCCGCAGCTCCCTTATACACAGTATGATGGTCCCGCAGCTCCCTTATACACAGTATGATGGTCCCGCAGCTCCCGTATACACAGTATGATGGTCCCGCAGCTCCCGTATACACAGTATGATGGTCCCGCAGCTCCCTTATACACAGTATGATGGTCCCGCAGCTCCCTTATACACAGTATGATGGTCCCGCAGCTCCCTTATACACAGTATGATGGTCCCGCAGCTCCCTTATACACAGTATGATGGTCCCGCAGCTCCCATATACACAGTATGATGGTCCCGCAGCTCCCTTATACACAGTATGATGGTCCCGCAGCTCCCTTATACACAGTATGATGGTCCCGCAGCTCCCTTATACACAGTATGATGGTCCCGCAGCTCCCTTATACACAGTATGATGGTCCCGCAGCTCCCTTATACACAGTATGATGGTCCCGCAGCTCCCTTATACACAGTATGATGGGCCCGCAGCTCCTTTATACATAGTATGATTGGCCCGCAGCTCCCGTATACACAGTATGATGGGCCTGCAGCTCCTTTATACATAGTATGATGGACCCGCAGCTCCCTTATACACAGTATGATGGTCCCGCAGCTCCCTTATACACAGTATGATGGTCCCGCAGCTCCCTTATACACAGTATGATGGTCCCGCAGCTCCCTTATACACAGTATGATGGTCCCGCAGCTCCCTTATACACAGTATGATGGTCCCGCAGCTCCCTTATACACAGTATGATGGTCCCGCAGCTCCCTTATACACAGTATGATGGTCCCGCAGCTCCCTTATACACAGTATGATGGTCCCGCAGCTCCCTTATACACAGTATGATGGTCCCGCAGCTCCCTTATACACAGTATGATGGTCCCGCAGCTCCCGTATACACAGTATGATGGTCCCGCAGCTCCCTTATACACAGTATGATGGTCCCGCAGCTCCCGTATACACAGTATGATGGTCCCGCAGCTCCCTTATACACAGTATGATTGGCCCGCAGCTCCCGTATACACAGTATGATGGGCCTGCAGCTCCTTTATACATAGTATGATGGACCCGCAGCTCCTTTATACATAGTATGATTGGCCCGCAGCTCCCATATACACAGTATTATGTGTGCACAGCTTCCTTATACACAGTATGGTGGACTCACAGCTCCGTGTCATGATTTGGATGCCCCGGTCATTTACTCATCCTCCGGCGTAAGCACTATTTTGTGGCACTGCTGCAGTGCCGCTGCTCAAACTTGTGAGCGCAGCTTCTGACAGGCCAGAAGTTAGAAGCTATGTCACAAGCGCTCAATGTAAGACTATGAGGCTATGTGCACTTGTTGCAGATTCGTGTGCGGATTTACCGCTGATTTCCTGTGTTTTTTGTGCAGATTTCACCTGCGTTTTACCACCTGCGGAATCCTATACAGGAGCAGGTGTAAAAAGCTGCGGAATCCGCAAATGGAATTGACATGCTGCGGAAAATACAATGCAGCATTTCCACGCGGTATTTTCCGCACCATGTGCACTGCGGATTTGGTTTTCCATAGGTTTACATGGCACTGTAAACCAGATGGAAAACTGCTGTGAATCCGCAGCGGATAATCCGCACCGTGTGCACATAGCCTGAGAGGGAGAAAGAGGCCAGAACGAGGCTCCCATAGACTTACATTGATTAGTGACCTCTGCGCTGCTCCATGAAACACTGGAGCCTTGGACAGGTCACAAACTGCAGGAGACGGAGCCGAGCGGAGACAAAAATAGATGAAAACGCCAGAAGGTGAGTATCAGACAGGAGGCAGGGGACGTGGATTATCAGCACCGCTCCAGCAATGAAATAAAAAATAATGCTGGAGTGGTGCTGAAAATGTGATGCAGCTCCTGGTTACTGTATGCGGCTCCTTATACTAATACTCATAAAAGACCCAGGTGGTACGTATAAGCCCCCTACCATCCCCCCATCTCCAGCCAGCAAATATTACATGATGGAGTACATATAATATCATAACAAAACATTATAATATTCAGCCCCCAGTGACCTGTCCCCCTCCCCCACTTCAGCCCCAATACCCCCATCATCTCACATCCACCCCTCAGTGGCCTGTCCCACCTCACCCACCTTCTGCCCTCACAACACCCAAATGGTCTCACATTTACCCCCCAGTGTCCTGTCCCCCCTCCCCCACAATACCCCAACGGTCTCACAGTGACATACCTGAATTTAATAAACCTAATAAGTTCCATCCCCAGCACTTACTGATAAAGTTTGCACTGCAGGCAGGACCAGGAAGTGTGAGTGAAATGCAAGCTGTGGGCACTAGGACCCAGCGTGCCTGAGACAATCCCAGCGTGCACAGAGTGAAGGAAAACTGCAGCCAGGAAAAGCTTCATGATCAGGTCAGATGGGCGAAACCATTCACTGCAGGGGGGAGACTGCAGCCGGCCACTGTGCTAATAGCCAGCGTGCAGAGTCTCCCTCAGACAGGAGCAGACATACTGCTCTCCTCCTATGTGGTGTTCTGCCTCCTCACAGAAGTCGCCCTGCCCTGGCTCCCAGTGGGCCCCTTCATGTGACTGGGCCCGGGGCGATGGCCCCCTCTGCCCCCCCAGTAGCTACGCTACTGGCAATGGGCAAAATGTCTGTCCAAGTCTGACCTCCTGACTGGCTTTCAGTATTTTATTTTTCAAGGTGCCATTCAGTCTTTCTACTTTTCCACTGCTCTGGGGGTGATATAGAGTATGTAAACCCAAATCAGCCCCTACCAATGTCCATAGTTCTTTAGTTCTGCAATGAACGCAGGTCCTTGGTCACTCTCAATTACCTCTGGAACCCCATATCTGCAGACTACTTCAGTCACCAGTCTCTTAACAGTCACTCTGGCAGTCATGTTGGTTACTGGATAGGCTTCGGGCCATCCTGAGAACATGTCAGTCACTACCAGTACATTCTCGTACTTTCCTACTTCCGGCATTTGAAAATGATCGATTTTAATTCTCTGAAAGGGATAGAGTGGTTTAGCCAAATGTTTCTGAGTAACATTCTGAGGTGGTGCTGGATTGCATGTTGCACACACAAGGCAGGACTTGCAATATTTTTGCATGACAGTAGTGATCCCAGGTACCAAATTAGTCTTCCAAATCAGGTCATTCATCCGATTCTTGCCTCTGTGGGTGATACCGTGTGCCCATTCTGTCACTGAGGGGTAGACAGACCTTTTTGTTCATCCTCCAGCCTCCATCTTCATCCTTTTTAGCTCCTCCTTCTTGCCATGACTTCTTTTCATCATCTGGTGTCTTGTTTTGATGTAGATGGATAATCCTCATAAGAGAGCTTTAAGGCCCGTCTTCATTGTTTTGTTATACGTACACTGCTGCTTTCTCTTCCCCAAATGGATCCGCAGCATAAGTTTTTGCTCTTTTGGTAGCAAAGATGTTCCCCCTTGCTTCTGGAGAATCCAATCTCCCGTGAGCTTTGATCTCGATCACTGCAACCTCCGAAGGTAGACCTAGAGCGACCACAAGTTCTTGTATGGTAGAAGCTTGTTTTACAGGAGTTCCACTGGACGTTAGGTATCCTCTGGCTGCCAAGACACTGCCGAAGTCATGAGCCACTCTGAAACCATATCATGAATCCATGTAGATGTTGACCATCTTCTTCGTCGCTTCCTGACAAGCCAGTGTCAAAGCTTTAAGCACCGCTTCTTTTGCAGACATATGCGGTGGTAGGGATCTGGCTGAGATGACCTGGTCATGTGTAACCACGGCATATCCTGTATGGAACCTTCCTGTTTCATCTGCAAATCTGGAACCATCAGTGAAGAACGTCAGGTCAGCATTTGGGAATGGGTCTTCAGACACGTTTTTCTTGGAGGCTGCTTCTTCCTGCATTTGTTCAAGACAGTCATGATCCTATGAGTGTGTAAAGGTGTCTTCACTGAGAGCATCAGTATCATCATCCACATCCCCCCTGGAAAGAGGAAGCAGGGTGGATGGGTGGAGGATGGTGCAGCGGACAAGAGTGACATTATCCGGAATCAAAAGGGAACATTGGAGTCTCATATGACACTGCAGCGACAAGTGTTTAGGTTGAGTCAGGTCAAGGATAGCTTTTATTTTGTGTGGAGCCATTAAGAGAACCGGATGTCCTAAGATGATATCAGAAGTTTTGTCCAGAAAACTGTTGAAGGAAAGAGGGCAAACAGTGTCTTATCTGAGAAGGTTAAAAGGTTAATCCATAGGATTGCACTCACCAGTTGTAGCTGAGTTTAAGCATTGAAAGGATTCGCGGCAGCAGATCCACGAGTTCAGGAAGGACCAGCCTGTAGATACAGATTGGGATGATTGTGGTAAATTTCTGCGCTGCTGAATCACTAGAGTTCCAGAATTATTAGTACACTAGACTGTGGCCCGATTCTAAAGCATCGGGTATTCTAGAATATGCATGTCCCCGTAGTATGTGATTCGCGGCAGACTGTGCCCGTCTCTGATTGGTTGAGGCAACCTTTATGACATCATCGTCGCCTGGCGGCCTCGACCAATCAGAGACGCGGGATTTCCATTATGACATCATCGTCGCCATGCTGTGCCCGTCACTGATTGGTCGAGGCCGCCAGGCCGCCAGTCGCTGATTGGTCGAGACAACCTTTATGACATCATCATCGCCATGGCAACCATTATGACATCTACGTCGATACTGTGCCCGTCGCTGATTGGTCGAGGCCTGGCGGCCTCGACCAATCAGAGACGCGGGATTTCCAGGACAGACAGACAGACAGAAAGACAGACAGACAGATGGAAAAACCCTTAGACAATTATATATATAGATGTGGCTTTATTATGCTACGTGTTTCATAGTTCAAGACTCCTTCATCAGGAGACACCACAGGAACATGTCAATACAGTTTACACCATTCTTTAAATAGACAAACAGTTCAAATAACAGCGCCAAAATGGTCACCTGATCAGCAGTGTCAAAGTTCATTGACAAGACACATGATGAGCACATGATGAATAGGTTACAATGAACAAACAATTAGAATTTATTTTAATAACAATATTATAGGTTAATCCATCATTATTGTATTGTTTTATTATAGTATCTGGGTGTTTCCATAAGGAAAAGAAGAAGGAGAAAAAAAAAAAGGAATGAAAAAATGGGGCGAGAACCCAAAGTCCCAAAAGAGAAATGCATTACAAAGAGTGCATTTCAAGGGAGACAAGGATTAAGCCACAATCAACATGCAGACATGAGGAATTCCATCAAAAGGAACTGGACTAACAGAGATGTCCGTGGAAAATATATATGTTAGAAGTAGGCTTGCCATCCACTCCCACGCATGTCACGGCTTCAGAGGATATCAGATTGGGAAAAGGCAGGTCCTGTAATCTGATAACACTTCTGGCTGCACCTGTATCCACAGGAAACGGTAAGGGATCTTTTTGTTTCAGGTTGTTGATTTCTCAGGGAGTGTTTTTTCGAATCCCTTAGCTATCATTAAAACATCCTTAGGATCCAATGTAGCATATTCAAAAGAGGAGACGAGCAGTGTCTGTTGAACTTTTATTTGGTTACTGAAGACAAGGTCATTAAACATTTGAGTTAGACGAGCAAGATATCTCTCCACCGATTCCCCTGGTTCCTGCGTGACAACCTTGAAAGATGTTGACTGTGGCGACCCCGAGCAAACACGCCCAGTAAGCCTCTCTCCCTCCCCCTCCCAAACCCAACACAAGTAATTGATGGATGAGGTCGGTCACAGCTTTAATTTCTTTTATAGAAAAATGTGTAACAGGAAGCACTTTAAACTTCACAACAGACCAGTAGCCAAATGCCCTGCAACATCTACAGGCAAGTCAGCCTACTTAGCCTCAACATTCCGATGCTTCCTTAGTTGAAAACAGCCAAGGAGAATCCTAGGTAGCATTACACAGGACTCCGACCCCCACACATCAAGTACAAAGCTTGTTCTATCCCATCTTGGAGCCCCGACAACAGGATATCCAAACCAATATCAGTGAGATGGGCTCCATCTGCCTCAAGAGAGCTGAATTGTCCCCCTCCAGCTGGTGATGCCTCACCACCACCCCAAACTTATCCCGCACAAACTTGGACATAAGTGCGTTTTTGGTGCGTCTAGTCCGCTCTACTGCCATCCCATCCCGGGCACCCTGCCACACAGCTCTGGAGATTATTTCCGACCAGACTAGTATGAGTTCTGGGAAAAAAACTAGGAAACCTTTCCAAATCAGACCTCATCATTGTTAGCAGTTTGGCAACTTTGTAAGAACATAAGTCATTCCAACCAGCATGTAACACCAGAATAACTGGCCCAACAATATCCCTCATAATATAACACAATTCTTGCTGCACTTGAGTCCATTTCAGCCCCGAATGCCTTTCCAATTCACATCCATACCCTGGAAACCTATATTTCTTCCACCAGGATGACAATCTGCTCTCTGAGCCACCCAGAAAATATAGGAGTGGCCCAGGAGCCACACTGTTGGCCTGGAAGGACCTAGACAACCAAAAGAAAAATAATTATATTCATAAATCTGGTCTAATGTACCTGGCATAGCAAGCAGAACGCCACCGTCCTATCCTTTGAACATCGACCTCCGGTAATTACAACTTCGCAGCCTCGGTAACGAACCCCTATACGAAAGGAATGTGTCCAATATTAATAGATAATTTCAAAATAGACTGAAAATGAAATTTAGACAAAGGGGACCCATCCGCATGCGCAAGGAAAAATTTGCTGCTGCCTCTGACTTCAAAATAATTCAACACAGTCTTGGCAGCACAAACTGGGTCTAAAACTGGGTTTAAGAGAATCCAAGCACCCCTCCCTGAAGGGTCTGTTTTAGACCTGTGAATTCGGAGAATTATCGCATCCTCTACCTCCACCACGTCCTTACACAAAAAACTGATTAGTGGCATATTTTTAGATTTTCGGACTAATTCGCTAATGCGTAATGCGTCAAAATACAAGATTGCATAAGCAGCGGAAAAAAGAGCAGCTTCAAATTGAGAGGAGCAACAAAAAGGGGTAAATGCAATCAACTTATGTAATAAGACAATAGAAATGGGACGTCTGCTTTCTTTACTAGATTGGGCTCTTTTCCACCGTTTTAAGGCCAGCTTGATTATAAAGGCATTCGTGACATTTGGCCAGTCTAGCAACTGAAAATAAAAAGCCAAACCAGATAGCCGTTGCTGGGCCGAAAAACCTGAAATCCCGGAATTCAATTTTAACATAAAAAATTAATCTGTTACATCCAGACTGGACAGTCAGCAAGAGTTGATCAAAGACCCACTCAACCCAAGCCTTACCATATGACTGCCACGTCGAGGGGGCCACTGACAAAAGAACCAACAGCATCAACTGTTGGCAACTATGTCCCACAGGAAAGAGGGGCAAGGCAAACCTTCCGGTTGGGCGCTGGGCAGCAGCTCCCTGAAGACCTGCCAATTGAAACTTGACAAAGCATCAGCAACACCATTTTTGACTCCTGGAACGTGGCAGGCCTGGAACCATATGTTGTTATTTAAACAGCGAAGAACTAAATGAAGAAGTAACCCAAGTACCGGGGGGAAGATGAAGACAAGCGATTTTATCCAATGCACCACACTGATGTTCTCACACCAAAAACATATTTTTCTGTTGGCAAATTGGGAGCTCCATAATTCTGCTGCTGCTACAATGGGAAAAAGTTCCAATAGAGTGAGGTGCTTGCAAAGTCCTTCCAATTTGCACGAATCCATCCACACGGCCGCACACCACTGATCTCCAAAAATAGTACCGAAACCAGCCGAACCCGCTGCATCTGAGAATAAATTTAACTTCCAGCTTGAAATTTCAGAAGACATGAAGCACGTGTGGCTGTTGAATGAAATGAAAAATGTTTTCTACACTTCCAAGTCAGACCGTAAACTTTTTCTTAACCAAATTTTATGGTCGGGAAGAGTGGCCCCCCATGTTGCTAAGGATAAACGTCTTGAAAAAACCCTACCCGCCGGCATGACTCTGCAGGCAAAAACCAACAGCCCAATTAAGGACTGCAAAAAACCCTTCAATCATGCACATGGGCTTCTCCACTTTCTCGGCAGGCAACCAAAAAAATCATGTTGACAGCATCAATTTCGATTCCTAAGAAGGGCAGGGTTGTCATTGGACCAACAGTTTTTTCCTCTGACAAGGGGACACCGAATTAAAATGCTATATCCTTGAAAAAATTCAATAACTGCAAAAAAAACGGCAGAATCCTTTGGTACCACAAATAAAAAATCGTCCAAATGATGAGTGACAGAGCTAGAACCAGTACCAGATCTAACCACCCAATCCAAAAAGAAACTGATGAGCTCAAAATAATAACACGATATTGAACAACCCATCGGGAGGCACATGTCGCAATAAAAGGTGAAAGCAATCAGGGTGAACTAGTAAGAGACAGAAGGCAGACTCGATGTCAGACTTTACTAGCAGTGTGCCGGTGCCAGCCTGGGGAACCAAGGCTACTGCCCTACCAAACGAAACGTATGATACCGATGCGTCCTACAGCGAAATGCCGTCATTAACAGACTCACCCCTGGGGTAGGATAGATGGTGTATAAGACGAATACCGGGGGCCTTTTTAGGAACTAAACCCAATGGAGAAACTCTAAAGTTCCAAAAAGGAGGGGTCTGGAACGGGCCCACGACCCTGCCTAACCTCACTTCTTTGTCAGTCTTCTCCTGCAGGACCTCAGGATGTTTGCAGGCAGACTTCAAATTAGAAGCAAATGAGGGAAACCTGCTAAATTTGAAAGGGATAAAAAACCCATATGAAAAGCCGAATCGAAGTTGGCCCGCCGCAGCTTTATTGGGATATCGGTCTAGCCAAGGGCCCATCGCTGTTACGCTCACCAGGGTCCTTATGAGCCTTGTTTTCACTATAGGAAATCTTGGCTGGTAATTTCCTGAGGGGCGGGGGCAACGAACCGCGGGGTGTGCTCCCCCACTAGCGGAGCATTCGTGTTTATACTCACATAACCCAAAAGAAATGGAAGTCCCTCATTGAATAACCAGCAGGCTCCAGGTCTCCGGATGACCACTGAGTTGTGACCTGCTGTTGTGGGGTGACTAGTGCCCGCTGTTGGAAAGGGGGGGCTGTTTTTGGGATAATATTAACCTGATTCACACATCAGTAGCTTTTACCCCCCAACCTATTTCAGGCTGCAGGGCCAGCTGCCTCCGGAACTCCTCATCGTAGCGCCACCAGGCAGACCCGCCATCATATCCTGATAAATGAACAAATCGGAACACCATTCCGGATGCTTCTGGCCCATGACACAGCCCAAAACAGCAAACGCCTGTAAGGAATTGCTCATGGTCTTTGCAACCTTCTGCCTACTCTGTCAAATAGTCTATCATTCACTCTGCATTCCTTATCAACCATGTGCTGGTCCACCAATACTAATGACCAGTTATCTATGTAATCGTTTGAGCATATTTTCTGGAATGGGTGGGGGGGCACCGCAGTCAGTGGAACATTCCTTAAACAGTGCCGTGCTATCCAGACTGATCAGCCAACTTATCCGAGGCCCATGTCTTAAGTTGTTGGCAGAACTCAACACCAGAGTCCCATGTGGTATCACTGGCAAGTGAGGCATCATTGAACGCGATTTCCAGAACAGGCCAATATGCATCGCCTTTGGATTTGAAGCATGCTTCTGTAGAAAGGCATCGGCTGTTTTTCTGGATCTGGAAGTTGGTTCAACAGAGTAGCTGCTTGCAGGGGTGTAAACATGATGTAGAGGGTGGGATCCTCAGACATGAGCACTGGCACTGTTGGTGGTGGCTCCTGAGGCGGGAGTAGAGGAGGCACTGGGAGTATAGTTGTAATCACTTGTGTATGAGGACCAGGAGGCGGTAATAGTCCTGGAATGAGGGGCTCTATTTGGGCAGCTCCAATATAATACTCTCCTACTAGTTTCGGAAATCCACGGTTTCCTTCATCAGGTAGTTGTTCCACTAAAGCGGGCTCTATCTGAACCTCTACTCCTTCAAAAGGGATGCAGGCTCGGATGGGCAGAGTGAGCACATTCTGACCTGGTGGTAGAATGAGGTTGGCAGCAGATGAAACGAACACCTTCCTTCACTCAACATCTCTTGGACCTGGGCTAACCGCATCACCTGTTGAAACACCTTTCTCTGGGTGTGTGAGGGCTCCATCGATTCAGAAACACATCTGCCAACCCATTGACCAGGATGCTCCCGAGTTCTTTCAACATGTTCATTCTCAGAGTCACAGTGGGACCATTGCCTGGGTCCCCAGCGGTTAAGACGACTCTTTTCCGGCCCACATTTTTGCCGCACACAGTGATTTGCATCCAGACCACCCCTGCGACTGGGATGGGTAACTGGCCACCATCAATTTAATTACTGAGCCCCATTCAGACCGCATCGCTTCGGGAAAGTGACATCTGAAATAATTCTCGGGCATAGTAGTCACTTGAGAGCCAGTATCAACTAAGCAGTGGACGGCTGTAGCATCTATTTTGGCCCATACAAGAGGACTCAGAGACACTAAACTTGTGGGACATCCTTTTCTCCTTCTTGACTGCTCAGGCTGTTGTCGGCGTCCCCAGCCATGGAGCCCGCTAGTTTAAAGTACGGCGGTTGGGAGATCTCCCCCCAACAGAGGAGACAGCCCGACAGTTCCGGACCCGGCATAGTACAGGTACCCACGGCCTGGTTCTCCTCCTACACTTGCACAGACGTCCACAGCTCACCCACGGAGACAGACATGCGGCTCATCTTTCCAGACCACAGCACGTCAATTTATCTTTATTTGTCTCCGCAAGATAAATTTCACCCGTACAATGTATTGGACGCAGTGAATCCACGCAGTTGAATGAACACATGTGGATTCACCTGCATTCAATAGCCGGCAGCGCCTTGGACGCCAATTACTGAATGTATGCACCTGCCCTAAGGAGGCCAGGAAACAAGCCCTGCTTGTAGATCCGAAATTGCTTGCGTCTCTCAGGACCTACCTCTCAGGCAGACTAGGCACTCTTGAAGAGGACCTTGATGTTACTAGGTCTCATAAGTCAGATCTGCACCAATTAATAATATCACAAAACAAAATGGTAAACGACCCCCTTTCTCATACTGATGACCTGGATAATAGGGGAAGAAGGTGCAATATAAGGGTGCGAGAGGTGCTGGAGCTGATAGCCAGGAGAATCCTAAGAACCTGCTACAAACGAACTTTAACTCCAGTTTGGGGGACCCTCCTTCTTTATCTATTAAGTTAGATAGGGTCCACAGGGCTCTAAAACCAAAAGGATCTACACACCACCCTCTGGACATAACTTGTTGTTTGACACGATTTTGAAACTAAAGAGAGAATAATGATGAGCGTTCGATCTTTGAAGTTCTTGACACATCTGGGGAATGAGATACAACTTTTTCTGGATCTCTCACATAACACTTCAGAAGAGAAGACGTCTCAGACCTCATCTAAAGTCTATGCGTTATGAGATAAGGGCGATTTAGTGGGTTCACGTAGAGTCACAGAAAGAGCCCCCTTTCAGGATTTGCCATGGGAATATTGTTAAACCTACACAATGTATTTATTTTCTATGTTTATATTACATGTTTATTGTCGTCTTTGTCTACCTTTTGCCCTTTTGTGTCTCTTACCTCATATTCTGATAGATCAAACAACCCCATTGAGAGAGGGATGGTGTGTTAAGAATAACGCTAAGCGGTGCCCTTATAAAAGTGGTCAGGAAACTACAGGTATATGGCAGCACGGGTCTGTGAGTATGGTGATAAGTGGGAGGATTATTTTGTCAGTAGGTTGTTATTATGGGTTCTAGGATGTTTCGCCCCCAGCAGTTCGCCCCCAGAAGTTTGCCCCCAGCAGTTCATCCCTGGGTACATTTCGCCCCCGCACATTTCGTCCCCAGCATTTGGCCCCTGGATGTTTCGCCCCCGGCAGTTCACACCTGAATGTTTTGCACCCAGCAGTTCACCCCAGATGTTTGCACCCTTGTGGTTCATGAATTCCCATCCATCATCAATGTTTCCCCAGCATTTGGCCCCCGGATGTTTCACCCCCAGCAGTTCACCTCCGGATGTTTGTACCCTTGTGGTTCATGAATTCCCGTCAGTCATCAATGTTTCCCCAGCATTTGGCCCCTGGATGTTTCGCCCCCAGCAGTTTGCCCCCAGATGTTTGTACCCTTGTGGTTCATGAATTCCTGTCCGTCATCAATGTTTCGCCCCCAGAAGTTTGCCCCCAGGAGTTCGCCCCCAGATGTTTGTACCCTTGTGGTTCATGAATTCCAGTCCGTTATCAATGTTTTGCCCCCAGAAGTTTGCCCCCGGCAGTTCACCCCCTGATGTTTGTAACCTTGTGGTTCATGAATTCCTGTCCGTCATCAATGTTTTGCCCCCAGCGGTACGCCACCGGCACTTCGCCCCCAGATGTTTGTACCCTTGTGGTTCATGAATTCCTGTCCGTCATCAATGTTTTGCCCCCAGCGGATCGCCCCCGGCAGTTCGCCCCCGGATGTTTCTACCCTTGTGGTTCATGAATTCCCGTCAGTCATCAATGTTTCCCCAGCATTTGGCCCCCGGATGTTTCGCCCCCAGCAGTTCGCCCCCAGATGTTTGTACCCTTGTGGTTCATGAATTCCTTTCCATCATCAATGTTTCGCCCCCCAGAAGTTTGCCCCCAGCAGTTTGCCCCCAGATGTTTGTACCCTTGTGGTTCATGAATTCCTGTCCGTCATCAATGTTTTGCCCCCAGCAGTTCGTCCCCAGATGTTTCACCCCCGAATGTTTCTCCTACAGCATTTTGTCCCTGGATGTGTTGCCATCTGATGTTTCGCACCTAACATTTTGACCCCAGATGTTTCACCCTCAACTTTTGGGGTCAACATGCAGGGATCAAAACATCTAGGGCTGAACATACCTGGGGGTAAAATATACAGGACCCCAATTGCTGGAGATTCCTGTGGCTGCCTTTTCAGCAGCGCACCCAGTGTCTCTTCTGGCTGGCCTTAAAGGAGTAGTATCACCCTAGAACAAAAAAATGGACATACTTACCTGTCGCAGCTGCAGCTCCTTGGGTCACGGAGTGCAGTCTAGCAGTTCCCTGTGATGTCTTCTCCTGCTTCTGGCTGTCTTTTCATCTTCCCTGGATCACTGATTCATGAAGCATGATGAATGCCGCAGCAGTGAGGCCGAATGTCTCCAGGCCGCTCACTGACATGACCTCATTCCTGCCCCATTCATCAGTCAATCCAGGGGGCAGGATGCCTCTCCTGTCACCAAGGAATTGCATATATATAGATCAATAGTTGGCGGTTTGTAAGTATAGCCCTGGCAGTAGTCCCAGGAAGGGGAAGGTAGACAGCCGAGTCCCCGCAGCTCCAGCCGGGCACCCCCAATAGAGGATATAATAACAGGCTATAGAAGAAAAAGCCGGTCCTAGGAGCACAGAAAAAAGGACTCTGACACCAGGTTGAGTTGAGCCACAACACGTTTCAACGGCATACACTGTCTTCTTCAGGTGGTCAACTGCCGGGGGCGAAAAATTGATGATGGACAGGAATTCATGAACCACAAGGGTACAAACTTCTGGGGGCGAACTGCCGGGGGCGAAACATTGATGACGGACAGGAATTCAAGAACCACAAGGGTAAAAACATCCGGGGGCGAATTGCTGGGGATGAAACATTGATGACGGACAGGAATTCAAGAACCACAAGGGTACAAACATCTGGGGGCGAACTGCCAGGGGTGAATTGCTGGGGGTGAAACATTGATGATGGACGGGAATTCATGAATCACAAGGGTACAAACATCCGTGGGCGAACTGCCGGGGGCAAACTGCCGGGGGCTAAAAATTGATGATGGACAGGAATTCATGAACCACAAGGGTACAAACATCTGAGGGCGAACTGCCAGGGGTGAAACATTGATGACGGACAGAAATTCAAGAACCACAAGGGTACAAACATCCAAGGGCGAACTACCGGGAGCGAATTGCTGGCGACGAAACATTGATGATGGACCAGGAATTCATGAACCACAAGGGTACAAACATCCTGGGGCGAACTACCAGGGGCGAACTGCTGGGGGCGAAACATTGATGATGGACGGGAATTCATGAACCACAAGGGTACAAACATCTGGAGGCGAATTGCTGGGGACAAAACATTGATGATGGACAGGAATTCAAGAACAACAAGGATACAAACATCTGGGGGCGAACTACCAGGGGTGAATTGCTGGGGAGGAAACATTGATGATGGACGGGAATTCATGAACCACAAGGGTACAAACATTCGGGGGCAAACTACCGGGGGCGAACTGTTGGGGGCGAAACATTGATGACGGACGGGAATTCATGAATCACAAGGGTACAAACATCCGGGGGCAAACTGCCAGGGGCAAAACATCCGGGGGCCAAATGCTGGGGACGAAATGTGCGGGGGCGAAATGTACCCAGGGGCGAACTGCTGGGAGCAAACTGCTGGGGGCGAAATGTGCGGGGGTGAAATGTGCGGGTGCGAAACATCCTGGGGGCCAAATGCTGGGGACAAAATGTTCAGGGGTGAAATGTACCCAGGGGCCAGCTGCTGGCGGCGAACTGCTGGGGGTAAACTGCTGGGGGCGAACTGCTGGGGGCGAAACATCCAAATCCCGTTATTATGGTGCGTGTGTAACTTCCTATCATTGGATCACTGGATCTTCTGCACTACCTCTACTGAACACGGTGCGCATTGGTTCTTTCGGGGCTACATATATCAGATATGTTTGTATGTCTGTTTTCTTTTTAAAAAATGGGAGGTGGAAGGACTTGTATGTGTGCTGTTAACGGGTAAAGGATCTGAGAATGTTTAGATTACAAAACAGAAGGCTGAGAGGAGACTTAATAGCCGTCTACAAATATCTGAAGGGCTGTCACAGTGTAGAGGGATCATCATTATTCTCATTTGCACATGGAAACACGAGAAGCAATGAAATGTATCTGAAAGGGAGAAGATACAGATTAGATATTAGAAAACATTTTTGACAGTGAGGGTGATCAATGAGTGGGACAGGCTGCCCAAGAGGTGGTGAGTTCTCATTCAATGGAAGTCTTCACACAGAGGCCAGACACACATCTGTCTGAGATAGGTTGGTGAATCCTGCATTGAGCAGAGGGTTGGACACGATGACCCTTGAGGTCTCTTCCAACTCTGACATTCTATGATTCTACTTCGCATACAATCGGCTCATTCTTCGATTGGCATGTTATCGCCATCAAATTTTGCAAGCTGTCTCAGTATGGACCTTGCTGACAAGCTCAGGCTCAGACTGTTTTGAGTCATCAGTAGAGTGACTGGAACAGGTCCTCCCGAGGGCCATGCGGCCTGTACTGTACGACCATCTCCAGTCATGTTCTGTATTGTGAGTAGCCAGCTGAAATGAAACATGGACAAGGTATGGCCACAGGACGAGGTACGGCCACAGGACGAGAGGTACAACAGCGAGCAGCAGACACACACAAAGATTAGATAACATGAATATTAGTTTATAAAACAAAGGAAAGGATGGAAGGTAAACAGTGTACAACAAATACAATGACAGCAGTTCCTCTGAATAACACCGTCTAAGAGTATACGCAGGTACAGTAACAGAATTAACAGTTATATGCGAGCAAAATACAAGACAAGTAACCCTTTCTATGTATAAATCAATAAATGACAGTGTTGTGCCAGTACTTTAGTAATCGCCTACTCGGAGGAGTTTTCAAAGTGCCTCTTACAGAAGACTTTTTTCTCTCCTAACTAACTGGACCGCTATAAGGCTATTCATATACAGTATGCGCATATATATTCAGATGTAAGATGGTACCTGAGACTGAAGTAGAAGGGTCCTTGCTGGGTTGAGTCCTGAATAAACTGAAATGTCTTGAAGCTCTTAGGGAATGCCAATCTCTCCAATGCAGGACTTACCTAAGTCTTTAGAGATAAGACCTCACATGGCCTAGCCCAGAATGCTGTGTACTAGATTGTCCTCACTGAGTCAGCTCATGTCAAATCTCCCCCAACTGCCCACAACCGCCAAAACCTCCAGCACTCTAACTCCAGCCTCTTGCTGCTGCCATATCATATATCACATCACAAATCTCCAACAATAGAGTAAACTGTGATCAACCCTTACATCGAGAATATATTTTTTTTATTGCAATAATATACTAAGTGAATTATTAGTATGACGTAGATTAGAGGCTCTTGGAGACAGCTACTGTATAGATAAGTGCGTGATTATCATTAAGGTACTGTGCATTGCTATATATGCTTTATACACTTATACAGTCTGAGCTGACACAAGAGATACTCATGGAGTACAATGATGGAGTGCTAGTGATACTGAATACTGACATCCTTCTCTCAGTGTGTTCCCTGAAATACAGGGGATTATGCAGAGGTGCCTAGGCCACCTCCAGGCCTTCTCACGCAGACTCTCCTCAGCACAGGACCTTGTGCCTCTGTCCTTGTCCCATAGAGTATGGCCAGTGATTTTAATAATGATCTGTTAGCTTTGGCCGGCAGCCAGGCTATGGAAAAGGACAGCAGGTCAGACCCTGGCGCGATGAGAAGCCAGGTCTTGGCAAACACCTCTCACACTCTGCATGTCTCTGGGAACTCGGACAAGCTCAAAGTGCTTAGACCTCTGACTGCTGCAACCTCTGACTCCCAGAGCAAACAAGACTCCCAGGCTCCACAAGAACAAACATCCCCCTGGCCAGCACAGCCGGGCCCCAGGGTGCTGAGTCCAGAAAGAGCGAAAGCCCAGGTCAGGCAAAATATTTGCAGAACTCTGGGTCCTGATGATTAGTCTCGGACATTTACTACGTGAGACAAACAAAAAAAGATAGAAAAGTCTTAGCAATTAATCCACATTCACACATATGAAAACTCTCCTGGATTACTCTAGAGATCACCCAGATGACTCTGTCACCAAGCTACAACATGTCTACTTTGGACTCATCATACAAAGAGGGCGGTCACTAGAGAAGGACATCATGGTCAGTGGAATAGAAGGAATAAAGTAAAGAGGAAGATCAACCACCTGATGGCCTGATGCTATCAAGATAAAGGTCCAGAAGACCATGGTTGTCCTATCTAGGTTTTCACAAGATTGATCTTTCTACAGAGCCTTCATCAAGTTGCCAAGGCCATTGGCCATAAAGGTACCGTTACACTAAAAGACTTACCAACGATCACGACCAGCGATACGACCTGACCGTGATCGTTGGTAAGTCGTTGTGTGGTCGCTGGGGAGCGGTCACACAGACAGCTCTCTCCAGCGACCAACGATCAGGGGAACGACTTCGGCATCGTTGAAACTGTCTTTAACGATGCTGAAGTCCCCCTGCAGCACCCGGGTAACCAGGGTAAACATCGGGTTACTAAGTGCAGGGCCGCGCTTAGTAACCTGATATTTACCCTGGTTACCATTGTAAAAGTAAAAAAAAAAAAAACACTACATACTCACATTCTGATGTCTGTCACGTCCCCCACCGTCAGCTTCCCGCACTGACTGTGTCAGTGCCGGCCGTAAAGCAGAGCACAGCGGTGACGTCACCGCTGTGCTCTGCTTTACGGCCGGCGCTGACAGTCAGTGCAGGGAAGCTGATGGCGGGGGAAGTGACAGACATCGGAATGTGAGTATGTACTGTTTTTTTTTTTTTTACTTTTACAATAGTAACCAGGGTAAATATCGGGTTACTAAGCGCGGCCCTGCACTTAGTAACCCGATATTTACCCTGGTTACAAGTGAACACATCGCTGGATCGGCGTCACACACACCAATCCAGCGATGACAGCGGGTGATCAGCGACCAAAAAAAGGTCCTGATCATTCCCTACGACCAACGATCTCCCAGCAGGGGCCTGATCGTTGGTCGCTGTCACACATAACGAGATCGTTAGCGGGATCGTTGCTACGTCACCAAAAGCGTGACGTTGCAACGATATCGTTAACGATATCGTTATGTGTGAAGGTACCTTTGGACAATAATGATAATCACCCAGATATCTTGAAGTGTAAGGAAGTCTACTCAGAGGGTGGTCAGTGACTTAAGGCCGGGGGCTTCTTCCTTTGGGCACTGTTACCAGCACTACTCATAAACTATTGATGCCTGTAAATATGTCACAGTTCAGCTGATAAACCAGAAAAACACATGGTTATCTCCTGATTTGATCATTGATGATACATTAACCCCTTAGTGACAGAGCCAAATTTTAAAAATCTGACCAGTGTCACTTTATGTGGTAATAACGCTGGAACGCTATGACAAATTCCTGTGATTTTCAGACTGTTTTTTCGTGACACATCATACTTTATGATAATGGTAAATTTAGGTTGACATGTTTTGTGTTTATTTATAAAAAATATCAGAAATTTGACAAATGAAAAAAAATAGCAATTGTCAAACTTTGAAGCATTATTCCTTTAGTCCAGATAGTCACACCATAGAAAAACATTAATAAATAACATTTCCTTCATGTCGCCTTTACATCAGTACATTGGTAAAATGTTCTTTTATTTTCTTAGCATTTTAGGAGGTTTAAAAATGTGGCAGCAATTTTTCATTTTTTCAAGGAAATTTACAAAATTATTTTTTTAGTGACCTATCCAGGTTTCAAGTGACTTTGGGGGTCCTATATATTGGGAAACCCCCAAAAGTTATACCATTTTAAAAACGGCACCCCCCGACATATTGAAGACTGCAGTCAAGTAGTTTATTAACCCTTCAGGTGATTTTCAGGAATTAATACAAAGTGGCATGATAGGAATGAAAAGGTGTCTTTTTACCACCTAAATGCCGCTAACTTCTGAACCGGCCGCTGTATCCAAGACTCTAAGGCCGCGATGTGCTCGTGAATTGCCATGGCAAACTTCAGGACCACACAATCATGATCTCAGGGTGCTGATGGGGATAAAGAGGGAGAAGCCACACTCTGTTAACCATTTATATGATGTAGTCTCTATTGACAGCAGCATCTAAGGGGTTAAACAGATACAGACGGTGAGAACACTGATTGTGGCTGATGCAGCAAGTTGTCAGCTCTAGTGGACGGCTGCTGGATCGTCACCTGTATGGGGATGATAAGCTCTTATATCTCAGGTCAGTAAAAAGACATATTGGCGGTCATTACGGTAATAATACAAACAAGAAGCCACACAGGGTAAAAACTCATGGTGGGCAAAATTATACTGTAAGTACTGGAGAACCGTAGGCAAATGATGGTGCAGCGATTACTACACAATGTAAGGGGCTGCTGTGCTCCACCATTAAGACGGCTTACATCCGCCGAACACCAAAGGAGAGAACAGCTGATCGGTGGGGATGTAAGGTGTCAACTATCCCACCGATGTGTTATGGGTAGGTCATCAAAGTCCTGGAAAACCTTTTCATGGGCACAGGGAGATGGAGAAAAAGAAAGAAATAAGATAGATACTCACCTCTCCGACTGGCTGTGCCCCGTCATTGTCAAGGAATCATCTAAAGGGGGTGCAGATGAGTGCTTCATCTGCCACTGATCAGCTGCAGTGTTCACAAGACCACCTTGACCTATTTCTCACTTGACCACTCTGACCTATTTCTCACGTGACCACCCTGACCAATTTCTCACGTGACCACACTGATTTATTTCTCACGTGACCACCGTGACCTATTTCTCACGTGACCACCCTGAGCTATTTATCACATCACCACACTGACCTATTTCTCATGTGATCACCCTGACCTATCTCCCATGTGACCACCCTGACCTATCTCCCATGTGACCACCCTGACCTATTTCTCATGTGACCACCCTGACCTATTTCTTACATGACCACCCTGACCTATTTCTCTTGTGACCACCCTGACCTATCTCCCATGTGACCACCCTGACCTATTTCTCATGTGACCACCCTGACCTATTTCTTACATGACCACCCTGACCTATTTCTCTTGTGACCACCCTGACCTTTCTTTTGTGACCACCCTGACCTATTTCACATGTGACCACCCTGACCTATTTCTCACGTGACCACCTGACCTTTTTTATCACGTGACCACTCTGACCTTTCTTTTGTGACCACCCTGACCTATTTCACATGTGACCACCCTGACCTATTTCTCACGTGACCACCTGACCTATTTCTCACGTGACCACCCTGACCTTTCTCTTGTGACCACCCTGACCTATTTCTCATGTGACCACCCTGACCTATTTCTCACGTGACCACCCTGACCATTCTCTTGTGACCACCCTGACCTATTTCTCATGTGACCACCCTGACCTATTTCTCACGTGACCACCTGACCTTTTTTTAATCATGTGAGCGCCTTAACCTATTTCTCACGTGACCACCCTGACCTATTTCATATGTGACCACCCTGATCAATTTCTCACATGACCACCCTGACCTATTTCTCATGGGACCACCCTGACCTATTTCTCACGGGACCACCCTGACCTATTTCTCACATGACCACCCTGACCTATTTCTCACGGGACCACCCTGACCTATTTCTCATGTGACCACACTGATTTATTTCTCACGTGACCACCCTGACCTATTTCTCACGTGATCACCCTGACCTTTCTCCCATGTGACCACTCTGACCTATTTCTCATGTGACCACCCTGACCTATTTCTCACATGACCACCCTGACCTATTTCTCTTGTGACCACCCTGACCTTTCTTTTGTGACCACCCTGACCTATCTCCCATGTGACCACCCTGACCTATTTCTCACGTGACCACCCTGACCTATTTCTCACGTGACCACCTGACCTTTTTTATCACGTGACCACCCTGACCTTTCTTTTGTGGCCACCCTGACCTATTTCTCACGTGACCACCCTGACCTTTCTTTTGTGACCACCCTGACCTATCTCCCATGTGTCCACCCTGACCTATTTCTCACGTGACCACCCTGACCTATTTCTCACGTGACCACCTGACCTTTTTTATCACGTGACCACCCTGACCTTTCTTTTGTGGCCACCCTGACCTATTTCTCATGTGACCACCCTGACCTTTCTCTTGTGACCACCCTGACCTTTTTTTTATCACGCAACCACCCTGACCTTTCTCTTGTGACCACCCTGACCTATTTCTCACGTGACCACCCTGACCTATTTCTCACGTGACCACCCTGACCTATTTCTCATGTGACCACCCTGACCTATTTCTCACATGACCACCCTGACCTATTTCTCACGGGACCACCCTGACCTATTTCATATGTGACCACCCTGATCAATTTCTCATGTGACCACCCTGACCTATTTCTCATGTGACCACCCTAACCTATTTCTCACATGACCACCCTGACCTATTTCTCACGTGACCACCCTGACCTATTTCTCACGTGACCACCCTGACCTTTCTCTTGTGACCACCCTGACCTATTTCTCATGTGACCACCCTGACCTATTTCTCACATGACCACCCTGACCTATTTCTCATGTGACCACCCTAACCTATTTCTCACATGACCACCCTGACCTATTTTTCACGTGACCACCCTGAGCTATTTCTTGAGTTAAATGTGAATGCTGCAGTCATAGGTCTCTGATTGGCTGAAGCTGGATGATTTTACTAGCTGAACGCCGGGGGACACTGCTCTGAGTATGAAGAACAGACATTGGTCTGGAAAGTGAGTTTTTGTTTTTTTCATCTCCCTGTGCCCATTAACATGGGATTGTCTAATGGTGGACTTAGCCTTAGAAAATACATTTGATCTTATCTTAAAACATATTACGACACGGGTAACAGGAGAAAGGAAAAGTGGAAAGTAATAGTAAGTTACATAAAGTAAGTCACCAACAAACTGTAATCAATCCATCCATGTATAAAAATAACGTAACCAAGACAGGGAGCACTAGGTGATCCACCACACCCAAAAAGGATCTTCTGAAAGCCTCCATGCCTGCCATGTGAAGCCTTCTATGGAGCCAAGCCTGGCAGTGGACTGTGTAGGAGACCATTAAGTTGACAATATTCTGCGTTGCAGTGTTTGGTTTTGGAGATTGAAGCTTCCAGTCCTCCAAAAAGATTTATTGGATTCACAAAAACAGAATGTAAAAAAAGTGCGTAATTGAAATAATAAAATGAATACAGCTCTGGCAAAAATGAAGAGCCCACTGCCCAGTTTTATATAAATCAGCTTCTCTCCATGTCTGACATTCATTCCATTCCAGTGTCAGGTGAATTCCAGAGGACGCCTCATTCTACCTAATGTGCCTCTGATTAGGTGATCACCTGAACCAAAGCTTATTTTAGGAAGGAAAGTATAAAATCCCTGCTGTGGTGTTCACAATCCTCCTGCAATAGGACAAGCTGGAGGGCAAAATAAGTGCTAGTAATATCCCAAAAGTAATAGGAATGAAAAAATAACTATAAACCATGCCAAAGGAGTAGAAAAGAAAAGTCTTGAGTGAGGAAAAGAAGGGCTCAATCCTGGCTTTACTAGCAGAGGGACACAGAGAGCGTCATGTTGCCTCCATCCTTAAAATTTTTAAGATAGCAGTCCATTACAACAAGGTCAAGTAGCAGAAATTGGGGACAACAAAGCTACAGACTGGCAGAGGGTGAACTCTCCACTGACCAGGCGGACCGTCATCTTATTCGAATGTCACTCAGCAACTGCAGGATGACATCCAGTGACCTACAAAAGAAATGGCAAATGGCAGCTGGGGTGAAGTGCACGGCAACAACAGTTCGTAACAGGCTCCTAGAGGCAGGACTCAAGTCATGTAAAGCTAGAAAAAGCCTTTCATCAATGAGAAGCAGAGTAGAGCCAGGCTGAAGACTGCCAAAGACATAAGGATTGGACCATAGAGGACTGCAGTAAGGTAATCTGCTCTGATAAGTCTAATTTTCAGCTTTGCCTAACACCTGGTCGTCTAATGGTTAGACGGAGACCTAGAGAGGCGTACAAGCCACAGTGTCTTGGACCCACTGTGACCTTTGGTGGAGGATCGGTGATGATCTGGGGAGGCTTCAGCAAGGCTGGAATTGGGCAGGTTGTTCTTTGCGAATGGCGTATGAATCAAGCCGCATACAAGGTTATCCTGGAAAAACAGCTGATTCCTTCTGCTCAGGCAATGTTCCCCAACTCTGAGGACTGGTTTTTCCAGCAGGACAGTGCGCTATGCCACACAGCTAGGTCAATCAAGGTGTGGATGAAGGACCACCACATCAAATCCCTGTCATGGCCAGCCCAATCTCCAGACCTGAACTCCACTGAAAACCTCTGGAATGTAATCAAGAGGAAGATGGATAGTCACAAGCCATCAAACAAAGAAGAACGGCTGACATTATTGTACCAGGAGTGGCATAAGGTCACCCAGAAGCAGTGTGAGAGACTGGAGGAAAGCTGCCAAGACGCATGAAAGCTGGGATTAATAATCATGGTTATTCCACACAATATTGATTTCTGAACTCTTCCTGAGGTAAAACATTAGTATTGTTGTTTCTAAATGATTATGAACTTATCTTTTCATTATTTGAGGTCTGCAAGCAATGAATTTTTTTGTTATTTTGATCAATTCTCATTTTCAGAAAATAAATACAAAATTTAATGCTTGGAACTTCGGAGACATGTTGTCAGTAGTTTATAGAATAAAACAATTTACATTTTATTCCTATTATTCCTTTTTTCCTATTTTCTATGGCGGTAATGCATTTTCAATATTCTAGAGTAATCATTCTTGGTAAATAATGGTGCAACCTTTATCGTTTTTCAACTTATTTGTTTTTTGGTTGGCGCATGTTCACACTAGCTTGAATGTGCTAGTCTTGTTCTCTATTAGTAAATATAGTATGATGGAGGGGAGTACATCAGTCTGCAGGAGAGTACATCAGTCAGCAGGAGAGTACATCAGTCTGCAGGGGTAAAACCAGTCTGCAGGGGAGTAAACAAGTCTGCAGGGGAGTACATGAGTCTGCAGGAGAGTACACCGGTCTGCAGGGGAGTACACCAGTCTGCAGGGGAGTACATTGGTCTGCGAAGGAGCACACCAGTCTGCAGGGGTAAAACCAGTCTGCAGGGGAGTAAACAAGTCTGCAGGGGAGTACATGAGTCTGCAGGAGAGTACACCGGTCTGCAGGGGAGTACACCAGTCTGCAGGGGAGTACATTGGTCTGCGAAGGAGCACACCAGTCTGCAGGGGTAAAACCAGTCTGCAGGGGAGTAAACAAGTCTGCAGGGGAGTACATCAGTCTACACCAGTCTGCAGGAGAGTACACCAGTCTGCAGGGGAGTACATCAGTCTGCAGGAGAGTACACCAGTCTGAAGGGGAGTACAACAGTCTGCAGGGGAGTACACAAGTCTACAGGGGATCACACCAGTTTGCAGGTGAGTACACCAGACTGCAGGGGAGTACATTGGTCTGCAAGAGAGAACACCAGTCTGCAGTAGAGTATACTAGTCTACAGGGAAGTACAGCAGTCTGCAGGGGTAATACCAGTCTGCAGGAGAGTACTTCAGTCTGCAGGGGAGTACAACAGTTTGCAGGGAAGTACACCAGTCTGCAGGGGAGCACACCAGTATGCAAGGGAGCACATCAGTATGAAGGGGCAACACCAGTCTGCAGGGGAGTACAGCTGTCTGCAGGTGAGTACAACAGTCTGCAGGGGAGTACATCGGTATGCAGGGGTAACACCAGTCTGCAGGTGAGTACAACAGTCTGCAGGGGAGTACATTGGTCTGCAAGGGAGCACACCAGTCTACAGGGGTAACACCAGTCTGCAGTAGAATATATTAGTCTGCAGGGAAGTACAACAGTCTGCAGGGGAGCACACCAGTCTGCAGGGGTAATACCAGTCTGCAGGAGAGTACATCAGTCTGAAGGGGAATACAACAGTCTGCAGGGGAGTACACTAATCTGCAGGGGAGCACATCAGTCTGCAGGGGAATGCACCAGTCTGCAAGGGAGCACATCAGTATGCAGGGGCAACACCAGTATGCAGGGGAATACACCAGTCTGCAGGAGAGTACATCAGACTGCAGGGAAGTACAACAGACTGCAGGGGAGCACACCAGTCTGCAGGGGTAATATCAGTCTGCAGGAGAGTACACCAGTCTGCAGGGGTAATATCAGTCTGCAGGGGAGTACATCAGTCCGCAGGGGAGTACAACAGTCTGCAGGGGAGTACATCGGTATGCAGGGGTAACACCAGTCTGCAGGGGAATACACCAGTCTGCAGGAGAGTACACCAGTCTGCAGGGGTGACACCAGTCTGCAGCAGAGTACACAAGTCTGCAGGGAAGTACAACAGTCTACAAGGGTAATACCAGTCTGCAGGAGAGTACATCAGTCTGCAGGGGAGTACACCAGTCTGCAGGGGAGTACACCAGTCTGCAGCGGAGCACACCAGTATACAAGGAAGCACATCAGTATGCAGGGGTAACACCAGTTTTCAGGGGAATACACCAGTCTGCAGGAGAATACACCAGTCTCCAGGGGTAACACCAGTCTGCCGGAGAGTAAACCTGCCTGCAGGGAAGTACACTAGTCTGCAGGGGATCACACCAGTCTGCAGGAGTAACACTAGTCTGCAGGGGAGCACACCAGTCTGCAAGAGGGTACACCAGTCTGCAGGGGAGTACATCAATCTGCAGGGGAGTACACCGGAGCTGTCCTGGAGCATCTCCTCGCAGTCCTGGAGCCTATCATCAGCTGTCCTGCAGCCCCTCCTCTGCTGTCCTGGAGCTGCTTCTCTGCAGTCCTGAAGTCACTCCTCAACTGTCCTGGAGCCACTCCTCTGCTGTGCTTGAGCCCCTCTTCTGCTGTCCTGGAGCCCCTCCTCTGCTGTCATGAAGACCCTCCCCTCAGAGGCTCTCCTTCTTGCTGGCTCCACTGTAGCATCAGCTTAGGGGCTCTCATTGTTGCTGTCCCCTACTGTACCAATTCTCAGAGGTTCTCCTTCTGGCTGGCCCCCGCTGCTCCAGCACCTCAGGGGATCTCCTCCTGGCTGGCCCCCGCTGCTCCAGCACCTCAGGGGTTCTCCTCCTGGCTGGCCTCTGCTGTTGCAGCACCTCATGGGCTCGCCTTCTGGCTGGCCCCCACTGTACCAGCACCTCATGGGCTCTCCTCCTGGCTGGCCTCTGCTGTTGCAGCACCTCATGGGCTCGCCTTCTGGCTGGCCCCCACTGTACCAGCACCTCAGGGGCTCTCCTCCTTTCTGGCCCTCACTGTAGTAGTACCTCAGGGGCTCTCCTTCTTGATGGCCCCTACTGTACCAGTCCTCAGTGGCTCTCCTTCTGGCTGGCCTCTGCTGTTGCAGCACCTCATGGGCTCGCCTTCTGGCCCTCACTGTACCAGCACCTCAGGGGCTCTCCTCCTTTCTGGCCCTCACTGTAGTAGTACCTCAGGGGCTCTCCTTCTTGATGGCCCCTACTGTACCAGCACCTCATGGGCTCTCCTCCTTTCTGGCCCCCACTGTACCAGCACCTCATGGGCTCTCCTCCTTTCTGGCCCTCACTGTACCAGCACCTCAGGGGCTCTCCTTCTTTCTGGCCCTCACTGTAGTAGTACCTCAGGGGCTCTCCTTCTTGATGGCCCCTACTGTACCAGTCCTCAGTGGCTCTCCTTCTGGCTGGCCCCCACTGCACCAGCACCTCAGTGAGACTCTTCCTTTCTGGCCCCCGCTATAGCTGTACGTCAGGGGCAGGGGCTCTGTGAATGTTATATGGAACAATTACCCAAAAATATAATCTTTCAATTTCTGGCCAAATATCAAAGTGCTAACTATACCAAGAGATGAGTTCCCTGAGGGGTGCACTTTCTAAAATGGGGTCACTTTAGGGGATTTTCATATAACTCCTCCAATAAATGGCAATCTTTCCTTTCTGAGACATTGTGCAAAAAAAGTGATTTGGGGCTAAATTTATTATTTTCTGTTCTCGGGGTGTGAATTGGGAGACAAGTTATGTGCGGCTTTATGAACTATGAATCCTTCTGAAGCTTCTTATCTACTGTTCTGAATTCTCCGCGTTCAGTTCCCACAATGAGTTTTATTTTGTTATTTTGCGTCTTACAACTGAATAGACGAGTGGACGGGTTCTCCAGGTATCGCGCCTCCTGTGCTTTTCTTTACGCTGTGTAATCTGAAGCCTGCAACCTGTGGATTTCTCTTACAGGAACGCTGAGCTTCATGTGTGGAGTCTCCCCAGAGAATCAAATGCTCATGTGAAAAGATGCGCGAGCCTTAGAAGTGATTCTGATGCGGAAACGCAGTAAAGACGCCTGTAATCCAGACATGGATTGACCTGGCTATTCATTGCTTGCGTTGAGAAACACGTGATGGTGTCTCCGCGGCTTTTCTACAGGCATTTGCATATTTCCCATAAGGGATGGGGGCAGTGTTCTGGATCACTGCGTTGAGAAACACGTGATGGTGTCTCCGCGGTGTTGGATGTTTTGATCTCCCCGAGGTCATTCATCCTTATGTTTGTAATCCAGACATGTAATAATAGTAGACACGGCACTCTGGGCTTCTTGGAGGTGCTCAAGTTAGGTATCCAACCCGTACTTCATCAACAATAATATACTTGGCACTCAGGAGAACTTTTTGCAAGATAAAGCATCATTTATTTAGTGCATCCAGTTCAACATGAACGTTTTCGGTCTAATCACAAGACCTTCATCAGACAGAGTTTTTTGAATACTGAAATACATATGTAAAAATACAAAAAGATTTTTTAGACAAAGTACATGATGCACAATATGAATACAAACAAAATGCATTATGCTCAATAATAAACAACAAAAATAAACAAAACAAAGACATCACTGGTCGTGTTGTAATAGAGTGCAGGGTTGCGTATGTCACCACGGAACAGACAGACCAACTGTTGAAGGGGATTTATTAACAGGGGTAAAATTCTCCTCGCAGGGAGTAAACGGGGTTAATAGAGTCAAGTAAAACAGTAAACAGTTAAGCGGAATCAAAGGGTTAACGAGTGTTCTTGTAACTTATCAGCCCAGGGAGGTCCTGACTGGAGGGTCCTTTTCCCAATGTGGATACAGTCACCAGCAAGGCTTGAGATCCTGAAGTCTCTTCTGTGTCTCCTGGAAAGTCCGGGGTTAAGTCTCTCTGCAATCTGTTCTTCGCAAAGTGAAACTGAAACCAGGAAATAGCACAGTCTCCGTCGCTGCTGCAAGAGCCTCTATGCACCAGGCTGACAGTCTCCCTGTATTAACGCTGTCACACACACTCTGGGTAGTTACTTATCACACTCAGGGATTCTTTGCTTGTCACTGCGGTCACCAGGGATTCTTTGCTTGTCACTGCGGTCACCAGGGCTGCACAGTCACTGTCTCTGATTCTGGAGGCTTCCAAATCTGCACCCCCACATCCAGCCTTCACTCTGGTGGGTATCTCAGCCTCAGTACCCTCACGGGGAGCACTACTTTTAGGGGAGCGCGGCGCTGCAGCCTGCCCTCTCTTTGGCGCGCTGCCTTCTCTCTGCTCTCCCGCTCTTTTCTGACCACACCTCTCTTTTCCCAGCAGTCCCCTGGTCCCCTCTGTCCAGGGCAGAAAGTCTTCCCCCCAGCAACCCAGCTGTCTGACTAAGTGGTTCCAGGCAAGGAGCAGGGAAAGCAACCTCCTTACATTCCCCCTCTCTTAAAGCTCGCCATTCCACGGGCGAGGACTCTTCGTGCTTCTCTTTGTTCTTTGGAGGGGAGTCAGATACCTGCGATTCTCGCATCTTCTTCTGCCTTTCTTCTTGTACATACTCCCAGACTAAATGGTCTAGGAGCTGCTCATCAGTCAGGTTGAGATATGCTTTCTCTGCTTCATCAACTACTGCTGTCTTCTTCTTTTTCTTCTTCTTCTTCTTCTTAGCTTTGCCGCTAGCAGATGTCTGCGTAGATGATTCTTCTTCCTCCTTGTCGTTATCGGAAACTTTAGGGACTTCTTGTTCGGGCTCCTCAGTTTGGGGGCTTAGTACAAGCAATTCTTCTCCATAGCTCCCCCTCTCTTTGACAGGAGCATTCTCGTCAAAGCTTGAGTCAGATGAATTAAGACCATGCAGGCCGGCCTCTTTGTCATCTGCGCCGGACTCTGCGGGCATCATTTCCCAGGGGTTCTCAGCCACACGCCCTGTCTCACACAGCTGCTCCATTTCCCTTGTCCGATCAGGAACTGGTGAGCTGACAGCCAACACATTCTTCACCCCAGGGGACGACATCAGTGGTTCCTCCTTCTCATCGGCCCGGACGCTGAAAACGAGTGTCGCAGGAACACTTGGCACTTTCTCTCCTTCTTCAGGAACTCGTGCTGGACAGGGTAATAAAGCACTTTGGTGGTCTTCTCGAGTGAACGTCACTTTCTTTCCTCCGGACTGAGTCTCACCAACAAAACCTTCAGACCCAGGCCATAGATCCACCAGGTTCGCCTTTACACGTTGGGACAGCACAGTCATTTCACCAGAGATGCTTGACACCTTCTCCACCTCTCCTTGGCGTCCGACATTGTGGTACTGTCTTGTCCTAGGTGGAACTCTTCTCTTCCTGCCGTACCATTCCCTCCAGGGGCGACGTTCCTTCCAGTTAGCAGGACCCTCAGAGGGGTGAGCGCATCTCTGCCACCGCTCTTCTCGGGTAGGGCAATTTCTGGACATGTGTCCCACCTTTCTGCACGATCAGCACTCACGTCTGCGTCTGTCTGGAGGGCGCTTCAGTCTGGATCGTCGACCTCGGCAGGGGACATCTTTCATCTGCGGTTGCTCTTCACCCCAGGATACGGAGTTACACTCTGGGGCCACCACCGAAGCCACCTTCATGCTGCGCACCTCTCCTCTATCTCTTTCTGGCGGCTTCCACACGTTACCTCGGGGTATGCCGCTGGTCCCCAAAACGGCAGTAAGGGCTTTCCCCAGACTCTCAATCTCCTCCCAGATTCTTCTTATCTTCAGCTGGGAATCTCGGGTCCACATCGCCTCCTCTTCATTTTGACTGGGTGCTCCGCAGTTGTAGCATCTAGGCAGTCTTCTTCGCCGAGCGGCACTAGTCTCACTTTGGAGGGCGGTCTCTCTTTCTCGCACCGGAGGGTTGTACTCTGCAACAGGGATCTTCTTATATTCAGCCACCTCCTTCTTCAAGTCTTCTACCCATTGAGGGGCTGTTACCTCCCTGCTCCATACCTTTCCCACTGGCACTACCACCCCTTGCTCTTGCTCGCGTGTGCGTGCCTCACTCCCGACCTCAGAGAAAGTCATGTCTGGCTTTACACGCATGCGCTCTCGCAGGGCCTGTTTCATCAATACATCTCGCAAGCCTGTCACCAGTTGGTCTCGCAGCACAACGTCAATTGGCCCCACACCTATGCCGTCCTTCCGTATAATGGCAGTCTGAAGCTCCTGCAGTGCGTTCATATATTGCGTCACGGTCTCCCCCTCTCTTTGTACCCGGCGGAACAGTCGCATACACAGCTCCCTTACGTCAGTGGGGTCCCCATGCGTCTCTTCAAGTATACGTAATACTTTGTCCAGGGTATCTCTCGCCTGGGGGGGTCTGAGCATAACAGAGTCCCGTGCATCCCCCTCTAGGGCCATCACAGCTATTTCCGCCTGCAGAGCCGGTGTCATAGGATGCATCCGCATCATCCCTTGGATGCGCTCCGTCCAACCCCACAACATGACATTACTCCCTGAAAATTTTGGCAGGTTAGCTAACATGGCTCCCAGGGAAATGCTAGACCTGGGGCCTCCCTCAACGGCTTGGTCTGCCCCCTCCGCGCTACCGTGTGACATCCTGCCGACTACGCCAAGTGTAATAGAGTGCAGGGTTGCGTATGTCACCACGGAACAGACAGACCAACTGTTGAAGGGGATTTATTAACAGGGGTAAAATTCTCCTCGCAGGGAGTAAACGGGGTTAATAGAGTCAAGTAAAACAGTAAACAGTTAAGCGGAATCAAAGGGTTAACGAGTGTTCTTGTAACTTATCAGCCCAGGGAGGTCCTGACTGGAGGGTCCTTTTTCCCAATGTGGATACAGTCACCAGCAGGGCTTGGGATCCTGAAGTCTCTTCTGTGTCTCCTGGAAAGTCCGGGGTTAAGTCTCTCTGCAATCTGTTCTTCGCAAAGTGAAACTGAAACCAGGAAATAGCACAGTCTCCGTCGCTGCTGCAAGAGCCTCTATGCACCAGGCTGACAGTCTCCCTGTATTAACCCACACACTCTGGGTAGTTACTTATCACACTCAGGGATTCTTTGCTTGTCACTGCGGTCACCAGGGATTCTTTGCTTGTCACTGCGGTCACCAGGGCTGCACAGTCACTGTCTCTGATTCTGGAGGCTTCCAAATCTGCACCCTCACATCCAGCCTTCACTCTGGTGGGTATCTCAGCCTCAGTGCCCTCACGGGGAGCACTACTTTTAGGGGAGCGCGGCGCTGCAGCCTGCCCTCTCTTTGGCGCGCTGCCTTCTCTCTGCTCTCCCGCTCTTTTCTGACCACACCTCTCTTTTCCCAGCAGTCCCCTGGTCCCCTCTGTCCAGGGCAGAAAGTCTTCCCCCCAGCAACCCAGCTGTCTGACTAAGTGGTTCCAGGCAAGGAGCAGGGAAAGCAACCTCCTTACAGTGTGACAAAACAACAAATGGGGCGGTCTGGGTGGATCCGGCCCGGTGTTACGTGAGTCGTGAGCCTCGTTCCGGAGTTGCTAAGAACTGTGAACGTGTTAGTAAAGGAATTGTGGTAAGGTGACCATGAAAAGTCTTGGCAATGGACTATCAGGGTGGGATACTGATTGATAGACCACCCCTAGGACTATGAGGTAACCTCCCGGAGTCGTGCAGGGTGAACTGCCTAAAACATAAGAACACAGACACATAAAAACATCCAGAATGCCATTATATAGGATTAGTGTTAAGTGACATAGCATAAAGCCCCGTTAGGCTAGTTGAAACAGTTAAAAAAGATGCAGTGACCCTTATGTGTGACCACCAGAGCTACGTCTATATTAATGCTGAATATGTGGGTCTAAACCTATGGTGCCGTGTACAGAGAGGGGGTGAGTTGTCCTCCCAGAGGTCCTAATAGGATATATATACCTGGAAGTCACAATTATGGGCCCACAGTGGTACCAGTGTCAGACAGAGTTCAGGAGATACAAGGCCGCCTAAGAAAACCATCATAGAGCAGATATTTATGAGTGCCGCAGGGCGGGCACTGATGGAAGCCCAGACTGGAACCAACATTAAACTAAAAGGAAGTGTTACCTTGAATAGCCTGAGGGTATAGGGGCTTTATGCTATGTCACTTAACACTAATCCTATATAATGGCATTCTGGATGTTTTTATGTTACTATTATAGTTGATGTAATCCAGACATGACCGCATCAATAACGTCCCAGCCAGGAGCACAAAGCAGACGAATAAAAACCCGCATCATAAACAGACAAAAACCGCAGCGTCAAAAGCTCGAAAAAAGGAATGCAAACACTGAACATAGGAAAAAGCGCAGTGAGAGAGGCCCCGAAGAATGAGACAATAATGCGAAATCTTCCCAATGTGTCACAAAGGCACCATGAGACCACTGGGAGACATCGAGGCGTTCCCAAGTGATTGACATCCCGGCGTGTAGCCATTTTCGGGTCCACTGCGCCCTTTTCCCTACACGCAGTGCAATGAGCGACACCACACTCCGCACAAGTACTTTGGGCCCCTGCACCGTTCTGTACAGCCGGGTGGTCGGCCCTCGGGAGCGCTGCTGTGCGGGAATCATGTCCGTACAGAGGTGACGGTTACTAATCACACTGGTCGGAGATCAGCATGGATGACACATCTGCTCTCACACTCTCAGGGCCATTGTGTGCCGTGTCGGCCATGTCACTAGACAAGATAATTAGCCTGGCCCGTTAATGATCACAATCGGCCTTTGAACGTCCGTCTCAGTCTCCAGGCAGGAAACACTTGGCTACGACAATGGGAAACCGCCTGGCACAGGTCGGCGTCATCAGGCTTCGTGATCTCCATCGGAGCCGGCAGCCATCGAGCTGAGTAATGGCTCCGTCTGATTCCTTCATGTCTCACATAAACAGGATTATTGTTATCATCGGAGAAGCCGCCTGTTTACAGCCCCCTGATGAAAGCGTCGAAGAGCAGGAAGGAGTTAAAGGAAAGCTAAATCCAAATAAGAGGGGCAACCTGTGTGACTTGTGGAGTGAGGGGCCGTGTACACCAGGGCTTGGGGTCTCACACAGGCTGGAAACGAAAAACATTAATGGTGAGAAATGATCAATTGTGCTGCAGGTAAAAAATAATCACTCTCGGCAGCACACCATCTCAATCCAGGCGGCCTGTGTGTCTTGTGGAGTGAGGGGCCATGTACACCAGGGCTTGGGGTCTCACAGCAATCGCGCCGACTACACAGGCTGGAAACGAAAAACATTCATGGTGAGAAATGATCAATTGTGCTGCAGGTAAAAAATAATCACTCTCGGCAGCACACCATCTGAATCCAGGCGGCCTGTGTGTCTTGTGGAGTGAGGGGCCGTGTACACCAGGGCTTGGGGTCTCACACAGGCTGGAAACGAAAAACATTCATGGTGAGAAATGATCAATTGTGCTACAGAAAAAAAATAATCACTCTCGGCAGCACACCATCTGAATCCAGGCGGCCTGTGTGACTTGTGGAGTGAGGGGCCGTGCACACCAGGGCTTGGGGTCTCACACAGGCTGGAAATGAAAAACATTCATGGTGAGAAATGATCAATTGTGCTACAGAAAAAAAATAATCACTCTCGGCAGCACACCATCTGAATCCAGGCGGCCTGTGTGACTTGTGGAGTGAGGGGCCGTGTACACCAGGGCTTGGGGTCTCACACAGGCTGGAAATGAAAAACATTCATGGTGAGAAATGATCAATTGTGCTGCAGAAAAAAAATAATCACTCTCGGCAGCACACCATCTGAATCCAGGTGGCCTGTGTGACTTGTGGAGTGAGGGGCCGTGTACACCAGGGCTTGGGGTCTCACACAGGCTGGAAACGAAAAACATTCATGGTGAGAAATGATCAATTGTGCTGCAGGTAAAAAATAATCACTCTCGGCAGCACACCATCTGAATCCAGGCGGCCTGTGTGTCTTGTGGAGTGAGGGGCCGTGTACACCAGGGCTTGGGGTCTCACAGCAATCGCGCCGACTACACAGGCTGGAAACGAAAAACATTCATGGTGAGAAATGATCAATTGTGCGGCAGAAAAAAATAATCACTCTCGGCAGCACACCATCTGAATCCAGGCGGCCTGTGTGACTTGTGGAGTGAGGGGCCGTGTACACCAGGGCTTGCGGTCTCACACAGGCTGGAAACGAAAAACATTCATGGTGAGAAATGATCAATTGTGCTGCAGGTAAAAAATAATCACTCTCGGCAGCACACCATCTGAATCCAGGCGGCCTGTGTGTCTTGTGGAGGGAGGGGCCGTGTACACCAGGGCTTGGGGTCTCACACAGGCTGGAAACGAAAAACATTCATGGTGAGAAATGATCAATTGTGCTGCAGAAAAAAAATAATCACTCTCGGCAGCACACCATCTGAATCCAGGCGGCCTGTGTGACTTGTGGAGTGAGGGGCCGTGTACACCAGGGCTTGGGGTCTCACAGCAATCGCGCCGACTACACAGGCTGGAAACGAAAAACATTCATGGTGAGAAATGATCAATTGTGCGGCAGAAAAAAATAATCACTCTCGGCAGCACACCATCTGAATCCAGGCGGCCTGTGTGACTTGTGGAGTGAGGGGCCGTGTACACCAGGGCTTGGGGTCTCACACAGGCTGGAAACGAAAAACATTCATGGTGAGAAATGATCAATTGTGCTGCAGAAAAAAATAATCACTCTCGGCAGCACACCATCTGAATCCAGGTGGCCTGTGTGTCTTGTGGAGTGAGGGGCCGTGTACACCAGGGCTTGGGGTCTCACACAGGCTGGAAACGAAAAACATTCATGGTGAGAAATGATCAATTGTGCTGCAGAAAAAAATAATCACTCTCGGCAGCACACCATCTGAATCCAGGCGGCCTGTGTGTCTTGTGGAGTGAGGGGCCGTGTACACCAGGGCTTGGGGTCTCACACAGGCTGGAAACGAAAAACATTCATGGTGAGAAATGATCAATTGTGCTGCAGAAAAAAATAATCACTCTCGGCAGCACACCATCTGAATCCAGGCGGCCTGTGTGACTTGTGGAGTGAGGGGCCGTGTACACCAGGGCTTGGGGTCTCACACAGGCTGGAAAACAAAAACATTCATGGTGAGAAATGATCAATTGTGCTGCAGGTAAAAAATAATCACTCTCGGCAGCACACCATCTCAATCCAGGCGGCCTGTGTGTCTTGTGGAGTGAGGGGCCGTGTACACCAGGGCTTGGGGTCTTACAGCAATCGCGCCGACTACACAGGCTAGAAATGCAAAACATTCATGGTGAGAAATGATCAATTGTGCTGCAGAAAAAAATAATCACTCTCGGCAGCACACCATCTGAATCCAGGCGGCCTGTGTGACTTGTGGAGTGAGGGGCCGTGTACACCAGGGCTTGGGGTCTCACACAGGCTGGAAACGAAAAACATTCATGGTGAGAAATGATCAATTGTGCTGCAGGTAAAAAATAATCACTCTCGGCAGCACACCATCTGAATCCAGGCGGCCTGTGTGACTTGTGGAGTGAGGGGCCGTGTACACCAGGGTTTGGGGTCTCACAGCAATCGTGCCTACTACACAGGCTGGAAACCAAAAACATTCATGGTGAGAAATGATCAATTGTGCTGCAGGTAAAAAATAATCACTCTCGGCAGCACACCATCTGAATCCAGGCGGCCTGTGTGACTTGTGGAGTGAGGGGCCGTGTACACCAGGGTTTGGGGTCTCACAGCAATCGTGCCTACTACACAGGCTGGAAACCAAAAACATTCATGGTGAGAAATGATCAATTGTGCTGCAGGTAAAAAATAATCACTCTCGGCAGCACACCATCTGAATCCAGGCGGCCTGTGTGTCTTGTGGAGTGAGGGGCCGTGTACACCAGGGCTTGGGGTCTCACAGCAATCGCGCCGCCTACACAGGCTGGAAACGAAAAACATTCATGGTGAGAAATGATCAATTGTGCTGCAGGTAAAAAATAATCACTCTCAGCAGCACACCATCTGAATCCAGGCGGCCTGTGTGTCTTGTGGAGGGAGGGGCCGTGTACACCAGGGCTTGGGGTCTCACAGCAATCGTGCCGACTACACAGGCTGGAAACCAAAAACATTCATGGTGATCAATTGTGCTGCAGAAAAAAATAATCACTCTCGGCAGCACACCATCTGAATCCAGGCGGCCTGTGTGTCTTGTGGAGTGAGGGGCCGTGTACACCAGGGCTTGGGGTCTCACACAGGCTGGAAACGAAAAACATTCATGGTGAGAAATGATCAATTGTGCTGCAGAAAAAAATAATCACTCTCGGCAGCACACCATCTGAATCCAGGCGGCCTGTGTGACTTGTGGAGTGAGGGGCCGTGTACACCAGGGCTTGGGGTCTCACACAGGCTGGAAACGAAAAACATTCATGGTGAGAAATGATCAATTGTGCTACAGAAAAAAAATAATCACTCTCGGCAGCACACCATCTGAATCCAGGCGGCCTGTGTGTCTTGTGGAGTGAGGGGCCGTGTACACCAGGGCTTGGGGTCTCACACAGGCTGGAAACGAAAAACATTCATGGTGAGAAATGATCAATTGTGCTGCAGAAAAAAATAATCACTCTCGGCAGCACACCATCTGAATCCAGGCGGCCTGTGTGACTTGTGGAGTGAGGGGCCGTGTACACAAGGGCTTGGGGTCTCACACAGGCTGGAAATGAAAAACATTCATGGTGAGAAATGATCAATTGTGCTACAGAAAAAAAATAATCACTCTCGGCAGCACACCATCTGAATCCAGGCGGCCTGTGTGTCTTGTGGAGTGAGGGGCCGTGCACACCAGGGCTTGGGGTCTCACACAGGCTGGAAAACAAAAACATTCATGGTGAGAAATGATCAATTGTGCTGCAGGTAAAAAATAATCACTCTCGGCAGCACACCATCTGAATCCAGGCGGCCTGTGTGACTTGTGGAGTGAGGGGCCGTGTACACCAGGGCTTGGGGTCTCACACAGGCTGGAAACGAAAAACATTCATGGTGAGAAATGATCAATTGTGCTGCAGAAAAAAATAATCACTCTCGGCAGCACACCATCTGAATCCAGGCGGCCTGTGTGACTTGTGGAGTGAGGGGCCGTGTACACAAGGGCTTGGGGTCTCACACAGGCTGGAAATGAAAAACATTCATGGTGAGAAATGATCAATTGTGCTACAGAAAAAAAATAATCACTCTCGGCAGCACACCATCTGAATCCAGGCGGCCTGTGTGTCTTGTGGAGTGAGGGGCCGTGTACACCAGGGCTTGGGGTCTCACACAGGCTGGAAACGAAAAACATTCATGGTGAGAAATGATCAATTGTGCTGCAGATAAAAATAATCACTCTCGGCAGCACACCATCTGAATCCAGGCGGCCTGTGTGACTTGTGGAGTGAGGGGCCGTGTACACAAGGGCTTGGGGTCTCACACAGGCTGGAAATGAAAAACATTCATGGTGAGAAATGATCAATTGTGCTACAGAAAAAAAATAATCACTCTCGGCAGCACACCATCTGAATCCAGGCGGCCTGTGTGACTTGTGGAGTGAGGGGCCGTGTACACCAGGGCTTGGGGTCTCACACAGGCTGGAAAACAAAAAAACATTCATGGTGAGAAATGATCAATTGTGCTGCAGGTAAAAAATAATCACTCTCGGCAGCACACCATCTGAATCCAGGCGGCCTGTGTGACTTGTGGAGTGAGGGGCCGTGTACACCAGGGCTTGGGGTCTCACAGCAATCGCGCCGACTACACAGGCTAGAATTGCAAAACATTCATGGTGAGAAATGATCAATTGTGCTGCAGAAAAAAAATAATCACTCTCGGCAGCACACCATCTGAATCCAGGCGGCTTGTGTGACTTGTGGAGTGAGGGGCCGTGTACACCAGGGCTTGGGGTCTCACACAGGCTGGAAACGAAAAACATTCATGGTGAGAAATGATCAATTGTGCTGCAGAAAAAAATAATCACTCTCGGCAGCACACCATCTGAATCCAGGCGGCCTGTGTGACTTGTGGAGTGAGGGGCCGTGTACACCAGGGCTTGGGGTCTCACACAGGCTGGAAACGAAAAACATTCATGGTGAGAAATGATCAATTGTGCTGCAGAAAAAAATAATCACTCTCGGCAGCACACCATCTGAATCCAGGCGGCCTGTGTGTCTTGTGGAGTGAGGGGCCGTGTACACCAGGGCTTGGGGTCTCACACAGGCTGGAAATGAAAAACATTCATGGTGAGAGATCATCGATTGTGCTGCAGAAAAAAAATAATCACTCTCGGCAGCGCATCTGAAGCCAGGCGGCCTGTGTGACTTGTGGAGTGAGGGGCCGTGTACACCAGGGCTTGGGGTCTCACACAGGCTGGAAACGAAAAACATTCATGGTGAGAAATGATCAATTGTGCTGCAGAAAAAAATAATCACTCTCGGCAGCACACCATCTGAATCCAGGCGGCCTGTGTGACTTGTGGAGTGAGGGGCCGTGTACACCAGGGCTTGGGGTCTCACACAGGCTGGAAACGAAAAACATTCATGGTGAGAAATGATCAATTGTGCTGCAGAAAAAAATAATCACTCTCGGCAGCACACCATCTGAATCCAGGTGGCCTGTGTGTCTTGTGGAGTGAGGGGCCGTGTACACCAGGGCTTGGGGTCTCACACAGGCTGGAAATGAAAAACATTCATGGTGAGAGATCATCGATTGTGCTGCAGAAAAAAAATAATCACTCTCGGCAGCGCATCTGAAGCCAGGCGGCCTGTGTGACTTGTGGAGTGAGGGGCCGTGTACACCAGGGCTTGGGGTCTCACAGCAATCGCACCGACTACACAGGCTGGAAACGAAAAACATTCATGGTGATCAATTGTGCTGCAGAAAAAAATCATTGCTCTCGGCAGCACACCATCTGAATCCAGGCGGCCTGTGTGACTTGTGGAGTGAGGGGCCGTGTACACCGCGCCTCGGGTCTCACAGCAATCGCGCCGACTACACAGGCTTGAAATGCAAAACATTCATGGTGATCAATTGTGCTGCAGAAAAAAATCATTGCTCTCGGCAGCGCATCATCTGAAGCCGGGCGGCCTGTGTATACCGGCTAGTAAGCAGCTGATCCGCGGATGTCCTGTGTAATCAGACATTTGGCCTTTTTTCCATTAATCAGTTATACAGGGAAAGATAAGGGACTTTGTAACTTTTCTGATCCGAGAATTTTGCTTCTTTCCCCCTGAACTGATGATTCTCCGGCACGATCTGTGAGCAGAGAATAGAGACGTTTCCATTAGCAGCGACAAAAGTAAAGGCTCTAGGAGAGCAAGAGAAGGAACCGGGCATATAGGGTGCACGGCCAAAATATCGTCAAATTACAAAATGTATTGAAAAAGACAGTGAAGACACAAACAACGACACTGCTGGTGCCATAATAAATCAGCATAAAAAGACACAATGATATATAAGTGATACCACGGACCTGCACCATGGCTTGTTCTCATATGAATGTACACAATAAGGCAATTGGCAGTTATAGTGAAAATATCGCAATTTTGGTTAAAAATGTGAAAAAAAATCCGTCAATTTTCACACTTTCAATCTTTCTACCCTTGGACCAATCAGTCCTGCTGTACAAAATAATGAATAAATCCCATTTCCCGTGTGTTCATTCTTCAGACGTCAGTTTATTTTGTTCTGATGTTGGAAGGGTTAAATGTTCAGCAGTCATTTCTCTTTTTTTTTCAACAAATTTACAAAACCTGTTTCTTTAGGGACCGAGTCAGATTTAAATGGACTTTTTGGGTCCGATTTATGGGAAACTCCCCAAAAGTGACATCATTCTAAAAACTGCACCCTGAAATACTGCAAAACTGCTGTCAGGACTTATCTTAACCCTTCAGGTGCTACGCAGGGATAAATGAAAAATGGAATGGAAACAAAAATACATTTCAATTTTACCTCTAAAATCTTGCTTTAGCTCCAATTTTTTCAGTTTTGCAAGAGGTATCACCAAAAAGTGGACCCCACAGGTTGTTGCCCACTTTCTTACCCACGGTGATGCCCCACATTTAGTCATAAAGTTCTGTTAGCTCGGAGCGGAGGGAGCGATATTTGAATTTTGGAAGACAAATTTGCCTACTTGGGATAGATTGCCATCTGCAGCCTGGGTGGTTCAACAGCAACAGAATCCCCCAGAAATGTCTTCTTGTAAATCCTTCCCTCTAATGCATTGGTCTATGGAGGTAGTGAGTAGGTTCATACCACGAGTAATAATAGTGGTTCCCTGTAGATATCATGGGTGAGGCCACATGTAGAATATGGGATCCAGTGTTTGGGGGGTGTACAGCTGAACCCTTCAATGGGACGGTGTGGAGATGCTTGACGACACTGCTGCTGGTGGTGGTGCTGTCACATACTCTCTTTGCGGGAACCAGGTGGCCCTGTTACTCAGGAGTGGGAGGAAGCAGAAGAGGGAGCAGGAGGAGCCTCAGATCTTTCCTTGTTTTTCAGGTGTGTATTCCACTGTAGCTCGGGCTGTGCATTCAGATGCCTTGTCACGCAGGTGGTGCTCAGATTAACCCCTTCACGACCAGAGGTGTTTTCTTTTTTTTGCTCTCCTTCTTCCTAGAGCCATAACTCTATCTTTTGGTTAATATGGCCATGTGAGGGCTTGTTTTTTGCGAAACAAGTTGTGCTTTTGAACACCATTAGTTTTAACATATCATATACTGGAGAACAGGAAAAAAATTCCAAGTGCAGTGAAATTGCAAACGAAAACTGAAATTCCTCAGCTGTTTTTTTAGTTTTTGTTATTACCATGTTCACTAAATGCTAAAACTGAGCTGCCATTATGATTCTCCAGGTCATTACGAGTTCGTAGACACCAAACATGTCTAGGTGTTTTTTTATTTAAGTGGTGAAAAAAGAAAACAAATTGCGCCATTTTCTGATACCCGTAGCGTCTCCATTTTTTGTGATCTCGGGTCGGGTGAATGCTTATTTTTTGCGCGCCGAGCTGGCGTTTTTAGTGATACCATTTTGGTGCAGATATGTTCTTTTGATTGCCCATTATTTTATTTTATTGCAATGTAGCAGTGACCAAAAAAAATGTAATTTTGGCATTTTGACTTTTTTTCTCGCTACACCGTTTAGCGATCGGGTTAATTCTTTTTTTTTTATTGATCCATGGGAGGCAACAAACTGGTACCACTCGATCGGCTCAGCTACATACAGGCGATGATCAATTCAGCTGTATGTAGCAGAAATGCTCACTTGCTATGAGCGCCGACCACCTGGCAATAGCAATCCGGCTTTGACAACCATAGAGGTGTGCTGGAGACCTCTGGTTGTCATGCCAACCTATCGGTGACCCGCAATCATGTGACGGGTCACCGATGGGTGGGATTAGTGACGCGCTTCCGGTAAGCGCTAGTTAAATGCCACTGTCAGAAATTGACAGTAGTAATTTAACTAGTTAACAGCCGCGGGTGAATCGCGCCAGGAGCCTGCACCTTTCCAGGCACAAGTCAGCTGAAGTATACAGCTGACATGTGCCCAAAACAGCGGCGGGTGGAATCGCAATCCACCCGCAGCCGTTAACTAGTTAAAACAGGGGGATTCCTATTACGCCGCATGTCTGAAAGGGGTTAACCCCTTAGTGACCGAGCCAATTTGCAGCTTAATGACCGGGCCAATTTGTACAATTCTGACCACTGTCACTTTATGAGGTTGTAACTCTGGAACGCTTTAATGGATCCCGCTGATTCTGACATTGTTTCTTTTGTAACATATTGTACTTCATGTTAGTGGTAACATTTATTTGATATGACTTGTGTTTATTTATGAAAAAAATGGAAATATGGTGAAAGTTTTGAAAATTTTGCAATTTTCAAACTTTGAATTTTTTATGCCCTTAGATCACAGAGATATGTCACACAAAATACTTAGTAAGTAACATTTCCCACATGTCTACTTTACATCAGCACAATTTTGGAACCAAAATATGTTTTTGTTAGGGAGTTATAAGGGTTAAAACCAGCGATTTCTCATTTTTACAACACCATTTTTTTTAGGGACCACATCACGTTTGAAGTCGCAGCAAATCCACACGAAAACCGCAGCAAAAACGCACAAAAAAACGCTGCGGAACCGCACAAAAAACCGCAGGTGCGTTTTCTGCCAGGAGAGACAGAATCCGCACCAGAAATTCCTAAGCCTAATCCGCAACGTGTGCACATAGCCTAAAGTTGTTTTGAAATTTGTCCCGAACACGACGATACCCATTTGTGGGGGCAAACCACTTATTGGGGGCATGGCAGAGCTCGGATGGGAAGGAGCGCCGTTTGACTTTTTCATTGTTGAATTGGCTGGAATTGAGATCGGACGCAATGTCGCGTTTGCAGAGCCCCTGATGTACCTGAACGGTGGAAACCCCCCACGTTAGACCCCATTTTGGAAACAAGACCACCCAAGGAATTTATGTAGATGTGTGATGAGCACTTTGAACCCCCAATTGTTTCACTAAAGTTTATAATGTAGAGCCGTGAAAATACAAAATATTTTTTTCCCACAAAAATGAACTTTTAGCCAGCAATTTTTATTTTCCCAAGGGTAACAGCAGAAATTGGACCCCAAAAGTTGTTGTGAAATTTGTCCTAAGTACGCTGATACCCCATATGTGGGGAGAACCACTGTTTAGGTGCATGACAGAGCTCGGAATGGAAGGAGCGTCATTTTGGAATGCAGACTTATGATGGAATGGTCTGCGGGTGTCATGTTGTGTTTGCAGAGACCCTGATGTGCCTAAACCCTAACCCAACCCTAACCCTAATCCCAACCATAAACATGATCCAAACCCTAACTTTAGCCCCAACCCTAACTTTCGCCCTAACCCTAACTTTCGCCCCAACCCTAACCCTAACCTTAGCCCCAACCCTAACCCTAACTTTAGCCCAACTCACTTTAGCCCAACTCTAACCCTAAAGGAAAAATGGAAATAATATATATTTTTTATTTCATCATTGTTCCCTAACTAAGGGAGTGATAAAGGGGGGGTTGATTGACTATTGTTTTTATTTTGATCACTGTGATAAGGTCTATAACAGTGATCAAAATGAACCAATAGGAAAAAATCTATTGTTGCCAGGTGTCGGCCGGCAGACCTCGGTGGGCGCACAGCGCATGTGCCACCCATTTACTTACCAGAAGAAGATGCCAGCGGCCGTCGGGGGAAGCAGGAGGACTCACGGACACCGAAAAACCGGGGGGATCGGGGGACCCTTTTCTTTCTCTCCTGTTATGTGCGATCACATCAGAGGAGAGAGAAATTAAATGGCAAATCGGACTCTTTTTTTTGCGGTCAACGTTATACGGTTAATAACGGCGATCGCAACCCCGAGGTCACTAAAAACCAACCCAAATCATGTTCTCTGAGGTCTTGGCAACCCCCGGGAGCCTAGACCCTGGAAAAAATCTGACTCTGGGGGGCGTTATACACTTTTTCCACAGCGCCGTTAATTAATGGCGCTGTGGTTTAAGTACCCTTAACTATCGCCGTGAAAAGGAGTATCAGCGGTTGTCGTCAGAGAGCTTTTTTGAGCTTACTTTGGTGGGCTTAGTTCGTTAGCATGGTGGCCAGTAGCAGCGGACGTACTGGCTAGGGGCCAGTTGGCTTGCACCTTGCTCCCACTTTTGCTGTGCAGCTGGGGTAGTGACCACCACATCTTCCTCAGAACTGCCCACATCCCTCGGATAACCTTGACTCCATGTGGGGTCTAGGACCTCATCATCCCCCATTGCATCATCACACCTCTACAGTCTTTCTGTAACTCTGCTGCACGATTAATCCACCTCTGTCCTCTGTAAATCTCTTCATTGTCTCCCAATTTCACAACATATCCACTTCAAGCTACTAACTGACCTACAAAGTTGTCCACAGTCTGTCTCCTACATATATCTCTGAACTAATCTCCTGATATCTCCCACCATGTAATCTCTGGTCCTCCTTCTCTCCTCCACAATCATATGTTCCTCATCCAAGCGCCTGCAAGCCTTCTCCCCAGTATCCCCCATCCTGTAGAATTCTGTGGCCAAACATATGAGATTATCCCCATTCTGAAATTTCAAGAGGAACTTGAAAATCCGTCTCTTCAGGACAGCTTATAGCCTGCAATGACCCCACTGCCACCTCACTATCACCGGAGCTGCTGCAGCCCCCGAACCTTCTGTCCCCATTATCCTGTAGAAAGTTAGGCCGCAGGGGCCAGGTCCTCTCTGCTCTGCACCTATCTATCTATTACTTTGGTCATTGTAATTTCTATTTGTGTTTTGTATGTAACCTCCTCATGTACAGCACCATAGATCTCCTTATGCATAGCACTATGGACCTCCTCATGTACAGCACCATGGACCTCCTCATGTACGGCACCATGGACCTCCTCAGGTACGGCACCATGGATCTCCTCATGTACAGCACCATAGAGATCCTCATGTACAGCACCATGGACCTCCTCTTTTACAGCACCATGGACCTCCTGATGTCCAGCACCATGGCCCTCCTCATTTACAGCATCAAGGACCTCCTCATGTACAGCACTATGGATGTCCTCATGTGCAGCACTATGAAATCAATGGTGCTCTAAAAAGAAATAATAATAATCCTTTGCATGATGTTCCACATTTTGGAGTATACAGACGTGGTGGGTCCACAATATTGAGTATACAGATGTGGGAGTTCCACATTCTAGAGTATACTGACTTTGGGAGTCCACATTTTGGAGTATACAGACTTTTGGGGTCCTCGTTTTGGAATTTACAGACGTTTGGGGAGCCACATTCTGGAGTATACAGACATGTGGGTCCACATTGTGGAGTGTACAGATGTTGAGGGTCCACGTTTTGGGGTATACAGACATTGGCATTTCTTAATCATTTGGTTTGTGATGATCATCTTCTGGAATTAACTCTGAAATTGGATAAAAAGTGATTTACTGATGAAAATATTACTTTTGTTACTTGTGCAATAAAACATTGTCTCTTCTGGGGCCACTAAGCAAAAAATATAAATTATTTGAAAAAAAAAGACGCAGCCTCACAATTTGGTCTTCATGTCAAATTAATAGTGTGAAGTTGTGTAGTAGATGTAAGGGGGTGGCAGGTCCCCTCAGTTGCACCCTCCTCTCCTTCCGTATGACCCCCCGTGCACTTTATATTCATATGTAATATGTTTATTATGGTAATGTGCTTTTGTGATATTATGCTCTGTGCCGTCATATGATAACGTGTATTGTATGGTATTGTGATGTTCCCCTTTAATAACTGTACATAGTTAGGGACAGCAACAGTTAATATTGTGGGCTGGCCCAGCAGTAGGGAGGCTGGACTTGCAGCCACAAGGGGAGAGGAAGCTGTTGTTTCCTCAGAACTGCCCAGATACATTGGCCAGGGCAGACGTGTATGACAGACGGGGCACTGCCAGACCCCCCGGATGGGAGAGGTCTGTTGCCTCGGACTCTAAGGACTTTAAGGACTTCAAGGACCTCAAGGACTCCAGGGATTCAGGAGGGGTCCCAAAGTCTACAGGACTAACGACTGCAACATGGATCCCAGGACGCTGAAGGGGTCTCAGTGCCCAGATTCCAGCATGTAGACTACTGCAGATCTTCGGCTGCTGCACCTGCTGTGGGTGCGGCTGGAGAGAGTGCAGGGAGAGATCAGGAAATCCAGTGTTGTACTCTTTTCATTCTTTTCCATCCTTGTTCATTAAACATTATTCCCTGTTGGACAACAGTTTCCCCATTGGACTCTATTTCACCTGGACTACCTTGACTGGAGGAAGAGAAGGCAAACTATGGGGGAAAAGCTGTGTTGGTCCCATCTATCTATTTATGTGCAAGGGGCCGGGGGTACTCACTGAAGATTTGCTCAGTGGACTCTGTCTATGAACTGTGCCCTTAAATAACTCCGGCCATAACTACCCCAACTCGGTCGTCCATGTTACATAGATACAGGGGGCGATACAAAGGCCTGGGGGCACACTGGCAATAATACCGCTTTGGGTGGGAGCGGCAGGGACGAGATGAATAAAATGGTGCTCTGCAAGTCTCCAGACATCCTGTCACACTGGGTGAAGGATAAGTAAGCGCAAAACAACGAGAAGAGGGAAGGGGTGGGAAACACTAGGGAAGAGGGGAGTGGAGTCCCCTAGGCAGATCTAAAATCACCCTGTCTGCCCTAAACATCCCAATATAGGATCTGCAAATAATGCCGAGCAGGAATCTAATCCCTGCCTGACCCTAGCAATAGGCTCTACATAGGGAGGGGATGAGGTAAGCACTAGTCTATCCCCACTAACACTAAAGACAGAGAGGGTAGACAAATGGGGGAAAACACTTAGCTTGAAAAGGCAACCGCGATGGCACACCAGCAATCCTTCAGGGGTCCTCACGGAAGACACTAACCGACTGCTAGAACCTCCAACTAGACAGAGACAAGTGAGAGCTACCACCCGCACCATGCTGCAGCAATTGAATGTATTTAAACTTTCAGCACAGGTGTGTGATTAGCAGCAGAAGGTGGAGATAACTGTTGGGTCCTAGAGGGAGAAGGATATCGCAATATACCAGAGATGCAAGAATCAAGAAGGTGCTTGAGCTAAACACAAAGACCTTCTACAGCCGGATCCAGTGTGACTGTCTGTCACACCCTAAAAGACTGTTTAGAGAGATCAGCGCAAATAGGGTCTTATCCGATGTACAGTGAGATCACAAATGGATTATACTCACCAGAAGAAGCAAATATTCGCTGCAGCAGGTCCACGGGTCAGCTATTGACCTACTGAAGATAAATGATAGAGGAAATGTGGATATGGTCCGCGCCGCAGATATATCGTAAATCCAAAAGACATTTCATATAAAGAATGGTGGTTTATTCAACGCGTTCCAAAGTCTTAGTGACTTCTTCATCAGGAAATACCACACAAAAAGAAAGTATAGGTATATAGGTATTTGTGTGGTATTTCCTGATGAAGAAGTCACTAAGACTTTGAAACGCACTGAATAAACCACCATTCTTTATATGAAATGTCCTTTGGATTTACGATATATCTGCAGCGCGGACCATATCCACATTAACCCCTTCATGTGTCTGTCACACCTGACACACCCGTGATAGAACTTTCCTTCTACCAGTGGCCTCTGGACCCCCAGAACCCCTTTCCTCAGGATGAGAGGCATGGAACCAGTGAACCAGCCTGGGGGCATTCACCTCTGATGCTGAAACCCTCATCCTCTCTTCTGGACCATAACCCCTCCAGTGGAACTCCAAATTACCATTAACAATTCTACGATAAAAGGTTAAGAAACATCGGGTTGACTAAGTATAGGTGCAGTGTCAAAACAACTCTTTAAGGAGGAAAAAGCCTGCTGAGCAGCATCTGACCATTTACAGTGGGTACGGAAAGTATTCAGACCCTTTACATTTTTCACTCTTTGCTTCATTGCAGCCATTTGGTAAATTCAATAAAGTTCATCTTTTCCTCATTAATGTGCACTCTGCCCCTCATCTTCACTGAAAAAAAAACAGAAATGTAGAAATTTTTGCAAATTTATTAAAAAAGAAAAACTGAAATATCCCATGGGCATAAGGCTAGGTTCACATTGCGTTAGGGCAATCCGTTTAGCGCTAGCGGATTGCGCTAACGCAATGTTTATTTAGGGGTCGCGTTAACGTCCCCGCTCTCGCAGATCCCCGATCTGCGAGAGCGGGGAACGGACCTCGGGCGTGCCGCGGACGCTGCAAGCAGCGTCCAAGGCGTGCCACAGAAGAACGGCACATCGCTAGCGCGAGCCGAAAGAGGCACGCACTAGCGATGCGCTACAGGGAAACTTCACATTGCTGTCAATGGGTGCGCTAACGGACCCGTTGCACGGCGTTAATTGCGACATTTTCGCCGTGCAACGCTGTCCGTTAGCGACCACCCACTAATGCAATGTGAACCTAGCCTAAGTCTTCAGCCCCTTTGCTCAGTATTGAGTAGAAGCCCCTTTTGAGCTAGTGCAGCCATGAGTCTTCTTGGGAATGATGTAACAAGTTTTTCACCCCTGGATTTGGGGATCCTCGGCCATTCTTCCTTGCAGATCCTCTCCAGTTCCGTCAGGTTGGATGGTGAACGTTGGTGGACGGCCATTTTCAGGTCTCCAGAGATGCTCCATTGGGTTTAGGTCAGGGCTCTGGCTGGGCCAGTCAGGAATGGTCACAGAGTTGTTCTGAAGCTGCTCCTTTGTTATTTTAGGCTACGTTCACATTAGCGTTGTGCGACGCATGCGTCATGCGCCCCTATATTTAACATGGGGGGCGCATAGACCTGCATTGTCTTGCGTTTTGTGACGCATGCGTCATTTTGGCGCAACTGTCAGGGCACAGAGGACGCTGCATGATGCAGTTTTTTCTGCGCCAAAAATCATGCAAAAAATGAACGCATGTGTCACAAAACGCTGCGTTGTGCATGCATTTTGCATGCGTTGTGTCGCCGACGCTGCGCCGCACAATGCCAATGGGAACTTTGAGTCCTGCAGAAATTGTGTTGTAACCTTGGCCAGATCTGTGCCTTCCACAATTCTGTCTCTGAGCTCCTTGGCCAGCTCCTTTGACCTCATGATCCTCATTTGGTCTGACATGCACTGTGAGCGGTGAGGTCTTATATAGACAGGTGTGCGCCTTTCCAAATCAAGTCCTATCAGTTTAATTACACACAGCTGGACTCCAATGAAGGAGGAGAACCATCTCAGGGAGGATCACAAGGAAATGGACAGCATGTGACTTGCATATGAATGTCCGAGCAAAGGGGCTGAATACTTATGATGCAATTGGTGTTTGAAACCACGTTCATTTTTAATGAAAGAAAAAAAATAGTCACCTGCAGCAATCAAAGCAGTTTCTGGGAGTTTACTCCATCATTATGTAACAGAAAGAACGCAAAAGTGTATGGATAACAATCAAATTCAATCCAGAAAAATGTTTCAATGCTTTTTTCAGTTTTATAGATCACAGAAATGTTCACAGACCCCGTGACGGTATGTGCACACAATGCTGATTTTGCTGCGGATTTGCAGCAGTTTTCCATGCATTGTACAGTACCATCAGGGCCGTATTTGCCACTAGGCACTTGAGGGCACGTGCCTAGGGCGGGGCCATGCGGGGGGGGCGGCACCTGAGCAGGTGTGTGTGCTTTTTTTTTTTTTTTTTTTTTATGCAAAGTCCGGTCCGGCCGGGGTCACCTAAAGGCTTAAGCCCCTCCCCCCTCCCCCCCTCCCCCCTCGCCGCCACCGCCGCCCCCCTGCCGCTGCCTCCTTGCCCATACACACTATGATTGATGCATACTCACCTCACCTGCTCCAGCGACGCCTGGTCTGCTCTCAGTGACTGCACCCTCGCTGTGTGAGCGGTCACATGGTACCGCTGATTAAGGTCATGACCTTAAATCAGCGGTACCACCTGACCGCTCATACAGGACGACGAGGGTGCTGCGCCGGGACACAGCACAGAGGTGGAGGATCCCGTTTTTCTGCGCGCCGTGAGGTGACACAGCCAGGTGAGTATGATGACAGGCAGGGACAGGGGGAGCCGGGGAGGATGAAGGAGGAGGATCTGGGAGCCCAGCAGGCGGCAGCCACAAGATAGATGGGGAGCGGCGGGGCAGGCTGCCGATGAGCCACGCATGGGGGATGGGAGATGACGAGCCAGAGCCACCAATGCCACCATGCATGCATGCATACAGGGGGGGATGGGAGATGAGCCACACATACAGGGGGGATGGGAGATGAGCCACACATACAGGGGGGGATGGGAGATGAGCCACACATACAGGGGGGGATGGGAGATAAGCCAGAGCCACCAATGCCACCATGCATGCATGCATACAGGGAGGGAGGGGGAGATGAGCCATGCATACAGGGGGGGGTGTATATGAGCCATGCATACAGGGGGGGTGTATATGAGCCATGCATACAGGGGGGGGTGTATATGAGCATGTATACGGGGGGGGGTGAATATGAGCCATGTATACGGGGGGGTGAATATGAGCCATGCATACGGGGGGGGGAGTGTGAGCCATGCATACAGGAGGGGGGGTCATTATACAGTATCATGGAGAACTGTGTGGCCATTATACAGTATTGAGCATCATGTGTGGCCATTGTACAGTATTGAGCATCATACAATATGGAGCATCATGTGTGGCCGTTATACAGTATGGAGAGCATCATGTGTGGCCGTTATACAGTATGGAGCATCATGTGTGGCCGTTATACAGTATGGAGCATCATGTGTGGCCGTTATACAGTATGGAGCATCATGTGTGGCCGTTATACAGTATGGAGCATCATGTGTGGCCGTTATACAGTATGGAGCATCATGTGTGGCCGTTATACAGTATGGAGCATCATGTGTGGCCGTTATACAGTATGGAGCATCATGTGTGGCCGTTATACAGTATGGAGCATCATGTGTGGCCATTATACAGTATGGAGCATCATGTGTGGCCGTTATACAGTATGGAGCATCATGTGTGGCCGTTATACAGTATGGAGCATCATGTGTGGCCGTTATACAGTATGGAGCATCATGTGTGGCCGTTATACAGTATGGAGCATCATGTGTGGCCGTTATACAGTATGGAGCATCATGTGTGGCCGTTATACAGTATGGAGCACTGGGGCCATATTGTTTCGTTTATAATTATTGTATATAAAACAGTGTGATCAGCAGTGCTAAATGGCTGTGGTTGGGACATGGATATGGGTGTGACTAGTTGTGAAATGGGTGTGGTCAGAGGCGTGGCCTAAAATTTGCCGTGGCGCGCTATGCGCGCCGCACACTTTGTCTCCTTCCCTTCTTCAAAAGTTGGGAGGTATGGTACCACATTTGCCAGATCATAAGTGCCGCAAATCCCATAGGGAATGAATGAGGCTGAACGCAGTGTTGCCGTAAGTGATCCGTTACGCGGCACATGCAGAAAAACTGCCGGATTTGCTGCAAAAGGCGACTTTCACATCAGCGATTCTTGCTAAAGTCACTGCCGATAGTGTCATACTCACCAAAGGGGTGGGGGGGGGGGCAGCACTAAAAGTGCCTAGGGCAGCAGAAACCCTAAATACGGCCCTGAGTACCATGTAAACCAATGTAAAACAAAATCCGCAGAGCACATGCTGCAGACAAAAACACGCGGAAACGTAGCATTGTTCATTCCGCAGCATGTCAATTCTTTGTGCGGATTCCGCAGCGGTTTACACCTTCTCCATAATAGGAATCCGCATGTGAAATCCGCACAAAAACCACGGAAAATCTGCGGTAATTCCGCAGGTAATCTGCAGTGCGGTTTACCTGCAGATTTACCAAAATCAGTCAGGAAAAATCCGCAGGACTTTCCGCAACGTGTGCACGTAGCCTAACACTGTATGTCGGAGAAATGTAATCCTACAAAACTTTTAAAAGTGTTTTTTTAGTTTTAGAGATGACACAAATGTTTACAGACCAAACAGCACTGGATAGCTGAGAAATGGAAGCATTTTAAAAAGCTTTTTATCAGTTTTATATATCACAGAAATGTTCTCCACACTATGGAATAGTGTATGTCTGAGAAATGAAGCCCTAGAAAATGTTACCTCAAGGCACGTAAAACTTGATGAATCAAAATATATTACATTTTTTCATCCCTAACAAAAAAGCTGCCGCTATATATTTGCCAACAGACTGCACAGCCCTAATCCTTGTTTACAGACTGCACAGCCCTAATCCCTGTCTACAGACTGCACAGCCCTAATCCCTGTCTACAGACTGCACAGCCCTAATCCCTGCCTATAGACTGTCACTCTAGCTGTTCCTGCAACACTCTCTCCCTCCCTAGGCTAAATGCAGATTGTGTGAGATACAAACGATTAGCCCTTTGAAAGACTGTCACTATGATGTCTCAGCTTCAGCACCAGTATCTACACTATAGGCTTCTGATTCCTTATACCATGCACCCAGAACCCTAGACAAGCACTCTCTCCCTGCAATACCAAGAGTCACAGAATTGTGCAATAGTGTCAGTGAGCTGAGCTGGGCGGCACCTGTCCTTTTATAACCTTTGATGCTGTCACACGGCCAGCCAATCACAGTAATGCCACAACCAAGATGGCTACGGCATTACAGTGACTCACAGGCAATATCTGCCTGATTATTAGCTGCATAACAGGCTCCAAAGATGCGAGGCAGGGATTTGAGTTGTACATCAAGCACCACCCATTACTCGCCAAGTAAGGAGCGCATATGAGCACGTTCACTCATCCCTAGCCGCCGACTCTCCCATATACAGGGGTGAGCGCACCCGTGTTTTCTATGACAGAGCCGCTGCCCTACATCTCTGGATTGTCTCAGGGAGAGGAACATGATCAGCAGGCCAAGCTCAGACATCCCTTATCTCACCTGACAATAATCTGTCCGTGGCCCCATACACATTAGATTGTCAACCAAAACTGTCAACATTAGCGGGTTCGGCTGATGTCAGTCCATTGTGTATGATGGGGCACGTAAAAGATACGATCAGATTGAAGAAATCCCCATGTATACCCAAACAGCTGGGAACAGTAGGGGACTGGGCAGATTTCCTTTTACATTTTTTCGATAGCGCTGGAAACGTTGCTGCCCTTTCCACACAGTATAGTGGTAGGTATACGGCACTCTTGAAGAACAGAATTGGGAACTCAAGAAGAGCTCCCCCCAATGCACATGAAGAAGAGATACTTGGCACTCAAAATAGCATAACAAATCTGGGCAGTCCAAAGAGTGAGTCAATGACATTTTGACCTTATGACATGGGCCTTCATCAGACACGGACTGCAATGAGAGCAGCAGGAGGTATAGGGTAAGTTATCCGCGCTATGGAATGGTGACCCAAAGGGCTGGGATTTGTTGCACCATTTGGAGTACCAGTATGTCTTATCTTCTTCAAGCCTTTTCTGAACAGTCAACATGAGTGTAGACATTAGGGTGAGAGCCGTAGATAATGTCAGGACACGGAGACCTTTGATTCACTCTTCTAAGCAGTTTTCAGGACGCTTTGATCTGTGGATTCTCCACCGGTCACCAGAATGCGTCATGTGTCAGGATAATCAGAAGACTTGCTGCCTGAAGTTCTACAGACGTTGCACGGAAATTGCGTGGAGCACAATGGCCGTATTTAGCTGCCGATGTTTAGCCTTTGTGGCTGTAATTATGTAATTAGGAGTCCTGCCTGTTACTCCACATTTTCTCTCGGCTTACTGGGAAGTAGTATGCCAGTGATAACAGACGGCCGACTACAGATGCTTATGGCAGGAAAGATCTGTCACATGGGGAAGTGGCTTGGCGAAGCGTGGCGTCATCACTCTGGTCCTCTTTGGAGCCAGAGAATGGCTGGGAATTCTCCGTTCCCTTCATATTTCGCTTTAAACTACATCTGCTGTAAACAAGATGAATGACAAAGCACAAAGCGAATGTATCCTGTGGTCATCACCGAGACTGGTGTCCTGCCAGGCACCAACATCAAGAACACCACCAGAGCACAAGAAAATATATTTATTTAAGCCAAAGATAAATATATCCGACTATTTACAATTTAACTTAATATCAAATATAAACTCTTCATACCATTGACCTTTTTCCACTGTAGAATAAACACATAACGCTACAAACACATAAGTCGTCCATCGTTACAAACACTTGCATCCATCAGTAGTCCCTGTTTTGTGGAGTGGAGCGAAGGCGACCTCTGTCCAGGCCACGCTTCATCTATGCTGAAGGCTTCTGCACAGAGACACCATAACAAATTTGTATTTTCCTACTAAAAAGTTTTTGTAAACAGTGTAGAATTGTTTTAGAGTCGATACGTTGAGGGTCCGAACTCCAAGCTCTGGATTGTGTGTTTCACCCTAAAGGAAAATAGAAGGAGACTTATTAGTGGCGCATAAATCATCTTCACTGATCTTCAGGCTCATTCACACAACTATAGAGCGACAATATTTCACAGTCTGTATTTGACCTTAATTCACAGCCCCCATTCATGAAGATTGGAGCATTTGGTAATAAACCCAGAAACAGAAGGTACAGGTGCACAGAGATACATTGTATGGAGCAGTGTGTTTCTATGTCACTGTATTCTAGAGGTGAGCAAAAAGTCAGATGGTTTTGTTCCTATAAAACAGCTACAAATAATAAATAACTATTGTAATTTTCTCCTTTTTTTTCTGAGACTCTCTTGGCCTTGAACCCATGACTTACAACATTGCCACAGAAGATGAGGCTCGAAGCCACAGGCTCTATTGATGTCACTGGGAGGATTATACAGATACATAGAGATATCTCTGTACGTAGCAGTGTATTTCTATGTTCCTGTATTCTAGAGGGAAAGTAAAAGAGTATTTTTTCTTCCTATAAAATTACTAAACATAATAAAAAACAATTACAATAAGGTCATTATTAATGTAACTAATAAACATCAGAAATCAGTACATAACATGGACGTATTTGGTGTCCCTGTGATTGTGACGACCCGCACAACACAGCTCTCAGATTATTTACAGAGATTGGTAAATGATGTTAAGAATATGGTGTGATTGATTGATTTCTCCATTAAACCCATAAAAATGTCACAAAAATGGAACAACACAACACAACACAAAACCAATCTTCTCTGATTATCGCGTGTTTGCTGCTTTTCTTTTATACATTTTCCCCCATTCTTGATGCGTTTTTGGCACAGATGTGATTCTGCATTTTTTATGTTTTTTTCAATACAGAAAAGCTTTGATTCTGCACAGACTCTACATAGACACTTATAGAGAAAAAAGCACCAAACCAGCAGAGTTCAGCAGCGTCTTCAGACCGAGGGCGGAGAATTCAGGATAACACATCCACTTTGCTTGGACATTTAGACCTTGTTCACATGGAGCCTTAAGTGCCGCATTTTTTCTGCTTCTTTTGTTGCACAGAAATTCTGCTGTAACTGTCCAAGCAAAGTGGATGTGATTTCATGAGAACTGAGCCCGCTGTGAGTTTTACGACTCTGCCGCCTGTGCATCTGATGACTCCGCCCCTGTGCATCTGATGTATGATGACTCCGCCTCCTGGGTGCCTGATGTCTGATAACTTCGCCCATGTGCATATGATGACTGATGACTTCGGCCCCTGTGCACCTGATGTCTGATGTCTGATGACTCTGCCCCCTGTGCATCTGATGTCTGATGACTCTGCCTCCAGTGCGCCTGATGTATGATAACTCCGCCTCCTGGGTGCCTGATGTCTGATAACTCCACCCCTGTGCATCTGATGTATGATGACTCCACCCTGTGCATCTGATGTATGATGACTCCACCCCTGTGCATCTGATGTATGATGACTCCACCCCTGTGCATCTGATGTATGATGACTCCACCCCTGTGCATCTGATGTATGATGACTCCACCTCCAGTGCGCCTGATGTATGATGACTCCACCTCCTGGGTGCCTGATGTCTGATAACTCCGCCCATGTGCACCTGATGTCTGATAACTCTGCCCTTTCTGCGCCAGATGACTCCACCCCCTGTGCATCTGATGTCTGATGACTCCACCCCCTGTGCATCTGATGTCTAATGACTCCACCCCATGTGACTGATGTCTGCTGACTCTGCCCCCTGTACATCTGATGTCTGACGACTCCGCCCCTGTACATCTGATGTCTAATGACTCCACCCCGTGTGTCCGATGTCTGCTGACTCCGCCCTCTGTGCAGCTGATGTCTGATGACTCCATCCCCTGTGCATCTGTTGACCCCGCCCTCTGTGCAGCTGATGTCTGATGGCTCTGTCCCCTGTGCATCTGTTGACTCCGCCCTCTGTGCAGCTGATGTCTGATGACTCCGCCCCCTGTGCATCTGTTGACCCCGCCCTCTGTGCAGCTGATGTCTGATGGCTCTGTCCCCTGTGCATCTGTTGACTCCGCCCTCTGTGCAGCTGATGTCTGATGACTCCGTCCCCTGTGCATCTGTTGACTCCGCCCTCTGTGCAGCTGATGTCTGATGACTCCGCCCCCTGTGCATCTGTTGACCCCGCCCTCTGAGCAGCTGATGTCTGATGACTCTGTCCCCTGTGCATCTGTTGACTCCGCCCTCTGTGCAGCTGATGTCTGATGGCTCTGTCCCCTGTGTGTCTGATGACTCCACCGCCTGTGCATCTGATGACTAATGACTCCGCCCCCTGTGTGTCTGATGTCTGATGACTCTGTCCCCTGTGCATCTGTTGACTCCGCCCTCTGTGCAGCTGATGTCTGATGGCTCTGTCCCCTGTGTGTCTGATGACTCCACCGCCTGTGCATCTGATGACTAATGACTCCGCCCCCTGTGTGTCTGATGTCTGATGGCTCTGTCCCCTGTGTGTCTGATGACTCCACCGCCTGTGCATTTGATGACTAATGACTCCGCCCCCTGTGTGTCTGATGTCTGCTGACTCCACAACCTGTGCATCTGATGTCTGATGACTCCGCCCCCTGTGTGTCTGATGTCTGCTGACTCCGCCTCTGTGCAGCTGATGTCTAATGACTCTGTCCCCTGTGCACCTGCTGACTCCGCCCTCTGTGCATATGATGTCTGATGACTCCAGCCCCTGTGTGGCTAAAGACGCGGCTGAACTGTGTGGTTTTGTTGTTTTTTTTTCTAGAGTTTTCAATGTGGAGCCTAAGAAACACAGGAAAAAACTGTAGATACTTTATTAACCCCTTCACCCCGAAGACTGTTTTCAACTTCCTGACCAGGCCATTTTTTTCAATTCTGACCACTGTCACTTTATGGAGTCATAACTCTGAAACGCTTCAACGGATCCTGATTAGTGTTGAGCATTCCGATACCGCAAGTATCGGGTATCGGCCGATATTTGCTGTAACGGAAATTCCGATACCGAGATCCGATACTTTTGTGGTATCGGGAATCGGAATCGGAAGTTCCCAGTGTATGGTTCCCAGGATCTGAAGGAGAGGAAACTCTCCTTCAGGCCCTGGGATCCATATCCATGTAAAAAATAAAGAATTAAAATAAAAAATAGGGATATACTCACCCTCGGACGCGCCCTGGTAGTAACCGGCAGCCTTCTTTGCTTAAAATGAGCGCGTTCAGCACCTTCCATGACGTCACGGCTTCTGATTGGTCGCGTGCCGCTCATGTGACCGCCACGCGACCAATCACAAGCCGCGACGTCATCCCTCAGGTCCTAAATTCCCTTCTAGGAATTTAGAACCTGAGGGATGACGTCATGGCTTGTGATTGGTCGCGTGGCGGTCACATGAGCGGCACGCGACCAATCAGAAGCCGTGACGTCATGGAAGGTACTGAACGCGCTCATTTTAAGCAAAGAAGGCTGCCGGTTCACAGCGGTAAGGTCCAGGCTGCGTCGGAGAGGTGAGTATATCAATATTTTTTATTTTAATTCTTTATTTTACACATTAATATGGATCCCAGGGCCTGAAGGAGAGTTTCCTCTCCTTCAGACCCTGGGAACCATCAGGGATACCGTCCGATACTTGAGTCCCATTCACTTGTATTGGTATCGGGTATCGGTATCGGATCAGATCCGATACTTTCAAGTATCGGATGGTATCGCTCAACACTAATCCTGATGATTCTTAGAATGTTTTCCCGTGACATATTGTACTTCATGATAGTGGTAACATTTCTTTGATATGACTTGCGCTTATTTGTGAAAAAAACTGAAATTTGGCGAAAATTTTGAAAATTTTGCAATTTTTAAACTTTTAGTTTTTATGCCCTTAAATTAGAGTCATATCATGCAAAATAGTTAATAAATAACATTTCCCACATGTCTACTTTACATTAACACAATTTTGGAAACATAATTTTTTTTGTTAGGAAGTTATAAGGATTAAAAGTTGACCAGCGATTTCTCATTTTTACAACAAAATTTGCAAAACCATTTTTTTTTTAGGGAGCACTTAAGTGACTTTGAGGGGCCTATATGGCAGAAAATGCCCAAAAGTGACACCATTCTAAAACCTGCACCCCTCAAGGTACTCAAAACCACATTCAAGAAGTTTATTAACCCTTCAGGTGTTTCACAGGAATTTTTGGAATGTTTAAAAAAAATTGAACATTTAATTTTTTTTACAAAATTTTTACTTCAGATCCAATGTGTTTTATTTCACCAAGGGTAACAGGAGAAATTGGACCACAAAAGTTGTTGTGCAATTTGTCCTGAGTACGCTGATACCCCATATGTGGGGGTAAACTACTGTTTGGGCGCATGGCAGAGCTCGGAAGGGAAGGAGCGCCGTTTGACTTTTCAATGCAAAATTGGCTGGAATTGAGATCGGACACCATGTCGCGTTTGCAGAGCCCCTGATGTGCCTAAACAGTAGAAACCCCCCACAAGTGACACAATTTTGGAAAGTAGACCCCCTAAGGAACTTATCGAGATGTGTGGTGAGAACTTTGAACCCCCAAGTGCTTCACAGAAGTTTATAATGTAGAGCCGTAAAAAAAAAAATCATCTTTTTTTCACAATAATGATCTTTTCGCCCCAAATCTTTTATTTTCCCAAGGGTAACAGGACAAATTGGACCCCAAACGTTGTTGATCAATTTGTCCTGAGTACGCTGATACCCCATATGTGGGGGTAAACCACTGTTTGGGCGCATGGCAGAGCTCGGAAGGGAAGGAGCGCTGCTTTGTAATGCAGACTTTGATGGAATGGTCTGCGGGCGTCACGTTGCGTTTGCAGAGCTCCTGATGTACCTAAACAGTAGAAACTCCCACAAGTGACCCCATATTGGAAACTAGACCCCCCAAGGAATTTATCTAGATGTGTTGTGAGAACTTTGAACCCCCAAGTGTTTCGCTAAAGTTTATAATGCAGAGCCGTGAAAAAAAATATATATTTTTTTCCACGAAAATGATAATTTAGCCCCCAAAATTATATTTTCACAAGGGTATCAGGAGAAATTGGACTGCAAAAGTTGTTGTCCAATTTGTCCTGAGTACGCTGATACCCAATATATGGGGGGGAACCACTGTTTGGGCGCATGAAGGGAAGGGAAGGAACACCATTTTACTTTTTCAACGCAGAATTGGCTGGAATTGAGATCGAACGCCATATCGCGTTTGGAGAGCCCCTGATGTGCCGAAACAGTGGAAACCCCCCCCAATTCTAACTCCAATCGTAATCCAAACACACCCCTAACCCTAATCCCAACCATAACTCTAACCACACCCCTAACCGGAACACACCCCTAACCCTAATCCCAACCCTAACCATAACCCTTACCCCACCCCTAACCCTGACACACCCCTAACCCTAATCCCAACCCTAACCCCAACTGTAAACATAATCCAAACCCTAACTTTAGCCTCAACCCTAACTTTAGCCCCAGCCCTAACCCTAACTTTGTCCCCAACCCTAGCCCTAACTTTAGCCCCAACCCTAACTTTTGCCCCAACCCTAACTTTAGCCCCAACCCTAACCCTAACTTTAGCCTTAACCCTAACCCTAATGGGAAAATGGAAAAAATTACATTTTTTTAATTGTATTATTTTTCCCTAGCTAAGGGGGTGATAAAGGGGGGTTTGATTTACTATTTATAGTGGGTTTTTATAGCGGGTTTTTGATTGGCAGCTATCACGCGCTAAGAGACGCTTTTTATTGCAAAAAATAGTTTTTCGCATCACCACATTTTGAGAGCTATAATTTATCCATATTTTGGTCCACAGAGTCATGTGAGGTCTTGTTTTTTGTGGGACGAGTTGACGTTTTTATTGGTAACATTTTCGGGCACATGACATTTTTTGATCGCTTTTATTCCGATTTTTGGGAGGCAGAATGAATAAAAACCAGCAATTCCTGAATTTCTTTTGGGGGAGGCCTTTATACCGTTCTACGTTTGGTAAAACTGATAAAGCAGCGTTATTCTTCGGGTCAGTACGATTACAGCGATACCTCATTTATATCATTTTTTTATGTTTTGGCGCTTTTACACAATAAAAACTATTTTATATAAAAAATAATCACATCTGCACCAAAAAAGCATAAAATAACAGGAAGATTGTTATTGCGTAGTTTGATGCGGATCCTGCAGAAAACAAAAAACACAGTATTTATGCTCTGTGCGAACGCGGCCGTATAGACACAAGGCCAGATGTTCTATAGTGACACTACATAAAGATGAGAAAGTTCTGGCGGCTCCGACTGTGAATGAAGAAATGAAAGATAATCCGCAGGTCCCAACTAGAGACGAGCCGGACGCCCCCTGATGAAGCCAGGGTGAAACGTGCATTGGGGCAGCAGGAGCGCACATCACACCATCGTGTCGGACACATAAGGAATTTCTTTTACCTTTCAGCAGTTATGATCTACCATTATGGCCGTGATTGTCATCTACGAGCCCTGCAGTGATATTAGCTGTATCTACTGTAATTACACAGATTTTTGTGTCCTCCATTGTGTCACTGAGTTTATTATAACACATATGTTTTAATTATAGGAATTGAATAAACTTTATATATTAAGAGATTCTACGCTCCTATTTGTTATCCTAGTAGTCTTTAAACAACCTTGTAATATATTTCTGGAGGGTGGGAAGAAATAGTAATATTGGAGGAAACCCGGGAGGAAAACAGACTCCATGGAGATAGCTTTATTTGGACCAAAGCACAGCAAACACAATGCTAACCACTCAGACATACTGATGGCAACAACACCTCGAGTCTAAACGTAGCAGGAGGGAGTATGGCGGCTCTAGTCTAAGCCTAGCAGGAAGGAGTATGGCGGCTCTAGTCTAAGCCTAGAAGGAGGGAGTATGGCGGCTCTAGTCTAAGCCTAGAAGGAGCGAGTATGGCAGCTCTGGTCTAAGCCTAGAAGGAGGGAGTATGGCGGCTCTAGTCTAAGCCTAGAAGGAGGGAGTATGGCGGCTCTAGTCTAAGCCTAGAAGGAGGGAGTATGGCGGCTCTGGTCTAAGCCTAGAAGGAGGGAGTATGGCGGCTCTAGTCTAAGCCTAGCAGGAAGGAGTATGGCGGCTCTAGTCTAAGCCTAGAAGGAGGGAGTATGGCAGCTCTGGTCTAAGCCTAGAAGGAGGGAGTATGGCGGCTCTAGTCTAAGCCTAGAAGGAGGGAGTATGGCGGCTCTAGTCTAAGCCTAGAAGGAGGGAGTATGGCGGCTCTAGTCTAAGCCTAGAAGGAGGGAGTATGGCGGCTCTGGTCTAAGCCTAGAAGGAGGGAGTATGGCGGCTCTAGTCTAAGCCTAGAAGGAGCGAGTATGGCAGCTCTGGTCTAAAGGTACCGTCACACTAAACGATATCACTAGCGATCCGTGACGTTGCAGCGTCCTGGCTAGCGATATCGTTTCGTTTGACACGCAGCAGCGATCAGGATCCTGCTGTGATGTCGCTGGTCGCTGAATAAAGTTCAGAACTTTATTTGGTCGTCCGATCGCCGTGTATCGTTGTGTTTGACACCAAAAGCAACGATACCAGCGATATTTTACACTGGTAACCAGGGTAAACATCGGGTTACTAAGCGCAGGGCCGCGCTTAGTAACCCGATGTTTACCCTGGTTACCAGCGTAAAATGTAAAAAAAACAAACAGTACATACTTACATGCGTCCCCCGGCGTCCGCTTCCCACACTGACTGAGCGCCGCAAAGTGAAAGTGAAAGCACAGCACAGCGGTGACGTCACCGCTGTGCCCTGCTACTGCCGGCGCTCAGTCATTGCAGGAAGCGGACGCCGGGGGACGCATGTAAGTATGTAGTGTTTGTTTTTTTTACATTTTACTCTGGTAACCAGGGTAAACATCGGGTTACTAAGCGCGGCCCTGCGCTTAGCAACCCGATGTTTACCCTGGTTACCCAGGGACCTCGGCATCGTTGGTCGCTGGAGAGCGGTCTGTGTGACAGCTCTCCAGTGACCAAACAGCGACGCTGCAGCGATCGGCATCGTTGTCGCTATCGCTGCAGCGTCGCTTAGTGTGACGGTACCTTAAGCCTAGAAGGAGGGAGTATGGCGGCTCTGGTCTAAGCCTAGAAGGAGGGAGTATGGTGGCTCTGGTCTATACCTAGAAGGAGGGAGTATGGCGGCTCTGGTCTATACCTAGCAGGACGGAGTATGGCAGCTCTGGTCTATACCTAGAAGGGGGGAGTATGGCAGCTCTGGTCTATACCTAGAAGGGGGGAGTATGGCAGCTCTGGTCTATACCTAGTAGGAAGGAGTATGGCAGCTCTGGTCTATACCTAGCAGGAGGGAGTATGGCAGCTCTGGTCTAAGCCTAGAAGGAGGGAGTATGGCGGCTCTGGTCTAAGCCTAGAAGGAGGGAGTATGGCGGCTCTGGTCTAAGCCTAGAAGGAGGGAGTATGGTGGCTCTGGTCTATACCTAGCAGGAGGGAGTATGGCGGCTCTGGTCTAAGCCTAGAAGGAGGGAGTATGGCAGCTCTGGTCTAAGCCTAGAAGGAAGGAGTATGGCGGCTCTGGTCTAAGCCTAGAAGGAGGGAGTATGGCGGCTCTGGTCTAAGCCTAGAAGGAGGGAGTATGGCAGCTCTGGTCTAAGCCTAGAAGGAGGGAGTATGGCGGCTCTGGTCTAAGCCTAGAAGGAGGGAGTATGGCGGCTCTGGTCTAAGCCTAGAAGGAGGGAGTATGGCAGCTCTGGTCTATACCTAGAAGGAGGGAGTATGGCGGCTCTGGTCTATACCTAGCAGGACGGAGTATGGCAGCTCTGGTCTATACCTAGCAGGAGGGAGTATGGCAGCTCTGGTCTATACCTAGAAGGGGGGAGTATGGCAGCTCTGGTCTATACCTAGTAGGAAGGAGTATGGCAGCTCTGGTCTATACCTAGCAGGAGGGAGTATGGCAGCTCTGGTCTAAGCCTAGAAGGAGGGAGTATGGCGGCTCTGGTCTAAGCCTAGAAGGAGGGAGTATGGCGGCTCTGGTCTAAGCCTAGAAGGAGGGAGTATGGCGGCTCTGGTCTAAGCCTAGAAGGAGCGAGTATGGCAGCTCTGGTCTAAGCCTAGAAGGAAGGAGTATGGCGGCTCTGGTCTAAGCCTAGAAGGAGGGAGTATGGCGGCTCTGGTCTAAGCCTAGAAGGAGGGAGTATGGCAGCTCTGGTCTAAGCCTAGAAGGAGGGAGTATGGCGGCTCTGGTCTAAGCCTAGAAGGAGGGAGTATGGCGGCTCTGGTCTAAGCCTAGAAGGAGGGAGTGTGGCAGCTCTGGTCTAAGCCTAGCAGGAGGGAGTATGGCGGCTCTGGTCTAAGCCTAGCAGGAGGGAGTATGGCAGCTCTGGTCTATACCTAGAAGGAGGGAGTATGGCGGCTCTGGTCTAAGCCTAGAAGGAGCGAGTATGGCAGCTCTGGTCTAAGCCTAGAAGGAGGGAGTATGGCGGCTCTGGTCTAAGCCTAGAAGGAGGGAGTATGGCAGCTCTGGTCTAAGCCTAGAAGGAGGGAGTATGGCGGCTCTGGTCTAAGCCTAGAAGGAGGAAGTATGGCGGCTCTGGTCTAAGCCTAGAAGGAGGGAGTGTGGCAGCTCTGGTCTAAGCCTAGCAGGAGGGAGTATGGCGGCTCTGGTCTAAGCCTAGCAGGAGAGAGTATGGCAGCTCTGGTCTATACCTAGAAGGAGGGAGTATGGCGGCTCTGGTCTAAGCCTAGAAGGAGCGAGTATGGCAGCTCTGGTCTAAGCCTAGAAGGAGGGAGTATGGCGGCTCTGGTCTAAGCCTAGAAGGAGGGAGTGTGGCAGCTCTGGTCTAAGCCTAGCAGGAGGGAGTATGGCGGTTCTGGTCTAAGCCTAGCAGGAGGGAGTATGGCAGGTCTGGTCTATACCTAGAAGGAGGGAGTATGGCGGCTCTGGTCTATACCTAGCAGGACGGAGTATGGCAGCTCTGGTCTATACCTAGCAGGAGGGAGTATGGCAGTTCTGGTCTATACCTAGAAGGGGGGAGTATGGCGGCTCTGGTCTAAACGTAGCAGGAGGGAGTATGGCGGCTCTGGTCTAAGCCTAGAAGGAGGGAGTATGGCGGCTCTGGTCTATACCTAGCAGGAGGGAGTATGGCAGCTCTGGTCTATACCTATCATGAAGGAGTATGGCAGCTCTGGTCTATACCTAGCATGAAGGAGTATTGCAGCTCTGGTCTATACCTAGCAGGAGGGAGTATGGCAGCTCTGGTCTATACCTAGCAGAAAAGAGTATGGCAGCTCTGGCCTAAGCCTAGCAGGAGGGAGTATGGCAGCTCTGGTCTATACATAGCAGGAAGGAGTATGGCAGCTCTGGTCTATACCTAGCAGGAGGGAGTATGGCAGCTCTGGTCTATACCTAGCAGGAGGGAGTATGGCAGCTCTGGTCTATACCTAGCAGAAAAGAGTATGGCAGCTCTGGCCTAAGCCTAGCAGGAGGGAGTATGGCAGCTCTGGTCTATACATAGCAGGAAGGAGTATGGCAGCTCTGGTCTAAGCCTAGCAGGAAGGAGTATGGCAGCTCTGGTCTATACATAGCAGGAAGGAGTATGGCAGCTCTGGTCTAAGCCTAGCAGGAGGGAGTATGGCAGCTCTGGTCTATACATAGCAGGAAGGAGTATGGCAGCTCTGGTCTAAGCCTAGCAGGAAGGAGTATGGCAGCTCTGGTCTATACCTATCATGAAGGAGTATGGCAGCTCTGGTCTAAGCCTAGAAGGAGGGAGTATGGCGGCTCTGGTCTAAGCCTAGAAGGAGGGAGTATGGCAGCTCTGGTCTATACATAGCAGGAAGGAGTATGGCAGCTCTGGTCTAAGCCTAGCAGGAGGGAGTATGGCAGCTCTGGTCTATACATAGCAGGAAGGAGTATGGCAGCTCTGGTCTAAGCCTAGCAGGAAGGAGTATGGCAGCTCTGGTCTATACCTATCATGAAGGAGTATGGCAGCTCTGGTCTAAGCCTAGAAGGAGGGAGTGTGGCAGCTCTGGTCTAAGCCTAGCAGGAGGGAGTATGGCGGCTCTGGTCTAAGCCTAGCAGGAGGGAGTATGGCAGCTCTGGTCTATACCTAGAAGGAGGGAGTATGGCGGCTCTGGTCTAAGCCTAGAAGGAGGGAGTGTGGCAGCTCTGGTCTAAGCCTAGCAGGAGGGAGTATGGCGGCTCTGGTCTAAGCCTAGCAGGAGGGAGTATGGCAGCTCTGGTCTATACCTAGAAGGAGGGAGTATGGCGGCTCTGGTCTAAGCCTAGAAGGAGCGAGTATGGCAGCTCTGGTCTAAGCCTAGAAGGAGGGAGTATGGCGGCTCTGGTCTAAGCCTAGAAGGAGGGAGTGTGGCAGCTCTGGTCTAAGCCTAGCAGGAGGGAGTATGGCGGCTCTGGTCTAAGCCTAGCAGGAGGGAGTATGGCAGGTCTGGTCTATACCTAGAAGGAGGGAGTATGGCGGCTCTGGTCTATACCTAGCAGGACGGAGTATGGCAGCTCTGGTCTATACCTAGCAGGAGGGAGTATGGCAGCTCTGGTCTATACCTAGAAGGGGGGAGTATGGCGGCTCTGGTCTAAACGTAGCAGGAGGGAGTATGGCGGCTCTGGTCTAAGCCTAGAAGGAGGGAGTATGGCGGCTCTGGTCTATACCTAGCAGGAGGGAGTATGGCAGCTCTGGTCTATACCTATCATGAAGGAGTATGGCAGCTCTGGTCTATACCTAGCATGAAGGAGTATTGCAGCTCTGGTCTATACCTAGCAGGAGGGAGTATGGCAGCTCTGGTCTATACCTAGCAGAAAAGAGTATGGCAGCTCTGGCCTAAGCCTAGCAGGAGGGAGTATGGCAGCTCTGGTCTATACATAGCAGGAAGGAGTATGGCAGCTCTGGTCTATACCTAGCAGGAGGGAGTATGGCAGCTCTGGTCTATACCTAGCAGAAAAGAGTATGGCAGCTCTGGCCTAAGCCTAGCAGGAGGGAGTATGGCAGCTCTGGTCTATACATAGCAGGAAGGAGTATGGCAGCTCTGGTCTAAGCCTAGCAGGAAGGAGTATGGCAGCTCTGGTCTATACATAGCAGGAAGGAGTATGGCAGCTCTGGTCTAAGCCTAGCAGGAGGGAGTATGGCAGCTCTGCTCTATACATAGCAGGAAGGAGTATGGCAGCTCTGGTCTCAGCCTAGCAGGAAGGAGTATGGCAGCTCTGGTCTATACCTATCATGAAGGAGTATGGCAGCTCTGGTCTAAGCCTAGAAGGAGGGAGTATGGCGGCTCTGGTCTAAGCCTAGAAGGAGGGAGTATGGCAGCTCTGGTCTATACATAGCAGGAAGGAGTATGGCAGCTCTGGTCTAAGCCTAGAAGGAGGGAGTATGGCGGCTCTGGTCTATACCTAGCATGAAGGAGTATTGCAGCTCTGGTCTATACCTATCATGAAGGAGTATGACAGCTCTGGTCTATACCTAGCAGGAGGGAATATGGCAGCTCTGGTCTAAGCCTAGCAGGAAGGAGTATGGTGGTTCTGGTCTATACCTAGCAGGAGGGAATGCAGCGCACCAGAGTCCTGGTTGCTGCAGTAATGTTATTCCTCCACCAGGGGGAGTGATATTACGTCTGGAGGCAATAAAGGATAACTCCTGTCCAGGTATCATGACACACCACACACTTCACACTCAAAGTCCACCAGGGGGAGCAAAGGTTCTATCTATTAGGCCACTCCTCACAGTTAGGTAAAACTGGTGGGTTGGTTAGGAAGTTAGATAGAAGCTGACTGGGCTTCGCACAGACAGTAAGATCCCGACGGAGTTTGGCAGAAGCTGGCTGGAGTGGGTTCCAGCCAGATCCAGACTGCAGTCTGTGGAGGACGAGGGTCCACGGAGCTGCGCTTGCCCCACGTGTGGCAGCATCCAAAGAGAGAGACATTGAAAGGAAGCGTGTTGTAGTGAGTGAGAAACGAAGGCATAGCAACAAGTGGATACCAGAGAGGATAGTAGACGAGAGGAGCTGCATCCTTCTGGTGCGCATTCTGGTAGCCAGAATACCGAAGGAGTAAAGTGCTCTACGCCATTGCTTCAGAGACTGGCAGGACAGTCAATTCCAAGTTGGCTGCCTGACCTTAATACCTAAGAAGACACGGTGGCAACTTGTGGGGGTCAGGGCGTCTCTAGGGTTTCTATAAACAAGCCTCAGGCCATCAGTCATACGGGTTTTGTTCTATCCGACCACCGGGAACAGAGAGAGAAGAGTAATAACAGTGAGGACTTCATTAGAGCTTAAGCAAGTGAGGACCTACTGTGTTACTGTGCGCATAGGAAGGCTATTGCATTCCACCTGGACAAGGGGACTCTGGATTTGCCTTCAGACCAGCCGGACCCTGCCTACCCTGTGATCCGGTGCCCAGGACTGTGGACGCTGAAGCCTTCAGTAAAAGGTAAAGAGACTGCAACCCTGTGTCCTCGTTCTTCACTGCACCTCTCACCATCCACCAACTACACTCTGGGAAGCCCTGGGGATACACTTCACCTGTTGGAAGTTATACCGTGTAGCTGCCATAACACCACCCCAGCGGACCCCTAAGCTGCGTCGGTCACCCTGACCGAATACCACAGGTGGCATCACGAACAATATCCCTTTAAAGACCTTATCCTTTTATTATGGACGTCCCTAGGGCCACGGACCGGGTCAGCCACCATGACATCCCCATCGAGAACCGAAGGACCCGGTGCCGAGTAACCCCTAGCCTTGGGGGGCGATCCAGGAGTATGGCAGCTCTGGTCTATACCATTCATGAAGGAGTATGGCAGCTCTGGTCTAAGCCTAGCAAAAAAGAGTATGGTGGCTCTGGTCTATACCTAGCAGGAGAGAGTATGGCAGCTCTGGTCTATACCTAGCATGAAGGAGTATGGCAGCTCTGGTCTAAGCCTAGCAGGAAGGAGTATGTTGGCTCTGTTCTATACCTAGCAGGAGGGAGTATGGCAGCTCTGGTCTATACCTAGCAGGAAGGAGTATGGCAGCTCTGGTCTATACCTAGCAGGAGGAAGTATGGCAGCTCTGGTCTATACCTAGCAGGAAGGAGTATGGCGGCTCTGGTCTATACCTAGCAGGAAGGAGTATGGCGGCTCTGGTCTATACCTAGCAGGACGGAGTATGGCAGCTCTGGTCTATACCTAGCAGGACGGAGTATGGCGGCTCTGGTCTATACCTAGCAGGAGGAAGTATGGCAGCTCTGGTCTATACCTAGCAGGAAGGAGTATGGCGGCTCTGGTCTATACCTAGCAGGAGGAAGTATGGCAGCTCTGGTCTATACCTAGCAGGACGGAGTATGGCAGCTCTGGTCTATACCTAGCAGGAGGAAGTATGGCAGCTCTGGTCTATACCTAGCAGGAGGAAGTATGGCAGCTCTGGTCTATACCTAGCAGGACGGAGTATGGCGGCTCTGGTCTATACCTAGCAGGAGGAAGTATGGCAGCTCTGGTCTATACCTAGCAGGAAGGAGTATGGCAGCTCTGGTCTATACCTAGCAGGAAGGAGTATGGCAGCTCTGGTCTATACCTAGCAGGAGGAAGTATGGCAGCTCTGGTCTATACCTAGCAGGAAGGAGTATGGCAGCTCTGGTCTATACCTAGCAGGAGGAAGTATGGCGGCTCTGATCTATACCTAGCAGGAAGGAGTATGGCGGCTCTGGTCTAAGCCTAGTAAGAAGGTGTATGGCGACTCTGGTCTAAGCCTAGCATGAAGGAGTATGGCAGCTCTGGTCTATACCTAGCAGGAGGGAGTATGGCGGCTCTGGTCTCAGCCTAGCAGGAAGGAGTATGGCGGCTCTGTTCTAAGCCTAGCAGGAAGGAGTATGGCGACTCTGGTCTATACCTAGCAGGAAGGAGTATGGCAGCTCTGGTCTCAGCCTAGCAGGAAGGAGTATGGCGGCTCTGGTCTATACCTAGCAGGAAGGAGTAAGGCGGCTCTGGTCTAAGCCTAGTAAGAAGGTGTATGGCGACTCTGGTCTAAGCCTAGCATGAAGGAGTATGGCGGCTCTGGTCTAAGACTAGAGGGAGGGAGTATGGCAGCTCTGGTCTATACCTAGCAGGAGGGAGTATGGCAACTCTGGTCTATTCCTAGCAGGAGGGAGTATTGGAGCTCTGGTCTATACCTAGCATGAAGGAGTATGGCGGCTCTGGTCTAAGCCTAGCAGGAAGGAGTATGGCGGCTCTGGTCTATACCTAGCATGAAGGAGTATGGCAGCTCTGGTCTAAGCCTAGTAAGAAGGTGTATGGCGACTCTGGTCTAAGCCTAGCAGGAAGGAGTATGGCGGCTCTGGTCTAAGCCTAGCAGGAAGGAGTATGGCGGCTCTGGTCTAAGCCTAGCAGGAAGGAGTATGGCGGCTCTGGTCTAAGCCTAGCAGGAAGGAGTATGGCGGCTCTGGTCTATACCTAGCAGGAGGGAGTATGGCAGCTCTGGTCTATACCTAGTAGGAAGGAGTATGGCGGCTCTGGTCTAAGCCTAGCAGGAGGGAGTGTGGCAGCTCTGCTCTAAGCCTAGCAGGAAGGAGTATGGCGGCTCTGGTCTAAGCCTAGCAGGAAGGAGTATGGCGGCTCTGGTCTAAGCCTAGCAGGAAGGAGTATGGCGGCTCTGGTCTAAGCCTAGCAGGAAGGAGTATGGCGGCTCTGGTCTATACCTAGCAGGAGGGAGTATGGCAGCTCTGGTCTATACCTAGTAGGAAGGAGTATGGCGGCTCTGGTCTAAGCCTAGCAGGAGGGAGTGTGGCAGCTCTGCTCTAAGCCTAGCAGGAAGGAGTATGGCAGCTCTGGTCTATACCTAGTAGGAGGGAGTATGGCAGCTCTGGTCTATACCTAGCAGGAGGGAGTATGGCGGCTCTGGTCTATACCTAGCAAGAAGGAGTATGGCGGCTCTGGTCTCAGCCTAGCAGGAAGGAGTATGGCGGCTCTGTTCTAAGCCTATCATGAGGGAGTATGGCGGCTTTAGTCTAAGCCTAGCAGGAAGGAGTATGGCGGCTCTGGTCTATACCTAGCAGGAAGGAGTATGGCAGCTCTGGTCTATACCTAGCAGGAAGGAGTATGGCAGCTCTGGTCTATACCTAGCAGGAGGGAGTATGGCGGCTCTGGTCTATACATAGCATGAAGGAGTATGGCGACTCTAGTATAAGCCTAGCAGGAAGGAGTATGTTGGCTCTGGTGTAAGCCTAGCAGGAAGGAGTATGGCGGTTTTGGTCTAAGCTTAGCCGGAAGGATTATGGTGGCTGTGGTCTATACCTAGCAGGAGGGAGTATGGCGACTCTAGTATAATCCTAGCAGGAAGGAGTATGTTGGCTCTGGTGTAAGCCTAGCAGGAAGGAATATGGCGGTTTTGGTCTAAGCTTAGCAGGAAGGAATATGGCGGTTTTGGTCTAAGCTTAGCAGGAAGGAATATGGCGGTTTTGGTCTAAGCCTAGCATTAAGGAGTATGGCGGCTCTGGGTAATATTCTGCCATATAGCCAGGTTAGTATCTCCTGGTACTGTCTGCCGGCGACCCAGCTGGGTCCTGGTTGTCTCCATGCCGGTGTCTTCTCGGAGGCACAGATAGTGTTTTCCTATACTTCATAATATGCAGTAGATTGTAAGGATGTTCTGTGCAGTAATCTGTATGTGAAGAACACTCTGAAGTCCTAAGAGCCACAAATGTCATAGGCGTCTCCTCCGCCGGCTCTCGTCTTTTCATGGACGTTCCCTACGCAGACTTTATTTGTATGCAGAATATCAACCAGTTGAGCGCTGCACCATTTACCACTGTTCCAACCACATTTTTTGAGTTTTTTCGTTAATGGGGTCAATTTTGTTCTAATTCGGATATTTAAAATGTTTTTTCCATCTTTTTGTCGTGATTCCGTGTTTTATTCCCATCTCAGTGTCATACTCTTTGTTTTTGTCTATTAGTGGGAGAAACGTGTCTGTTTTTCCCTTTTTTTAAAACTTTTTTATGAACACAATTAAAATACATTTCAAAACATATTTCCTTTTCTGTAGCAATTACCGTACGGCTCTTTATTGGACACATTTTGGTTTTTTTGCAATTAAGGTGGGGGTCGTAACAGTGATTTAGATACACAGTGGCTTTATTTTTTTTCCTGCTTTTTCATTTTTTTTTAAATTTATTTTACACATTGTGACCCCCATAAATTGCTAATAGATAGTGATGAGCGAACGTGCTTAGATACGATGTTATGCGATCGGATGCTATCAGACCACTCGGTTGCTTTTAACATTTAAATCCTTTTTTAATCAGATTTTCCCTGTAACTTGGCCTGGTCTATGAGCCCCAGTTACAGAAGGGCAGGCTCCTGTCTGCATTGTGCTGATTGTGCCTACACCGAGCAGCTCCACAAGCGCAGGGTGAGGACGAGGCGGCATTATACTACTGTATACAGAAAGGCAGGAACAGTAATAAGCGGTCTCTGCGTTCTTTATAGGGGTTTGCTTGCCTCGGACAGCCGGATCTTGTGAAGTTAAGCGACTACACTCTGTCATATTTTGGACAGTCACTAAGAAGCAAAGTGCGGACCACCCAGGTGTCACCACCTTAGTTATTACAAAATGTAACCACGACTTTCTGCCAATTTTCATTTTTGTTCTTTTGTTTTTCCCTCCGCTCCTTCCAAGAGCCACAACTTTTCCACTGATGAGAACTTTGCTTTTTGCAAGACTATTTGTAGTTTTCAGTGATGCCACATATAATGTACTGAGAAACACGGGAATAAATCCTGTGTGGGTTGTTAGAAGGACAAAGTCTGACACAGAGCGTCTCTGATGTTCTCTGAGGGTTTTCGATGCTTATTTGGGGTTTATGTCCTAGACCATGTAATGGGAATCGGCAGTGCACGCAGCCCGGCGGCCTCACCTTCTTGCCGGCTCTTTGCAGGAAGTTGGCCATTGTCCTCACGTTGCTGGAGAACCTCTGTAAGGATAGGTTTATTCGGCATTGGGAGATGAACATGGTCACTTTGGGAGCAGAGTCGAGGAGCAGGGTAAATCCTCGCTGGATCTCCGCTTCTTGCTGAGATGTCTGTTAGGAAACAAAAGCATCTTTGTGATTCCATTGTAACGTGCGTTGTACAGATTGTGTCATCATTAATGCAGAACGGTGCAGGTGGTGGATCTGCCCCATATATTCCTCCCCGATATCAGCACTATGAAGCCACCGCTCACTTTCAGACAGATTATGGGACACATTTTGTTCCGGTCTTGGCTCTGAAGGTTACATCACAGCTAGTGATGAGCAAGTATACTCGTTACTCTGGTGGTCTCTGAGTATTTGTTAGTGTTCGGAGATTTAGCTTTCATCACGGCAGCTGAATGATTTACAGCTACTAGCCAGGCTGAGTACATGTGGGAGTTGCCTGGTTGTTAGGGAATCCCCACATGTAATCAAGCTGGCTAGAAGCTGTAAATCATTCAGCTGCTGCAAGGAAAACTAAATCTCCGAACACTAACAAATACTCAGAGATCACCAGAGCAAAGAGTGTACTCGCTCATCACTAGTCACAGCCCTTCCTGTCACCATGTCTGTAAGGGTATGTGCACACGTCAGGATTTCTTGCAGAAATTTCCTGCAGAAAACCGGAAATTTTCTGCAAGAAATCCACTTTTTTTTTTTTGCGTTTTTTTCCTGTTTTTTTCGCGTCTTTTTTAGCATTTTGCAAGCGTAATTAGCTTTCAGAATGCTAAAACTGACTGACAGGTTGGTCACACTTGTCAAACATAGTGTTTGACAAGTGTGACCAACGTTTTACTATAGATGCAGCTTATGCAGCATCTATAGTAAAAGATAGAATGTTTAAAAATAATAAAAAAAATAAAAAAATGGTTATACTCACCCTCTGCAGACAGCCGATGTCCTCAGTGGCGTCCGTTCCTAGATGGTGTGGTTCAGGACCTTCGATGACGTTGCGGTCACATGACCGGTCTCGCGACCAATCACAAGACAGCGACGTCATCGCAGGTCCTGAACCACACCATCTTTAGGAACCGAAGCGGCTGCATGCACCGCTGAGAGGCGGGAAGACTCCGGGGGCCATCGAAGGTGAGTATATCACTATTTTTTATTTTAATTCTTTTTTTTTTACCAATTATACGGTGCCCAGTCCGTGGAGGAGAGTCTCCTCTCCTCCACCCTGGGTACCAACCGCACATAATCTGCTTACTTCCCGCATGGTGTGCACAGCCCCGTGCGGGAAGTAAGCAGATCAATGCACTCCTAGGTGTGCGGAATCCCTGCAATTCCGCATTTTTAATGAACATGTTGCTTTTTTTTCCGCAATGCGATTTTTTCGCGGAAAAAAATGCAACATTTGCACAAAAAATGCGGAATACACTGTAAATAATAGGAGGCATATGTTAGCATTTTTTTCGCGTTTTTATCACGTTTTTATAGCGAAAAAACGTGAAAAAAACGCGAAAAATACTGAACGTGTGCACATGGCCTAACAGCGTGTCCCTCCCCCGACCTGTGTCCCTGGACTGCCATGTAATCAGGCTTGAGTCAACAACCAGTAGGGGGAGCCCTCCCTCCTCCATTGAAGGTTGGATCCCAGGACACAGAACAATAGACCATACCTCCCAACTTTTGAAGATGGGAAAGAGGGACAAAGTTAGGGGCGCGCTTCGCGTGCCGCGGCAAATTTTAGGCCACGCCTCTGACCACACCCATTCATAATTAGTCACACCCATATCCACGTCCCAACCACACCCATTTAGCACTGCTGATCACACTGTTTCATATACAATAGTTATAAACAAAAAAATATGGCCACACAGTGCTCCATACCGTATAATGACCACACATGATGCCCCATACTGTATAATGGCCACACATGACGCTCCATACTGTATAATGGCCACACATGACGCTCCATACTGTATAATGGCCACACATGATGCTCCATACTGTATAATGGCCACACATGACGCTCCATACTGTATAATGGCCACACATGATGCTCCATATTGTATAATGACCGCACATGATGCTCCATACTGTATAATGACTGCACATGATGCTCCATACTGTATAATGGTCACACATGATGCTCCATACTGTATAATGGCCACACATGATGCTCCATATTGTATAATGGCCACACATGATGCTCCATATTGTATAATGACCGCACATGATGCTCCATACTGTATACTGGCTGCACATGATGCTCCATATTGTATAATGACTGCACATGATGTTCCATACTGTATAATGGCCACACATGATGCTCCATACTGTATAATGGCCACACATGATGCTCCATACTGTATAATGACCGCACATGATGCTCCATATTGTATAATGACCGCACATGATGCTCCATACTGTATAATGGCCACACATGATGCTCCATACTGTATGATGACCACACATGATGCTCCATACTGTATAATGACCGCACATGATGCTCCATACTGTATGATGACCACACATGATGCTCCATACTGTATGCTGGCTGCACATGATGCTTCATACTGTATAATGACCGCACATGATGCTGCATACTGTATAATGACCGCACATGATGCTCCATACTGTATAATGGCCACAGTTCTCCATACTGTATAATGACATACAGGCACGCAGCTCACACACACGCTCACACACATGCACACGCACACAGCTCACACACACGCAGCACACACACAGCTCACACACATGCAGCATCACACACACAGTATCACACATACACACGCAGCATCACAAACGCAGCTCACAAACACATGCAGCTTTGACACAAATGCATCACATACGCAGCCATCACACACACACACAGCCATCACACACACACGCAGTCATCACACACACACATGCAGCCATCACACACACACGCAGCCATCACATACACACACGCAGCCATCACACACACACACACACGCAGCCATCACACACACACACGCAGCCATCACACACACACGCAGCCATCACACACACACGCAGCCATCACACACACACGCAGCCATCACACACACACACGCAGCCATCACACACACACGCGCAGCCATCACACACACACGCGCAGCCATCACACACACACACGCAGCCATCACACACACACGCAGCCATCACACACACACACGCAGCCATCACACACACGCAGCCATCACACACACACACACACCCAGCCATCACACACACACACGCAGCCATCACACACACACACACGCAGCCATCACACACACACAGCCATCACACACACACACGCAGCCATCACACACACACACACACCCAGCCATCACACACACACACGCAGCCATCACACACACACACAGCCATCACACACACACGCAGCCATCACACACACACACGCAGCCATCACACACACACCCAGCCATCACACACACACACAGCCATCACACACACACACACCCAGCCATCACACACACACACACAGCCATCACACACACACACACGCAGCCATCACACACACACGCAGCCATCACACACACACGCAGCCATCACACACACACACGCAGCCATCACACACACACACGCAGCCATCACACACACACCCAGCCATCACACACACACACAGCCATCACACACACACACACCCAGCCATCACACACACACACACACAGCCATCACACACACACACCCAGCCATCACACACACCAGATACCTCATACACACATGACACACACACAAATGCAGCATCACACACACACAATGACACACACATGCAGCATCAGACACACACACACATCTCACACACACACACACACATCACACACACACACACACACACAATCTCCTCTGTGTTGCAGGGGCGGCTGATCTGGCCATGTGCACTGCAGCTCTTCAGTTTCTCCGGCTGCTCACAGCTCTGCACTGTCCCGGCACCTCCCCCGTCTCTCCTTCTCTGCCGGGATAGCAGCTAAGAGCAGGAGAAGCCGGAGCTCCGTGCACACACAGGAGGTAGTGAGTCGCTGACCTCTCATCTTGATCGCTGCTGGCTCTCTGCCTCAGCGTGGCAGCGCCGCACACACAGAGGGCGGGGGGGGGGGGGGGGGGCGGGATCAGTCGGGAAGAGACCCAGCATGTATAAGAAAAAAAAAACAGCCACAAACCTAAGCTACTCAGGTGCCGCCCCCTGCATTGTCCCCGCCCTAGGCACGTAGTGCGGGACATTAGTGTCCCGCCCGGGATCCCGAGGCTGACTGTCAAAATCAGGACAGTCCCGCGGGATCCGGGACGGTTGGGAGGTATGCAATAGACTCATGTGTTGGCTGATTCAGTTGTGAGGTGACTTGCAAAGGGCTCGGATCTTATGCTGAGGCGAGATCCTGGTGCCCGTGTGTGGAGGGTTAAAAGCTGCCACGTTGGACTGTGTTGTGGCCCTTATCTGCTGGAGCCATTGAATTCACTCAAGGACTATTTGTATTTCCCTGGCGTCGGATTGCTGGGTGGCACCCCGGATCTGCTCCCTTTGTGAGGATTCATTGTGGACTCATTGCGGATGCTACAGAATTACTTTTATTATTGTTGTCCCAGTTCCCTGTTCCGATAAATCTTGTTGGATTGTTTATTGGCCTGGTGTCTCTTTCTGCTCTGTCGCATACCCCGTCACAATGTCCCTGTCATCAGAGTAAGTGCCAGGATTGTGACAATTAGCCTCATGCCAGGTCCGGCAACTTTTTTTTGTTTGCCGAGTAATTACTTTTTCTACTTCTCTAGTAATATTCCATCATTTCGTCCGCCATTTGTCAGCACAACATGGTTTCCAGGCACCAGTGGTATGAAGCCCCCGCCAGAGCCATGTTGGTTCTCCTGACAAGACCCGGGCTGAGCTTCCTAGGAGATGCTTCCTAGGAGACTGTGGTTGACACTGTATACAGCATTATCACAGCATTACAGTATATGGTTTCTGGTGATCGCAGGCGACAGGACAATAAATCTATGATCACAAGTGTGAAAAGCTGCTCTAAACCAACCGGCAAACGTTGTATAGAGAAAGAAACCCAAAATGTCACAATTGTATCATCCGATCTCAGACCTCCCTAAAAGGTACAACATAAAGCAAAACAACACATGTACCCCAAGGTGGCGTAAATATGTAAAGGTGGAGTAAATATGTAAAGGTGGAGTAAATATGTAAAACAGGAGTAAATATGTAAAGGTGGAGTAAATATGTAAAGATGCAGTAAATATGTAAAGATGCAGTAAATATGTAAAGGTGGAGTAAATATGTAAAACAGGAGTAAATATGTAAAGGTGGAGTAAATATGTAAAGGTGGAGTAAATATGTAAAGGTGGAGTAAATATGCAAAAGAGGAGTAATTATTTAAAGGTGCAGCAAATATGTAAAAGAGGATTAAATATGTAAAAGCGCAGTAAACATGTAAAGGTGGAGTAAATATGTAAAGGTGGAGTAAATATGTAAAACAGGAGTAAATATGTAAAGGTGGAGTAAATATGTAAAGATGCAGTAAATATGTAAAGGTGGAGTAAATATGTAAAACAGGAGTAAATATGTAAAGGTGGAGTAAATATGTAAAGGTGCAATAAATATCTAAAGGCGCAGTAAATATGTAAATGTATAGTAAATATGTAAAAGCGCAGTAAACATGTAAAGGTGGAGTAAATATGTAAAGGTGGAGTAAATATGTAAAACAGGAGTAAATATGTAAAAGAGGAGTAAATATGTAAAGGTGCAATAAATATCTAAAGGCGCAGTAAATATGTAAATGTATAGTAAATATGTAAAGGCGCAATAAATATGTAAAGGAGGAGTAAATATGTAAAGGTGTAATAAATATTTAAAGGCAGAGTAATGACATCCTTCCCTCACTGACGTCAGCAAGCGGAAAAACTTTCCCACACCGCTCGCAGTTACTTCAGTGAGGTGAATGCAGTGCCCCAGAGTCCTGGTCGTTGCAGTAATGTCATTCTTCCACCAGGGGGAGTGATATTACGTCTGATGGTACTAAAGGAGTTCATCTTTCCAGGTATCACAAACCATACACCACACTTCACACTCCAGTCCACCAGGGGGAGCCATGCTCCTATCTAGTAGGGCACTCCTCACAGAAGGGTAAAACTGTTGGGCTGGATAGAAAGTGAGAGAGACGCTGGCTGGGCTTGGCCCAGTCAAGACCTGTCAGGCAGACAGGGGGAAAGGAGGAACATCTGAGCTGCAGACAGTGGGTCCCTGTCAGGGGTGGGATCCTGACAGAGGCCTAGCGAGACAGAAAGCTACGGAGCTGCGCCTGCCCCACGTGCGGCAGCATCCTAAGAAAGGACATGAAGGGAAGTGTATTGTAGAGAGTGAGAAACGAAGTCACACCACAAGGAGATAACACCAGGAGGAGTTCTGCCCCGAGATCGGCAGCCTCCTTCTGAGGCGCGTATCCGGTGGCCGGAACACCGAGGGAGTTATTGACTCTACGTATTACTCCAGAGACTGGCAGGACAGTCAATTCCAAGTTGGCTGCCCGACCTTAATACCTAGGAGACATGGAGGCAAATTGTGGGGGTCGGGGCGTCTCTAGGGTCCCTATAAACAAGCCTCAGGCCATCCCCGTCATAGGGGTTGTCCTATCCATACCATCTGGGGGACAGAGAGAGAGAACCTCAGAAACATCTAGAAAGGTTGTGAGGACTATCCCGTGGTGCTCAGCAGGGAGGTACTACAACACACAGGCGCTAGTAGGAAGGCTACTGATTTCCACCTGGCTAAGGGAATTCTGGATGTGCCTCCGGACCGGCCGGACTCCATCTGCCCTGTGAGCAGTACTCTGGACTGTGGACGCTGAAGTCTTCAGTAAAAGGTAAAGAGACTGCAACCTTGTGTCCTCGTTATTCACTGCGCCTTACAACGTCCTCCATCACCACCTACACACTGGGAAGCCCTGGGGACACACTTCACCTGTGGGAAGGTATACCATCTAGCTGCCATAACATCACCCCAGTGGACCCCTAGCAGCGTCGGTCACCCTGACCGAATACCACAGGTGGCGTCACAAACACTAGACAAACTTCACCCTTTTAATTGGGCGCCCCTCGAAGGGCCACGGACCGGGTTGGGCCACCGTGATATCCCCAGAACCGAGAGGGACCCGGTACCGAGTACCCCATTGCTGTTAACGTGGGGGCACTCCATGAACACAGTTTATTGGCTATTAACTCTGCTCAGCTTCCTCATGACACCGCGAGGCACGGATGCTGTTCAAGCACGCGCAGCTCAGTGTCTCTGCTGGCTGGTAGGCTGAATGCTTGAATCATGCCACCTTTAAGGCTACGTTCACATTTGCGGCCAGCGCCGCAGCGTCGGGCGCCGCAGCGGCGCCGCATGCGTCATGCGCCCCTATATTTAACATGGGGGCGCATGGACATGCGACGCACTTGCGTTTTGCGCCGCATGCGTCGCTGCGGCGCCCGCGTCGGGGCGCAGAGGACGCAGCAAGTTGCATTTTTGCTGCGTCCAAATTCAATGAAAAAAACGACGCATGCGGCGCAAAACGCAGCGTTGTGCATGCGTTTTGCTGCGTTTTTGTTTGCGTTGTGCGCTGCGGCGCCGACGCTGCGGCGCACAACGCAAATGTGAACGTAGCCTAAGCAAGTCACCTAGATATATCAGACCTAGGCTCGTCAAGGGACAAATGGATTATCTTCTCGTCGGATGGGTGAGGAATATGGTTAATTTTTTTTCTTTTGTAGACAACACAGACATCACAGAATTATCTTTACGTCGGACAGGTGAGGGATATGGTTGTTTATTATTTTTGGTCTTTTAACCCCTTCATGACCTTGGGATTTTCCGTGTTCGTTTTTCACTCCCCTCCTTCTCAGAGACATAACTTTTTTATTTTTCTGTCAATATGGCCATGTGAGGGCTTATTTTTTGCGGGAGAAGTTGCACTTTTGAACAACATCATTGGTTTTACCATGTCGTGTACTAGAAAACGGGAAAAAAATTCCAAGTGCGGTGAAATTGCAAAAAAAGTGCAATCCCACGCTTGTTTTTTGTTTGGCTTTTTTAATAGGTTCACTAAATGCTAAAACTGGCCTGCCATTATGATTCTCCAGGTCATTACGAGTTCATAGACACCAAACATGTCTAGGTTCTTTTTTACCTAAGTGGTGAAAAAAAATTCCAAACTTTGCTAAAAAAAAAAAATAAAAAAAATATTGCGCCATTTTCCGATACTCGCAGCGTCTCCATTTTTCATGATCTGGGGTCGGTTGAGGGCTTATTTTTTGTGTGCCGAGCTGGCGTTTTTAATGATTTCAATTTGGTGCAGATACGTTCTTTTGATCGCCCGTTATTGCATTTTAATGCAATGTTGCGGCAACCAAAAAAACATAATTCTGGCGTTTCTATTTTTTTTCCCGCTACGCCGTTTAGCGATCAGGTTAATGCTTTTTTTTATTGATAGATCGGGCGATTCTGAACGCGGAGATACCAAATATGTGTAGGTTTGATTTTTTTTTTATTGATTTATTTTGATTGGGGCAAAGGGGGGTGATTTAAACTGTTATATTTTTTTTATTTTTTTCACATTTTTTTTTACTTTTTTTTTTTACTTTTGCCATGCTTCAATAGCCTCCATGGGAGAAGCTGGCACAACGCGATCAGCCCTGCTACATAGCAGCGATCTGCTGTTCGCTGCTATGTAGCTGAAAATGAGGTGTGCTGTGAGCACCGACCACAGGGGGGCGCTCACAGCCACCGGCGATCAGTAACCATAGAGGTCTCAAGGACCTCTATGGTTACAATGGAGAAGCATCGCCGACCTCCGATCATGTGACGGGGGTCGGCGATGCGCTCATATCCGGACGCCCGGACGGATGCGGTAGTTAAATGCCGCTGTCTGCGTTTGACAGCGGCATTTAACTAGTTAATAGCGGCGGGTGAATCGCAATTTCACCCGCCGCTATTGCGGGCACATGTTAGCTGTTCAAAACAGCTGACATGTCCCGGCTTTGATGCAGGCTCACCGCGGAGCCCTGCATCAAAGCAGGGGAGCTGACCTCGGACGTACTATCCCGTACAAGGTCAGTAAGGGGTTAAAGAGAACATAGGCTTCAGTGGATTAGGCCTAAAGGTGAGTATAACTTTGTTTCATTATTTTTATTTAAAAAAGGAGTCTGTGTCTTTATTTCAATTAAAGGACTTTATTTTGGGAGTTTTTTATTTACGATATGACTTTGGGGTTAGTAATGGGGGCATCTTAGAGGCACCTCTCCATTACTAATCCCTGGGCTTGAAGTCCCCTGGCAAAATAAAGTTGACATCAACACCATTACTATCATTCCGCTTGGCACTGTACCAGATCACAAGGGAAGAGTGGAGGTGCCAGATCTTATGGATGCGCAATTTCTGGTCCAGCTGAGATATGATGTTTTTGAATCTGGGAAAGGGCAATTTCCATGGATTCTTCCTAGCCTATTAATATCAGCCCACAACTGTCTGCCTAGCCTTTGCTGGCTATTAAATATAGGGTGACCCTACATTATTTTTTGAGGAGGCCCCCATTTTATTAACTACAAAAGGCTAAGTATACAGCTGTGACTTGATATTAATAGCTTGGGTACATCCATGTTTATTTACCTTTACCCAGACTATAAACATCTGCCCCAGCTGTCTGCTTTACCACAGCTGGTTATTAAAATTTTTGGGAATCACATGCCATTTTTATGTAATTTATTGATTGATTAGTTAAATTCATGTACAGTAACTTGCATACGCAGAGTGCTAATTATTTATGTCACTCACATATTTGTAGCTATTATCTATCTAACCTATATACACTGTGTTCCAAATTATTATGCAAATTGGATTTAAGTGTGAGAAAGATTTAATTGTTTTGTTTTTCAAATAAACTCGTGGATGGTATTGTGTCTCAGGGCTCAAAGTATCACTGAAATCAATCTTAAACACATGGGATAATTGGTTTTCCAGATGATTCTAATTAAAGGAAAAATACTTAAAAATGATGTTCCACATTATTAAGCAGGTCACAGTTTTCAAGTAACATGGGAAAGAAAAAGTATCTCTCTGCTGCCGAAAAGCATCAAATAGTGCAATGCCTTGGTGAAGGGATGAAAACATTAGAAATTTCCCGAAAACTTAAGCGTGATCATCGTACTGTTAAGAGATTTGTGGCTGTATCTGAGCACAAATGTGTTTATGCTGATAAAGGCATAATGAGGAAGATTTCTGCCAGGCAAGTTCATCGGATTAAGAGAGCAGCTGCTAAAAAGCCATTACAAAGCAGCAAACAGATATTTGAAGCTGCTGGTGCCTCTGGAGTCCCTCGAACCTCAAGGTGTAGGATCCTTCAAAGGCTTGCTGTGGTGCATAAACCTACTATTCGGCCACCTCTAAACAGTGTTCACAAGCAGAAATGGTTGCAGTGGGCCCACACATACATGAAGACTAATTTCCAAACAGTCTTTTTTACTGATAAGCATTGAGCAACCCTGGATGGTCCAGATGGATGGAGTAGTGGATGGTTGGTGGATGGCCACCATGTCCCAACAAGGCTGCAACGACAGCAAGGAGGTGGAGGAGTCATGTTTTGGGCCGGAATCATGGAGAAACAGCTGGTAGGGTCCTTTAAGGTTCCTGAAGGTGTGAAAATGACCACTGCAAAGTATATAGAGTTTCTGACTGACAACTTTCCTCCATGGTCTAAAAAGCAGAAACATCAGGAGCAAAATCATCTTCATGCTGACAATGCCCCATCTCATGCTGCAAAGAAAACCTCTGAGTCATTGGCTGCTATGGGCATAAAAGGAGATAAACTCATGGTGTGGCCACCATCTTCCCCTGACCTCAGCCCTATAGAGAACCTTTGGAGTATCATCAAGCAAAAGATCTATGAGGGTGGGAGGCCGTTCACATCAAAACAGCAGCTCTGGGAGAGAAGAAATACAAGCAGAAACTCTCCAAAAACTCACAAGTTCAATGGATGCAAGAATTGTGAAGGTGATATCAATGAAGGGTTCCTATGGTAACATGTAACTTGGCCTGTTAGGAGGTTTTGGAGTTAAATAGCTTTTTGTTCAGTGAATGTGACCTTCTAATGCTGCAAATTCAACAAATGAGACTTTTCAGTTCTTTAAAACATATCAAATGTTTAGAAATTGTACTGTGCCTAATAATTTGGAACAGTGCATTTTGAGTTTTAATTCATTGTGGAGATTATACTGTTATCATTGGGAGGTTTCTTCAATAAAATTCGATGTATAATCTAACGGGTGATGACTTTTATTAGACTGACTGTCATTTGCCCCAACCTTTTAGGAAAATCTGAGAAAAATGTAATTTGCCTAATAATTTGGAACATGGTGTATTGTGATGCAGTGACCCCTGTAACAGGTAGGGGGCGCTGCATGGTCTCTCCAGTATACGCATATTGAGGCCATGGGTATGCATGGATGTGGTAGCGAGACAGTGTCCGGCATTGTGGTTAATGGGAGGTATGTGTCACAGGGATGGATGCTCCGAGATGCAACCCGGAGTATCTTGTCATTAGAGCACGTAAGCACTGAAGATGTCATTTAGTGCACCTGGGTCCGGGTTGCGGGTAGCTATGAGAGATGGGAGGGTCTGGCTACCCACATACCTCACCACTGGGTGAGGGCACTCACTGTACCTTTTTTCCCTGCAGGAGTATGAGGACCTGCAGTGATGTCATGATCACGTGATCAGCCCATGTGATATACCTCACCTATGGGGAGTGGTTACAAGGTACATAATATGACCAGAGTGTGGGTCACATGTCCCTGTGTATGTTCCTGTGTTGGAAGACCTGGGAGTAGGCTTCCTGGAAAGCACATGTTGGTGTTGGGAGGTCCTGGGAGGAGGACCGGATCCCTGTGCAGCGTGGGAGGTCCTGGGAGTAGGACCGGATCCCTGAGCAGCGTGGGAGGTCCTGGGAGTAGGACCGGATCCCTGAGCAGCGTGGGAGGTCCTGGGAGTAGGACCGGATCCCTGAGCAGCGTGGGAGGTCCTGGGAGTAGGACCGGATCCCTGAGCAGTGTGGGAGGTCCTGGGAGTAGGACCGGATCCCGGAGCAGCGTGGGAGGTCCTGGGAGTAGGACCGGATCCCTGAGAAGCGCACAGTGAAACTGTGTGGGGAAGCTACAGTCCTCCGGTGGGTCTGGACTGACTGATGTGTGCCGCCCAGGCAAGTTGGTGATCCCCGTGGGCAGCTTTCCCAGTGGACTGACAAGGAGTCAGCAGGTGGAGCAGGAGCTCCCATAAGGTACCTCCACAGACTGTTGGTACTTGTGTCATGAACTGTGTGGTAACCCACGGCAACTGGTCAGAGAGGACCAGTGTGTTTAGTTGCCACAGACTAAGGATCTGAGACTTGATGTGATGTCCTGTTCAGTGTGTAAATGGACTGCTCATGATGGTTTATGAGGCTTAATAAACCGAATGGACTGCTTTGTTTGAAAAACCCGTGCCCGTGTGCTGAATATTGTGGCCAAGCGAGTGTCCCCCAATACACTCAGTAAGAGCAATCTTACAATATCTATGCACTGAAGAATATTTTCTTTGAAAACTATCTTTGTTACCTGGAGAATTCCATTATGTAACAGCTAATGTTAAAATGGTATTGCATATGGACGTCATACAGACGCTGGGTGAGAAAAATCACTTTGTACTTGCATGAAAATCGCGTGCCACTTTTCCGACTTTTCAATGACAACATGGGAGCCACTCTATTCTCACTGATGGGTACGAGCCCTGACTCCTCCTCTCATTGTGCCGTCCGCCGAACTGAAGCAGATTCATCAGGGCCACTTCAGTTTTGAGCGGCCTCATTATCTACTGATTCACAATAGTATCCACATCTCTTCTGATAATAGACAGGACGCTCTGTAGATTTCCTACAAATTCTGCATTATAAGAAGATTCAGGGAAAAATATTATCCTTCTAGATTGTGGCCCGATTCTAACGCAACGGGTCTTCTAGAATATGCATCATGTCCCCGTAGTATATGGACAATGATGATTCCAGAATTCGCAGCAGACTGTGCCCGTCGCTGATTGGTCGAGGCAACCTTTATGACATCATCGTCGCCATGGCAACCATTATGACATCTACGTCGATACTGTGCCCATTGCTGATTGGTCAAGGCCTGGCGGCCTCGACCAATCAGAGACGCGGGATTTCCATTATGACATCATCGTCGCCATGCTGTGCCCGTCTCTGATTGGTCGAGGCCTGGCGGCCTCGACCAATCAGAGACGCGGGATTTCCAGGACAGAAAGACAGACAGACAGACAGACGGAAAAACCCTTAGACAATTATATATATAGATTCACAGCAGAAACCTCGATCCGAGAAAACATGCTGGAAAGCATGGACCACTTCCTGCTTCATTGTCCCTTCAACACAGAGGTGTACAACAGGGTGGGCGCCTTCATTGGCTGGTCTCGGCTGGCCGGTCTCTCCTATGCGGAATGGGCCTATGGAGCATTCAGAGACCTGGGTGGTCGGGACCGCTGCACCTTATTTCTAGTTAGCGCAGTGGTTAGGTATCACACGTGGAACGCACGGTGCTTAGTATCGACGCAATGAAAAATCCTCCCAGTGGACGATGTGTTTAGGACCATACTCGGTGACCTGGTGAAGGTGCGCTCTCTGGAGTATGGGAGACTGGGCGCACGGAGGGCCGCGCTCCTCTGGAGGGGCTTTTCTTTTAGTGTGCCCTAGTCTGGTCATCTCCTTTCCTGGTGGTGGGCTGCTGCTGACACTGTAGATGTTTGTTTTGTTTGATCATTATACAGTGATGTAGGGCTGCAGGCGCCGAACTTGGGCTTCGTGAGTTGTGATTATTGTGGTGTGTGCTGCTGTATATATTGTATATATTGTATATGGGGATATAGAATTGGGTGTAGGTATTAGGTTGGGTGGTGGGAAAAGGGGGGAGGTGGGATTATCTTGTGGGTCTATGGGACACCGGGTTGTTTGGGGGAAAACTGGCACTGCCTGATCTGGCCTATGGACGTTGGACATGGACTGAGGCATGAGACGCAGGACCAGCTCTCAGGTCAGTGCGGGGGGTTGGGAATGGAGGATAGCTTGTAGTATTGTATATATTTGTTTAATTTGTAGTTATTTTATTTATACATATATATATATATATATATATATATATATATATATATATATATATATATATATATATATATATATATATATATATATATAAAAAAAAGTGTGTGTATAGTCTTTGTTTGCGATTGTTTATTTCTTTTTGTTTAGTTTGGTGACCAGAAGGTGTAAGTACTTAATGTTAGTTATTATTGGTTATTATTCTGTATATATAATATGTGTGAGAGGAGAGGATGAGCGGCTGGACCAGTGTTCATTATACTGATTATTTTCTGGCTAAATTTTTTTATTATGGTTTCCGCTATTATTATTGTTATGTTTTTCATTTTTATAATAAAAGATCTACAGGATGTAACTCAGGATCAGTAATGTAATGTATGTACACAGTGACTGCACCAGCAGAATAGTGAGTGCAGCTCTGGAGTATAATACAGGATGTAACTCAGGATCAGTAATGTATGTACACAGTGACTGCACCAGCAGAATAGTGAGTGCAGCTCTGGAGTATAATACAGGATGTAACTCAGGATCAGTAATGTAATGTATGTACACAGTGTCTGCAGCAGCAGAATAGTGAGTGCAGCTCTGGGGTATAATACAGGATGTAACTCAGGATCAGTAATGTAATGTATGTACACAGTGACTGCACCAGCAGAATAGTGAGTGCAGCTCTGGAGTATTATACAGGAGGTAACTCAGGATCAGTAATGTAATGTATGTACACAGTGACTGCACCAGCAGAATAGTGAGTGCAGCTCTGGGGTATAATACAGGAGGTAACTCAGGATCAGTAATGTAATGTATGTACACAGTGACTGCAGCAGCAGAATAGTGAGTGCAGCTCTGGGGTATAATACAGGAGGTAACTCAGGATCAGTAATGTAATGTATGTACATAGTGACTGCACCAGCAGAATAGTGAGTGCAGCTCTGGAGTATAATACAGGATGTAACTCAGGATCAGTAATGTAATGTATGAACACAGTGACTGCAGCAGCAGAATAGTGAGTGCAGCTCTGGGGTATAATACAGGATGTAACTCAGGATCAGTAATGTATGTACACAGTGACTGCACCAGCAGAATAGTGAGTGCAGCTCTGGGGTATAATACAGGATGTAACTCAGGATCAGTAATGTAATGTACGTACACAGTGACTGCACCAGCAGAATAGTGAGTGCAGCTCTGGGGTATAATACAGGACGTAACTCTGGATCAGTAATGTAATGTATGTACACAGTGACTGCACCAGCAGAATAGTGAGTGCAGCTCTGGAGTATAATACAGGAGGTAACTCAGGATCAGTAATGTAATGTATGTACATAGTGACTGCACCAGCAGAATAGTGAGTGCAGCTCTGGGGTATAATACAGGACGTAACTCAGGATCAGTAATGTAATGTATGTACACAGTGACTGCACCAGCAGAATAGTGAGTGCAGCTCTGGGGTATAATACAGGATGTGACTCAGGATCAGTAATGTAATGTATGTGCACAGTGACTGCACAGCAGGAAGAGGTGGAGCCTGCTTGCCGTGTGCTCTGTGTGCTGCCTAGAGAGAGCTCCTGGGAAGGGAGGTAAACTTTTTCATCCAGGACTTTTTGTCTGCCCCCTTCCCAGGAAAGAAGGCTCATTTTGGGACTGGCCTCCGGGGCTGGGCCCCCGCCTCCCGGTCCAAGCCGGCGGGGGGTGGGAGGACTCCAACTCCGGCTAGGGCCACAAGATCTGGCCAAGGATCAGGCAAGGGATCCAGTATGAAGACCCGTAGGACCCCTGAGGCCGCGGCGGCTCCTTCCCCTGGAGGTAGGCCTAGTACAAGCAGGGGTGCTGCAGCGGTGCCCCTTGGTTGGGGTACCAAGGCGGCTAGAGAATCCGCCGTGGGCTATGGTTCACGCATCCATGCGCACCTCTGCGAGTATGAGGACGCCTCAAGGAAGCTAGGAGTTGAGGGTAGCTAAGGAGAGGTCTGACAGGGCCTCCGGCAATAAGAAGGCCGAGCTATCCGCCGCGGTGAAGAAGATAAAAAAATCCATACAAGACCTGGAAAGCCGGAGGTGTGAGATCCTGGATGGCAGCGGGCCCTTCCGTGAAAAGCTGGAGAACGACGACCGGTTCAGAGCCATGACCGGTGGGGCTCCGGAGGGGTCACGGAGCTCCGGCCAGGTGGTGGAGGAGGATGATGAGGAATGCGAGGAGGAGGTCGCGCCCTACCCACCGCCTGGTGGCCTGGTAAGAGATCTCCAGGCGTCGCATAGCGGGATAGCCCCCGAGCAGGTGGCTCTCCCGTCAGATTCTGGCCCTTCAGGGGACAGCGGGAGCGAGGGGGAGGATGAGGATGGTGGTAGTAGCAGCGAGGGGGGCTGCCTCGTCATGCAGCAGATCCGGCAGATCGAGTCCCCGGTCCGTTTTAACCAGCTGAGGTTCGGGGATGAGATCTGTGAGGACGAGGCAACCAGGAGGGGGATGAAGAGGAAGGTTAAGAAAAGGAATAGCAAGAAAACATCTACTGTGGAGAAATATGTGTATGTCCCCCTCTCTGGGGCCCCCCGATCCCGCTGTGCGGCACCCGCTACCCACCCCGGCTCGGACTCTGTTGTGGGTCCGCAGCGGGGGAGCGGGGAGATTACAGGCCATGACACGCAGGGCGCTGCCTCTGTTTGTGGTAACGGAGGGGGTAGTGATGTGTCTGATATGGAGCATGGTGTGGAAGGTGGCCCAGAGGTGGGCAAGAGAGTGGCAGCCGGGACCGCATCTCCGGCGGTGAGCGCTGGGGTGTCCGGGTCCCCCACTTACGGATCCGCTAAATCTGGATCGCTTCTGGGGTCCCAGGCACCTAGTAAAGTAAAGGGGGAGAGGCCTGCGGCTTCGGCATTACAGGCTCATAAAAATAAAATGGTGGGGCCTCCCCTGGCGGGGTCTGCGGTGAAGTCAGGGTCTCCTGCACTGGGGGCACCGCCACTGGTGGATGCTGAGGGAGAGTGGCCTAGCCTGGGGCCAGCCGCTGGAGTTGCTGTGGCCAGGCTGTTTGTGGCCCAGGGTGTGGTGGTGGGGGGCGCTGTGCCTCAGGGGACTGGTACTGCCGGGGGGATTCCTGGGAGGGGTGGATCCAGCTCTGGGTCGGCTCTGGGGGTCCCGCTGCGGCCAGTCTCAGGGGGCGTGGCCTCCTCGGCACCCGCTGCCCATGTAGGAGCAGCTTTGGAAAGCTGTGCTGTGCGGCTGAAGGCTGGGGGCGTGGCTTCCCAAAGAAAGGAAAAAAAAATGGTCTTAGCTGTGGTCTGCAATGGAGCAGGGACTGCAGCAGACAGCAGCAAGGGCGCCTGCCTGGTGGGGTCCCCTGAGTCTGGGGGCTTACCTGCGGTGGGGGCTCCGGTGACAAGGCAGGATGGAGCTGGAGGCGGGTCTGCACCTGGCTTCCTACCTGCCAGTGAGGGAGGAGACTCTGTGCCTGCTGTGGTGGACAGTCAGGCTGTGCTGCTTAAGTCCTATGGCAGCAGGACTCTTAAAGGGACAGCAGCGCTGTGTGTGCCAAACCCCCCAGCAGGGAGGATGCCACCAGTAGGTGGCGGTAGCAGTGAACCTGGAAATACCCAAAAGGTGAGGCAAAATAAAACTGACCCCAGTATGCATGTGAGTGAGAGTGGGGTGACTGATGGAGTGGATGAGGAGGGTGCGGGTATAGAAGTGTCTATGGTTGAGGATGCGAGTGGCAGTGCGTCTAAGGTGGCAAGTGTGAATAGGGTGGCAAGTGTGAGTACGGTGTCTGATGGTAGTGGGAGAAGGGGGCCGGTCCATCTGCCCCCCCAGCCACAGTTTCTCGGAGTTATTCGGGGGTGGTGGCTGGAGCCCCGGGGTCTAGTCAGGGGCTTTCCTCGTCTCTAGACCTCAGGGATAGCGTTTTGCGGTGCCGCTTCCTGGAGGCCCTCAAAAAGTGAGAACGGACGATCGAAGTAGAGGGAAGAGTGGTGGACTTGGCCTTTTGGCTCGATAGACACGGCCAGGCTGCCTTCCAAGATAAAAGGGAAGGGGAAACGGTTTGGTCCCTCCCGACATCCGGGCAGGGGGTGGCCAGGCGGAATGTGGTCCGTCTTCGGTGGAGGGGCAGTGAAGCGTGCCCACCAAGGGCGAGGATTGTGGAGCTCCTTCTGAAGATGGACTTCAGGGCGACGGACATCTTTGCCCTGATTCATCCGTTTGGCACCTCCTTCTTCGATGTCAGTTTTGTTCGGCCAGAGGGCTTGGAGCTTTTCTGGTCGAATTTCGAACTGGCAAAGGGGGAGCCCAGCTGGCGAGACTTTGCCGTGCAGGCGGTGTCTCGGCAAAATAGTGTAAAGAGGGTGACCGTTCTGACAAGTAATGAGTCACTCTCTGGGGTCGACATAATGACGTGGCTTTCCCGTTATGAGGAAGTCACCGAGGTCCCTAAAAAAAATACGGACGAGTTTGGCATTTGGTCAGGGGGCTGGACCTTCATGGTAAAGTTGAACGTTTCAGGAGGTACGGTCACCCACATCCCTTCCTCAGCATTTCTGGGGAGGGACAGAATCCAGATCTACCAGGGGCAACCAAAGGTCTGCCACAGGTGTGGTGATCCCCGCCACTTCAGCGCAGGCTGCAAGGTACAGAAATGTGCCTTGTGTGGCGGGGTAGACCATCTTGCCGCGGCCTGTGGTGACATTAGGTGTCACCTGTGTGGTGACCTAGGTCACCCGTATAGCCGCTGCCCCCGTTCCTTTTCCAGCACCATCTCTGGCCCGGCAGGGGGAAGCCAAGGGGGGGTCCCCGGTGGTGCAACTTCTGCTGTGGCTGAGGGTGGAGGCATGAGGGGAGCTGAGGGGTCGGTGAGGAAAGGCGAGGCTGGTACATCTGCCCACCAGTGGCAACAGGTGAGGAGCCGTAAGGGCAGGGGGCAGGATAAGCCTCAGGCAACTGGGGTGATGACTGCCCCCACCCTAGAGATGGCAGCCGAAGCCTCTGAGGCCCTGGGGGAGAAGGCGGTGAGCGAGGAGATCCGGAGGATGGAGAGGGAGGAGTTGGCTGCTTCTGATAACTCTTCCCAGTATGAAAGTCTGGATGAAGAGGTGGTGGAGCAGCCTAAAAAAACGGGTGACAATCGTACCGGTAAGAGTCGGAAGAAGAGGAAGAACAAGGCTAAAAAATCTAAGCCCCCCCCCTGACCACTGGGGTGCCTACGGAAGGGCTCGCCGACTCCCCTCTGATCCCCCTCTCCAATCGGTTCCAAGCCCTCGATGACTCTGCTGTGTCGGAGGTCGGGGGTGAGGGGCCGGTCGCAACATCTGGGGTGCCTTCGGGGAGTGGTGAGGTCTGTCCTCCGGGGGATTCACACTCCTCTGGAGGGGGGACTACCTCGGGGTCCAGGGGCAAGGAATCTATTTCTGGGAAATCCAGTGCTATAAAGGAGGATATGGACACCTCGGTATCTTTAAAGAGGAGGGGTGAGTCGGGCTCCTCCTCAGAAGGGGAGAGGAAATCAGGGGGTACAGTTAAAAAACAGGCCATCTAACTCAATCACCCATGATGGCGGAACCTACCCTGTTGACTCTGGCGTCGATTAATGTCGCCAGCATAAAGTCAGATACGGCTAGATTTACGGCCTTTGATTTTTTCACCCAGGTTGAGGCTGATATTTTATTTTTGCAGGAGACCAGACTAACGGACCTGGGGTCCATCTACAAAGCAAAGAGGGAATGGAGGAGTGGGCCCTCATACTGGTCTCTTGCGGCCGAGCCGTATAGCGGGGTAGCGGTCCTTTTTAAGACCGTGGAGGTGGAATGCAGACTGGTGATCGAGGTAGAAATGGGGAGATGTTTGGTCCTTGACGTCTTCATGAAGGGACAGGAGCTTCGGCTCATCAATATCTATGGCCCACAATCCAAGTGGGACCGTAAATGTCTCTTCCTGAGGATCAAGCCCCATCTTTTTACGAGCCGGCAAGTGGTCTTCGGTGGGGATTGTAATACTGTAACCAGACTCCGTGATAGGGGAGGCCCCGGAGACCGGCTGGCTTATGATAGCGTAGCCTTGAATAGCATAGTAAGAGAAGCTCGCCTGGTGGATGTCCACATCCGGCACACCCCAGGTCACGGGGGTTTCACCTTTTTTAGGGGAAGCAGTAGGTCTAGGATAGATAGGTTTTTTTTTAAAGGAGGAAGCCATCTCTTCTGCAGTGTCCGCTGTTGAGGTGGAGTTCTCCGATCACTGTTTCATTTTCTTTACTTTGAATGTTACAGAGACCCCCCGGATGGGGAGAGGCCTATGGAAGCTGAATTCGTCCCTTCTGGAAGAGGCGGAAGTAAGACAGTCCTTTGAGGAATTTCTTCAGAGCCAGGTACCTCTCTTGGGTCTTTGTAGCAGTAAGTCTGAGTGGTGGGAGATCTTCAAAAGAAGGGTCGCAAGGTTCTTCCGTCAGCTCTCGAGCCTCAGGGGCCTGAACAGGTACCGCCTGTATCGGGAGCTGGGGAGGAAACTCAAGCAGCTCGTCTTGACTGGAGGGGACCGAGAGGAAATCTCCAGGGTGAAGACCTTGCTCAAGGGGTGCCAGTATGATAGGCACACATCCTTGGTTTTTGAGAGGGATTTCGGGAGGTACCGCTCGCCTGACCCTTACAGAAACTGCAGGTTGTCAGTGAATTGTAAGATGGTGAGAGGACTGATTGACAGTACGGGGTCCCTGAACAGATCCAAATCAGGGATCCTGGAGGTGGTCAGATCCTTCTACTTGCACCTCTTGGGGAGGAGGGATCCTGATCGGGATGAGATGTCGGCTTTCCTGACTGAAACCATCCCTGAGCCAGGGGATGACCCCTCTCTTCATGCTTTGGCAGAAACAATCAGGGAAGAGGAAGTGAGATGGGCGATTGATGGGCTACGGCCCAAAAAGTCGCCCGGTCCGGATGGCTTAACATCCGAGTTCTACAAGACTTTTAGGGACTCTTTGGTCCCCCTCTTGACTGAGGTTTTTAATGAGTGCCTCTCCTCGGACATTCTACCCAGTTCAATGAGGAAGTCAGCCCTGATTATCCTGTCAAAGGGTAAAGACTCGTCCCGTATTGAGAATTGGCGTCCCATAGCGCTTCTCAATACGGACCAAAAGGTTCTGGCAAAGGTGCTTTTTAATCGGTTGGTGCAGTTTGCGCCCCGGCTCCTTTCGGGGACCCAGCACTGCTCTGTTCCAGGCCGCAGTACATTTAGTGCTGTGCTCGGTGTCCGGGAGGCAGTGGAGCAGGGCAGGGCAGGTCACTGGAAGGGGTACTTGCTGTCCTTAGACCAGGCGAAGGCCTTTGACCGGGTTAACCATGAGTACCTCTGGTCCGTCCTTCTGAGGTATGGTCTGCCTGGGAGGTTTGTTGATTGGTTGAGAGTTTTATACAATGGGGCAGAGACTTTTCCGCTCGTGAACGGTTGGGTCGGACACCCTTTTGAGGTGAGGTCTGGTGTCCGCCAGGGCTGTCCTCTGAGCCCGCTGTTATACGTGTTTGCGATCGACCCCCTTTTAAGGAGGGTGGAGCGTGGACCGTTGGTGGGAGTCAGGATGGACCAGGCGGAGCCAGAGGCCGCCTTGAGGGTAGTGGCGTACGCTGATGATGTTTCCCTTTTTGTATCCTCGAGAGAGGAGGCAGATTGGGTGATGTCTGAGGTTGAACGCTACTCGGTGGCATCCGGTTCCATGATCAACCGGGACAAGTGTGAGAGTCTCTGGCTGGGAGGGGGAGATCCAAGTTTTGATCTCCCGGACACCCTTCCAGGGCCTCAGGCCACAGCAAAAATATTAGGCATCAGTTTCGGCCCGGGGTATGGTCTACCCAGTGGTGTTTCTAGTAAACACCTTTCTTAAGGCAAACATCGCCAACCTCTGGTTAGAGAGGGCTCCTCTGTGGGTATTCTCCTGTAGGGGGTGGTTTCGGCCTTTCTTCCAGGAATGGGAGACAGGAGGGCAGGTAAAGGACCTTCGAACACCTCATGGGCATCTTCCGGCTTATGCTACCCCGGTTCTGAAGGTGATCCGTCGGTGGGGTCTGGGAGTGTGGGAGATCAGGACCATGTCGAGAAGGTTTCTTGACAATAGGGTCCTGTTGACCCACTTTCAGAAGCCCCTGGCGCTCAGGGATTGCCCAAACCGGGATCTGGAGGTGGGGCTCGGGTTATTAAACTCTAAGCGGATCCCCTTGAAGTTTTGGGACTTGGCTTGGCGCTGCTTCCATGGGAAGCTGTATGTGAGGGACAACTTGAAGTGCAGATGCTCTGATGACCGGGATTGTCCCCGCGAAGAGTGTGGCGGTATGCTTGAAAGCATGGAGCATTCCCTGCTTCGGTGTCCCTTTAATACAGAGGTCTACAGCAGGGTGGTTGCTTCCATTGGCTGGCCTAGGCTGGCAGGCCTTTCCTATGCGGAGTGGGCCTATGGGGCATTCAGGTCCCTTGGTGGCCGAGATCGGGGCACTGTTTTCTTAGTTAGTTTAGTAACTAGGTTCCACACGTGGAATGCACGGTGTCTAGTGTCTACTCAGCGGAAAGTCCTCCCCAGGGAAGAGGTGATTAGGAACATCCTGGGTGACCTGGCAAAAGTGCGCTTGCTGGAGTTTGAGAGGCTGGGTGCAGGGAGGGCCTCTCTTCTTTGGAGGGGTTTCTCCTTTAATGTGCCCTAGGGAGAGTTAGGTTCTGTGTGCCTGTGATAGGGTTGAGTTAGTCTTTTTTATCTTTTTCTTTATTTTGTAGGGTCAGATAGATGTGTAGGGACAGGGAGGGACAGATAGGGACAGTCTTTAGGGACAGGTAGTTAGTATTAGGTTGGTAGTGAGGGTCAGTGAGGGACAGGTAGGGGCAGGTAGGGAGAGATTGGTAGGGCTATAGGGACAGGACTTTCTCTTTTGTGTTGTTAGGGAGGGTCAGGGTGATGTGCGGTAGATTAGGGTGAGAGCCTCTATGGTCTCCAGTTCCTGGTGGTGGGCTGTAACCCTCACTTACAGATTTTTGTTTTGTAATTGGTAACCCGGGTATAGGGCTTGCAAGCATTGAACTTGGGCCTGTTCTTTGGTCATGGTTAAGGTGTGTATTGGTTATTATTATGTTATTATTGATTATATGTTATTATAAGGTTGTATATATGTTACATGTGTACTATGATGCGTGTAGGGGGGATTTAGTTTAGGTGGGGTGGGGGGTTTCTTGGGGGGTGGGGGGATGGGTTTTGGAGAATGGACGTCCGGCGGGATGCCAAGAAGAGGAAAAGAGGAAAAAAGGGCCATAAGCTTCTATGGACCTTGTTGTATAGTGAAGGCCACAAACTTTCGTGGGACCATGTGTGATAGGCCACAAACTCTCGTGGGACCTGGTGTGATAGGCCACAAACTTTCGTGGGACCTTTGGGGGAATGGTGGTGGTTTAGTTTAGGAGAAAAAAATAAAAAATAAAAAAAATATATATAAAAAAATAAAATTAAAAAAAAAAAAATATCTAATATATAATTGCCTAGAATACTACTTCCTGCAATTTGTGCCAACTTCCGTGGCTTTGTCCGGAGCTAATGTCCGGAGCTAATGTCCGGAGCTAATGTCCGGAGCTAATGTCCGGAGATAAGTGACGTCACCAGTGTCCTACACCCAGGCAGAGCACAGGGGCCCCAGGCAGCATATGGGGCCCCAGGCAGAGCACAGTGGCCCCAGGCAGAGCACAGGGGCCCAAGGCAGCATATGGGGCCCCAGGCAGAGCACAGTGGTCCCAGGCAGAGCACAGGGGCCCCAGGCAGCCTATGGGGCCCCAGGCAGAGCACAGTGGCCGCAGGCAGAGCACAGGGGCCCCAGGCAGCATATGGGGCCCCAGGCAGAGCACAGGGGCCCCAGGCAGCATATGGGGCCCCAGGCAGAGCACAGTAGCCCCAGGCAGAGCACAGGGGCCCCAGGCAGAACATGGGGCCCCAGGCAGATCACAGGGGCCCCAGGCAGATCACAGGGGCCCCAGGCAGCATATGGGGCCCCAGGCAGAGCACAGGGGCCCCAGGCAGAGCACAGGGGCCCCAGGCAGCATATGGGGCCCCAGGCAGAGCACAGGGGCCCCAGGCAGCATATGGGGCCCCAGGCAGAGCACAGTGGCCCCAGGCAGAGCACAGGGGCCCCAGGCAGAACATGGGGCCCCAGGCAGAGCACAGGGGCCCCAGGCAGCATATGGGGCCCCAGGCAGGGCACAGGGGCCCCAGGCAGCATATGGGGCCCCAGGCAGAGCACAGTGGCCCCAGGCAGCATATGGGGCCCCAGGCAGAGCACAGTGGCCCCAGGCAGAGTACAGGGGCCCCAGGCAGCATATGGGGCCCCAGGCAGAGCACAGTGGTCCCAGGCAGAGCACAGGGGCCCCAGGCAGCATATGGGGCCCCAGGCAGAGCACAGTGGCCCCAGGCAGAACATGGGGCCCCAGGCAGAGCACAGTGGCCCCAGGCAGAGCACAGGGGCACCAGGCAGCATATGGGGCCCCAGGCAGAGCACAGTGGCCCCAGGCAGAGCACAGGGGCCCCAGGCAGCATATGGGGCCCCAGGCAGGGCACAGGGGCCCCAGGCAGCATATGGGGCCCCAGGCAGAGCACAGTGGCCCCAGGCAGAGCACAGGGGCCACAGGAGCATATGGGGCCCCAGGCAGAGCACAGTGGTCCCAGGCAGAGCACAGGGGCCCCAGGCAGCCTATGGGGCCCCAGGCAGAGCACAGTGGCCCCAGGCAGACCACAGGGGCCCCAGGCAGAGCACAGGGGCCCCAGGCAGCATATGGGGCCCCAGGCAGAGCACAGTGGTCCCAGGTAGAGCACAGGGGCCCCAGGCAGCCTATGGGGCCCCAGGCAGAGCACAGGGGCCCCAGGCAGCATATGGGGCCCCAGGCAGAGCACAGTGGCCCCAGGCAGAGCACAGGGGCCCCAGGCAGCATATGGGGCCCCAGGCAGAGCACAGGGGCCCCAGGCAGAGCACAGGGGCCCCAGGCAGCATATGGGGCCCCAGGCAGAGCACAGCGATATTTTGGACCACTGTGCGGTGTTTCAGACCCCCTGTGTGATGTCTGGGGCCCTGTTCTTAAGTATATTAAAGATTAAAGTAACGTATATTAAAGTATATTATAGATCAAATTTGACACGTTTATGAGCACCATTGAGTGATATACTCAAGAATGACATAATTTTTCAACATTTTATGGTTTCAAACTGTAAACACTCAGAGTTTTTTTTACTTCAACCAGAAAACCTTAACGGTTCATAAAAAACTTGACTGTTCAGGATATGATAAAAGTCATAGTATTCTGAATCTTTAACTTATAAAGATACCTTTACATGGGGTGATTATTGGTTCCAGAGAGGCTTTCGGCCGATAATCGTACACATGGCTGGTGACAGGACAATACAATATAAACGTTCAAAGGTAAACACTGATAACATTAAAATCTAATATATAATTGCCTAGAATACTACTTCCGGCAATTTGTGCCAACTTCCGTGGCTTTGTCCGGAGATAATGTCCGGAGATAAGTGACGTCACCAGCGTCCTACACCCGCTCAGGGTGGACAAAGATATATGCCTTCGTGGTGCGCGGCACTTTTCTGATTGGTTGCCGCCTGCCGCGAGCGACCAATCAGAAATGTGCCGTACTGTCAAGAATTGTCAAGAGCTGGTGAGTGCAGCCATTTTTTGTTCTTTCTTACTATTATTTATTAATTGTATTATTCTTACATTTGAATAAATAAAGTATATATGGATTCTAGACTCCCGATTCTTTAGAATCGGGCTGCCATCTAGTATATATATATATATATATATATATATATATATATATATATATATATATATATATATATATATATATATATATATATATATATATATATATAATATATGATTAAGTTTCGGCCAGGTGGCCTATTTGCTTTCTTTAGGGCAGTTGGCCGACTTTTGTTTATTTTTCTAGGGATGAATGCATGGGTATGTGTGTATGAGGGACAAAGGTACAAGGGGAGAGGAAAAAGGATATAGGTTGAGGTCTCTTCCCTTGCTGGGGGGTATTAATGAAATGGAGGAACATTTTGTTTGTATAAATCTGCTGGACATTGGACTTTTGGGGACTGTGAATAATTTGTTTTGTTATTGAGTTTGTCTGTAAGTTTTGTTTTGTACTTTTATAATAAAAAAGAGATACAGGATGTAACTCAGGATCAGTAATGTAATGTATGTACACAGTGACTGCACCAGCAGAATAGTGAGTGCAGCTCTGGAGTATAATACAGGAGGTAACTCAGGATCAGTAATGTAATGTATGTACACAGTGACTGCACCAGCAGAATAGTGAGTGCAGCTTTGGGGTATAATGCAGGATGTAACTCAGGATCAGTAATGTAATGTATGTACACAGTGACTGCACCAGCAGAATAGTGAGTGCAGCTCTGGAGTATAATACAGGAGGTAACTCAGGATCAGTAATGTATGTACACAGTGACTGCACCAGCAGAATAGTGAGTGCAGCTCTGGGGTATAATACAGGATGTACCTCAGGATCAGTAATGTAATGTATGTACACAGTGACTGCTCCAGCAGAATAGTGAGTGCTGCTCTGGAGTATAATACAGGATGCAACTCAGGATCAGTAATGTAATGTATGTACACAGTGACTGCACCAGCAGAATAGTGAGTGCGGCTCTGGAGTATAATACAGGATGTAACTCAGGATCAGTAATGTAATGCATGTGCACAGTGACTGCACCAGCAGAATAGTGAGTGCGGCTCTGGGGTATAATACAGGATGTAACTCAGGATCAGTAATGTAATGTATGTACACAGTGACTGCTCCAGCAGAATAGTGAGTGCGGCTCTGGGGTATAATACAGGATGTAACTCAGGATCAGTAATGTAATGTATGTACACAGTTACTGCACCAGCAGAATAGTGAGTGCAGCTCTGGGGTATAATACAGGATGTAACTCAGGATCAGTAATGTAATGTATGTACACAGTGACTGCTCCAGCAGAATAGTGAGTGCAGCTCTGGGGTATAATACAGGATGTAACTCAGGATCAGTAATGTAATGTATGTACACAGTGACTTCACCAGCAGAATAGTGGGTGCAGCTCTGGGGTATAATACAGGAGGTAACTCAGGATCAATAATGTAATGTATGTACACAGTGACTTCACCAGCAGAATAGTGAGTGTCTGCTGTGGAGTATAATGCAGGATGTAACTCAGGATCAGTAATGTAATGTATGTACACAGTGACTGCATCAGCAGAATAGGGAGTGCAGCTCTGGAGTATAATACAGGATGTAACTCAGGATCAGTAATGTAATGTATGTACACAGTGACTGCATCAGCAGAATAGTGAGTGCAGCTCCGGAGGATAATACAGGATGTAACTCAGGATCAGTAATGTAATGTATGTACACAGTGACTGCTCCAGCAGGATAGTGGGTGCAGCTCTGCTCAGCTGCTGCTCATTGTGCTGATTTTGGGTGCGGTCGCTGCTGAACCTGCTGTGTGCTCCTGAGCTCCTGGGAACCACCACCTCTCCGCCCGGGGTCCTGCTCTCTCTCTTACCCAGGGAGTGAGTGGGTTTCCTGGGATGAATGAGGGGGCCAAGTCCCAGGCTTCTGCTTCCCAGACGAGGCTGGCGGGGGGCAGAAGGAACCAGCAACCAGCCTGCACATCAGAAGATTCGGGGGTGAGACGCTCCACCAGGATTCGCAGCAATGTGGCTCCTACTCCCCCTTAAGGCTTCCATGGAGGAGAAGCCTGCTGGCGTGCAGGATGGCGGCCCTTCTGGAGGAAAGCTAAGTGCTCACGGAGGTGAGGCCGACCTCACTGAGGAGGGTTGGGCGCTGCAGAGACCCCGGGAGTCTGTGTCCACTGTTGTGAAATTGGATTTTGGGCTCCCCCGGTGGCCACTGGTGGAATTGAACTGGTGTGCATCATCCTCTCTGTTCACCTGTTTCCATCAGGATGTGGGAGTCGCTATTTAGCCTTGCTCCTCTGTCACTTCCATGCCGGTCAACATTGTAATCAGAAGCCTTTCTGTGCATGTTCCTGCTGCTAGACAACTCCCAGCTAAGTTGGACTTGTCCTTGTTTGTTTTTGCATTTTGTTCCAGTTCACTGCTGTAGTTTCGTTTCTGTGTCTGGAAAGCTCTTGTGATCTGAAATTGCCACTCTGATGTTATGAGTTAATACTAGAGTCTTAAAGTAATTTCAGGATGGTATTTTGATAGGGTTTTCAGCTGACCATGAAAGTGCCCTTTCTGTCTTCCTGCTATCTAGTAAGCGGACCTCAATTTTGCTAAACCTATTTTCATACTACGTTTGTCATTTCATCTAAAATCACCGCCAATATTTGTGGGGGCCTCTGTCTGCCTTTCGGGGAAATTTCTCTAGAGGTGAGCCAAGACTATATTTTCCCTTCCCCATGACAGCACCGGTACATGAGAGATGGTCCCGCCCCCAAGAACAGGAAACCTGCATAGGAGATAAAAGATGGGGGCGGCACCTCTCTCCTCAGTTTGGTTTCCTGTTCTTGCGGGGAACCTGCGGTGCTGCATGGGGAGAGGTCTCCCTTGCTTTGCCGGTCTCTGACCGAGGTCCGCGGTGGGAGCAGCGGTGGCGGCGTGTGCGCGTCGCCTCCATACCTGGAGCTGCAGATGCGTCTTTCCCACTGGGGACTCCCCGGCGTCCGCTCCTGGCCGGAGGCTGGGCCGAGGGAGAAAAGTGAGCGTACCCATCACGACGCTGGCGCCGACTGAATGGGGGAACTTCCGGGATTGAACCGGAAGTGACGCTACACGCTGAAGAAGCGGTGTGCTGACACTCCCCGGGGGGGAGAAAGTTCAGAGACGCACACACCGCTTCCTGCCCGCCATATTTAAAAGTGCAAGGCGGCAAGCAGGCGCTGGGAACAGTCTCCTGCAGGATGGCAGATCTGAAGGAATCGACGATCCCAGCTGAAATCCCACAGCCTGTCGTGGTACTAAGGGTCCGGTGGGTGAGTGCCTTTGTAAGGCAAAAAACATGTCAGTGACACTGTTTTTTGTATATATGCAGGGAAAAAAAGTCACCTCTAAACAAAAGCATAAAGTATGTGCACTCTGTGATAGAAGCCTCCCCAAAACGTATGAAAAGCGTATGTGAAAACGGTGTCTGAAGAGTCTTCATCTTTGCTTCAGAATATAAAAGATATTGTTAGAAGCGAAGTACAAAGCACTGTAAAGGAGCAGTTAAAACATCATGGATTGCAGAGCTCCGTAAACCCATTCCCTACGTCTGCCCAGGCATCTGATGTAGAATCCGAGGGTGAACTGGGTGAGCTTCCGCCCGACGAGGGTTCGGACCTGGACTCTTCAGATGAAGAGTGTGGCCGGCCTTATGTGTTATCAGAAGAGACGCCAAAAGAGAAGCAAACAGTTCAGGACTCTATGTTCAGTAATTTGGAGGATAAGAAACGAAAAGTTTTCCCGTTTCATGATAACATTCTAAATCTCATTAAAAAAGAATGGAAAAAACCGAATAAAAAGATTTCAGTTCCCCAGGCCTTAAAACGTAAATATCCCTTTAGTGAGGAAATTTGCGAGAAATGGGAAAAGGCGCCTAAGTTGGACGCGGCTATCGCAAGTACCTCCAGGGGCATAGCACTTCCCTTCGAGGACATGGGGGCCCTAAAAGACCCCCTAGATAAAAAGGCGGATGCCTTTCTAAAATCAACCTGGGAGGCCTCAACTTGGGCGTTTAAACCTGGAGTAGCGGCTACTTGTACTGCCCGTGCCATGGTTAAATGGCTGGAGGAACTTAGTGACCAAATAAAAAACAAATGTCCAAGAGACAGACTTCTAGAAGTCATCCCTCCACTTCAAAATGCAGCGGGATTCCTGGCGGACGCTGCCATTGATTCTGTGCGGTTTGCTGCCCGGGCTAGTGCCCTTTCAAATTCAGGAAGAAGGGCGTTATGGTTAAAGAACTGGAATGCTGATTTCCAATCCAAAGTGAAGCTCTGTGCAGTCCCCTGTGAGGGTCAATATCTATTCGGCAGCGCTTTAGATGAGATTTTAGAAAAAGCGGCGGACAAGAAAAAACACTTCCCTCCACCTCCCTTCTTTAGACGACGTTGGTATGACAATCGTCGGTCCTTTCGAGGATCAGGTAGGGGCCGAGGCCGCCCAACGGATAGAACCACACGGGGGAAACCCTGGGGTGAGAAAAGAGAAAGAGGTTTTCTTTTCAATAAACCCCCAAAACCAGATCCTAAACAATGACGCCATATTCCAGGTGGGAGGAAGGTTACGTTTTTTTGTCCATCAGTGGGTAACCTTACAGCCGTCCCAATGGATAATCAACTTGTTATCAGACGGTCTACGGTTAAATTTCATCTCCCTTCCTCCCCACCGAATAAAAGTTACTCGTGTGGCCAAAAAGAACCAGTTAGTTCTCGAAAAAGAAGTTCGTCTTCTTCTAGACAAGAAAGTCCTGGTAAGAGTACCTTCACAGGAAATAGGAAGGGGATTTTACAGCACCCTTTTCCTCACTCCAAAACCGGATGGATCTTTAAGAACTATTTTCAATCTAAAAGAATTAAACAAATTCATCCGAGTAGGAAAATTCAAAATGGAGACTCTGAGAACGGCGGTAAAACTGCTGTATCCAGGATGTTATATGGCAGTGATAGACCTTACCGATGCCTATTATCATGTGCCAATCAGCAGAGAGCATCAACAATTCCTGAGGTTGGTTGTGCAGCTGGGGCAGGTCTACACCCATCTACAATACCAATGTCTCCCCTTTGGGGTATCGGTAGCTCCTCGTATTTTTACAAAAATAATTTCGGAAGTAGCATCCTTCGTAAGGAGAGAAAACATTCTGCTAGTGCCCTATTTAGACGATTTCCTCTTGATAGCAGACAATCAAGAAGATTGCATAAAAGCAGTTACGACAGTACGAGAGCTACTAACCAAACTAGGGTGGATAATAAACTTAAAAAAATCAAGATTGATTCCGGCCCAGATACAGGAGTTCCTGGGGATCCAATTAAATTCAATCAAACAGATCTGTATCCTTCCAGACAGGAAAATCGAGGTCATAAAACAAAGAATAACACAAATACAGGTGGCCCAATACGTCTCGGTGAGGGAAGCCATGTCTCTCCTAGGCATGCTTACTGCAACAATTCCGGCGGTCCAATGGGCACAACTTCATTCAAGAGACCTACAGTGGGAGATCCTGTCAGAACAAACAAGAATACCCTACAATCTAAACCGAAAAATCGTATTGTCACAACATGTCCGGGACTCTCTAAGCTGGTGGCTAGATTCCGGGAATCTAAAAAAAGGGGTCCCATGGTCAATCCAGAATCCGGTGGTACTGACCACGGATGCGAGCCCGTTAGGTTGGGGAGCACACCTATCAGATCGGATCCTACAGGGTCTATGGGATCCACAGATGCAATCAGCCTCCTCAAACCTGAGGGAATTGACAGCAGTAAGGCAAGCAATTCTTCAATCAGATGAAGACCTCAAAGGAAAACATTTAGTAGTATTGTCCGACAACAGCACAACGGTGTCGTATATAAATCGACAGGGAAGAACCAGATCAAGTTCCCTAATGGAAGAAGCAGGAAGATTATTTCTTTGGGCCGAAAACCACCTTTTATCCCTCACAAGTACACACTTAAAAGGGTCGGAAAACTTTGTCGCAGATTTTCTGAGTCGTCACGTCCTGCACCAGGGCGAGTGGTCGCTAAATCAAAGAATATTTGGAGAAATCTGTGCAGTCTGGGGGCTTCCTCAAGTGGATCTTTTTTCCACAAGGCAGAATCGGAAAGTAAAAAGGTTCTACTCTCTAAACCCAAAAGAGAACCCGGAGGGAGTAGATGCGTTACTACACCAATGGAAATTCCAACTAGCCTATGCGTTTCCCCCGATCCCATTGATCCCTACAGTCCTGAAGAAGATCCGAGAAGAGAAATCACGCATAATCTTAATCGCACCCTTCTGGCCAAAGAGAGCTTGGTTCACTTGGCTCAGACGTATGTCCATCTCGGACCCGTGGATACTTCCAGAGGTCCCAGACCTTCTGCACCAGGGTCCGGTGACACATCCTCAGGTTCACAGCCTACACCTCACTGCTTGGAACTTGAGAGGGGACTTCTGCTAGCAAAGGGGTTCTCGGATCCTTTAATTACTACTCTACTGTCCAGTAGAAAAAAAGTCACAACTGATAAATACCAAAAGGTATGGGGAAAATTTTTAGAATTCTCAGGCCGAGGGATAACTGATACCGTTCAGAAGGTCCCTATATCTGAAATCCTAGAGTTTCTCCAAAAGGGTCTGGAGAGGGGATTATCTACCAGCACTCTAAAAGTGCAAGTTTCGGCGCTTAGCGCCTTGTTTGACCAAAAATTGGCTGATCACCCCTGGGTGTGTAGGTTCATTCGGGCCTCCTTTACAGCCAGACCATTCAAACCTCGTCCAAAGGTCGCTCCCTGGGATTTAAATTTAGTTTTAAACGCCTTGACCTCCTCTCCCTTCGAGCCTCTTTCCTCCATATCGGAAAAAGCGCTAACTCTAAAAACAGTTCTCCTGATTGCCCTTACCTCAGCCAGACGCATTAGTGAGCTTCAGGCTATATCTATTGACCCTCCGTATACTGAAATTCTGGAGGATAGGGTAATTATAATATCTGATCCGGCCTTCTTACCTAAGGTCAACTCGAAATTTCACAGGGACCAGGAGATAATCTTGCCTTCATTCTGTGCCAATCCAAAATCCCAGGGAGAAGAAACCTTCCATTGCTTGGACGTCAGACGTTGCCTTCTTCAATATATAGAAGTGACAAAACCATGGCGACAGTCTACAGCCCTTTTTGTCTCCTTTCAGGGGGCAAACAGGGGAAAAAAGGCCACAAAATCGACTATTGCACGTTGGCTCCGTATGGCTATATCACTTTCCTATTCCTCTTCGGGACAGGTCCCTCCACCTGGTGTTACGGCCCACTCTACGAGGGCTATTTCCACATCTTGGGCAGAGAGGGCAAATGCATCGATAGAGCAAATCTGTAATGCAGCAGTATGGTCTTCTCCCTCTACTTTCTTCCGCCATTATAGATTGAATCTGGGGCTATCAGATCTTGCCTTTGGTAGGAAAGTACTATCTGCTGTTGTCCCACCCTAGAGGTTCTTTCTATTTCTTCCTCTCATGTACCGGTGCTGTCATGGGGAAGGGAAAAAATGATAATTACTTACGGGTAATTTGATTTTCCAGATCCATGACAGCACCGCTCTAGTTCCCGCCCTATCTTGGTGATGGTGTGTGATTCACAAAAAAAAAAAAAAAATCTCAAAAAAAAAAAAAAAAGAGACACAAATGAAAGATGGGGTAATAACCACTTAACATAACAATAGATAAATAGTCTTAGAGTTAAATATAATTTTTTATATGCCTAAAACTAACATAGCGGTTACCTTACATTCTCTGTAAACAAACTGAGGAGAGAGGTGCCGCCCCCATCTTTTATCTCCTATGCAGGTTTCCTGTTCTTGGGGGCGGGACCATCTCTCATGTACCGGTGCTGTCATGGATCTGGAAAATCAAATTACCCGTAAGTAATTATCATTTTTTCCTCTGCCAGGATTAGTTAGTCCTCCGGCCGGCGCTGGGCGTCTAGGGATAAAACGCAGGCTACGCTACCCGGCTACTGTTAGTTGTGCGGCAGGTTTAGTTCATGGTCAGTTTAGTTTCCATCCTTCCAAGAGCTAGTTCGTATGTTTGCTGGGCTATGTTCTCTTGCCATTGAGAACCATAACAGTCCACCTATGCCTCCCGGGTCATGAGCCACCTCCGTGAGTATGAAGAGGCAAGTAACAGATTGAGAAGGCTCCGGGAGGAGCTGCGCTGCACAAGCACAAAAGCTGCAGGCGCCTCCAGACCCAGAAAGACACAATTCCAGGCGGAGGTAAAGAGGCTGAAGCTTGAAATTAATGACCTGGAGGTTAGAAAAGCATTTATCCAAGAAAAAAGTGGACCATTTAAAGAAAAATTGCAAAATGAAGACCGATTCAGAGAAATGGCTGATAAGAGAGAGCAAAGGCAGATAGGGCTGCAGCCTGGGAGCCAGGTGGATGATGATGATGATGAGAAGGAGGAGGATGACCAGCAGAAAGCCCCACCTGGCAGCCTGCTTAGTCACTCACAGGCCACGTGCAGCAAGCTCCCTGCTGGACAGGCGACAATGACATCTCGTCGCAGTTCTGCTGGCTCTGGGGAGGACAGTGACATCGGCCAGGGAGGGGCGCTAATGGCAGAGATCAAGCTCCTAGAGTCCCCAATGTGCCTTCAGAACTTCCATCTTGGTGATGATTTGCCAGAGGAGGCACCTGGGGGCCAGAAAAAAAGGTAAAGAAGATCAAACCTAAGCTGCAGGAAGCGGTAAGCTATGTATATGCCCCTCCCTGTACCCCCTGAGTCGGCTGCAGGGTCAGCTCGCTGTATAAGCCCCGTTGCCGAGCCCAGCCCGGGTTCTGCTGTGGATCCGGTGCAAAGGCACGGGGAGATTACAAAGCAATGTAGTGAGGCGCAGAGCTCCGTCTCTGCTTGTAGTAGCGGGGACGTAGCAGCAGGTGCATCAGCCGAGAGGCTGGACAGTGAGGGCGGCCCGGTGGCGGGCGAAAAATCAGGCCACGATACTGTGGTGCGCTCCCCAGTGGGAGGGGGGAGCAGCCCGGTGTCAGGGGCAGCTCCGGTAGCCTCGGTGCCTCTGAATGCTGTTGCCACTGATCACTTAGTTGAGAAGCGGCGGCAGGGTGAGGGGGTTACCAGGACTGGGCGTTCCGGTCCTCCCACCAAAGTCCTGTTCTGTGTTGGCGTCGCTGGTCAACAAGATGCTGATATAAAGGATCAGCGGCGCGCCACAGCGGCGAAAGATCAGCGGCGCCTGGTATCAGCAGTAAAGCAGTGGAAAATAGCATCTGATGATGCGGAGGGCACACGTAAGACCAGGGCTGAGGTCGCCTCCAGTTCTGTGGAGGAGACTCAGCCCCTTGTGCTTGATGATGCGGAGTTCAAAGTGTCACCCCCTGTTGTCACTGGTCCAGCAGGAGTGAATGTGGTGGTGGGTATGGATGAGGAAAACTCTTTGTCTAGTGGTGTGGTTGCTGGTTTGGTAGAGGGAGAGGGGGTTATGGAGGTGGGTAATGGTGATGCTGTTGGTGTGGATGTGGTCACTGGTCCGGTTGCCCCCCCGGTGGTGGCAGCACCTGTCAGGAGTTTTGCCGCTGTCACCTCCGGGGGAAATAGGGCATCCTCCTCGTCTCCGGGCTCTGGGGACGGCATGTTGCAACGGCGTCTCCTGGAGGCTCTAAAGAAGGGAGAGAGATCACTAATGGTAGAGGGTCGAGAGGTTGATTTATCCTTCTGGATAGAGAGGCATGGCCTCGGGGCCTTCTGAGAGCAAAGAGGGGGGGATACAGTGTGGTCCCTCCCAACAGCTGGGCCGGGTAGTGTGCGTAGGAATGTGGTCCGTCTTCGGTGGAGGGGCAGTGATGCATGTCCTCCAAGGTCTAAATTTGTGGAGCTCCTGTTGAAGATGGGCTTCAAGGCGATTGACATCTATGCCTTGATACATCCCTATTCCACACCTGAGTTTGATGTCAGCTTTGTTCGGCCGGAGGGGCTTGAGCTCTTCTGGTCGAACTATGAGTTGGCAAAAAATGAGCCTGGCTGGCGAGACTTTGCCGTTCAGGTGGTGTCTCGCCAAAACCAAGTCAAGAAAGTGACCATGATGACTTGTAACGAGTCGCTTTCTTGTTATGACATCATGACGTGGCTTGGCCAGTATGGAGAGGTGGTAGAAATGCCAAAGAAAAACCGTGACGAGTTTGGTATCTGGTCAGGTGCCTGGACGTTTATGGTAAAACTTAAGCGTTCAGGTGGTACGGTTGCCCACATACCATCATCTGCCTTCCTGGGTAGGGATCGTATCCTGGTCTTCTACCAGGGGAAACCGAAGCTCTGTCACAAGTGCGGCGACCCCACACACTTCAGCGCAAACTGCACTGTGCAGAAGTGTGCATTGTGTGGGGATATCAGCCATCTTGCTGCATCTTGTGTGGAGATTAGGTGCCACCTGTGTGGTGAGTTAGGTCACCCATTCAGCCGTTGTCCTCGCTCCTTTGCTAACGCAGTCGTGACCCCGGTGGGAGAAAGCCGTGAGGCTGATTCTGCAGGGGAAGGGACTAGCAGGGGTGAGGGAGCTGAGGGGCCAAGGAAGAAAAGCAATAAAAAGACACCTGCCCAGCTAAGGCGTCTAGACAAGCGCAGACAGGATAGGGAGCTGGGTGAGCCTCGGGCTACTGAGCCGGCCCCTGTTCTGGATGCCAGTCTTGCTGCTGAGGCCCCGAGGGATGATGAGTTGGATGAGGAGGTCAGGAGGATCCACAGGGAGGAAAGTGCCACTGCCTCAGAGTCCTCCCATTATGAAAGTATGGATGAGGATAATAGGCAGCGGCTAGAGGACAAGCGTAAGCTCGGCACCAAAAAGAAGAGAAAGAAGGGAGATAAAAAATCTTCTCCCGCTCTGACCAAGGTACCTAAGGAAGGAAAAACCGACTCCCCTCTGGTTGGTCTTTCTAACCGGTTCCAAGCCCTTGAAAACATCTCTTCCTCTGAGGAGGAAGCTGAGGGTGAGGTTCTGGCTTCGGCGGGGCTCACAGGGGACGCCGAGTCTCCTTCTTCGGGGAATGTAAGATCCTTGGAGAGAGGGACTGACCCAGAGTCCGGAGACGAGGACGATAAAAATAAAAAACACATGGGAATGGATACCTCATTGTCATTAAAGAGGGGGAAGGATTCCTCATCTGAGGCAGAGGATAAGGGTAGTGGAAAAAAGAAAGCCATCTAACTCAATCACCAATGATGGCGGAACCCACTCCGTTGACGCTGTCGCCAGCATAAAGTCAAATACAGCTAGATTTGCGGCCTTTGATTTTCTCAGCCGGATTGAAGCTGACATTTTCTTTTTGCAAGAGACCAGGCTGCCAAACATGGCAGATGTTTTTAAAGCTAAGAGGGAGTGGAGACTCGGGCCCTCCTATTGGTCTCTTGCGGCCGAGCCGTATATCGGAGTGGCGGTCCTTTTTACCGCACCGGTGGAATGCCGACGGGTTATTGAGTTAGAAATGGGGAGGTGCCTGATCTTAGATGTCCTCATGAAGGGACAAGAGCTCCGGATCATCAACATCTATGGTCCCCAATCTAAGTGGGACCGGAAGTGTCTCTTTATGAGGATCAAGCCCTACCTTTTTACAAGTCGGCATGTTGTCTTTGGAGGGGACTTCAATGCTGTCACGAGGCCCCGAGATAGAGGAGGTTCCAGAGACAAGCTGACTTATGATAGCGTCGCCCTTAATAGTATAGCTAGTGAGGCTCGCCTGGTGGATGTCCACATTCGGCACACCCCAGGCCACGAGGGGTTCACCTATCATAGAGGTAACTGTAGGTCCAGAATAGATAGGTTTTATTTAAAGGAGGAAGCTGTCTCTTCAGCAGTGTCTGTTGTTGAGGTGGAGTTCTCCGACCACTGTTTAATTTTGTTTTCTCTGAATTTTACAGAGACCCTCCGGATGAGAAGAGGCTTTTGGAGGCTCAATTCGTCTCTCTTGGAAGAAGCGGAGATAAGACAGTCCTTTGAGGATTTTCTTCAGAGCCAGGTACCCTTACTGGATCTTTGTAGTAGTAAGTCAGAGTGGTGGGAGATGTTCAAGGAAAGGGTGGCGAGATTCTTCCGCCAGCTCTCGAGCCTCAGGAATCTGAGCAGGTACCGCCTGTCTCAGGGTCTGAGGAGGAAACTCGAACATCTTGTCTCAACTGGAGGTAGCCGCGAGGAGATCTCCAGAGTGAAATCTTTGCTTATGAGGTGCCAGTACGATAGACACGCATCTTTGGTTTTTGAGAGGGATTACGGGAAGTACCACTCGCCCGATCCTTACAGAAACTGCAAGATGTCAGTGAATAGTAAAGTAGTTACAGGACTGGTCGACACTACGGGGTCCCTGAGGCGATCCAGATCAGGGATCCTGGAGGTTGTCAGATCCTTCTACTCGCACCTCTTGGGGAAGAGGGATCTTGATTGGGATGAGATGTCGGCTTTCCTGGCTGAAGCCCTCCCCGAACCAGGGGTAGACCCCTCTCTTGACAGTTTGACAGAAATGATCAGGGAAGAGGAAGTTCAGTTGGCGATTGAAGGGCTTGCCCCAAAAAAATCGCCTGGTCCAGATGGCTTAACATCTGAATTCTATAAGACCTTTAAGGATGTTTTGGTTCCCCTCTTGACTGAGATATTCAATGAGTGTCTTTCCTCGGGCACTCTGTCGAAGTCAATGAGGAGGTCTGCTCTGATCATCTTGTCAAAGGGTAAGGACCCATCTTGCATTGAGAATTGGCGTCCCATAGCGCTTCTCAATGCAGACAAGAAGGTTCTGGCAAAGGTGCTGTTTAATCGGCTGGTGAAATTTGCACCCCGACTCCTTTCGGAGGCCCAGCATTGCTCTGTTCCAGGCCGCAGCACATTTAGTGCTGTGCTCTGTGTCCGGGAGGCAGTGGAGCAGGGTAGGGCTGGTCACTGGAAGGGGTACATGCTGTCACTGGACCAGGCAAAAGCGTTTGATCGGGTTAATCACGAGTACCTCTGGTCCGTCCTTCTGAGATATGGCCTGCCGGGGGGGTTTGTTGATTGGCTTAAGACCTTGTACAGTGGGGCAGAGAGTTTCCCGCTTGTGAATGGTTGGATTGGCAGCTCTTTTGAGGTTGGGTCCGGTGTTCGCCAGGGTTGTCCCTTGAGCCCGCTGCTGTACGTGTTTGCGATTGACCCTCTTGTTAGGAGGGTGGACCGTGGACCGTTGGCCGGGATCGGGATGGACCAGGCAGCACCGGAGGCCACTCTGAGGGTGGTGGCGTATGCCGATGATGTCACCGTGTTTGTTTCCTCTCACGAGGAGGCAGGGTGGCTGATGTCAGAGGTAGATGGCTACTCGGAGGCATCCGGGTCCAAGATCAACCGGGATAAGTGTGAGAGTCTCTGGCTGGGAGGTGGAGATCCTGATCAAAACTTACCTGCTCCCTTTACTGATTTATCTGGGCAGTGTGTGCATCTTGCCGGAATCTCTCTGGACTCGGGTCTACAGTTTGTTCTTCCAACTGTTATGGGGGAATAGACTGAACTTGGTCAAGAGGGAGGTTACTTACCGTACGAGGAGACTAGGAGGGTTGGGTATGGTCAACCCTATGGTATTCCTTGTGGATACCTTCATTAAGATCAATATTGCAAACCGCTGGACAGAGAGGGCTCCTCCGTGGGTATTCTCCTGTAGGGGATGGTTTCAGCCTTTCTTCCAGGAATGGGAGACAAGAGGGCAAGTGAAGGATCTTCGCACACCGCATGGACATCTTCCGGCTTACGCTACCTTGGTTCTGAAGGTAATTCGTCGGTGGGGTCTGGGAATGTGGGAGATCAGGACTCTGCCAAGGAAACTCCTTGACAATAGAGTTCTGTTGACCCATTTCCAGAGGCCTCTGGCGCTCAGGGACTGCCCAAGTCGGGATCTTGGGGTGGGTTTGCATCTTTTGAATTCTATCAGCATCCCCTCAAAATTTTGGGACTTGGCTTGGCGCTGCTTCCATGGGAAACTGTGTGTGAGGGACAATCTGAAGTGTAGGAGCTCTGAGGACAGGAATTGTCCTCGGGAGCATTGTGGTACCTTGCTGGAAAGCATGGACCACTTCCTGCTTCATTGTCCCTTCAACACAGAGGTGTACAACAGGGTGGGCGCCTTCATTGGCTGGTCTCGGCTGGCCGGTCTCTCCTATGCGGAATGGGCCTATGGAGCATTCGGAGACCTTGGTGGTCGGGACCGCTGCACCTTATTTCTAGTTAGCGCAGTGGTTAGGTATCACACGTGGAACGCACGGTGCTTAGTATCGACTCAACAAATAATCCTCCCAGTGGACGATGTGTTTAGGACCATACTCGGTGACCTGGTGAAGGTGCGCTCTCTGGAGTATGGGAGACTGGGCGCACAGAGGGCCGCGCTCCTCTGGAGGGGCTTTTCTTTTAGTGTGCCCTAGTCTGGTCATCTCCTTTCCTGGTGGTGGGCTGCTGGTGACACTGTAGATGTTTGTTTTGTTTGATCATTATACAGTGATGTAGGGCTGCAGGCGCCGAACTTGGGCTTCGTGAGTTGTGATTATTGTGGTGTGTGCTGCTGTATATATTGTATATATTGTATATGGGGATATAGATTTGGGTGTAGGTGTTAGGTTGGGTGGTGAGAAAAGGGGGGAGGTGGGATTATCTTGTGGGACTACGGGACACTGGGTTGTTTGGGGGAAAACTGGCACTGCCTGATCTGGCCTATGGACGTTGGACATGGACTGAGGCATGAGATGCAGGACCAGCTCTCAGGTCAGTGCGGGGGGTTGGGAATGGAGGGTAGCTTAGTATTGTATATATTTGTGGTTATTATTTAAAACTAAAAAAAAAAAAAAAAAAGTCATGTATATATTTTGTTTGCCATTGTTTATTTTATTTGGTGACCGGACCAGAAGGTCAAAGTAGTTATTGTTCTGTATATACTGTATAATATGTGTGAGAGGAGACAATGAGCGGCTGGACCAGTGTTCAGTATACTGATTATTTTCTGGCTAAATTTATTTGTTATGGTTTCCGCTATTATTATTGTTACGTTTATCATTTTTATAATAAAAGATCTACAGGAGGTAACTCAGGATCAGTAATGTAATGTATGTACACAGTGAATGTACCAGCAGAATAGTGAGTGCAGCTCTGGAGTATAATACAGGAGGTAACTCAGAATCAGTAATGTAATGTATGTACACAGTGACTGCACCAGCAGAATAGTGAGTGCAGCTCTGGAGTATAATACAGGATGTAACTCAGAATCAGTAATGTAATGTATGTATACAGTGACTGCACCAGCAGAATAGTGAGTGCAGCTCTGGAGTATAATACAGGATGTAACTCAGGATCAGTAATGTAATGTATGTACACAGTGACTGCACCAGCAGAATAGTGAGTGCAGCTCTGGGGTATAATACAGGATGTAACTCAGAATCAGTAATGTAATGTATGTACACAGTGACTGCACCAGCAGAATAGTGAGAGCAGCTCTGCAGTATAATACAGGATGTAACTCAGAATCAGTAATGTAATGTGTGTACACAGTGACTGCACCAGCAGAATAGTGAGTGCAGCTCTGGGGTATAATACAGGATGTAACTCAGAATCAGTAATGTAATGTATGTACACAGTGACTGCACCAGCAGAATAGTGAGAGCAGCTCTGCAGTATAATACAGGATGTAACTCAGAATCAGTAATGTAATGTGTGTACACAGTGACTGCACCAGCAGAATAGTGAGTGCAGCTCTGGGGTATAATACAGGATGTAACTCAGAATCAGTAATGTAATGTATGTACACAGTGACTGCACTAGCAGAATAGTGAGTGCAGCTCCGGAGTATAATACAGGATGTAACTCAGAATCAGTAATGTAATGTATGTACACAGTGACTGCACCAGCAGAATAGTGAGAGCAGCTCTGCAGTATAATACAGGATGTAACTCAGAATCAGTAATGTAATGTGTGTACACAGTGACTGCACCAGCAGAATAGTGAGTGCAGCTCTGGGGTATAATACAGGATGTAACTCAGAATCAGTAATGTAATGTATGTACACAGTGACTGCACTAGCAGAATAGTGAGTGCAGCTCCGGAGTATAATACAGGATGTAACTTAGGATCAGTAATGTAATGTAATGTATGTACACAGTGACTGCACCAGCAGAATAGTGAGTGCAGCTCTGGAGAATAATACAGGATGTAACTCAGAATCAGTAATGTAATGTATGTACACAGTGACTGCACCAGCAGAATAGTGAGAGCAGCTCTGCAGTATAATACAGGATGTAACTCAGAATCAGTAATGTAATGTGTGTACACAGTGACTGCACCAGCAGAATAGTGAGTGCAGCTCTGGGGTATAATACAGGATGTAACTCAGAATCAGTAATGTAATGTATGTACACAGTGACTGCACTAGCAGAATAGTGAGTGCAGCTCCGGAGTATAATACAGGATGTAACTCAGAATCAGTAATGTAATGTATGTACACAGTGACTGCACCAGCAGAATAGTGAGAGCAGCTCTGCAGTATAATACAGGATGTAACTCAGAATCAGTAATGTAATGTATGTACACAGTGACTGCACCAGCAGAATAGTGAGTGCAGCTCTGAGGTATAATACAGGATGTAACTCAGGATCAGTAATGTAATGTATGTACACAGTGACTGTACCAGCAGAATAGTGAGTGCAGCTCTGCAGTATAATACAGGATGTAACTCAGGATCAGTAATGTAATGTATGTACACAGTGACTGCACCAGCAGATTAGTGAGTGCAGCTCTGGGGTATAATACAGGATGTAACTCAGGATCAGTATTTAATATACAATCATGAATTTATCAAGATAATTCCGAAAAATATCATGCATGAAGGACTGAAACACAGATGGAGCATTAGAGAGTCTGAATGGCATCACAAGGTATTCAAAATGGCCTTCGGGCGTATTAAACGCAGTTTTCCATTCGTCACCCTGCTTAATACGAACAAGATTATATGCCCCTCGAAGGTCAATCTTAGTAAACCAACTAGCCCCCTTAATCCTAGCAAACAGATCAGAAAGCAAAGGCAAAGGGTATTGGAATTTGACCGTGATCTTATTCAAGAGGCGATAATCAATACAGGGTCTCAAGGAGCCATCCTTCTTGGCAACAAAAAAAAAACCTGCTCCCAATGGAGTAGAAGATGGCCGAATATGCCCCTTTTCCAAAGACTCCTTTACATAGCTCCGCATGGCGGCATGTTCAGGCACAGACAGGTTGAAAAGTCGGCCCTTAGGGAACTTACAGCCTGGAATCAAGTCAATAGCACAATCACAGTCCCTATGCGGTGGAAGGGAACTGGACTTGGGCTCATCGAAAACATCCTGGAAATCTGACAAAAACTCAGGAACATCAGAAGAGGGGGAGGAGGAAATTGACATCAGAGGAACGTCATAATGAACCCCCTGACAACCCCAACTAGTCACAGACATAGATTTCCAATCCAACACCGGATTATGTACCTGTAACCATGGAAACCCCAGCACAATAGCATCATGCAAATTATGCAACACCAGAAAACGACAATCTTCCTGATGGGCTGGCGTCATGCACATGGTCACCTGTGTCCAAAACTGAGGTTTATTTTTAGCCAACGGTGTAGCATCAATGCCCCTCAAAGGAATTGGACTCCGCAAAGGCTGTAAGGGAAAACCACGTCTGGCAAATTCTAAGTCCATCAAATTTAAAGCGGCGCCTGAATCAACAAATGCCATGACAGAAAATGACGATAATGAGCAGATCAGGGTCACAGATAACAGAAATTTAGGTTGTACAGTACTGATGGTAACGGAACTAGCGATTCTCTTGGTACGCTTAGGGCAATCAGAAATAACATGAGCAGAATCGCCGCAGTAAAAGCACAACCTATTCTGACGTCTGAATCCTTGTCGTTCAGCTCTAGACACAATCCTATCACACTGCATAGGCTCAGGACTCCGCTCGGAAGACAACGCCATAGTGTGCACAACTCTGCGCTCACGCAAGAGCCGATCAATTTGAATGGCCAGAGACATAGAATCACTCGGACCAGCAGGCGTGGGGAACCCCACCATAACATCTTTAACAGATTCAGAAAGACCCTTTCTGAAAATTGCCGCCAAAGCATCCTCATTCCACTTAGTAAGCACAGACCATTTTCTAAATTTCTGGCAATATGATTCTGCCGCTTCTTGACCCTGACACAGGGCCAACAAGGTTTTCTCAGCATGATCCACAGAATTAGGTTCATCATACAGTAACCCAAGCGCCTGAAAAAAGGTGTCTACATTAAGCAAAACCGGATTCCCAGATTCCAGGGAAAATGCCCAATCCTGCGGGTTGCCACGCAACAGAGAAATGACAATTTTTATCTGCTGGATGGGATCACCAGAGGAACGGGGCTTCAGAGCAAAAAACAGTTTACAGTTATTTTTAAAGCTCAAAAATTTGGACCTGTCCCCAAAAAACAGATCGGGGGTAGGAATTCTAGGCTCTAAAGCTGGAGTCTGCATGATATAATCAGAAATACCCTGTACTCTAGCAGCAAGTTGATCCACCCAAGAAGCAAGTCCCTGAACATCCATGTCAGCGCCTAACTCCTGAGCCACCCAGAGGTGAAGAGGGAAAAAAAACACAACAGAGTACAGAAAAAAAAATGGCTCAGCACTTTCTTTCCCTTCTTTTGAGATGCAGTTAACTCATTGTTGGCCAGTTGTACTGTTATGATCTGGTAGCCTAGGAGCGGCATGAGACGTACTCTGGAGAATTTGGTAACTGTACTGACCGCAGACCCTGGACTTAACACCGCAACTAGAAGTAGCCGTGGGATGTACCTACTGATCCTAGACACCTCGACACAGCCGGAGGACTAATTAACCCTATAGATAGAAAAGGGAAAGCTATCTCGCCTCAGAGAAAATTCCCAAAGGATAGGCAGCCCCCCACAAATATTGACTGTGAGAGGAGAGGAAAAAACATACACGGGCTGAAAACAGAATTTAGCAAAGGAGGCCAATCTAGCTGGATAGGAAAGATAGGACAGAGAACTATACGGTCAGTATTAAAATACTATGAAATGTCTACCACAGATAATACAAAAAACTCCACATCTAACTAAAGGCATGGAGGGTAACTCTGCGACTCCAGAGCTTCCAGCTTGGCTGAATAAATCCTTACACAGACAAAGCTGGACAAGAAAAAACATAGCAATTCACTGAACTATAAAGTCCATGTGGACTGCAAAAACAAAGCCAGGACTTATCTTTGATGATTTGGACAATCCAGCAGGAGAAAGCAAGCAGAGATGTGAATCCCCAGAAAACAATGGACAACTGGCACTCACTAAAGGAAGGAGCCAGACTAAATAGCCCCGTCCAAAGTGGAAGCACCTGATGACTGCTGTGAAGGACAAACAGCAGCACTACCACTTATAACCACCGGAGGGAGCCCAAGGGCAGAACCCACAACAGAATTCACAACCGTAATGTATGTATACAGTGACTTCACCAGTAGAATAGTGAGTGCAGCTCTGGAGTATAATACAGGATGTAACTCAGGATCAGTAATGTAATGTATGTACACAGTGACTGCACCAGCAGAATAGTGAGTGCAGCTCTGGAGTATAATACGGGAGGTTACTCAGGATCAGTAATGTATGTACACAGTGACTGCACCAGCAGAATAGTGAGTGCAGCTCTGGGATATAATGCAGGATGTAGGTCAGGATCAGTGACGTATGTACACAGTGACTGCACCAGCAGAATAGTGAGTGCAGCTGTGGGATATAATGCAGGATGTAGGTCAGGATCAGTAATGTATGTACACAGTGACTGCACCAGCAGAATAGTGAGTGCAGCTCTGGAGTATAATACAGGATGTAACTCAGGATCAGTAATGTAATGTATGTACACAGTGACTGCACCAGCAGAATAGTGAGTGCAGCTCTGGAGTATAATACGGGAGGTTACTCAGGATCAGTAATGTATGTACACAGTGACTGCACCAGCAGAATAGTGAGTGCAGCTCTGGGATATAATGCAGGATGTAGGTCAGGATCAGTAATGTATGTACACAGTGACTGCACCAGCAGAATAGTGAGTGCAGCTCTGGGATATAATGCAGGATGTAGGTCAGGATCAGTAATGTAATGTATGTACACAGTGACTGCTCCAGCCGAATAGTGAGTGCAGTGAGTGTCATACAGGAAGAGGCGGAGCCTGCTTGCCTTGTGCTCCGTGTGCTGCCTAGCGAGAGCTCCTGGGAAGGGAGGTAAAGTTTTTCATCCAGGACTTTTTGTTTGCCCCCTTCCCAGGAAAGAAGGCTCATTTTGGGACTGGCCTCTGGGGCTGGGCCCCTGACTCCCACCTCCCGGTCCAAGCCGGCGGGGGGTGGGAGGACTCCAACTCCGGCTAGGGCCACAAGATCTGGCCAAGGATCAGGCAAGGGTTCCAGTATGAAGACCCGTAGGACCCCTGAGGCCGCAGCGGCTCCTTCCCCCGGAGGTAGGCCTAGTACGAGCAGGGGTGCTGCAGCGGTGCCCCTTGGTTGGGGTACTAAGGCGGCTAGAGAATCCACCGTGGGCTATGGTTCACACATCCATGCGCATCTCTGCGAGTATGAGGACGCCTCAAGGCAGCTAAAATCCCTCTGGGGGGAGTTGAGGGTAGCTAAGGAGAGGTCTGACAGGGCCTCCGGCAATAAGAAGGCCAAGCTAACCGCTGTGGTCCTGGAAAGACTTGGAAAGCCGGAGGTGTGAGATCCTGGATGGCAGCGGGCCCTTCCGTGAAAAGCTGGAGAACGACGACCGGTTCAGAGCCATGACCGGTGGGGCTCCGGAGGGGTCACGGAGCTCCGGCCAGGTGGTGGAGGAGGATGATGAGGAATGCGAGGAGGAGGTCACGCCCTACCCACCGCCTGGTGGCCTGGTAAGAGATCTCCAGGCGTCGCATAGCGGGATAGCCCCCGAGCAGGAGGCTCTCCCGTCAGATTCTGGCCCTTCAGGGGACAGCAGGAGCGAGGGGGAAGATGAGGATGGTGGTAGTAGCAGCGAGGGGGGCTGCCTTGTCATGCAGCAGATCCAGCAGATCGAGTCCCTGGTCCGTTTTAACCAGCTGAGGTTCAGGGATGAGATCTGCGAGGACGAGGCAACCAGGAGGGGGATGAAGAGAGAGGCTAAGAAAAGTAAGAAGAAGAAAACATCTACTGTGGAGAAATATGTGTATGTCCCCCTCTCTGGGGCCCCCCGATCCCGCTGTGCGGCACCCGCCACCCACCCCGGCTTGGGCTGTTGTGGGTCCGCAGCGAGGGAGCGGGGAGATTACAGGCCATGACACGCAGGGCGCCGCCTCTGTTTGTGGTAACGGAGGGGGTAGTGATGTGTCTGATATGGAGCATGGTGTGGAAGGTGGCCCAGAGGTGGGCAAGAGAGTGGCAGCCGGGACCGCATCTCTGGCGGTGAGCGCTGGGGTGTCCGGGTCCCCCACTTATGGATCTGATAAAGCTGGATCGCTTCTGGGGACCCAGGCACCTAGTAAAGTAAAGGGGGAGAGGCCTGTGGCTCCGGCAGAACCGGCTCATAAAAAGAAAATGGTGGGGGCTCCCCTTGGGGGTCTGCGGTGAAGTCGGGGTCTCCTGCATTGGGGGCACTGCCGCTGGTCGATGCTGAGGAGGAGTGGCCTAGCCTTGGGCCGGCTGCTGGAGCTGCTGTGGCCAGGCTGTTTGTGGCCCAGGGTGTGGTGGTGGGGGGCGCTGTGCCTCAGGGGACTGGTACTGCCGGGGGGATTCCTGGGGGGGTGGATCCAGCTCTGGGTCAGCTCTGGGGGTCCCGCTGCGGCCGGTCTCAGGGGGCGTGGCCTCCTCGGCACCCGCTGCCCATGTAGGAGCAGCTTTGGATAGCTGTGCTGTGCGGCTGGAGGCTGGGGGCGTGGCTTCCCAAAGAAAGGAAAAAAAAATGGTCTTAGCTGTGGTCTGCAATGGAGCAGGGACTGCAGCAGACAGCAGCAAGGGCGCCTGCCTGGTGGGGTCCCCTGAGTCTGGGGGCTTACCTGCGGTGGGGGCTCCGGTGACAAGGCAGGATGGAGCTGGAGGCAGGTCTGCACCTGGCTTCCTACCTGCCAGTGAGGGAGGAGACTCTGTGCCTGCTGTGGTGGAAAGTCAGGCTGTGCTGCATAAGTCCTATGGCAGCAGGAGTCTTAAAGGGACACAAGCGCTGTGTGTGCCAAACCCCCCAGCAGGGAGGATGCCACCAGTAGGTGGCGGTAGCAGTGAACCTGGAAATACCCAAAAGGTGAGGCAAAATAAAACTGACCCCAGTGTGCATGTGAGTGAGAGTGGGGTGACTGATGGAGTGGATGAGGAGGGTGCGGGTATGGAAGTGTCTATGGTTGAGGATGCGAGTGGCAGTGCGTCTAAGGTGGCAAGTGTGAATAGGGTGGCAAGTGTGAGTGCGGTGTCTGATGGTAGTGGGAGAAGGGGGCCGGTCCATCTACCCCCCCAGCCACAGGTTCTCTGAGTTATTCGGGGGTGGTGGCTGGAACCTTGAGGTCTAGTCAGGGGGTTTCCTCGCCTCTGGACCTCAGGGATAGCATCTTGCGGCGCCGTTTCCTGGAGGCCCTCAAAAAGGGAGAACGGACGATTGAAGTAGAGGGAAGAGTGGTGGACTTGGCCTTTTGGCTGGATAGACACGGCCTGGCTGCCTTCCAAGATAAAAGGGAAGGGGAAATGGTTTGGTCCCTCCCGACATCCGGGCAGGGGGTGGCCTGGCGGAATGTGGTCCGTCTTCGGTGGAGGGGCAGTGAAGCGTGCCCGCCAAGGGCGAGGGTTGTGGAGCTCCTTCTGAAGATGGACTTCAGGTCAACGGACATCTTTGCCCTGATTCATCCGTTTGGCACCTCCTTCTTCGATGTCAGTTTTGTTCGGCCAGAGGGCTTGGAGCTTTACTGGTCGAATTTCGAACTGGCAAAGGGGGAGCCCGGCTGGCGAGACTTTGCCGTGCAGGCGGTGTCTCGCCAAAATAGTGTAAAGAGGGTGACCTTTCTGACAAGTAATGAGTCACTCTCTGGGGTCGATATAATGACGTGGCTTTCCCGTTATTGGGAAGTCACCGAGGTCCCTAAAAAAAAAAATAGGGACGAGTTTGGCATTTGGTCAGGGGGCTGGACCTTCATGTTAAAGTTGGAGGTTTCAGGAGTTGCAGTCACCCACATCCCCCTCCTCAGCATTTCTGGGGAGGGACAGAATCCAGATCTACCAGGGGCAACCGAAGGTCTGCCACAGGTGCGGTGTTCCCCGCCACTTCAGCGCAGGCTGCAAGGTACAGAAATGTGCCTTGTGTGGCGGGGTAGGCCATCTTGCCGCGGCCTGTGGTGACATTAGGTGTCACCTGTGTGGTGACCTAGGTCACCCGTATAGCCGCTGCCCCCGTTCCTTTTCCAGCACCATCTCTGGCCCGGCAGGGGGGAGCCAAGGAGGGGTCCCCGGTGGTGCAACTTCTGCTGAGGGTGGAGGCGTGAGGGGAGCTGAGGGGTCGGTGAGGAAAGGCGAGGCTGGTACCTCTGCCCACCAGTGGCAACAGGTGAGGCACCGTAAGGGCAGGGGGCAGGATAAGCCTCAGGCAACTGGGGTGATGACTGCTCCCACCCTGGAGGCGGCAGCCAAAGGCTCTGAGGCCCTGGGGGAAAAGGTGGTGAGCGAGTAGGATGGAGAGGGAGGAGTTGGCTGCTTCTGATAACCCTTCCCAGTATGAAAGTCTGGATGAAGAGGTGGTGGAGCAGCCTAAAAAAACGGGTGACAATCGTACCGGTAAGAGTCGGAAGAAGAGGAAGAACAAAGCTAAAAAATCTAAGGCCCCCTGGCCACTAGGGTGCCTACGGAAGGGCTCACCGACTCCCCTCTGATCCCCCTCTCCAATCGGTTCCAAGCCCTCGATGACTCTGTTGTGTCGGGGGTGAGGGTCCGGACGCAACATCTGGGGTGCCTACGGGGAGTGGTGAATGATGTCTGTCCTCCGGGGGATTCAAACTCCTCTGGAGGGGGGACTACCTTGGGGTCCAGGGGCGAGGAATCTATTTCTGGGAAGTCCAGTGCTATAAAGTAGGATATGGACACCTCGGTGTCTTTAAAGAGGAGGGGTGAGTCGGGCACCTCCTCAGAGGGGGAGAGGAAATCAGGGGGTACGGTTAAAAAACAGGCCATCTAACTCAATCACCCATGATGGCGGAACCTACCCCGTTGACTCTGGCGTCGATTAATGTCGCCAGCATAAAGTCAGATACGGCTAGACTTACGGCCTTTGATTTTTTCACCCGGGTTGAGGCTGATATTTTATTTTTGCAGGAGACCAGACTAACGGACTTGGGGTCCATCTACAAAGCAAAGAGGGAATGGAGGAGTGGGCCCTCATACTGGTCTCTTGCGGCCGAGCCGTATCGCGGGGTAGCAGTCCTTTTTAAGACCACGGAGGTGGAATGCAGACGGGTGATCGAGGTAGAAATGGGGAGATGTTTGGTCCTTGACGTCTTCATGAGGGGACAGGAGCTTCGGCTCATCAATATCTTTTGCCCGCAATCTAAGTGGGACCGTAAACGTCTCTTCCTGAGGATCAAGCCCTATCTTTTTACGAGCCAGCAGGTGGTCTTCGGTGGGGATTTTAATACTGTAACCAGACTCCGTGATAGGGGAGTCCCCGGAGACCGGCTGGCTTATGATAGCGTAGCCTTGAATAGCATTGTAAGCGAAGCTCGCCTGGTGGATGTCCACATCCGGCACACCCCAGGTCACGGGGGTTTCACCTTTTTTAGGGGAAGCAGTAGGTCTAGGATAGATTTTAGGTTTTTTTAAAGGAGGAAGCCGTCTCTTCTGCAGTGTCCGCTGTTGAGGTGGAGTTCTCCGATCACTGTTTCATTTTCTTTACTTTGAATGTTAGAGACCCCCGGATGGGGAGAGGCCTATGGAAGCTGAATTCGTCCCTTCTGGAAGAGGCGGAAGTAAGACAGTCCTTTGAGGAATTTCTTCAGAGCCAGGTACCTCTCTTGGGTCTCTGTAGCAGTAAGTCTGAGTGGTGGAAGATCTTCAAAAGAAGGGTCGCAAGGTTCTTCCGTCAGCTCTCCAGCCTCAGGGGCCTGAACAGGTACCGCCTGTATCGGGAACTGGGGAGGAAACTCGAGCAGGTCGTCTCGACTGGAGGGGACCGAGAGGAAATCTCCAGGGTGAAGACCTTGCTCAAGGGGTGCCAGTACGATAGGCACACATCCTTGGTTTTTGAGAGGGATTTCGGGAGGTACCGCTCGCCTGACCCTTACAGAAACTGCAGGTTGTCAGTGAGTTGTAAGATGGTGAGAGGACTGATTGACAGTACGGGGTCCCTGAACAGATCCAAATCAGGGATCCTGGAGGTGGTCAGATCCTTCTACTTGCACCTCTTGGGGAGGAGGGATCCTGATCGGGATGAGATGTCGGCTTTCCTGACTGAAACCATCCCTGAGCCAGGGGATGACCCCTCTCTTCATGCTTTGGCAGAAACAATCAGGGAAGAGGAAGTGAGACGGGCGATTGATGGGCTCCGGCCCATAAGTCGCCCGGTCCGTATGGCTTAACATCCGAGTTCTACAAGACTTTTAGGGACTCTTTGGTCCCCCTCTTGACTGAGGTGTTTAATGAGTGCCTCTCCTCGGACATTCTCCCCAGTTCAATGAGGAAGTCAACCCTTATTATCCTGTCAAAGGGTAAAAACTCGTCCTGTATTGAGAACTGGCGTCCCATAGCGCTTCTCAATACGGACCAAAAGGTTCTGGCAAAGGTGCTTTTTAATCGGTTGGTGCAGTTTGTGCCCCGGCTCCTTTCGGGGGCCCAGCACTGCTCTGTTCCAGGCCGCAGCACATTTAGTGCTGTGCTCGGTGTCCGGGAGGCAGTGGAGCAGGGCAGGGCAGGTCACTGGAAGGGGTACTTGCTGTCCTTAGACCAGGCAAAGGCCTTTGACTGGGTTAACCATGAGTACCTCTGGTCTGTCCTTCTGAGGTATGGTCTGCCTGGGAGGTTTGTTGATTGGTTGAGAGTTTTATACAATGGGGCAGAGACTTTTCCGCTCGTGAACGGTTGGGTCGGACACCCTTTTGAGGTGAGGTCTGGTGTCCGCCAGGGCTGTCCTCTGAGCCCACTGTTATACGTGTTTGCGATCGAACCCCTTTTAAGGAGGGTGGAGCGTGGACCGTTGGTGGGAGTCAGGATGGACCAGGCGGAGCCAGAGGCCACCTTGAGGGTAGTGGCGTACGCTGACTATGTTTCCCTTTTTGTATCCTCGAGAGAGGAGGCAGATTGGGTGATGTCTCAGGTTGAACGCTACTCGGTGGCATCCGGGTCCATGATAAACCGGGACAAGTGTGAGAGTCTCTGGCTGGGAGGGGGAGATCCAAGTTTTGATCTCCCGGACACCCTTCCAGGGCCTCAGGCCACAGCAAAAATATTAGGCATCAGTTTCGGCCAGGGGGACTATCCCCAGCAAAACTGGGAGGGCAGACTTAAGATTGCCGTCCAGAAGGTGGATCAGTGGAAGGGTTGGTCTTTGACCCTAAGGGAAAGGGTTAGTCTTGCCAAGGGCTATTTGCTTCCTTTGCTAATATATTTGGGCAGCGTCTGCATCTTGCCAGAGCCTCTTTGGACACGGGTCTACAGCCTGTTTTTCCAATTATTATGGGGAAATAGGCTGAACCTAATCAAGAGGGAGGTCATGTACCGCACGAGGAGACTAGGAGGGTTGGGTATGGTCTACCCAGTGGTGTTTCTAGTAAACACCTTTCTTAAGGCAAACATCACCAACCTCTGGTTAGAGAGGGCTCCTCTGTGGGTATTCTCCTGTAGGGGGTGGTTTCGGCCTTTCTTCCAGGAATGGGAGACAGGAGGGCAGGTAAAGGACCTTCATACACCTCATGGGCATCTTCCGGCTTATGCTACCCCGGTTCTGAAGGTGATCCGTCGATGGGGTCTGGGAGTGTGGGAGATCAGGACCATGTCGAGAAGGTTTCTTGACAATAGGGTCCTGTTGACCCACTTTCAGAAGCCCCTGGCGCTCAGGGATTGCCCAAGCCGGGATCTGGAGGTGGGGCTCGGGTTATTGAACTCTAAGCGGATCCCCTTGAAGTTTTGGGACTTGGCTTGGCGCTGCTTCCATGGGGAAGCTGTATGTGAGGGACAACCTAAAGTGCAGATGCTCTGATGACCGGGATTGTCCCCGCGAGGAGTGTGGCGGTATGCTTGAAAGCATGGAGCATTTCCTGCTTCGGTGTCCCTTTAATACAGAGGTCTACAGCAGGGTGGGTGTTTCCATTGGCTGGCCCAGGCTGGAAGGCCTTTCCTATGCGGAGTGGTCCTATGGTGCATTCAGGTCACTTGGTGGCCGAGATCGGGGCACTGTTTTCTTAGTTAGTTTAGTAACTAGGTTCCACACGTGGAATGCACAGTGTCTAGTGTCTACTCAGCGGAAAGTCCTCCCCAGGGAAGAGGTGATTAGGAACATCCTGGGTGACCTGGCAAAAGTGCGCTTGCTGGAGTTTGAGAGGCTGGGTGCAGGGAGGGCCTCTCTTCTTTGGAGGGGTTTCTCCTTTAATGTGCCCTAGGGAGAGTTAGGTTCTGTGTGCCTGTGATAGGGTTGAGTTAGTCTTTTTTATCTTTTTATCTTTATTTTGTAGGGTCAGATAGATGTGTAGGGACAAGGAGGGACAGATAGGGACAGTCTTTAGGGACAGGTAGTTAGTATTAGGTTGGTAGTGAGGGTCAGTGAGGGACAGGTAGGGGCAGGTAGGGAGAGATTGGTAGGGCTATAGGGACAGGATTTTCTCTTTTGTGTTGTTAGGGAGGGTCAGGGGGATGTGCGGTAGATTAGGGTGAGAGCCTCTATGGTCTCCAGTTCCTGGTGGTGGGCTGTAACCCTCACTTACAGATTTTTGTTTTGTAATTGGTAACCCGGGTATAGGGCTTGCAAGCATTGAACTTGGGCCTGTTCTTTGGTCATGATTATGGTGTGTACTGGTTATTATTATGTTATTATTGATATATGTTATTATAAGGTTGTATATATATGTGTTACGTGTGTACTATGATGCGTGTAGGGGGGATTTAGTTTAGGTGGGGTGGGGGGTTTCTTGGGGGGTGGGGGGATGGGTTTTGGAGAATGGACGTCCGGCGGGATGCCAAGAAGAGGAAAAAAAGGCCATAAACTTTTATGGACCTTGCTGTATAGTAAAGGCCACAAACTCTCGTGGGACCTGGTGTGATAGGCCACAAACTTTCGTGGGACCTTTGGGGGAATGGTGGTGGTTTACTTTAGGAGAAAAAAAAAAAATATATATATATATACTAAAAAAAAAATGAAAAAATATATAAAGATATATGATTAAGTTTTGGCCAGGTGGCCTATTTACTTTCTTTAGGGCAGATGGCCGACTTTTGTTTATTTCTCTAGGGATGAATGCATGGGTATGTGTGTATGAGGGGAAAAAGGAACAAAGGAAGGGAAAAAAAAAGGATATAGGTTGAGGTCTCTTCCCTTGCTGGGGGGTATTAATGAAATGGAAGAACATTTTGTTTGTATAAATCTGCTGGACATTGGACTTTTGGGGATGGTGAATAACTTGTTTTGTTATTGAGTTTGTCTGTAAGCTTTGCCTGTAACTTTTGTTTTGTACTTTCATAATAAAAAAAGAGATACGGGATGTAACTCAGGATCAGTAATGTATGTACACAGTGACTGCACCAGCAGAATAGTGAGTGCAGCTCTGGAGTATAATACAGGATTTAACTCAGGATCAGTAATGTATGTACACAGTGACTGCACCAGCAGAATAGTGAGTGCGGCTCTGGAGTATAATACAGGATGTAACTCAGGATCAGTAATGTAATGTGTGTACACAGTGACTGCACCAGCAGAATAGTGAGTGCAGCTCTGGAGTATAATACAGGATGTAACTCAGGATCAGTAATGTAATGTATGTACACAGTGACTGCACCAGCAGAATAGTGAGTGCAGCTCTTGGGTATAATACAGGATGTAACTCAGGATGAGTAATGTAATGTATGTATACAGTGACTGCACCAGCAGAATAGTGAGTGCAGCTCTGGAGTATAATACAGGAGGTAACTCAGGATCAGTAATGTAATGTATGTACACAGTGACTGCACCAGCAGAATAGTGAGTGCAGCTCTGGGGTATAATACAGGATGTAACTCAGGATCAGTAATGTAATGTATGTACACAGTGACTGCACCAGCAGAATAGTGAGTGCGGCTCTGGAGTATAATACAGGATGTAACTCAGGATCAGTAATGTAATGTATGTACACAGTGACTACACCAGCAGAATAGTGAGTGCAGCTCTGGAGTATAATACAGGAGGTAACTCAGGATCAGTAATGTAATGTATGTACACAGTGACTGCACCAGTAGAATAGTGAGTGCAGCTCTTGGGTATAATACAGGATGTAACTCAGGATGAGTAATGTAATGTATGTATACAGTGACTGCACCAGCAGAATAGTGAGTGCAGCTCTGGAGTATAATACAGGAGGTAACTCAGGATCAGTAATGTAATGTATGTACACAGTGACTACACCAGCAGAATAGTGAGTGCAGCTCTGGGGTATAATACAGGAGGTAACTCAGGATCAGTAATGTAATGTATGTACACAGTGAGTGCACCAGCAGAATAGTGATTGCAGCTCTGGGGTATAATACAGGATGTAACTCAGGATCAGTAATGGAATGTATGTACACAGTGACTGCACCAGCAGAATAGTGAGTGCAGCTCTGGAGTATAATACAGGATGTAACTCAGGATCAGTAATGTATGTACACAGTGACTGCACCAGCAGAATAGTGAGTGCAGCTCTTGGGTATAATACAGGATGTAACTCAGGATGAGTAATGTAATGTATGTATACAGTGACTGCACCTGCAGAACAGTGAGTGCAGCTCTGGGGTATAATACAGGAGGTAACTCAGGATCAGTAATGTAATGTATGTACACAGTGACTGCACCAGCAGAATAGTGAGTGCAGCTCTGGGGTATAATACAGGAGGTAACTCAGGATCAGTAATGTAATGTATGTACACAGTGACTGCACCAGCAGAATAGTGAGTGCAGCTCTGGGGTATAATACAGGATGTAACTCAGGATCAGTAATGTAATGTATGTACACAGTGACTGCACCAGCAGAATAGTGAGTGCAGCTCTGGAGTATAATACAGGATGTAACTCAGGATCAGTAATGTAATGTATGTACACAGTGACTGCACCAGCAGAATAGTGAGTGCAGCTCTGGAGTATAATACAGGATGTAACTCAGGATCAGTAATGTATGTACACAGTGACTGCACCAGCAGAACAGTGAGTGCAGCTCTGGAGTATAATACTGGATGTAACTCAGGATCAGTAATGTAATGTATGTACACAGTGACTGCACCAGCAGAATAGTGAGTGCAGCTCCGGAGTATAATACAGGAGGTAACTCAGGATCAGTAATGTAATGTATGTACACAGTAAATGCACCAGCAGAATAGTGAGTGCAGCTCTGGGGTATAATACAGGAGGTAACTCAGGATCAGTAATGTAATGTACACAGTGACTGCACCAGCAGAATAGTGAGTGCAGCTCTGGGGTATAATACAGGATGTAACTCAGGATCAGTAATGTAATGTATGTACACAGTGACTGCACCAGCAGAATAGTGAGTGCGGCTCTGGAGTATAATACAGGATGTAACTCAGGATCAGTAATGTAATGTATGTACACAGTGACTACACCAGCAGAATAGTGAGTGCAGCTCTGGAGTATAATACAGGAGGTAACTCAGGATCAGTAATGTAATGTATGTACACAGTGACTGCACCAGTAGAATAGTGAGTGCAGCTCTGGAGTATAATACAGGAGGTAACTCAGGATCAGTAACGTAATGTATGTACACAGTGACTGCACCAGCAGAATAGTGAGTGCAGCTCTGGGGTATAATACAGGATGTAACTCAGGATGAGTAATGTAATGTATGTATACAGTGACTGCACCAGCAGAATAGTGAGTGCAGCTCTGGGGTATAATACAGGAGGTAACTCAGGATCAGTAATGTAATGTATGTACACAGTGACTACACCAGCAGAATAGTGAGTGCAGCTCTGGAGTGTAATACAGGATGTAACTCAGGATCAGTAATGTAATGTATGTACACAGTGACTGCACCAGCAGAATAGTGAGTGCAGCTCTGGGGTATAATACAGGAGGTAACTCAGGATCAGTAATGTAATGTATGTACACAGTGACTACACCAGCAGAATAGTGAGTGCAGCTCTGGGGTATAATACAGGAGGTAACTCAGGATCAGTAATGTAATGTATGTACACAGTGAGTGCACCAGCAGAATAGTGATTGCAGCTCTGGGGTATAATACAGGATGTAACTCAGGATCAGTAATGGAATGTATGTACACAGTGACTGCACCAGCAGAATAGTGAGTGCAGCTCTGGAATATAATACAGGATGTAACTCAGGATCAGTAATGTATGTACACAGTGACTGCACCAGCAGAATAGTGAGTGCAGCTCTTGGGTATAATACAGGATGTAACTCAGGATGAGTAATGTAATGTATGTATACAGTGACTGCACCTGCAGAATAGTGAGTGCAGCTCTGGGGTATAATACAGGAGGTAACTCAGGATCAGTAATGTAATGTATGTACACAGTGACTGCACCAGCAGAATAGTGAGTGCAGCTCTGGGGTATAATACAGGAGGTAACTCAGGATCAGTAATGTAATGTATGTACACAGTGACTGCACCAGCAGAATAGTGAGTGCAGCTCTGGGGTATAATACAGGATGTAACTCAGGATCAGTAATGTAATGTATGTACACAGTGACTGCACCAGCAGAATAGTGAGTGCAGCTCTGGAGTATAATACAGGATGTAACTCAGGATCAGTAATGTAATGTATGTACACAGTGACTGCACCAGCAGAATAGTGAGTGCAGCTCTGGAGTATAATACAGGATGTAACTCAGGATCAGTAATGTAATGTATGTACACAGTGACTGCACCAGCAGAACAGTGAGTGCAGCTCTGGAGTATAATACTGGATGTAACTCAGGATCAGTAATGTAATGTATGTACACAGTGACTGCACCAGCAGAATAGTGAGTGCAGCTCCGGAGTATAATACAGGAGGTAACTCAGGATCAGTAATGTAATGTATGTACACAGTAAATGCACCAGCAGAATAGTGAGTGCAGCTCTGGGGTATAATACAGGAGGTAACTCAGGATCAGTAATGTAATGTATGTACACAGTGACTGCACCAGCAGAATAGTGAGTGCAGCTCTGGGGTATAATACTGGAGGTAACTCAGGATCAGTAATGTAATGTATGTACACAGTGACTGCACCAGCAGAATAGTGAGTGCAGCTCTGGAGTATAATACAGGATGTAACTCAGGATCAGTAATGTAATGTATGTACACAGTGACTGCACCAGCAGAATAGTGAGCGCAGCTCTGGAGTATAATACAGGATGTAACTCAGGATCAGTAATGTAATGTATGTACACAGTGACTGAACCAGCAGAATAGTGAGCGCAGCTCTGGAGTATAATACAGGAGGTAACTCAGGATCAGTAATGTAATGTATGTACACAGTGACTGCACCAGCAGAATAGTGAGCGCAGCTCTGGGGTATAATACAGGATGCAACTCCGGATCAGTAATGTAATGTATGTACACAGTGACTGCACCAGCAGAATAGTGAGTGCAGCTCTGGACTATAATACAGGAGGTAACTCAGGATCAGTAATGTAATGTATGTACACAGTGACTGCACCAGCAGAATAGTGAGTGCAGCTTTGGACTATAATACAAGAGGTAACTCAGGATCAGTAATGTAATGTATGTACACAGTGACTGCACCAGCAGAATAGTGAGTGCAGCTCTGGGGTATAATACAGGATGCAACTCAGGATCAGTAATGTAATGTATGTACACAGTGACTGCACCAGCAGAATAGTGAGTGCAGCTCTGGACTATAATACAGGAGGTAACTCAGGATCAGTAATGTAATGTATGTACACAGTGACTGCACCAGCAGAATAGTGAGTGCAGCTCTGGACTATAATACAGGAGGTAACTCAGGATCAGTAATGTAATGTATGTACACAGTGACTGCACCAGCAGAATAGTGACTGCAGCTCTGGAGTATAATACAGGAGGTAACTCAGGATCAGTAATGTAATGTATGCATATAGGGACTTGGCTGTTTATACATAATTGCAGTGGATCTAGACAGTCCATGCACAGCTGTGAAAATGCCAGGTGTGTTTGTTGTGTAAAAAAATTATATCACCCATAATGTGTACAATGCAATTGAAAAACAAACTGAAATATTTTCAAGAGGGGGAAAATACTAAAATAATGTGGTTTCTAAAATCTGCACACCCTTGCACTATTACTTTGTTGCAGTCCCCTGTGAATTTCTGGAAACTTTCAGTGTTTTTGTGTCGGAGTCTGTCACATGTAGAATTGTCCACCTGAAGGTTTTGGGCAAAATTAACTGATATTTGCAACTGTCCATAATTCCCTCCACCTTAACTAAAGACCCAATTCCAGCTGACCATAAGCAGCCACCAGGCACAATGCTGCTTCCACCATGCTTCTCTGCGGGAACCATGATCTTCTGGTGATGCACTGTGTTGCCATTGCACATTTTGGAATTTTCCCCAGAAAGTTTCACCTCAGTCTCATCAGACATAATTCGTTCCCCACAGACTTTTAGCAGACTTGATGGAGGTTTCAGGGTATAGTTGTCACATGCAGTTCACAGGATAGGCCACAAAATCCAGTCAACAAAATGTGTGATTTTACCAGGGGCGTGTAGACTTCTTAGGTCCACTATACATTCCCTAATTAAAGTGTACAATGATATCGAAGGACTAACATCCACTTTTGCCCCCTCACATCAGTCATCGATAGTGGCTCGTAATTTCATGGATATCTCATATATGAAGCACTTTGGACTCTTACCTGCAGCCGACTCCATTCTGCAGTCAGACTTGGTTGTGGAAGGGTGACGTTCTCGGAGAACGGACATGGAACGTTCTATGGAAGAGAAGAAGGATGAGCCTACAACAGGCAATCTAGATCTCTATACATTATTCCAGGGGTGGATAATTAATCTTCCCAAGGGGCCACATGAGAAACTGGCACTGCTGTGAAGGGCCGAACCAATCAACTGAATTTAAAGGGACGCTCCGAAACCGAAGGTGAATTTGATACTAAATGTGCATCTACTTATTATAATCTAATCTTCTTTTCTAATATAGTTCAAAGAAAAATTCCCTAACGTACCCTCTACATTCTGTTTTTTTTTTTAACTTCCATTGACATTTTGTTTGAGATTCACTGGTGCATGCTGGGATACTGAAATGAGCCATCATCGGGTGGCAGAGGCTGCGGTCACTGCTGCAGCCTCTGCGGACTCTCAGAAATGAGGCGTCATCAGTGTTGTCTGTTTCAGGGACTGGGCTAGTCCCCGCTCACCTGATAATGCGTTGGTTGTAAATTCTGGCGTAGGCTCAGTATGAGCTTCCTGTGCTAGATTCCTTTGAATGCACAGTGACAGTGCGCTCCCTTGCTGTCTCTAAGTGGCGAGCCGGCAACAGAGTGCAACAGAGTGCAAATTTTAAGGAGGCAATGCGACAAGCAGGGTCTAGTCCAGTCTCTAAAACAAATGTCACTGATGATGCTTCATTTCAAGATGGGGAAAGCAGCTGTGGCAGTGACCTCTGATGACGATGAGAACTTTTTCTGCACACTCATAGACTTAAACAGGCGAGTCTCATTGGAAATACAGAAGAGATCGATGAAGGGACTGGCACGTTTCGGGATCTATTTCATACGGACATTTTCACACTGTAATCTAAATAGCTCCATTGCCTAACATTGCTCCTAGTCCGTGTCCATAGTGGCTTGTCTCTGCCCCGTTCCTCTTAGCAAAGCAATCTAACTCCCAGAGTGTATATATGGAGGGCCCCTGATGTTAGGGGCCCACCAGCTGCGTACAACCTATAACATGGCCCTCCATTGTAATGCTGCCCCATGTGCCATAAATTCTACTTTCACGCTGTGTGATCGGCACTAGAGGTCTTCACAGATCCATTGTATTCACATTCCCGCCGCTCACCATGGCTTTTTCCTGATCAATAACGGTTCTGATGTAATGATCGAGAACTGATCTGTCGCAGAATGGCAGGCAAGTAACAAGTCTCACATCAATAAGCAACATCTGTAGCAGGATAAGTAAACCTGGAAAACAGAGAGGAAAGATGATAATCAATATCAACTGAGCTAGAAACGTTATAGGTCAATGACCAAACACCTGAACCAGATGGCCAAAATCAATAGTCCACACGGACACTGCTAAACAGGTAATTCCTACAATAAATAATAAGCCAATGTCCACAAGATCCATCCATCTGCCATGACGATGGCTTAGAGGCTGTCCGTTTTTTCCTTGAATTGACCAATCTAGCTGCTGAGACTAGGGGCCTGATGTTGGATTTGCTGCGATTCGTGCTGACACACAACTTTTTTACATTCGAGGACAGATATTTCTTAGAAAGGCAGGGTACCACTATGGGATCCTTGGATGGTACCGGTATATTGACGACATTCTGTTCAGATATCAGGGTCTGTCAATAAACTGCAGGAGTGAATGTCAGCAATGAATCACAATGAAAGCAACATCAGGCTTACTTACACATGCCATTACCATGAGGTTCCATTTCTGGACATTACATAGAAAGTACAGGAAGACGAACACTTATACACTGACTTATTCCATAGGAAGACATCAGTCAATGAGTTATTATATGCCTCCTCTGCTCATACGGGCTCAACCATCCGAGCTGTCCCTACTGGGCAATCGTGAATTAACACTGGGCGATTCTAAAAACCAACCTCACCCTATTGAAGCATTTGTCTGAGACACCTCTTGTGATGGCCCAAAAAAGTAAGTACCTTAAAGACATTTTAGTGGAAGCCACTATTTCTTTGAAGAAGCAAAAGCAAAAATGGGAATGTTACCCGTGTGGGGATTGTCTTGATTGAAGAAGCGTGATGTGGGCCACATCCTTCACCTCTGCAGATGGCAAAAGGAAGTATAAAATGACTGACTATATTTCATGCAACAGGACATATGTGTTGTTCTACGCCCCGTGCACATGGGACTGGATACACGTTGGACTTACGCACGTGAGCTACGGGTACATATCCATGAACATGTGAGGGACATCATGGCTTCTCGGGAGGTGGAGGATGTGGCTCTGCTAAAGACAATTTCCAGACATTTGAGGATCCATCACAAGTGTAACCCCAAAGATCTTAATGTTGGGGGATAGCCAGGGAGCATGGTGGCATTGGGGGGCATGACCAGAAGCACACACTGGCACAACTGGAATGTCAGTGGAGAAATATTCTGGGCACAAAGTCACCAGGGACCTCCAGCATTTGAGTTTTGCTTCCTTCTTATTAACAATATTCCCTCTTGTTTTGGATTGTAATTTATGTTCTTTTATATCTTATTCAATTTATTTTTATCTATCGTTATCTTAAGGTAAAGCCAGTTTTTAGGATATGGAGGTTTGCTAATAAGCAAGATTCCATTCAGGAATGGGGATCACCCTTGAGATGGGAGACTATAATCCCCACACTCTGTTCCTCACTCTCTGAAGAACGAGGGCGGAGCCTGAAATATAGCTTACAGGCCTCCTTAAAAAACAAAAATTTATCGCTCCCTGTCAGGGAACCTGTCAAGGTTCCAGTTGAGCTTTCACATGAGCCGAGAGCCAGAACCTCGACACCTGTTGGAGCTGCTCCAATACCTGACACCGCAGCTCCTTAACCTCATCTGTGAGGGTCTGGAACAGCTGAGCAAAAGCCTGTGCTTGAGCCATTGGTTCGTAGGAAAACAGTACTGGTTTTGTGATAATGTCACGATACAGAACGAACCAGCATGAGGTCGGTCAGTGGATGGCGCAACACACAAACAACGGGATGGTAAAGGGGAGAGAAAGGCTCTACCGATAGGGAAATGAGAGATGGTCACCACCTGAGCTCAAACCTGAGCCTGTCCCTACACTCCCCTAACACCCTAAGTGGGTCCTTCCCCCCACCGCCATCAGGAACCTCATCCCTCGCTGTCACCTCACACTATCCTGGCTAGTGCACTGGCTGGCAAGGACACTAGCCTCACCACTGCAGATGGTGCAGCACAGGGGACAGTGACAAACACGAGACAGACGAGGTATAAACAAGACATTTAGCTTCCAAGCTGCTGCTGCAAACGCCTCTCAGCATAGGATACAAAACTAGGATCTCAAACTGCTGGTACACACTGGCACCAGAGAGCTCTTAACACATCGGTTGGTCTCCAGGGAAACTCTATCACCAACAGTCAGCTGCATCAGGTGACCAATTTTAAAGGATAGTGGGAGTGGACTCCACCCACATAAGCTGACCCGGCAAATCTGTAGCTGCAGCAGAGTGCCAGCAAGGGAAATCTATGTAGGATAGCTGCGGAGACACCATCACGTGTTTCTCGACGCAAGCAGTGAATAGCCAGACCTTTCCCCGGGAGGGAACAACCACGGGAAGGGCAGCATCCAATAAAGGAAAACATCCAATACAGGAAAACCACCTATGCCAAGCATGGTATCCATCCACAGACAGCTGTTTCGGGGTGTTTGCCCCTCATCAGTGTGGAGTAGGAATCTGGCTATTAGGAGCAGTGCCTAGTAAAAGGCTGTGAAGGAACAGATGATTGGCCTCGGGGAGACCAAAACATCCAACACCGCGGAGACACCATCACGTGTTTCTCAACGCAGTGATCCAGAACACTGCCCCCATCCCTTATGGGAAATATGCAAATGCATGTAGGATAGCTGCGGAGACACCATCACGTGTTTCTCGACGCAAGCAGTGAATAGCCAGACCTTTCCCCGGGAGGGAACAACCACGGGAAGGGCAGCATCCAATAAAGGATCCCTTATGGGAAATATGCAAATGCATGTAGGATAGCTGCGGAGACACCATCACGTGTTTCTCGACGCAAGCAGTGAATAGCCAGACCTTTCCCCGGGAGGGAACAACCACGGGAAGGGCAGCATCCAATAAAGGATGGGGGCAGTGTTCTGGATCACTGCATTGAGAAACACGTGATGGTGTCTCCGCGGTGTTGGATGTTTTGGTCTCCCCGAGGCCAATCATCTGTTCCTTCACAGCCTTTTACTAGGCACTGCTCCTAATAGCCAGATTCCTACTCCACACTGATGAGGGGCAAACACCCCGAAACAGCTGTCTGTGGATGGATACCATGCTTGGCATAGGTGGTTTTCCTGTATTGGATGTTTTCCTTTATTGGATGCTGCCCTTCCCGTGGTTGTTCCCTCCCGGGGAAAGGTCTGGCTATTCACTGCTTGCGTCGAGAAACACGTGATGGTGTCTCCGCAGCTATCCTACATGCATTTGCATATTTCCCATAAGGGATGGGGGCAGTGTTCTGGATCACTGCGTTGAGAAACACGTGATGGTGTCTCCGCGGTGTTGGATGTTTTGGTCTCCCCGAGGCCAATCATCTGTTCCTTCACAGCAAGGGAAATCTGACATTATCCCTCGCTGGCCTGAAAGGAAAAAAGCTACATTTTAAGCATAGTGGAACCAGAGCTGCCACGAATCCAAAAATGGATCATGACCTCACCAGACACACCAAGATACAGCCTGCTCTTCACCAGACTAACAAAGATACAGCCTGCACCTCACCAGACACACCAATATAAAGCCTGTTCCTCACCAGGCACACCAAGATATAGCCTACACCTCGCTAGCCACACAAAGATTCAGCATGCTTCTCGCTAGGCACACCAAGATTTAGCATGCTCCTCACCACCTCACCAAACACACCAAGATACAGCTTGCTCCTCACCAGAAAGACCAAGATACAGCCTGCTTCTCACCAGAAAGACCAAGTGTTACGGAACTCCCCGGCACCCAGAATATGTTGTGCAGTTATATGTATGTATAATAGGTTCCATGTCAGATGCATGTCCCTAATGCATCAGCCCACAGGCTGCGCCCCTGGGCAGAAGGGACAAGATATCCCCTTCTGACCTCCCCCACCTTTGTAATTCCCACAGTAAGTATCTGCAGGCTTCGGCCACCTGCGGCTATTGTAATGTATGTCTGGCCTGCTGCTTTTCAATTGGCCCACGCTCTGTATCTGTGTGATATATTCTGTGTCCTGTGAGTAAAATGTTGTCACACTGGAAATACGTGGAGAAGCAGTGATCTTTTATATGTGCCCATGTAACCAAGCAATTCCAGCCAGCATCCTTCATTCAGACTCCAGCCAAAGCAGAGTGGACCTCCTGAAATACGGGGTGGTACTGAAAGAGGTACTCCAGCACAGTAGACCCCTTTACACTGGTGGCAGACAGCAGGATGTGATACCCCATCTACAGGAGGAAAGGAATGAATGGAAAACAACTCCCAGAAGTTAAAGAGGACTACATTAAAAGATCTGGTGGAAGCCCGAGGGTTAATCGCCAGCAACAAAACAAAAGCGGATTTGATTGCAGCCATCATGGAACACGACAGTGCAGCGCCCGCAATGTGAACGTGGAGGAGACTGAATTCCAGAGGGAGGCAAAGAACAGACTGGCGTTCTATGGCCCCAACCCTGCAGTAGAGATCATACGAGAGGTGATGGCTGATGTGCGTACTGATCTGAAGGAAAAGATGGCCGAGCGGACCAGGATAGAGCTAGCCAAGATGGAGTTGGCAGTGCGGACCAAAGTAGAGCTGGCCAAGATGGAGAGTCAGTGAGCAGGGGGAGCTCTGGCCTCTGCCCAGGTACCTTCAACGGTAAGCCACAAAAAGATCCAGTATAATGCCTTCCGACAGTTGGGGGAGGCAGAGGAAGACATTGATGGCTTTCTACAGGACTTTTGAGTGGCAGTGTGCCCTTCATCAAGTGAAGCCGGAGGAACGGGTTCAGATTCTGGCCAGCAAGCTGACAGGCCGGGCAGCGGACGCCTATCGCACGGTACCTGATGAGGACTGTATGGACTATGAGCGGATCAAAGAAGTGATCTTGGCCCGGTATGCGCTGACACCAGAGGCATACCACCAAAAGTTCCGCGGACTTATAAAATGAATAACCGATACCCACGCTGAATGGGCCTGTAAATTACGGCGGTCACTGCTACAGTGGGTACAAGGGAGCCAAGCAACCACTAAGGAGGATGTCCTCCAGCTCTTCTTGTTAGAACGATTCTTTAATGGACTAACCCCCAAGACACAGGAATGGCTTCGGGACAGGCGGCCAACGACTCTTGAGGAGGCTGCTCATCTGGCCGATGAACATCATGATGCCAGGAGGCCTCAGTTGTCCGGATCAAAGATGGTCACTAGGGGTCCGCCTATGGACCTGGAGGCCCCCAAACCACAGAAGATTGTAGGGGGACCAGCTAAAAACCCGGCCTACCACAGTCCCCCTGGGGCGTGATGCCACACCTGCCATCAGCTGGGCCACCTGCAAAGACAATGTCCCAACCGGCCTCAGCATACCCAGTGGCCAAAGGCGGGAACAGCTACCTTCAGCCAGGCCACTGTACACTGCTGCCAAGGTGAAGCTGAGCCGGTATTGGGGGCTACGACTAACCAGGGGGTGGAAGAGATGGAGGAAGTGCTGCATGCAGTAGACCCCGTGCAGGCAGCCCAGGCAGATAATCGACAACAGCATGGACAGGTCATGTGGGTTAATGGGAAACGTATGCAGGGACTAAGAGATTCTGGGGCAACTTTGACCCTTGTGAAGTCTCATTTCATCCGGGACCAAGAGAAGACGGACCGGACAGTGGCATGTTGTGAATTCTGTTCTCGAACTCCCTCCTATGGTCATGAATGGTACTTCGGCGAGTTCGGCCCATGGACTCCCTCTGGTGGCTGTGAGTGGAGCTGCTGGTTCTGAGGTTCCTTCCTCAGCTGACCTCGTTTGGTCCCAGGCTGGCTGCTCTATTTAACTCCACTCAGATCGTTACTTGATGCCAGCTGTCAATTTTCTAGTACTGGTTCAGATCTCTCTTGGATCTTTCTGAGGACCTGTCTACTCCAGCAGAAGCTAAGTCCCTGTTAGTTTATTTGCTGATCTTTGTTTTCTTGTCCAGCTTGCTATGATATTGTCTTGCTAGCTGGAAGCTCTGGGAGGCAGAGTGGCACCTCCGCACCGTGAGTCGGTGCGGGGGTCTTTTTGCACACTCTGCGTGGCTTTTTGTAGTGTTTTGTGCTGACCGCAAAGATACCTTTTCTATCCTCAGTCTGTTTAGTGAAGTCTGGCCTCCTTTGCTGAAACCTGTTTCATTCTTATGTTTGTGACTTTCATCTTAACTCACAGTCAATATTTGTGGGGGGCTGCCTTTTCCTTTGGGGAAATTTCTCTGAGGCAAGTTAGGCTTTATTTCCTATCTTTAGGGGTAGTTAGCTCTTTGGCTGTGAAGAGGCATCTAGGCAGAGTTAGGTACGCTCCACGGCTATTTCTAGTGTGTGTGTGATAGGATTAGGCTTGCGGTCAGCAGAGTTCCCACTTCCCAGAGCTCGTCCTGTGTTATAGTTTAACCATCAGGTCATTCCGGGTGCTCCTAACCACCAGGTCCATAACAGTACAGCTGGCCACTAAAGTGTTAATGCATCTCAATAGAGGGATAAGAGAAGTTCTGAGACCAATTTTTTTTTTCTGCAGTGTGTTTTGTCTTTCTTTTCCCCTTAATCTCTGGGTGGTTCAGGACACAGGTGTGGATATGGACATTCAAGGTCTGTCCTCTTGTATGGATCAACTCACTGCTAGGGTACAAAGCATTCAAGATTATGTAGTTCAGAATCCGATGTTAGAGCCTAGAATTCCAATTCCTGATTTGTTTTCTGGGGATAGATCTAAGTTCCTGAATTTCAAAAATAATTGTAGACTGTTTCTTGCTTTGAAACCCCGCTCCTCTGGTGACCCCATTCAGCAAGTAAAAATCATTATTTCTTTGTTACGTGGCGACCCTCAAGACTGGGCATTTTCCCTTGCGCCAGGAGATCCTGCATTGCGTAATGTGGATGCATTTTTTCTGGTGCTTGGATTGCTTTATGATGAACCGAATTCAGTGGATCAGGCAGAGAAAATCTTGCTGGCTTTGTGTCAGGGTCAGGATGAAGCGGAGGTATATTGTCAGAAGTTTAGAAAGTGGTCTGTGCTTACTCAGTGGAATGAATGTGCCCTGGCGGCAATTTTCAGAAAGGGTCTTTCTGAAGCCCTTAAGGATGTTATGGTGGGATTTCCCACGCCTGCTGGTCTGAATGAGTCTATGTCCTTGGCCATTCAGATCGATCGACGCTTGCGTGAGCGCAAAGCTGTGCACCATTTGGCGGTATCTTCTGAGCAGAGGTCTGAGCCTATGCAATGTGATAGGACTTTGACCAGAGCTGAACGGCAAGAACACAGACGTCAGAATGGGCTGTGTTTTTACTGTGGTGACTCCACTCATGCTATCTCTGATTGTCCTAAGCGCACTAAGCGGTTCGCTAGGTCTGCCACCATTGGTACGGTACAGCCTAAATTTCTTTTGTCCGTTACTCTGATTTGCTCTTTGTCATCCTATTCTGTTATGGCATTTGTGGATTCAGGCGCTGCCCTGAATTTGATGGACTTGGAGTTTGCCAGGCGCTGTGGTTTTTTCTTGGAGCCCTTGCAGCATCCCATTCCTTTGAGGGGAATTGATGCTACGCCTTTGGCCAAGAATAAGCCTCAGTACTGGACCCAGTTGACCATGTGCACGGCTCCTGCGCATCAGGAGGATATTCGCTTTTTGGTGTTGCATAATCTGCATGATGTGGTCGTTTTGGGTTTGCCATGGCTACAGGTCCATAATCCAGTATTGGATTGGAAATCAATGTCTGTGTCCAGTTGGGGTTGTCAAGGGGTACATGGAGATGTTCCATTGTTGTCAATTTCGTCTTCCACTCCTTCTGAAGTCCCTGAGTTTTTGTCGGATTACCGGGATGTATTTGATGAGCCCAAATCCAGTGCCCTACCTCCTCATAGGGACTGTGATTGTGCTATTAATTTGATTCCTGGTAGTAAGTTTCCTAAGGGCCGACTGTTCAATTTATCTGTGCCAGAGCATGCCGCTATACGGAGTTATATAAAGGAGTCCTTGGAGAAAGGGCATATTCGCCCGTCGTCGTCACCGTTGGGAGCAGGGTTCTTTTTTTGTGGCCAAGAAGGATGGTTCTCTGAGACCTTGTATAGATTACCGCCTTCTTAATAAAATCACGGTCAAATTTCAGTACCCTTTGCCGCTACTGTCTGATTTGTTTGCTCGGATTAAGGGGGCTAGTTGGTTCACCAAGATAGATCTTCGAGGCGCGTATAATCTTGTGCGTATTAAGCAGGGCGATGAATGGAAAACAGCATTTAATACGCCCGAGGGCCATTTTGAGTACCTGGTGATGCCATTCGGGCTTTCTAATGCTCCATCTGTGTTTCAGTCCTTTATGCATGACATCTTCCGAAAGTACCTGGATAGATTCATGATTGTATATTTGGATGATATTTTGGTCTTTTCGGATGATTGGGAGTCTCATGTGAAGCAGGATAGAATGGTGTTCCAGGTCCTTCGTGCTAATTCCTTGTTTGTGAAAGGGTCTAAATGTCTCTTTGGAGTTCAGAAGGTTTCATTTTTGGGCTTCATTTTTTCCCCTTCTACTATCGAGATGGACCCTGTTAAAGTTCAGGCTATTTATGATTGGACTCAGCCTACTTCTGTGAAGAGCCTTCAGAAATTCCTGGGCTTTGCTAATTTTTACCGTCGCTTCATCGCTAATTTTTCTAGTGTTGTTAAACCATTGACTGATTTGACCAAGAAAGGTGCTGATGTGGTCAATTGGTCCTCTGCGGCCGTTGAGGCTTTTCAGGAGTTGAAGCGTCGTTTTTCTTCTGCCCCTGTGTTGTGTCAGCCAGATGTTTTGCTCCCGTTTCAGGTCGAGGTTGATGCTTCTGAGATTGGAGCAGGGGCTGTTTTATCTCAAAGAAGTTCTGATGGCTCGGTGATGAAACCATGTGCTTTCTTGTCTAGAAAGTTTTCGCCTGCTGAGCGCAATTATGATGTGGGCAATCGAGAGTTGTTGGCTATGAAGTGGGCATTTGAGGAGTGGCGACATTGGCTTGAAGGAGCCAAGCATCGCGTGGTGGTCTTAACGGATCACAAGAATCTGACTTATCTCGAGTCTGCCAAGCGGTTGAATCCTAGACAGGTTCGATGGTCGCTGTTTTTCTCCCGCTTCGATTTTGTGGTTTCATACCTTCCGGGTTCTAAGAATGTGAAGGCTGATGCCCTTTCAAGGAGTTTCGTGCCTGATTCTCCGGGAGTTCCTGAGCCGGTTGGTATTCTCAAAGAGGGGGTAATTTTGTCTGCCATCTCTCCTGATTTGCGGCGGGTGCTGCAGGAGTTTCAGGCTGATAGACCTGACCGTTGTCCAGCGAAGAAACTGTTTGTCCCTGATAGATGGACTAGTAGAGTTATCTCTGAGGTTCATTGTTCGGTGTTGGCTGGTCATCCTGGAATCTTTGGTACCAGAGATTTGGTGGCTAGATCCTTTTGGTGGCCTTCCTTGTCACGGGATGTGCATTCTTTTGTGCAGTCCTGTGGGACTTGTGCTCGGGCTAAGCCCTGCTGTTCTCGTGCCAGTGGGTTGCTTTTGCCCTTGCCGGTCCCGAAAAGGCCCTGGACGCATATTTCCATGGATTTTATTTCAGATCTCCCTGTCTCTCAAAGGATGTCGGTCATCTGGGTGGTTTGTGATCGCTTCTCTAAGATGGTCCATTTGGTACCCTTGCCTAAATTGCCTTCCTCCTCTGATTTGGTTCCATTATTTTTCCAGCATGTGGTTCGTTTGCATGGCATTCCGGAGAACATCGTGTCGGACAGAGGTTCCGAGTTTGTTTCAAGGTTTTGGCGGTCCTTTTGTGCTAAGATGGGCATTGATTTGTCTTTTTCTTCAGCTTTCCATCCTCAGACAAATGGACAAACCGAACGAACCAATCAGACTTTGGAGACATATCTGAGATGCTTTGTTTCTGCTGATCAGGATGATTGGGTGTCCTTCTTGCCTTTGGCTGAGTTCGCCCTTAATAATCGGGCCAGCTCGGCTACTTTGGTTTCGCCTTTTTTCTGTCATTCTGGTTTCCATCCTCGTTTTTCTTCAGGGCAGGTTGAGCCTTCAGACTGTCCTGGTTTAGATTCTGTGGTGGACAGGTTACAGCAAATTTGGACTCACGTAGTGGACAATTTGACATTGTCCCAGGAGTTGGCTCAACGTTTCGCTAACTGCCGTCGCTGTGTTGGTCCCCGACTTCGTGTTGGAGATTTGGTTTGGTTGTCGTCTCGTTATGTTCCTATGAAGGTTTCTTCTCCTAAGTTTAAGCCTCGTTTCATTGGTCCTTATAAGATTTCTGAAATGCTCAATCCTGTGTCATTTCGTTTGGCCCTTCCAGCTTCTTTTGCCATCCATAATGTGTTCCATAGGTCGTTGTTGCGGAGATATGTGGCGCCTATGGTTCCCTCCGTTGACCCCCCTGCCCCGGTGTTGGTTGAGGGGGAGTTGGAGTATGTGGTGGAGAAGATTTTAGATTCTCGTATTTCGAGACGAAAACTTCAGTACCTGGTCAAGTGGAAGGATTATGGTCAGGAAGATAATTCCTGGGTTGTTGCCTCTGATGTTCATGCTGCCGATCTAGTTCGTGCCTTTCATTTGGCTCGTCCTGATCGGCCTGGGGGCTCTGGTGAGGGTTCGGTGACCCCTCCTCAAGGGGGGGGGGTACTGTTGTGAATTCTGTTCTCGAACTCCCTCCTGTGGTCATGAATGGTACTTCGGCGAGTTCGGCCCATGGACTCCCTCTGGTGGCTGTGAGTGGAGCTGCTGGTTCTGAGGTTCCTTCCTCAGCTGACCTCGTTTGGTCCCAGGCTGGCTGCTCTATTTAACTCCACTCAGATCGTTACTTGATGCCAGCTGTCAATGTTCTAGTACTGGTTCAGATCTCTCTTGGATCTTTCTGAGGACCTGTCTACTCCAGCAGAAGCTAAGTCCCTGCTAGTTTATTTGCTGATCTTTGTTTTCTTGTCCAGCTTGCTATCATGATATTGTCTTGCTAGCTGGAAGCTCTGGGAGGCAGAGTGGCACCTCCGCACCGTGAGTCGGTGCGGGGGTCTTTTTGCACACTCTGCGTGGCTTTTTGTAGTGTTTTGTGCTGACCGCAAAGATACCTTTTCTATCCTCAGTCTGTTTAGTGAAGTCTGGCCTCCTTTGCTGAAACCTGTTTCATTCTTATGTTTGTGACTTTCATCTTAACTCACAGTCAATATTTGTGGGGGGCTGCCTTTTCCTTTGGGGAAATTTCTCTGAGGCAAGTTAGGCTTTATTTCCTATCTTTAGGGGTAGTTATCTCTTAGGCTGTGAAGAGGCGTCTAGGCAGAGTTAGGTACGCTCCACGGCTATTTCTAGTGTGTGTGTGATAGGATTAGGCTTGCGGTCAGCAGAGCTCCCACTTCCCAGAGCTCATCCTGTGTTATAGTTTAACCATCAGGTCATTCCGGGTGCTCCTAACCACCAGGTCCATAACAGTGGCAGTCCGTGTAGCAGGGGGAGCCATACATCAACTGCCCACTGCCAGGATTCACCAGAACCGGGGAGTCGGGGATGGCCTTGTTGAGGTCGGCTTGATGGAGCATTTGCCTGCAGACGTCTTGCTGGGAAATCACTTGGGGCCCATGTTGTCTGCCTTCTCGGTTGCCCCTCTGGCTGAGAAATATCCTGTGACCACCCGGAGACAAGCTCGAGCTGCGGAGGCGGAATCACACTTAGCGGAGGCCCAGGTAAGACATCCCAGCCCTACACGTATTCCCATAGCCAGACACATTTCTTGGGCCACCTCAGCTGAATTTAAGAGGGAGTTACTTGAGGATCCTTCTTTGGAGGGATATCGTGGGAAGGCACAGTGTAATGATTATAAGGGATAACTCAGGAGACGCTTTGCATGGAACAAGACAACTACAGGACACAGTTTTATAAGTGGTAAAGTCTATATTATCACACGGTGATTCAAACAGGTGCAGAGAGAAACTCAAGTCCACAACACTTGGTGTAAATATTAAACGCAGCTTAAACAGTCTATAGGGAACTTCAGAGGAAAATGCAATCACGCAGAAAGTCTATGAAGCACAATTATTCTTGAGGATACCTGACACGAATAAGTCCTTGGTATTCCAAACACAGATAGATATGCTTATAAGGCAGTTCAAATAATATCTTAGCACAACCAGGGAGGCCTGGGTAAAAGTTTTAGGTTTAAGCAGAGGAGCAACAGCTTACATGTCCAGCAAATGCAGATGGAAACAAACACAAGCAGCCAGATGGAGGAGTACTGGAAACCGATGTATGCAGCAGAAACTCAGAGCTGAGTAGCAGGATCTCCACACAGGTTCACAGGAGCAGGTGCAGGTGCAACGCCATGGAGTCGCCAGGAGCTGTATGCAAGGCAGATTACTCTAGCACAGACTGAAGGCTGGGATGAAGTTTTATAGCAGGAAGACACAGTGCACATGAGACCAAAGACGCCATCTTGGAAAAGGGCAGTAATGCACAAAAGGTAATCAAAATGTTCAGAGTCCTGACATTACTCCCTCCTTAGAAGTGGCCTCAGGACGATCCTGGACCTGGTTTCTCAGGGAATCTTTGATGAAAACGAGAGATCTTCTGTTGGGCAATGATGTTTTCCACAGGTTCCCAAGAGTCTTCCTCAGGGGGATATCCCTGCCATCTTATCAGATATTGGAGCCGATTCCTGCGAATCCTGGAATCAATGATTTCCTCCACCACAAATTGTTCTTGCCCATCAATCACCACAGGCTGCGGAGGTGGCACAACACGTCCCTGGAAGGTATTAGGAGATACAGGCTTTAGTAAAGATACATGAAAAACTGGGTGTATCTTCATAGTCCTAGGCAGCTTCAGCCGGCAGGCCACAGAGCTCACAATACCGTTGATCTTGAAAGGGCCAATGAATTTTTGTCCAAGTTTTTGTGAAGGAACGTTTAACTTCAGATTCTTAGTTGATAACCACACGGAATCTCCTACCTTGAACATGGGTGCAGGTTTACGGAATCTATCAGCCGATCTCTTATAACATTCTTGAGCCATGGTCAGGGATTCCTTCAGAACCTCCAGATTTTGCCTCATCTCAGTCAGCCTTTCCTCAACTGCTGGAACCGGAGAATTAATCAGAGACCTAGGTAAGATACATGGATGATAACCCAGATTGGCAAAGAAAGGAGTGAACTTAGTGGAGGCGCTCTGGGAATTATTGTATGAAAATTTGGCTAACGGCAGTAATTCCAACCAATCATCTTGGAGATGGCTAACATAGCATCTTAGATATTGTTCCAATGTCTGGTTGGTACGCTCAGTCTGACCATTTGTCTGGGGATGGTAAGCGGAAGAGAGACAGACATTAATATTGAGTGCAGAGCAAAACCCCTTCCAGAATCTTGAAGTGAACTGTACGCCAGGGTCAGAGATGATCTCATCCGGGACCCCATGCAGCCGGAAGACATTCTGAATAACCAAGTTCACTTATCCTTAGCTGAGGGGAGGCCGGTGCATGGAACAAAATGAGCGGCTTTAGTCAGGCGATCAACTACTACCATGATCGTATTCATGCCCCCCGATGTAGGCAGCTCCACAATAAAGTCCATTGATATAGACCCCCAAGGTCGGGACGGAACAGGTAATGGTTGCAGGAGACCCGCAGGTGCCACACGAGGAGTCTTGTAATGAGCACATACCTCGCAAGAGAGAACATAGTCCTTAGTATCCTTCAGGCAAGTTGGCCACCAGAAAAATCGGCTTAGGAACTCTTGTGTCTTCTGTACCCCCCTGTGACCAACCAACTTAGAGTCATGTACCAACTTGAGGATCTGCAGACGGCCGGCCTCAGGGACGTAGATATGTCGATCTCTGAACCACATGCCACCCTTAAAGACAATATTAATATCAACAGGTGGGTTGGCCAGAAATACATCACCTTCATAAGCCTCCCTGCACTCCTTCCACAAGTCCTGATCGTGGATAACTCCGATGAAATTGGCATCAGATAGAATGGTCTTGGACGGGGCTCCAGGTACGGAATCCGCAGCATGGATTCGGGATAAAGCATCAGACTTCCCATTACGAGAACCTGGATGGTACGAGATAACAAAATTAAATTGATTTAAAAATAAATTCCAACGAGCCTGACGAGGAGAAAGACATCTAGCGGATTTGAGGAACTCTAAATTGCGATGGTCAGTAAGCACTATGATCTGTTGTGCAGCTCCTTGCAGATGATGCCTCCATTCCTTGAAAGCCGCAATAATAGCCAGCAATTCCTTGTCTCCCACATCGTAATTCTTCTCTGCTGAGGTTAGTCTACGGGAAAAGAAAGCACAAGGATGTAGCAGACCCTTCTCTCCAGTTCTTTGGGAGAGAATAGACCCCAAGGCATTATCAGAAGCGTCCACCTCCACAATGAAAGATAGTTTTGGATCTGGGTGTATCACCAGCGGTGCTGAGGTGAAACAGATCTTAAGCCGATCAAACGCTTCTTGAGCCTGTGATGACCACTTAAAGGGCTTTTCCTTCTTTGTCAAGGAAGTAATAGGACGGACAATATCAGAAAAATTTCGAATAAAACGTCTGTAGAAATTTGCAAAACCAATAAAACGTTGCACCTCCTTAACGTTCTTGGGTACCGTCCAGTCAAGGATAGCCTGAATCTTACCAGATTCCATGTTCAGCCCCTGGGGAGAGATGATATAACCTAAGAACTGTATCTCAGAACGATGGAACTCGCATTTCTCCGGCTTGATATACAGATGGTTCTCTTTCAGATGTCTTAAAACAGCTTTGACATGTTCTTCATGTTCCTGTAGAGAGTCAGAAAAGATTAGTATATCGTCCAAATAGATCACTACAAACTGGTCCAACAAATCTCTGAAAATGTCATTAGCAAGGTGTTGAAACGTTGCAGGGGCGTTACAAAGCCCGAAGGGCATCACGAGATATTCAAAGTGTCCATACCGGCATCGGAATACTGTCTTCCACTCATCCCCTGGATGAATACGCACCAAATTATAAGCCCCACAAAGATCCAGTTTAGAGAACATCTTAGCATGGCGGACTCTTTCCAGTAATTCGGGAATCAGAGGCAAAGGGTAACGATTCCATACGGTTACCTTATTGAGCTCTCGATAGTCCACACAGGGTCTCAGGGTCCCATCCTTCTTCTTTACAAAAAATATAGGTGCCCCTGCTGGTAAAGAAGAAGGACGTATGAAGCCTTTGGCCAGATTTTCATCAATATACTCCTTGAAGGCTTGAAGCTCGGGTGCCGCCAAAGGATATACGTTACCAAAAAGAATAGCTGCCCCAGGAAGCAGCTCAATGGGACAGTCATAATGCCTGTGTGGAGGAAGCTGATCTGCATTCTTCTTGTCACAGATGTCAGAGAACTCTTTATATGCTGAAGGTAAAGTAAATATCTGTACCGGTGGTTCCGTAGCTGTGGACTCGGGGACAGCTTCAGTTAATGCTGAGTTGCTCCTTGTTGGAAAGATAATCTCCTTGGTCTCCCAGTTGATAGTTGGATTCGGAGAACGCAGCCAAGGGATGCCTAAAATCACAGGAAAATGAGGAGAAGATATTAACAAGAAAGAGAGTTGCTCTTGATGATTAGGCTCCAACAAAATTTCAATGGGTACGGTCTCCTGATCCACAGGCCCGGAGATTAAAGGTGACCCATCCACTGTTTCCATGGTAATTGGAGAGGCTCTTTGCTGAATTTCAATACCATGTTCCTTGGCAAATGCGATATCCATAAAATTGCCACCTGCACCAGAGTCAATCATAGCTGCACTGGAAATCCACTGTCCTGAACACAGGATCTTAATAGGGAGAGAACAGTGAGAGTTCTTTTCATTTAGCTCCATGGCTGGTGAAGTCATATAAAGTGAATGGAATTCAGCGTTTAAAGGCAGGCTACATTCAGAGATGTCAGATTCATCATCATAGTTGTCATACTCCCCTACTGCTGCTAGCACCTTGTTAGGCCGCTTGGGACACTTGGGACAGTTGATCAAGAAGTGGTCAGACTGGCCGCAGTAGAAACAAACTTTCTCGAAGGCGATGTTCCTGGCGCTCATTACTCTCGCGCCTCTGAACGGAATCAATTTGCATGGGCACCTCCTCTACCTCTCGAGATGTTTTACCTGCAGGCTCTTTGGAAGGAAGGGAAAAGTTAGAAATACGGTTATATGCAGCAAACTTCTCCTGCCTACGCTCAGTAAGGCGAATGTCAATGCGCACACAATGCTGTATAAATGTTTCTAGCTCTTGTGGTGTTTCAGAGCGAGCTAATTCATCCTTTACAATACTAGACAGACCCCTTTTAAAAATAGGTAATTGTGCATAACTGTCCCAATTAGTATCTACCGCTAATCTCCTGAATTCAGTAGCATATTCAATAACAGAACGTTTAGCCTGGCGTAAAGACAATAAAGCAGATTCAGCGGTTGTACGGCGATTAGAGTCATCAAACATTAATGCCATAGCGGCCAAAAAATCATCCAAATTATTTAACCGTGGGTCACGAGACTCAATCATCGGATTCGCCCAGGCGAGCGCTCGTGCGGTCAGCAGCATTATTACACACAATACTTTGGATCTATCATTAGGAAAACGGTCAGCATGCACATCAAAATATAGCATACATTGATTCACAAAGCCACGAAATTTGTCGCGATCACCATTAAATCTGAATGGGGGCAACTTAGGTGGGCTAGCAGGTGGCGGTTGCCCAGAGGGTAAAGTCACTTGTGCAGCCATTTGCGTGCTTATGTCCTGAAAAGCCCATCCATACTGGGACTCCATGCCAGCAAGTTTGTTTTCCTGGGCTGCCATTCGGGTGCTTAAGTCCTGCAAAGTTTGTCCAAACACTTGTTGATTGTGTTCAAAGCTTCCAAACTTCTTTTGCAGACCTTCCACATCTTTCTGCAGTGATCTAATTATGGAGAACACCTGCTGTAGTCTGCTTTCTGCAGTCATTGTTCCAGCAGTCTCCTCTTTTGAGGCTAGAATATCCTGTAATGATTATAAGAGATAACTCAGGAGACTCTTTGCGTGGAACAAGACAACTACAGGACACAGTTTTATAAGTGGTAAAGTCTATATTATCACGCGGTGATTCAAACAGGTGCAGAGAGAAACTCAAGTCCACAACACTTGGTGTAAATATTAAATGCAGCTTAACAGTCTATAGGAAACGTCAGAGGAAAATGCAATCACGCAGAAAGTCTATGAAGCACAATTATTCTTGAGGATACTTGACACGAATAAGTCCTTGGTAGTCCAAACACAGATAGATATGCTTATAAGGCAGTTCAAATAATATCTTAGCTCAACCAGGGAGGCCTGGGTAAAAGCTTCAGGCTTAAGCAGAGCAGCAACAGCTTACATGTCCAGCAAATGCAGATGGAAACAAACACAAGCAGCAGATGAAGGATTACTGGAAACCGATGTATGCAGCAGAAGCTCAGAGCTGAGTAGCAGGATCTCCACACAGGTTCACAGGAGCAGGTGCAGGTGCAGGTGCAAAGCCAGGGAGTCGTCAGGAGCTGGATGCAAGGCTGAATACTCTAGCACAGACTGAAGGCTGGGGTGGAGTTTTATAGCCGGAAGACACAGTGTACATGAGACCAAAGATGCCATCTTGGAAAAGGTCAGTAATGCACAAAAGGTAATCAAAATGTTCAGAGTCCTGACACACAGGAGGGGAGAGGGGTACTGGAAGGAGAACAGTTTGTATGGAAGCAGGGACTCCTCTACCGGATCACAGAGCAGCACCACAGAGGGACAAGCCCCACTATAAAACGACAGCTGGTAGTTCCCAAGAAGTATAGGCAGGAGTTACTGCGAATCTCTCATGACATACCCTTGGCTGGGCACTTCGGCGTCAGTCGCACCAGGCATCATCTGACACAAAACTTCTTTTGGCCGGCGGTAACCTATGATGTTCGTCAGTACTGCCAGACCTGTGACAATTGCCAGCACATTGGCAAGAGGGGAGATCAATGCAAGGCCAAATTGCGCCCCCTCCCCATTGTGGAGGAACCATTTAGCCGAGTAGCGGTCAATCTGATAGGGCCATTAGCCAAACCCAGTCGCTCAGGGAAAAGGTATATATTGACAGTAGTAGACTATGACACACTGTATCCAGAGGGGGTTGCGTTACCTAACATACTGGCAGAGACTGTGGTGGCTGCCCTGCTCCAGGTTTTCTCATGGGTTGGATTTCCCCGGGAGATTATCTCGGACTAGGGTACCCAGTTTACAGCAGAGGTGACCAACCAACTGTGGAAGCTGTGCGGCGTAAATCCATTAGAAGCGCCCCGTACCACCCGCAAACCAATGGGTTGTGTGAACGCTTTAATGGAATGTTAAAACAACTCATTGGGACTTTTACCAGGACCTACAGGGACTGGGAGAAATTCTTGCCAGACCTCCTGTTTGCCTATCGGGAGGTGCCCCAAGAATCCACGGGGTTCTCCCCGTTCGAACTGGTATACCGGAGGCGGGTAACGGGACCCCTAGACTTAGTGCTAGAACACTGGGAAGGGGAGGGCATCATAGAAGGGGTACCTATTGTACCTTATGTGCTTGAATTCCGGGACCGCCTACAGGAGCTGACCCAGGCTGTACGTGGGAACATGCAGGTGGCCCAGCAGTGCCAGCGCGTATGGTACGATCGGAGGGCCAGAGAACGCACCTTGGAAATAGGACAGAAGGTCCTGGTGTTAGAGCCCACCAGGCAGAACAAGTTCCAAGCTGCATGGCAGGGGCCCTACCAGGTAGTGGGGAAAATAGCTGACACCACCTATAATGTCGCCGATTGTGACGACCCCAGGGTTATCCGCATGTTCCACGTGAATATGCTGAAGCCCTACCGCGAGCGCCCTGAAGAGGTAGTGGCCATCTGTGCACCTGAAGCAGAGGATGTAGCCGGACTTCCCTTGCCTGATGTCTTAGGGGAAAGGACTCAGTCTAAAACATGGGACCAGGTACACTTGGGTGAAGACCTAGGTCCCTGGGAGAGACAGCAGGCGGAGACGTTGTTGAGGCAGCGACAGAGGATGTTTTCGGGGAGACCAGGGTACACTCGCCTGGCACAACACAAGGTTGAGACCCAGGATCAGACTCCCCTGCGACAACGCCCCTTCTGTGTCCCTGAGTCTGTACGAGAAGGGATGCGACAAGAGATACAAGAGATGTTGCGTTTAGGGGTCATTGAAGAGTCAGATAGTCCCTGGGCATCCCACGTAGTGTTAGTGCCCAAGAAGGATGGGACTACACGGTTTTGTGTAGACTATCATAAGCTCAATGAGAAAATGGTGACGGATGCGTATCCCATGCCACGTGTGGATGAGTTGTTAGACCGGCTGGCAGGGGCAAAGTATTTGACCACCATCGATCTATGCAAAGGCTACTGGCAGATTCTCCTTAGTCCTGACGCTATTCCCAAGTCAGCATTTGTCACCCCGTTCGGCTTATTCCAGTTTCGAGTTATGCCATTCGGGATGAAGAATGCCCTGGCGACCTTCCAGAGGCTGGCTGACCGGCTTCTGGATGGTCTCCAGGACTATGCTTGTGCCTACGGCTTATTCCAGTTTCGAGTTATGCCATTCGGGATGAAGAATGCCCCTGCGACCTTCCAGTGGCTGGCTGACCGGCTTCTGGATGGTCTCCAGGACTATGCTTGTGCCTACCTGGATGACATCGCCATCTACAGCGCGACATGGAAAGAGCATCTAAATCACATAGAGACTGTATTGGACAGGATCCACAAGGCCGGAATCACCCTGAACCCAAACAAGTGTCACGTGGGCAAAGCAGAGGTTCAGTATTTAGGGCATTGGGTGGGAAGTGGGAAACAGCGACCAGAATCAGCCAAGATTGAGGCCATAGCCAAATGCCCCACACCACGCACTAAAACCCAGGTCATGGCGTTTCTAGGGACAGCGGGGTATTACAGGAAATTTGTTCCCAATTACAGCAGCGTAGCCAAGCCCCTCACTGATCTGACCCGTAAGAACCAACCCCGCCAGGTAACCTGGACCTCAGAGTGTGAGGAAGCCTTCCGACAGCTAAAGGACGCCCTCACCAATACCCCTTTATTGGCCGCACCCGATCCAACTAAACGTTTCCTTGTTCACACAGACACTTTTATTTTTGGATTGTTGGCAGTACTGAGCCAAGTCGGGCCGGACGGCCAAGAACACCCGGTAGCTTACCTGAGTCGGAAACTACTGCCCCGTGAAGTAAGCTATGCGGCCATCGAGAAGGAGTGCCTGGCAATAGTATGGGCACTCAAAAAGTTGCAACCATATTTGTATGGACGACAGTTTTCCCTCCTAACGGACCATAATCCCCTAGTCTGGCTTAATCGGGTCTCTGGAGACAACACCAGATTACTGCGGTGGAGTTTAGCCCTACAACGTCTGGACTTCACCATCCACTACAGACCCGGCAAACAAAACGGGAATGCCGATGGACTAAGTCAACAAACGGAACTTGTACCAACCCCATAAACTTCGGTCATCCCCAAACCTATCCGTTAAGGATCAGACTGTGTATGCCGATCACGTCGCTGAAAAGGGGAGCAGTGTTACGGAACCCCCCGGCACCCAGAATATGTTGTGCGGTTATATGTATGTATAATAGGTTCCATGTGAGATGCATGTCCCTAATGCATCAGTCCACAGGCTGCGCCCCTGGGCAGAGGGGACAAGATATCCCCCTTCTGTCCTCCCCCCACCTTTGTAATTCCCACAGTAAATATCGGCAGGCTCCGGCCACCTGCGGCTATTGTAATGTGTCTGGCCTGCCGCTTTTCAATGGGCCTGGCCTCTGTATCTGTGATATATTCTGTGTCCTGTGAGTAAAGTGTTGTCACACTGGAAATACGTGGAGAAGCAGTGATCTTTTATATGCTCTCATGTAACCAAGCAATTCCAGCCAGCGTCCTTCATTCAGACTCCAGCCAAAGCAGAGTGGACCTCCTGACCCACGGTGAGGTACTGAAAGAGGTATTCGAGCACGGTAGACCCCCGTTACACCAAGATTCAGCATGCTCCTTGCTAGGCACACCAAGATTCAGCATGCTCCTTGCTAGGCACACCAAGATACAGCCTGCTCCTCACCAGAAAGACCAAGATACAGCCTGCTCCTCGCCAGAGAGAGCAAGATACAGCCTGCTCCTCGCCAGAGAGAGCAAGATACAGCCTGCTCCTCGCCAGAGAGACCAAGATACAGCCTGCTCCTCGCCAGAGAGACCAAGATACAGCCTGCTCCTCACCAGAAAGACCAAGATACAGCCTGCTCCTCACCAGAAAGACCAAGATACAGCCTGCTCCTCGCCAGAGAGACCAAGATACAGCCTGCTCCTTGCCAGAGAGAGCAAGATACAGCCTGCTCCTCGCCAGAGAGACCAAGATACAGCCTGCTCCTCGCCAGAAAGACCAAGATACAGCCTGCTCCTCGCCAGAAAGACCAAGATACAGCCTGCTCCTCGCCAGAGAGAGCAAGATACAGCCTGCTCCTCGCCAGAGAGAGCAAGATACAGCCTGCTCCTCGCCAGAGAGAGCAAGATACAGCCTGCTCCTCGCCAGAGAGACCAAGATACAGCCTGCTCCTCGCCAGAGAGACCAAGATACAGCCTGCTCCTCGCCAGAGAGACCAAGATACAGCCTGCTCCTCGCCAGAGAGACCAAGATACAGCCTGCTCCTTGCCAGAGAGAGCAAGATACAGCCTGCTCCTCGCCAGAGAGACCAAGATACAGCCTGCTCCTCGCCAGAAAGACCAAGATACAGCCTGCTCCTCGCCAGAAAGACCAAGATACAGCCTGCTCCTCGCCAGAGAGAGCAAGATACAGCCTGCTCCTCGCCAGAGAGAGCAAGATACAGCCTGCTCCTCGCCAGAGAGAGCAAGATACAGCCTGCTCCTCGCCAGAGAGAGCAAGATACAGCCTGCTCCTCGCCAGAGAGACCAAGATACAGCCTGCTCCTCGCCAGAGAGACCAAGATACAGCCTGCTCCTCGCCAGAGAGACCAAGATACAGCCTGCTCCTCACCAGAAAGACCAAGATACAGCCTGCTCCTCGCCAGAAAGACCAAGATATAGCCTGCTCCTCACCAGAGAGAGCAAGATACAGCCTGCTCCTCACCAGAAAGACCAAGATACAGCCTGCTCCTCACCAGAGAGACCAAGATACAGCCTGCTCCTCGCCAGAGAGACCAAGATACAGCCTGCTCCTCGCCAGAGAGACCAAGATACAGCCTGCTCCTCGCCAGAGAGACCAAGATACAGCCTGCTCCTCGCCAGACACACCAAGTTGACATATAGAGCTCACCAGACACACCATGATGATGTGTGGCTCCACCATAAGTAGTGGAACTTTGTCCAAAAATTATCTTTTTAAAATTTCGATATTTTTTTTGTGTGTTCTGAGCTCATCATTTATTGTTAAACTACAGACAAAATGACTCCTTACATCTTATTATACCACAGATTGCTGCAGCCAAAGAAAGGTTCCCCCAGATTAGATCACTTCTATGGAAACTGCCTCCTCAACCCTGAAGCTGCGTTTACTCTTAAAGATAATCTTGATTTATCATTGTAAGGAAAGATCATTCCACAATAATCTTACTGTGAAAACCGGCAGCCGATCACCCGATGGAGGAGCAAAATGATCTTTTATGTAGATCAACACCCTTGCTGGTGCATCGTCATGTGTAAACTAGCCTGCAGAGAACTGTGGCAGCCTGTGTCACTGAGCCATGTATTACAGATATATTATAGAGACCAATTACAGAACTATTACAGATTAATTAAGGATCTATTACAGATCTATTACAGATTAAATATGGATCTATCACAGATCTATTACATATCAATTACTGATCTATTACAGATCTATTACGGATCAATTACAGGTGTATTACCGATCTATTATGGATCTATTACAGATCAATTAGAGAACTATTATGATTTATTATGGATCTATTGCAGATCTATTACAGAACTATTACAGATCCATTACGGATCTTTTACAAATCCATTACAGATCTATTACAGATCTATTACAGATCAATTACAGATCAATTATGGATCAATTATGGATCAATTACAGATAATAATAATCTTTATTTTTATATAGCGCTAACATATTCCGCAGCGCTTTACAGTTTGCACAGATTATCATCGCTGTCCCCGATGGGGCTCACAATCTAAATTCCCTATCAGTATGTCTTTGGAATGTGGGAGTAAACTGGAGAACCCGGAGGAAACCCACGCAAACACAGGGAGAACATACAAACTCCTTGCAGATGTTGTCCAAGGTGGGATTAGGACCCAGGACTCCAGAACTGCAAGGCTGCAGTGCTAACCACTGAGCCACCGTGCTGCCCTACAGGTCTATTACAGATCTATTACAGGTCGCTCAGGTAGTGCCGCCGGTCAGTAGGTGTAAGCGGACTCTTGGCTGATGCCTCTTCTATTACAGGTCTATTACAGATCACTCAGGTAGTGCCGCCGGTCAGTAGGTGTAAGCGGACTCTTGGCTGATGCCTCTTCTATTACAGGTCTATTACAGATCACTCAGGTAGTGCCGCCGGTCAGTAGGTGTAAGCGGACTCTTGGCTGATGCCTCCTCTATTACAGGTCTATTACAGATCTATTACAGATCACTCAGGTAGTGCCGCCGGTCAGTAGGTGTAAGCGGACTCTTGGCTGATGCCTCTTCTATTACAGATCTATTACAGGTCTATTACAGATCACTCAGGTAGTGCTGCCGGTCAGTAGGTGTAAGCGGACTCTTGGCTGATGCCTCTTCTATTACAGGTCTATTACAGATCACTCAGGTAGTGCCGCCGGTCAGTAGGTGTAAGCGGACTCTTGGCTGATGCCTCTTCTATTACAGATCTATTACAGGTCTATTACAGATCGCTCAGGTAGTGCCGCCGGTCAGTAGGTGTAAGCGGACTCTTGGCTGATGCCTCCTCTATTACAGATCTATTACAGATCTATTACAGATCGCTCAGGTAGTGCCGCCGGTCAGTAGGTGTAAGCGGACTCTTGGCTGATGCCTCCTCTATTACAGATCTATTACAGGTCTATTACAGATCACTCAGGTAGTGCCGCCGGTCAGTAGGTGTAAGCGGACTCTTGGCTGATGCCTCTTCTATTACAGATCTATTACAGATCTATTACAGATCGCTCAGGTAGTGCCGCCGGTCAGTAGGTGTAAGCGGACTCTTGGCTGATGCCTCTTCTATTACAGGTCTATTACAGATCTATTACAGATCACTCAGGTAGTGCCGCCGGTCAGTAGGTGTAAGCGGACTCTTGGCTGATGCCTCTTCTATTACAGGTCTATTACAGATCACTCAGGTAGTGCCGCCGGTCAGTAGGTGTAAGCGGACTCTTGGCTGATGCCTCCTCTATTACAGATCTATTACAGATCTATTACAGATCGCTCAGGTAGTGCCGCCGGTCAGTAGGTGTAAGCGGACTCTTGGCTGATGCCTCTTCTATTACAGGTCTATTACAGGTCTATTACAGATCACTCAGGTAGTGCCGCCGGTCAGTAGGTGTAAGCGGACTCTTGGCTGATGCCTCCTCTATTACAGATCTATTACAGGTCTATTACAGATCACTCAGGTAGTGCCGCCGGTCAGTAGGTGTAAGCGGACTCTTGGCTGATGCCTCTTCTATTACAGGTCTATTACAGGTCTATTACAGATCACTCAGGTAGTGCCGCCGGTCAGTAGGTGTAAGCGGACTCTTGGCTGATGCCTCTTCTATTACAGGTCTATTACAGATCTATTACAGATCGCTCAGGTAGTGCCGCCGGTCAGTAGGTGTAAGCGGACTCTTGGCTGATGCCTCCTCTATTACAGATCTATTACAGGTCTATTACAGATCACTCAGGTAGTGCCGCCGGTCAGTAGGTGTAAGCGGACTCTTGGCTGATGCCTCCTCTATTACAGATCTATTACAGGTCTATTACAGATCACTCAGGTAGTGCTGCCGGTCAGTAGGTGTAAGCGGACTCTTGGCTGATGCCTCTTCTATTACAGATCTATTACAGATCTATTACAGATCACTCAGGTAGTGCCGCCGGTCAGTAGGTGTAAGCGGACTCTTGGGTGATGCCTCTTCTATTACAGGTCTATTACAGATCACTCAGGTAGTGCCGCCGGTCAGTAGGTGTAAGCGGACTCTTGGCTGATGCCTCCTCTATTACAGATCTATTACAGATCTATTACAGATCACTCAGGTAGTGCCGCCGGTCAGTAGGTGTAAGCGGACTCTTGGGTGATGCCTCCTCTATTACAGATCTATTACAGGTCTATTACAGATCACTCAGGTAGTGCTGCCGGTCAGTAGGTGTAAGCGGACTCTTGGCTGATGCCCCCTCTATTACAGATCTATTACAGATCACTCAGGTAGTGCCGCCGGTCAGTAGGTGTAAGCGGACTCTTGGCTGATGCCTCCTCTATTACAGATCTATTACAGGTCTATTACAGATCACTCAGGTAGTGCCGCCGGTCAGTAGGTGTAAGCGGACTCTTGGCTGATGTCTCTTCTATTACAGATCTATTACAGATCTATTACAGATCACTCAGGTAGTGCCGCCGGTCAGTAGGTGTAAGCGGACTCTTGGCTGATGCCTCCTCTATTACAGATCTATTACAGATCTATTACAGATCACTCAGGTAGTGCTGCCGGTCAGTAGGTGTAAGCGGACTCTTGGCTGATGCCCCCTCTATTACAGATCTATTACAGATCACTCAGGTAGTGCTGCCGGTCAGTAGGTGTAAGCGGACTCTTGGCTGATGCCCCCTCTATTACAGATCTATTACAGATCACTCAGGTAGTGCCGCCGGTCAGTAGGTGTAAGCGGACTCTTGGCTGATGCCTCCTCTATTACAGATCTATTACAGATCTATTACAGATCACTCAGGTAGTGCCGCCGGTCAGTAGGTGTAAGCGGACTCTTGGCTGATGCCTCCTCTATTACAGATCTATTACAGATCTATTACAGATCACTCAGGTAGTGCTGCCGGTCAGTAGGTGTAAGCGGACTCTTGGCTGATGCCCCCTCTATTACAGATCTATTACAGATCACTCAGGTAGTGCCGCCGGTCAGTAGGTGTAAGCGGACTCTTGGCTGATGCCTCTTCTATTACAGATCTATTACAGATCTATTACAGATCACTCAGGTAGTGCCGCCGGTCAGTAGGTGTAAGCGGACTCTTGGCTGATGCCCCCTCTATTACAGATCTATTACAGATCACTCAGGTAGTGCCGCCGGTCAGTAGGTGTAAGCGGACTCTTGGCTGATGCCTCCTCTATTACAGATCTATTACAGATCTATTACAGATCACTCAGGTAGTGCCGCCGGTCAGTAGGTGTAAGCGGACTCTTGGCTGATGCCTCTTCTATTACAGATCTATTACAGATCTATTACAGATCACTCAGGTAGTGCTGCCGGTCAGTAGGTGTAAGCGGACTCTTGGCTGATGCCTCCTCTATTACAGATCTATTACAGATCTATTACAGATCACTCAGGTAGTGCTGCCGGTCAGTAGGTGTAAGCGGACTCTTGGCTGATGCCTCCTCTATTACAGGTCTATTACAGGTCTATTACAGATCACTCAGGTAGTGTCGCCGGTCAGTAGGTGTAAGCGGACTCTTGGCTGATGTCTCCTCTATTACAGGTCTATTACAGATCACTCAGGTAGTGCCGCTGGTCAGTAGGTGTAAGCGGACTCTTGGCTGATGCCTCCTCTATTACAGGTCTATTACAGGTCTATTACAGATCACTCAGGTAGTGCCGCCGGTCAGTAGGTGTAAGCGGACTCTTGGCTGATGCCTCCTCTATTACAGGTCTATTACAGGTCTATTACAGATCACTCAGGTAGTGCCGCCGGTCAGTAGGTGTAAGCGGACTCTTGGCTGATGCCTCCTCTATTACAGATCTATTACAGATCACTCAGGTAGTGCCGCCGGTCAGTAGGTGTAAGCGGACTCTTGACTGATGCCTCTTCTATTACAGGTCTATTACAGATCACTCAGGTAGTGCTGCCGGTCAGTAGGTGTAAGCGGACTCTTGGCTGATGCCTCCTCTATTACAGATCTATTACAGATCACTCAGGTAGTGCTGCCGGTCAGTAGGTGTAAGCGGACTCTTGGCTGATGCCTCTTCTATTACAGATCTATGACAGATCACTCAGGTAGTGCTGCCGGTCAGTAGGTGTAAGCGGACTCTTGGCTGATGCCTCCTCTATTACAGGTCTATTACAGGTCTATTACAGATCACTCAGGTAGTGCTGCCGGTCAGTAGGTGTAAGCGGACTCTTGGCTGATGCCTCTTCTATTACAGATCTATGACAGATCACTCAGGTAGTGCCGCGGTCAGTAGGTGTAAGCGGACTCTTGGCTGATGCCTCCTCTATTACAGATCTATTACAGGTCTATTACAGGTCGCTCAGGTAGTGCCGCCGGTCAGTAGGTGTAAGCGGACTCTTGGCTGATGCCTCCTCTATTACAGATCTATTACAGATCACTCAGGTAGTGCTGCCGGTCAGTAGGTGTAAGCGGACTCTTGGCTGATGCCCCCTCTATTACAGATCTATTACAGATCACTCAGGTAGTGCCGCCGGTCAGTAGGTGTAAGCGGACTCTTGGCTGATGCCTCTTCTATTACAGATCTATTACAGATCTATTACAGATCACTCAGGTAGTGCCGCCGGTCAGTAGGTGTAAGCGGACTCTTGGCTGATGCCTCTTCTATTACAGATCTATTACAGATCTATTACAGATCACTCAGGTAGTGCTGCCGGTCAGTAGGTGTAAGCGGACTCTTGGCTGATGCCCCTCTATTACAGATCTATTACAGATCACTCAGGTAGTGCCGCCGGTCAGTAGGTGTAAGCGGACTCTTGGCTGATGCCTCCTCTATTACAGATCTATTACAGATCACTCAGGTAGTGCCGCCGGTCAGTAGGTGTAAGCGGACTCTTGGCTGATGCCCCTCTATTACAGATCTATTACAGATCACTCAGGTAGTGCCGCCGGTCAGTAGGTGTAAGCGGACTCTTGGCTGATGCCTCCTCTATTACAGATCTATTACAGATCACTCAGGTAGTGCCGCCGGTCAGTAGGTGTAAGCGGACTCTTGGCTGATGCCTCCTCTATTACAGATCTATTACAGATCTATTACAGATCACTCAGGTAGTGCCGCCGGTCAGTAGGTGTAAGCGGACTCTTGGCTGATGCCTCTTCTATTACAGATCTATTACAGATCACTCAGGTAGTGCTGCCGGTCAGTAGGTGTAAGCGGACTCTTGGCTGATGCCTCCTCTATTACAGGTCTATTACAGATCTATTACAGATCGCTCAGGTAGTGCCGCCGGTCAGTAGGTGTAAGCGGACTCTTGGCTGATTCCTCTTCTATTACAGGTCTATTACAGATCTATTACAGATCACTCAGGTAGTGCCGCCGGTCAGTAGGTGTAAGCGGACTCTTGGCTGATGCCTCTTCTATTACAGATCTATTACAGATCACTCAGGTAGTGCTGCCGGTCAGTAGGTGTAAGCGGACTCTTGGCTGATGCCTCTTCTATTACAGATCTATTACAGATCACTCAGGTAGTGCTGCCGGTCAGTAGGTGTAAGCGGACTCTTGGCTGATGCCTCCTCTATTACAGATCTATTACAGATCACTCAGGTAGTGCTGCCGGTCAGTAGGTGTAAGCGGACTCTTGGCTGATGCCCCCTCTATTACAGATCTATTACAGATCACTCAGGTAGTGCCGCCGGTCAGTAGGTGTAAGCGGACTCTTGGCTGATGCCCCCTCTATTACAGATCTATTACAGGTCTATTACAGATCACTCAGGTAGTGCCGCCGGTCAGTAGGTGTAAGCGGACTCTTGGCTGATGCCTCCTCTATTACAGGTCTATTACAGATCACTCAGGTAGTGCCGCCGGTCAGTAGGTGTAAGCGGACTCTTGGCTGATGTCTCTTCTATTACAGATCTATTACAGATCTATTACAGATCACTCAGGTAGTGCCGCCGGTCAGTAGGTGTAAGCGGACTCTTGGCTGATGCCTCCTCTATTACAGATCTATTACAGATCACTCAGGTAGTGCTGCCGGTCAGTAGGTGTAAGCGGACTCTTGGCTGATGCCTCCTCTATTACAGATCTATTACAGGTCTATTACAGATCACTCAGGTAGTGCTGCCGGTCAGTAGGTGTAAGCGGACTCTTGGCTGATGCCTCCTCTATTACAGATCTATTACAGATCTATTACAGATCACTCAGGTAGTGCCGCCGGTCAGTAGGTGTAAGCGGACTCTTGGCTGATGCCTCCTCTATTACAGATCTATTACAGGTCTATTACAGATCACTCAGGTAGTGCTGCCGGTCAGTAGGTGTAAGCGGACTCTTGGCTGATGCCTCCTCTATTACAGGTCTATTACAGATCACTCAGGTAGTGCCGCCGGTCAGTAGGTGTAAGCGGACTCTTGGCTGATGCCTCCTCTATTACAGATCTATTACAGATCACTCAGGTAGTGCCGCCGGTCAGTAGGTGTAAGCGGACTCTTGGCTGATGCCCCCTCTATTACAGATCTATTACAGATCACTCAGGTAGTGCCGCCGGTCAGTAGGTGTAAGCGGACTCTTGGCTGATGTCTCTTCTATTACAGATCTATTACAGATCTATTACAGATCACTCAGGTAGTGCTGCCGGTCAGTAGGTGTAAGCGGACTCTTGGCTGATGCCTCCTCTATTACAGATCTATTACAGATCTATTACAGATCGCTCAGGTAGTGCCGCCGGTCAGTAGGTGTAAGCGGACTCTTGGCTGATGCCTCCTCTATTACAGGTCTATTACAGGTCTATTACAGATCACTCAGGTAGTGCTGCCGGTCAGTAGGTGTAAGCGGACTCTTGGCTGATGCCCCCTCTATTACAGATCTATTACAGATCACTCAGGTAGTGCTGCCGGTCAGTAGGTGTAAGCGGACTCTTGGCTGATGCCCCCTCTATTACAGATCTATTACAGATCACTCAGGTAGTGCCGCCGGTCAGTAGGTGTAAGCGGACTCTTGGCTGATGCCCCCTCTATTACAGATCTATTACAGGTCTATTACAGATCACTCAGGTAGTGCCGCCGTTCAGTAGGTGTAAGCGGACTCTTGGCTGATGCCTCCTCTATTACAGATCTATTACAGATCACTCAGGTAGTGCTGCCGGTCAGTAGGTGTAAGCGGACTCTTGGCTGATGCCTCCTCTATTACAGATCTATTACAGATCACTCAGGTAGTGCCGCCGGTCAGTAGGTGTAAGCGGACTCTTGGCTGATGCCTCCTCTATTACAGATCTATTACAGGTCTATTACAGATCACTCAGGTAGTGCCGCCGGTCAGTAGGTGTAAGCGGACTCTTGGCTGATGCCTCCTCTATTACAGGTCTATTACAGATCTATTACAGATCACTCAGGTAGTGCCGCCGGTCAGTAGGTGTAAGCGGACTCTTGGCTGATGCCTCTTCTATTACAGGTCTATTACAGATCACTCAGGTAGTGCCGCCGGTCAGTAGGTGTAAGCAGACTCTTGACTGATGCCTCCTCTATTACAGATCTATTACAGATCACTCAGGTAGTGCTGCCGGTCAGTAGGTGTAAGCGGACTCTTGGCTGATGCCTCCTCTATTACAGATCTATTACAGATCACTCAGGTAGTGCCGCCGGTCAGTAGGTGTAAGCGGACTCTTGGCTGATGCCTCCTCTATTACAGATCTATTACAGGTCTATTACAGATCACTCAGGTAGTGCCGCCGGTCAGTAGGTGTAAGCGGACTCTTGGCTGATGCCTCCTCTATTACAGATCTATTACAGGTCTATTACAGATCACTCAGGTAGTGCCGCCGGTCAGTAGGTGTAAGCGGACTCTTGGCTGATGCCTCCTCTATTACAGATCTATTACAGGTCTATTACAGATCACTCAGGTAGTGCCGCCGGTCAGTAGGTGTAAGCGGACTCTTGGCTGATGCCTCCTCTATTACAGGTCTATTACAGATCACTCAGGTAGTGCCGCCGGTCAGTAGGTGTAAGCGGACTCTTGGCTGATGCCTCCTCTATTACAGATCTATTACAGATCTATTACAGATCACTCAGGTAGTGCTGCCGGTCAGTAGGTGTAAGCGGACTCTTGGCTGATGCCTCTTCTATTACAGATCTATTACAGGTCTATTACAGATCACTCAGGTAGTGCTGCCGGTCAGTAGGTGTAAGCGGACTCTTGGCTGATGCCTCCTCTATTACAGGTCTATTACAGATCACTCAGGTAGTGCCGCCGGTCAGTAGGTGTAAGCGGACTCTTGGCTGATGCCTCCTCTATTACAGATCTATTACAGATCTATTACAGATCACTCAGGTAGTGCTGCCGGTCAGTAGGTGTAAGCGGACTCTTGGCTGATGCCTCCTCTATTACAGATCTATTACAGATCTATTACAGATCACTCAGGTAGTGCCGCCGGTCAGTAGGTGTAAGCGGACTCTTGGCTGATGCCTCCTCTATTACAGATCTATTACAGGTCTATTACAGATCACTCAGGTAGTGCCGCCGGTCAGTAGGTGTAAGCGGACTCTTGGCTGATGCCTCCTCTATTACAGATCTATTACAGATCACTCCGGTAGTGCTGCCGGTCAGTAGGTGTAAGCGGACTCTTGGCTGATGCCTCTTCTATTACAGATCTATTACAGGTCTATTACAGATCACTCAGGTAGTGCCGCCGGTCAGTAGGTGTAAGCGGACTCTTGGCTGATGCCTCTTCTATTACAGGTCTATTACAGATCACTCAGGTAGTGCCGCCGGTCAGTAGGTGTAAGCGGACTCTTGGGTGATGCCTCTTCTATTACAGATCTATTACAGATCTATTACAGATCACTCAGGTAGTGCTGCCGGTCAGTAGGTGTAAGCGGACTCTTGGCTGATGCCTCTTCTATTACAGGTCTATTACAGATCACTCAGGTAGTGCCGCCGGTCAGTAGGTGTAAGCGGACTCTTGGCTGATGCCTCTTCTATTACAGATCTATTACAGGTCTATTACAGATCACTCAGGTAGTGCCGCCGGTCAGTAGGTGTAAGCGGACTCTTGGCTGATGCCTCTTCTATTACAGGTCTATTACAGATCACTCAGGTAGTGCCGCCGGTCAGTAGGTGTAAGCGGACTCTTGGGTGATGCCTCTTCTATTACAGATCTATTACAGATCTATTACAGATCACTCAGGTAGTGCTGCCGGTCAGTAGGTGTAAGCGGACTCTTGGCTGATGCCTCTTCTATTACAGGTCTATTACAGATCACTCAGGTAGTGCCGCCGGTCAGTAGGTGTAAGCGGACTCTTGGGTGATGCCTCTTCTATTACAGGTCTATTACAGATCTATTACAGATCACTCAGGTAGTGCCGCCGGTCAGTAGGTGTAAGCGGACTCTTGGCTGATGCCTCTTCTATTACAGGTCTATTACAGTTCACTCAGGTAGTGCCGCCGGTCAGTAGGTGTAAGCAGACTCTTGGCTGATGCCTCCTCTATTACAGATCTATTACAGATCACTCAGGTAGTGCTGCCGGTCAGTAGGTGTAAGCGGACTCTTGGCTGATGCCTCCTCTATTACAGATCTATTACAGGTCTATTACAGATCACTCAGGTAGTGCCGCCGGTCAGTAGGTGTAAGCGGACTCTTGGGTGATGCCTCCTCTATTACAGGTCTATTACAGGTCTATTACAGATCACTCAGGTAGTGCCGCCGGTCAGTAGGTGTAAGCGGACTCTTGGCTGATGCCTCCTCTATTACAGATCTATTACAGGTCTATTACAGATCACTCAGGTAGTGCCGCCGGTCAGTAGGTGTAAGCGGACTCTTGGCTGATGCCTCCTCTATTACAGATCTATTACAGGTCTATTACAGATCACTCAGGTAGTGCCGCCGGTCAGTAGGTGTAAGCGGACTCTTGGCTGATGCCTCCTCTATTACAGATCTATTACAGGTCTATTACAGATCACTCAGGTAGTGCCGCCGGTCAGTAGGTGTAAGCGGACTCTTGGGTGATGCCTCCTCTATTACAGGTCTATTACAGGTCTATTACAGATCACTCAGGTAGTGCCGCTGGTCAGTAGGTGTAAGCGGACTCTTGGCTGATGCCTCTTCTATTACAGATCTATTACAGGTCTATTACAGATCACTCAGGTAGTGCCGCCGGTCAGTAGGTGTAAGCGGACTCTTGGCTGATGCCTCCTCTATTACAGATCTATTACAGGTCTATTACAGATCACTCAGGTAGTGCCGCCGGTCAGTAGGTGTAAGCGGACTCTTGGGTGATGCCTCCTCTATTACAGGTCTATTACAGGTCTATTACAGATCACTCAGGTAGTGCCGCCGGTCAGTAGGTGTAAGCGGACTCTTGGCTGATGCCTCCTCTATTACAGATCTATTACAGGTCTATTACAGATCACTCAGGTAGTGCCGCCGGTCAGTAGGTGTAAGCGGACTCTTGGCTGATGCCTCCTCTATTACAGATCTATTACAGGTCTATTACAGATCACTCAGGTAGTGCCGCCGGTCAGTAGGTGTAAGCGGACTCTTGGCTGATGCCTCCTCTATTACAGATCTATTACAGGTCTATTACAGATCACTCAGGTAGTGCCGCCGGTCAGTAGGTGTAAGCGGACTCTTGGGTGATGCCTCCTCTATTACAGGTCTATTACAGGTCTATTACAGATCACTCAGGTAGTGCCGCTGGTCAGTAGGTGTAAGCGGACTCTTGGCTGATGCCTCTTCTATTACAGATCTATTACAGGTCTATTACAGATCACTCAGGTAGTGCCGCCGGTCAGTAGGTGTAAGCGGACTCTTGGCTGATGCCTCCTCTATTACAGGTTGTCACGATTCACACCGTGACTGTCACCAATTGTCACGATTCACTTCGTGACTGTCAAGATCCCTTAGCCGCTGCCCACAATATGTCACGGATTGGGGTGACTTTGGACCAGCAGACGGCTATCACATGTGCAGGGGGGGCTTATCCTAGTTATCCCTCCACTGCCACAATGTGATGAGAAGAACACACACAAATTTATTTACCTCTTAGGTTACAGCAGGGGCTTATTTTAGGTATCCCACTGCTCTCCAATATACCATGAACTGCAGGGATTTGTGTATCCCGCTTACAGTTCCCCTTAACACTTGCAGCTCTCTGGTGCCCCCCTTACTCTCAGGTCAGATTAGGTACTGCACCTAGGGTAATTAGTCGCCAGAATGGCTGCCTGCTATGTACTGGCTATTGGGCCGACTGCAGTGACGCGATAACTACTCCCGCTCAGGCAGGAACAATAATTATCAAGCCGCAGTCGCTACAATCACCCAAGAGTCTGCACACGGTATCGCCGCCACCAGCTCCGATTAAACGGTCCGGAGCAACCCAAAACAGTAGCGTAATTCCCTTCAGAGACAGGGTACGGTTTAGGGCAGGAAGAACGAACTAGTATTAAAAATTATACCCCATAAATGATTTTTAGGCAGTGTTTATAAAATATTTTACAAAGATGTTACAAATGAGACAATTGCAAATATGTACAAGGTAATTATGAAAATAAAAGGATTAAATGAAGAAAAGATAACACTCACATATTCTCAGATCATTGCATTGCAGGCTAGGCTAGGAGAGCTTTCCATCTATCCCAGTGCATTGGCACTCGCAGTCTGGTCGCTTCAGGTAAAAACTCACAACTCCCCCCCTGGAAACCTGCCAGCAACTTTATAACCTACAGCCTGTGACCTCACAGAAAGGGCTGGTTTTTCCAACCCCTCCTACTTCTTCAGTATTGCTCACTGGGCATTAAATATATCTGATGCCCGTAACTTCGCTACAGAACATAAAATAATCGCACCCTACCCATCGTTCATCTCATAGTATCGTGGGCATTCCGATGAGATCAAATATGTCCTATTTGTCACGCACACTGACAGAGAAATCCCTACCTCTGTACCAGATGGAGCTACAAGCCTGTGATTAGAGTGATGCGTAGATCCTCCGAGTGTGATTATGACGATATATTTTGGTGTTCGTAACTTAACCGGTTTGCATAATATCTTCCAAAAACAGAACAAAAGACTTTCATTTTCTGGAAGGTTCTAATCTAGTTAAAGCTGGGCACTTTCCCCCCACAAGAAATACTGGTCGTAAATACCTTTCGTCAATAAAACTCCCCCACAAGGCAAGCTCTTCTACACAGTTAGAAACACAGGGAAGGAAAGAGAACCAGAGAGAAGGGGGGTTTCTTAGCCCACATCCTGGGCTGACAAGAGAAACTAAACTTATATGATATTTCATACCATATCGTGACACAGGTCTATTACAGATCACTCAGGTAGTGCCGCCGGTCAGTAGGTGTAAGCGGACTCTTGGCTGATGCCTCCTCTATTACAGATCTATTACAGATCTATTACAGATCACTCAGGTAGTGCCGCCGGTCAGTAGGTGTAAGCGGACTCTTGGCTGATGCCTCCTCTATTACAGATCTATTACAGGTCTATTACAGATCACTCAGGTAGTGCCGCCGGTCAGTAGGTGTAAGCGGACTCTTGGCTGATGCCTCCTCTATTACAGGTCTATTACAGATCACTCAGGTAGTGCCGCCGGTCAGTAGGTGTAAGCGGACTCTTGGCTGATGCCTCCTCTATTACAGATCTATTACAGATCTATTACAGATCACTCAGGTAGTGCTGCCGGTCAGTAGGTGTAAGCGGACTCTTGGCTGATGCCTCCTCTATTACAGATCTATTACAGATCTATTACAGATCACTCAGGTAGTGCTGCCGGTCAGTAGGTGTAAGCGGACTCTTGGCTGATGCCTCCTCTATTACAGATCTATTACAGGTCTATTACAGATCACTCAGGTAGTGCTGCCGGTCAGTAGGTGTAAGCGGACTCTTGGCTGATGCCTCTTCTATTACAGGTCTATTACAGATCACTCAGGTAGTGCCGCCGGTCAGTAGGTGTAAGCGGACTCTTGGCTGATGCCTCTTCTATTACAGGTCTATTACAGATCACTCAGGTAGTGCTGCCGGTCAGTAGGTGTAAGCGGACTCTTGGCTGATGCCTCTTCTATTACAGATCTATTACAGATCACTCAGGTAGTGCCGCCGGTCAGTAGGTGTAAGCGGACTCTTGGCTGATGTCTCTTCTATTACAGGTCTATTACAGGTCTATTACAGATCACTCAGGTAGTGCCGCCGGTCAGTAGGTGTAAGCGGACTCTTGGCTGATGCCTCCTCTATTACAGATCTATTACAGATCACTCAGGTAGTGCTGCCGGTCAGTAGGTGTAAGCGGACTCTTGGCTGATGCCTCCTCTATTACAGATCTATTACAGATCGCTCAGGTAGTGCCGCCGGTCAGTAGGTGTAAGCGGACTCTTGGCTGATGCCTCCTCTATTACAGATCTATTACAGATCTATTACAGATCACTCAGGTAGTGCTGCCGGTCAGTAGGTGTAAGCGGACTCTTGGCTGATGTCTCTTCTATTACAGGTCTATTACAGGTCTATTACAGATCACTCAGGTAGTGCCGCCGGTCAGTAGGTGTAAGCGGACTCTTGGCTGATGCCTCCTCTATTACAGATCTATTACAGATCTATTACAGATCACTCAGGTAGTGCTGCCGGTCAGTAGGTGTAAGCGGACTCTTGGCTGATGTCTCTTCTATTACAGGTCTATTACAGGTCTATTACAGATCACTCAGGTAGTGCTGCCGGTCAGTAGGTGTAAGCGGACTCTTGGCTGATGCCTCTTCTATTACAGGTCTATTACAGATCACTCAGGTAGTGCCGCCGGTCAGTAGGTGTAAGCGGACTCTTGGCTGATGCCTCCTCTATTACAGGTCTATTACAGATCACTCAGGTAGTGCCGCCGGTCAGTAGGTGTAAGCGGACTCTTGGCTGATGCCTCCTCTATTACAGATCTATTACAGATCACTCAGGTAGTGCCGCCGGTCAGTAGGTGTAAGCGGACTCTTGGCTGATGCCTCCTCTATTACAGGTCTATTACAGATCTATTACAGATCACTCAGGTAGTGCCGCCGGTCAGTAGGTGTAAGCGGACTCTTGGCTGATGCCTCCTCTATTACAGATCTATTACAGGTCTATTACAGATCACTCAGGTAGTGCCGCCGGTCAGTAGGTGTAAGCGGACTCTTGGCTGATGCCTCCTCTATTACAGATCTATTACAGATCTATTACAGATCACTCAGGTAGTGCCGCCGGTCAGTAGGTGTAAGCGGACTCTTGGCTGATGCCTCCTCTATTACAGATCTATTACAGATCTATTACAGATCGCTCAGGTAGTGCTGCCGGTCAGTAGGTGTAAGCGGACTCTTGGCTGATGCCTCTTCTATTACAGGTCTATTACAGGTCTATTACAGATCACTCAGGTAGTGCTGCCGGTCAGTAGGTGTAAGCGGACTCTTGGCTGATGCCTCTTCTATTACAGATCTATTACAGATCACTCAGGTAGTGCCGCTGGTCAGTAGGTGTAAGCGGACTCTTGGCTGATGCCTCCTCTATTACAGATCTATTACAGATCACTCAGGTAGTGCCGCCGGTCAGTAGGTGTAAGCGGACTCTTGGCTGATGCCTCCTCTATTACAGATCTATTACAGATCACTCAGGTAGTGCCGCCGGTCAGTAGGTGTAAGCGGACTCTTGGCTGATGCCTCTTCTATTACAGATCTATTACAGATCACTCAGGTAGTGCTGCCGGTCAGTAGGTGTAAGCGGACTCTTGGCTGATGCCTCCTCTATTACAGGTCTATTACAGGTCTATTACAGATCACTCAGGTAGTGCTGCCGGTCAGTAGGTGTAAGCGGACTCTTGGCTGATGCCTCCTCTATTACAGATCTATTACAGATCTATTACAGATCACTCTATTACAGATCACTCAGGTAGTGCCGCCGGTCAGTAGGTGTAAGCGGACTCTTGGCTGATGCCTCCTCTATTACAGGTCTATTACAGGTCTATTACAGATCACTCAGGTAGTGCCGCCGGTCAGTAGGTGTAAGCGGACTCTTGGCTGATGCCTCCTCTATTACAGATCTATTACAGGTCTATTACAGATCACTCAGGTAGTGCCGCCGGTCAGTAGGTGTAAGCGGACTCTTGGCTGATGCCTCTTCTATTACAGATCTATTACAGATCACTCAGGTAGTGCCGCCGGTCAGTAGGTGTAAGCGGACTCTTGGCTGATGCCTCCTCTATTACAGATCTATTACAGGTCTATTACAGATCACTCAGGTAGTGCTGCCGGTCAGTAGGTGTAAGCGGACTCTTGGCTGATGTCTCTTCTATTACAGATCTATTACAGATCACTCAGGTAGTGCCGCCGGTCAGTAGGTGTAAGCGGACTCTTGGCTGATGCCTCCTCTATTACAGGTCTATTACAGATCTATTACAGATCACTCAGGTAGTGCCGCCGGTCAGTAGGTGTAAGCGGACTCTTGGCTGATGTCTCTTCTATTACAGATCTATTACAGATCACTCAGGTAGTGCCGCCGGTCAGTAGGTGTAAGCGGACTCTTGGCTGATGCCTCCTCTATTACAGGTCTATTACAGGTCTATTACAGATCACTCAGGTAGTGCCGCCGGTCAGTAGGTGTAAGCGGACTCTTGGCTGATGCCTCCTCTATTACAGATCTATTACAGGTCTATTACAGATCACTCAGGTAGTGCTGCCGGTCAGTAGGTGTAAGTGGACTCTTGGCTGATGCCTCTTCTATTACAGGTCTATTACAGATCTATTACAGATCACTCAGGTAGTGCCGCCGGTCAGTAGGTGTAAGCGGACTCTTGGGTGATGCCTCTTCTATTACAGATCTATTACAGATCACTCAGGTAGTGCCGCCGGTCAGTAGGTGTAAGCGGACTCTTGGCTGATGCCTCCTCTATTACAGGTCTATTACAGATCTATTACAGATCACTCAGGTAGTGCCGCCGGTCAGTAGGTGTAAGCGGACTCTTGGCTGATGCCTCTTCTATTACAGGTCTATTACAGATCACTCAGGTAGTGCCGCCGGTCAGTAGGTGTAAGCGGACTCTTGGCTGATGCCTCTTCTATTACAGATCTATTACAGATCACTCAGGTAGTGCCGCCGGTCAGTAGGTGTAAGCGGACTCTTGGCTGATGCCTCCTCTATTACAGATCTATTACAGATCACTCAGGTAGTGCCGCCGGTCAGTAGGTGTAAGCGGACTCTTGGCTGATGCCTCCTCTATTACAGATCTATTACAGGTCTATTACAGATCACTCAGGTAGTGCTGCCGGTCAGTAGGTGTAAGCGGACTCTTGGCTGATGCCTCCTCTATTACAGATCTATTACAGATCACTCAGGTAGTGCCGCCGGTCAGTAGGTGTAAGCGGACTCTTGGCTGATGCCTCTTCTATTACAGGTCTATTACAGATCACTCAGGTAGTGCCGCCGGTCAGTAGGTGTAAGCGGACTCTTGGCTGATGCCTCTTCTATTACAGGTCTATTACAGATCACTCAGGTAGTGCCGCCGGTCAGTAGGTGTAAGCGGACTCTTGGCTGATGCCTCCTCTATTACAGATCTATTACAGATCACTCAGGTAGTGCCGCCGGTCAGTAGGTGTAAGCGGACTCTTGGCTGATGCCTCTTCTATTACAGGTCTATTACAGGTCTATTACAGATCACTCAGGTAGTGCCGCCGGTCAGTAGGTGTAAGCGGACTCTTGGCTGATGTCTCTTCTATTACAGATCTATTACAGGTCTATTACAGATCACTCAGGTAGTGCCGCCGGTCAGTAGGTGTAAGCGGACTCTTGGCTGATGCCTCCTCTATTACAGGTCTATTACAGGTCTATTACAGATCACTCAGGTAGTGCCGCCGGTCAGTAGGTGTAAGCGGACTCTTGGCTGATGCCTCCTCTATTACAGATCTATTACAGATCACTCAGGTAGTGCCGCCGGTCAGTAGGTGTAAGCGGACTCTTGGCTGATGCCTCTTCTATTACAGATCTATTACAGATCACTCAGGTAGTGCCGCCGGTCAGTAGGTGTAAGCGGACTCTTGGCTGATGCCTCCTCTATTACAGATCTATTACAGATCACTCAGGTAGTGCCGCCGGTCAGTAGGTGTAAGCGGACTCTTGGCTGATGCCTCCTCTATTACAGATCTATTACAGATCACTCAGGTAGTGCCGCCGGTCAGTAGGTGTAAGCGGACTCTTGGCTGATGCCTCCTCTATTACAGATCTATTACAGATCACTCAGGTAGTGCCGCCGGTCAGTAGGTGTAAGCGGACTCTTGGCTGATGCCTCTGTTGTAATAGAAGAATACAGCCTTAGGTTATGTTCATGAGATTTCCTTGAGAACTTGTAGCAGAAATCTTACTGTGACTTTTTTCTGCAGTTCTACTCTTGAATTCATCCCATTTGTTAGAACAATTTTGTATGGAAATCTGTCTCTGGTTTGTGATAATTCGTCCCAGAATCTTTTTCAACAAGAAACGTGTTTTGTTTTTGATGCAACTCTGAGGTGAAGTGAAAGCTCTTCTTTCTGTGGTTTAGTTGTGTCTAGTCTAATTAGTGCTCAAGCGTGTGTGGATGTCTAGCATAGCATTTCTACCGCCCATTTCCTGATGCTCCATACAGTAGTTGTCACAAATTTACCGTGCCAGAGAGGAGCCAGAATACCGCACTCTATGATTTCTCTGACTCCTGACTTCCCCTTCATATTAAACAGTGCAGGTTTCGCCTAGCAGTGTAGGGGTTAATCTACTCAGTTGAGAGCTCCTGGAGCTTTCCTGCTTTGATGCTCTCAGCTGCTCAGTGTTGGCCACTCCCCTCTGCTATATATACTGGCCTCTGGCAATCAGGCATTGACAGAGTTAGCTTCATGCTGCATGGTTCAGGAGCTGGAGCAGTTTTGTTGTTTCAGGAGGCATTTGGTGGATTTATCTACTGAAAATCAACTGCTGGAAAACTAAAGAGCCTGGGTTGTGAGGAGGTTAACATCCCAGGTGTACATATCTCCTCTGTGGGTAGATCACAATTTTTTCTACTGACTGAGATTTATCTGGGCAAAAATCAGGTGGATATTTCAGCCTTTCTGGACAGTGGGGTGGCTTTTAATTTGATCTATGCTAGGTTTCTCCAGGACCAGGACCTCAAACCACATACACTGTCAAGATATAATAATAATAATAACTTTATTTATATAGCTCCAACATATTCCTAGTCCCATAATCGCCCTTGACTCCGCACCCTTGAGTCGGGGGGTATCCAGCTTGCAAGGGTAGATATCCAGTCTTTGCCAAAATACCTGTCTGATTTTGGGGATAAGGTCTCAGAACAGGGGTGTCAAGAACTTCCTCCCGATTATCCTTATGACTGCGCCGTTAATCTTGTCTCTCGGGCCAAGCTGCCAAAGAGCAGACTATATAATATCTCTGGTCCAGAGAAAAAGGCTGCCACGATAATATGAATATACCAGGTTTTGAGTATTTACCTAAAAGGTCCATGGCTTTTCAGACACATGCTGTGAACTTTTCCAACCCCCCTCTTCACTCTGGAAAGCTCTGCCTCTCTTAGGCTACTTTCACACTAGCGTCGTACGACGCACGACGCAATGCGTCGTGCCGACATACCGACGCATACTGTGAAAAAAAAGCACAACGGGGGCAGCGGATGTAGTTTTACAACGCATCCGCTGCCACATTGTAATTTCCGGGGAGGAGGGGGCGAAATTTCGGCCGCGAATGTGTGGTCGGAAATGGCGGACACGACGCACAAAAAAACATTACATGTAACTTTTTTTGTGCCGACGGTCCGCCAAAACACGACGCATCCGTCGCATGACATGGATTACAAAGAGAAAGCCACTGCTCTCCAAAAACGACAGTGTGGCCTATATGCAGTTTGATAAAGATCACCTGAACAAGCCAGAAGGTCCTGGAATAATGTTCTGTGGTAGTGATTGGCGAGTATACTTGTTGCTCGGGTTGTCGCCGAGTATTTATGACTGCTCGGAGATTTAGTTTTCCTTGCCGCAGCTGCATGATTTGTGGCTAATAGACAGCTTGATTACATGTGGGGATTCCCTAGCAACCAGGCAACCCCCACATGTACTCAGGCTGGGTAGCGGCTGTAAATCATGCAGCTGTGTCAACAAAAAGGAAATCTCCGAGCAGTCATAAATACTTGGAGACCACCTGAGCGTGCTAGGGAAAACCCGAGCAACGAGTATACTCGCTCATCACTATTCTGTGGACGAATGAGACCGAAATAGAGATAAGTCTTAAAACCTCATACCATACCACAGTGGTAGTAGCATCACGATTCGGGCTGATTCTGCTGCATCTGGGCCAGGACAGTCGCCATTATTGATGAAACAATAAATTCTAAAAGAAATGTCAGGACATCTATCCATGAGCTGACTCTCCAGAGAGCGTTGGTCATGCAGCAAAACAACAACAAAAAGCCACAAGTTGTTCTACTGAAGAGAGAAGAATAAAAGTGAAGTTTTGGAATGGTCGCGTCACAATCCTGACCTTAATCCTATAGAAATTATGTAGAAGGACCTCAAATTAACTGTTACTGGGGAAAAACCACCAACATCACAGAAGGGAAGCTGTTGTGTAGGGAGGAATGGGCTAAAATGTCTCTCTATCAAAGACAAAGATGTCTCTGCTATGATCAAAGAAGAGTGCTCAGTTTGGAACAGTGGTGCGACCATGACGTTGATCCAGTCTGTCAATATTCAGCAAAGGTTCGGCCTCAACCTCTACCTCCGGCAAGCAGGAGGCATGAGAGCAATGCAACGCTCTCCTGAAGAAAAAAAGGTGATCAAACCATGAAATAAAGATCTTTATATTCAGCAAAAGTTGAACGGTTCTGGTAGCCATTCATTTTTTTGCAAAAACACTGATTTCTTTTTTGCGGGACCTGTAAACTGAACTCTTCAGGTGAAAATAGCTTCCCTGAGGATCCTACAATTGTCCTCACTCACATCTGTAACTACAGGTTGCTGCTTTTACAGTCTTTTAGAGATGCCATTACGTCGAGATCTCAGTCTCGCCATGGCTACTAATCACCACACCCTATTTAAACGTAACTGGCTACTAATCACCACACCCTATTTAAACTTAACTGGCTACTAATCACCACACCCTATTTAAACTTAACTGGATACTAATCAACACACCCTAGTTAAATGTAACTGGCTACTAATTACCACACAATAAATGTAACTGGCTACTAATCACCACACCCTAGTTAAACTTAAAGGGAACCTATCACCCCGTTTTTTAAAGATTAGATAAAAATAGTGTGAAATAGGGGCAGAGCTGGGCTTTACATTACTGCCTTTTCGGTGCCTTTACACCCCCGTTAGGCTGCCGAAATACCTTTGTGAAGTGGCCGTTTTGTCCTGTCACTCAAGTTGGTCAGGTCGGATGGGCGTGGTCACAGCGCTGTTTCTCCCCCAGATCAGGCTCATCATTACGTTGGTGGCGTAGTGGTGTGCGCATGTCCAAGGTCCCGAATCCTGCACAGGGGAGTGAAAATAGCAGCGATGTCCGTTATTTCATTGGTGGTCGGTGGGCGCGGCCATCTTGCTTTGGCCGCGCGTGCGCAGAAGCGGCGCTCTGCTGGCCGCGGCTTCAGGAAAATGGCCGCCACGATAGCCATCTGCGCACGCGCGGATGCCCGCGGCCATTTTCCTGAAGCCGCGGCCAGCAGAGCGCCGCTTCTGCGCACGCGCGGCCAAAGCAAGATGGCCGCGCCCACCGACCACCAATGAAATAACGGACATCGCTGCTATTTTCACTCCCCTGTGCAGGATTCGGGACCTTGGAAATACGCACACCACTACGCCACCAATGTAATGATGAGCCTGATCTGGGGGAAAAACGGCGCTGTGACCACGCCCATCCGACCTGACCAACTTGAGTGACAGCAGAAAACGGCCACTTCACAAAGGTATTTCGGCAGCCTAACGGGGGTGTAAAGGCACCAAAAAGGCAGTAATGTAAAGCCCAGCTCTGCCCCTATTTCACACTATTTTTATCTAATTTTTAAAAAACGGGGTGATAGGTTCCCTTTAACTGGCTACTAATTACCACATCCTATTTAAAGTTAACTGGCTACTAATTACCACACCCTATTTAAACTTAACTGGCTACTAATTACCACACAATAAATTTAACTGGCTACTAATCACCAAACCCTAGTTAAACTTAACTGGCTACTAATTACCACACCCTATTTAAATTTAACTGGCTACTAATCACCACACCCTAGTTAAATGTAACTGGCTACTAATTACCACACCCTATTTAAACTTAACTGGCTACTAATCATCACACCCTATTTAAACTTAACTGGCTACTAATTACCACACCCTATTTAAACTTAACTGGCTACTAATCACCACACCCTATTTAAACTTAACTGGCTACTAATTACCACACCCTATTTAAACTTAACTGGCTACTAATTACCACACAATAAATGTAACTGGCTACTAATCACCACACCCTAGTTAAACTTAACTGGCTACTAATTACCACATCCTATTTAAACTTAACTGGCTACTAATTACCACACCCTATTTAAACTTAACTGGCTACTAATTACCACACAATAAATTTAACTGGCTACTAATCACCAAACCCTAGTTAAACTTAACTGGCTACTAATTACCACACCCTAATTAAATTTAACTGGCTGCTAATCACCACACCCTATTTAAACTTAACTGGCTACTAATCACCACACCCTATTTAAACTTAACTGGCTACTAATTACCACACAATAAATTTAACTGGCTACTAATCACCACACCCTATTTAAATTTAACTGGCTACTAATCACCACACCCAAGTTAAACTTAACTGGCTACTAATCATCACACCCTAGTTAAACTTAACTGGCTACTAATTACCACACCCTATTTAAATTTAACTGGCTACTAATCACCACACCCTAGTTAAACTTAACTGGCTACTAATCATCACACCCTATTTAAACTTAACTGGCTACTAATTACCACACCCTAATTAAACTTAACTGGATACTAATTACCACACCCTATTTAAACTTAACTGGCTACTAATTACCACACAATAAATGTAACTGGCTACTAATCACCACACCCTAGTTAAACTTAACTGGCTACTAATTACCACATCCTATTTAAACTTAACTGGCTACTAATTACCACACCCTATTTAAACTTAACTGGCTACTAATTACCACACAATAAATTTAACTGGCTACTAATCACCAAACCCTAGTTAAACTTAACTGGCTACTAATTACCACACCCTAATTAAATTTAACTGGCTGCTAATCACCACACCCTATTTAAACTTAACTGGCTACTAATCACCACACCCTATTTAAACTTAACTGGCTACTAATTACCACACAATAAATTTAACTGGCTACTAATCACCACACCCTATTTAAATTTAACTGGCTACTAATCACCACACCCAAGTTAAACTTAACTGGCTACTAATCATCACACCCTAGTTAAACTTAACTGGCTACTAATTACCACACCCTATTTAAATTTAACTGGCTACTAATCACCACACCCTAGTTAAACTTAACTGGCTACTAATCATCACACCCTATTTAAACTTAACTGGCTACTAATTACCACACCCTAATTAAACTTAACTGGATACTATTTACCACACCCTAAATTTAACTGGCTGCTAATCACCACACCCTATTTAAACTTAACTGGCTACTAATTACCACATCCTATTTAAAATTAACTGGCTACTAATTACCACACCCTATTTAAACTTAACTGGCTACTAATTACCACACAATAAATTTAACTGGCTACTAATCACCACACCCTAGTTAAACTTAACTGGCTACTAATTACCACATCCTATTCAAACTTAATTTGCTACTAATTACCACACCCTATTTAAACTTAACTGGCTACTAATCACCACACCCTATTTAAACTTAACTGGCTACTAATTACCACACAATAAATTTAACTGGCTACTAATCACCACACCCTAGTTAAACTTAACTGGCTACTAATTACCACATCCTATTTAAACTTAACTGGCTACTAATTACCACACCCTATTTAAACTTAACTGGCTATTAATCACCACACAATAAATTTAACTGGCTACTAATCACCACACCCTAGTTAAACTTAACTGGCTACTAATTACCACACCCTATTTAAATTTAACTGGCTACTAATTACCACACCCTATTTAAACTTAACTGACTATTAATCACCACACAATAAATGTAACTGGCTACTAATCACCACACCCTAGTTAAACTTAACTGGCTACTAATTACCACACCCTATTTAAACTTAACTGGCTATTAATCACCACACCCTATTTAAACTTAACTGGCTACTAATTACCACACAATAAATGTAACTGGCTACTAATCACCACACCCTAGTTAAACTTAACTGGCTACTAATTACCACATCCTATTTAAACTTAACTGGCTACTAATTACCACACCCTATTTAAACTTAACTGGCTACTAATTACCACACAATAAATTTAACTGGCTACTAATCACCAAACCCTAGTTAAACTTAACTGGCTACTAATTACCACACCCTAATTAAATTTAACTGGCTGCTAATCACCACACCCTATTTAAACTTAACTGGCTACTAATCACCACACCCTATTTAAACTTAACTGGCTACTAATTACCACACAATAAATTTAACTGGCTACTAATCACCACAACCTATTTAAATTTAACTGGCTACTAATCACCACACCCAAGTTAAACTTAACTGGCTACTAATCATCACACCCTAGTTAAACTTAACTGGCTACTAATTACCACACCCTATTTAAATTTAACTGGCTACTAATCACCACACCCTAGTTAAACTTAACTGGCTACTAATCATCACACCCTATTTAAACTTAACTGGCTACTAATTACCACACCCTAATTAAACTTAACTGGATACTATTTACCACACCCTAAATTTAACTGGCTGCTAATCACCACACCCTATTTAAACTTAACTGGCTACTAATTACCACATCCTATTTAAAATTAACTGGCTACTAATTACCACACCCTATTTAAACTTAACTGGCTACTAATTACCACACAATAAATTTAACTGTCTACTAATCACCACACCCTAGTTAAACTTAACTGGCTACTAATTACCACATCCTATTCAAACTTAATTTGCTACTAATTACCACACCCTATTTAAACTTAACTGGCTACTAATCACCACACCCTATTTAAACTTAACTGGCTACTAATTACCACACAATAAATTTAACTGGCTACTAATCACCACACCCTAGTTAAACTTAACTGGCTACTAATTACCACATCCTATTTAAACTTAACTGGCTACTAATTACCACACCCTATTTAAACTTAACTGGCTACTAATCACCACACCCTATTTAAACTTAACTGGCTACTAATTACCACACAATAAATTTAACTGGCTACTAATCACCACACCCTAGTTAAACTTAACTGGCTACTAATTACCACACCCTATTTAAATTTAACTGGCTACTAATCACCACACCCTAGTTAAACTTAACTGGCTACTAATCATCACACCCTATTTAAACTTAACTGGCTACTAATTACCACACCCTATTTAAACTTAACTGGCTATTAATCACCACACCCTATTTAAACTTAACTGGCTACTGATTACCACACCCTATTTAAACTTAACTGGATACTAATCAACACACCCTAGTTAAATGTAACTGGCTACTAATTACCACACCCTATTTAAACTTAACTGGCTACTAATTCCCACACAATAAATGTAACTGGCTACTAATCACCACACCCTAGTTAAACTTAACTGGCTACTAATTACCACATCCTATTTAAACTTAACTGGCTACTAATTACCACACCCTATTTAAACTTAACTGGCTACTAATTACCACACAATAAATTTAACTGGCTACTAATCACCAAACCCTAGTTAAACTTAACTGGCTACTAATTACCACACCCTAATTAAATTTAACTGGCTGCTAATCACCACACCCTATTTAAACTTAACTGGCTACTAATTACCACACCCTATTTAACCTTAACTGGCTACTAATCACCACACCCTAGTTAAACTTAACTGGCTACTAATTACCACACCCTATTTAAACTTAACTGGCTACTAATTACCACACAATAAATTTAACTGGCTACTAATCACCACACCCTAGTTAAGCTTAACTGGCTACTAATCACCACACCCTAGTTAAACTTAACTAGCTACTAATCATCACACCCTATTTAAACTTAACTGGCTACTAATTACCACACAATAAATTTAACTGGCTACTAATAATTACCACACCCTAGTTAAACTTAACTGGCTACTAATTACCACACCCTAGTTAAACTTAACTGGCTACTAATCACCACACCCTAGTTAAACTTAACTGGCTACTAATCACCACACCCTATTTAAACTTAACTGGCTACTAATCATCACACCCTATTTAAACTTAACTGGCTACTAATTACCACACAATAAATTTAACTGGCTACTAATAATCACCACACCCTAGTTAAACTTAACTGGCTACTAATTACCACACCCTATTTAAATTTAACTGGCTACTAATTACCACACAACAAATTTAACTGGCTACTAATCACCACACCCTAGTTAAACTTAACTGGCTACTAATCACCACACCCTAGTTAAACTTAACTGGCTACTAATCATCACACCCTATTTAAACTTAACTGGCTACTAATTACCACACCCTAATTAAACTTAACTGGCTACTACTTACCACACCCTAAATTTAACTGGCTGCTAATCACCACACCCTAGTTAAACTTAACTGGCTACTAATCACCACACCCTAGTTAAACTTAACTGGCTACTAATCATCACACCCTATTTAAACTTAACTGGCTATTAATCACCACACCCTATTTAAACTTAACTGGCTACTAATTACCACACCCTAATTAAACTTAACTGGCTACTACTTACCACACCCTAAATTTAACTGGCTGCTAATCACCACACCCTAAATTTAACTGGCTACTAATTATTACACCCTATTTAAACTTATCTGGCTACTAATTACCACACCCTATTTAAACTTAACTGCCTACTAATCACCACACCCTAGTTAAACTTAACTGCCTACTAATCACCACACCCTAGTTAAACTTAACTGCCTACTAATCATCACACCCTAGTTAAACAACTGACCTTGAACCTCAATTGGATTAAACAGGTATTTATTTAACCTCATCTCTGCCTCCTGATCTCACCTGACCTCTCTGTTTCCGACTCATCTTGCTCACTGTTCTTGGCTGAGATTCGCGCCTCTGAGGTGAATTACGCTACTGATTTGGGTTGGCTTCAAACCTGTTAACCCTTGTGGAATTGGAGCTGGTGGCAGCATACTTTGTTCTGTGCGATTGGGAATCTTTGTAGCGACGGCGCCCTTGATAATTATTGTTCCCGCTTGAGTGAGAGTAGTTATATCGCCATCGCTGTAGCATGCCCAATAGCCAGTACATAGCAGGCAGCCTTTCTGGCGACTAATTATCCTTGGTGCAGTACTTAATCTGACCTGAGGGTAAGGGGGGCGTCAGAGAGTTGCAAGCTCCAAACCGGAACTGGGAAGTGGGATATAGATAAATCCCCTTCAGAAGGAACGAGAGGCAACCAAAACAACCCCGGTTCATGACAAATTGGTGTGAGTAGAAGGGACGATAAAGATATTCTGCCTGGGATCCCCGACATATTGTTGGGATCTGTGACATAGTGTTGGCAGGACGGTGTGAACCGTGACACACATAATAAATGTCACAAAGCAAAATAAAAAAATTAAAAAAATTGCAGTTTTTTGGTTATTAAAAAGTCATATGTACTCCAGAATGGTATCAATAATATCATCAAATTTCCTGAAAAAAGCAAGCCCTCACAGCTCAATTCATAGAAACACTAAAAAAAGAAGTTATAGCTCTCATAACATAGTGAATTTTACACATTTCTTATTTTCATCTCAACAACTAAAATAAAAACCCTTTATTTTGGTATTGGTGTAATCAGAATGACCTGGAGAATTATGTTGGCAGGTGATCTGCTTCTTTCTCTGCCACAAGTGATCAGTCATAAAGGAAAGAACATGGAACCAGAACAAACCTGCCAAGAGAGGGCACCCCTAATACTGTCAGCCCGGGCAAGAAGGACATTGATCAGAGAGGCAGCACAGAGAACAAAGGAGACCCTAAAGGAGTCGCAGAGTTCCTCAGAGACTGGAGTGTCCGACTATACGACCACAGTAAGCCGTACACTCTATAGAGATGACCTTCATGGAAGCGTGGGCAGAAAAAAGCCTTTACTTACTCATAGAAATTGTAAAGCTCGGTTTGAGTTTGCCAAAAGACAAATGGGAGACTCTGCAAATGTATGGAGGAAGGTGCTGTGGTCAGAGGAGACCAAATTTTCACTTTTTGATCACTAAGGTAAATGCTATGTCTGGCACCAAACCAACACAGCTCATCACCCCAAGAACACCATTCACACAGTGAAACATGGTGGTGGCAGCATCATGCTATGGGGATGTTTTTCTGCAGCAGGGACAGGGAAAATGGTCCGAGCCGAGGGGAAGATGAATGGTGCAAAATACAGGGATATTCTTGAGTAAAACCTGTTTCAGTCAGTCAGTGACACTGGGACGGAGGATAACGTTCCAACAAGACAATGACCCAAAGCATACTGGTAAAGCAACACTCAAGTGGTTTAAGGGAAAACGTGTAAATGTTCTGGTGTGGCCAAGTCACAGCCCAGACTTTAATCCAATTGTGGTCAGACTTGAAGATTGCTGTTCACCAGAGGAAACATCTAACCTGAAGACGCTGGAGAAGTTTTGCCCTAAGGGAAGGGCAAAAATCCCAGTGGCCAGATGAGGAAAGATAACAGAGACTTATCTTAAGGTACTCAACTGTAATTGCCACAAAATGAGGCTCTACAAAGTACTGACTTTAGGGGTGTGAATAGTTATGCACGCTGAAGTTTTCTGTTATGTTGACCTTTGTTATTTGATTCCCAAAAAAAAGAAAACCAAATGTTCTCAGATGTCAGCATGTTCTTTACAGGCACTGATGCAAACCCTAAAAAAACAGTGAAATTCCAAGTTGTGAGGTAGCAAAACACAAAAAATGCCAAGGAGGTAAATACTTTTGCAAGCCACTTTAGATGTATAATCTCTATATCTGTTACTATATTTGCATAATTTATTTTTATAGAAATGTGTGTATTAGATGTCATTGTAAAATCTATAAATCCATCTCATAGTTCTCACAGGGAACACTGAAGCATGGCTTCAATATTAATTAACCCCTCTCTGACATCCGTCGCACTATTTTGTCCATGTGACCTGGGTCTATTTGACCATGGACAGGATAGTACATCTCAGTGATCAGCCGCAATCACGGGGGGATGTAAACAATGAGAAACTGTCATGTCGGACGCTGTTCATACCAGGTCGTTCGACAGACAGCGGTAATTCCGCTTTTGTCCACTATGCGCTCATTGGCGTCGGCTAGGTTTTATCTAGCTGGTCCGGGGTTAATTTACCTGATGCTCGATTGGAAGCTGGACCATGCCCACTGCCTTTAAATAGTTCTCCTGATCTTTGGGCGTCGCCGATTATAGCTTCTGTCTTGTGCGTTGTTATCTCGGTCTGGAGTGGCGAGCTGGTTGTTGGAGATTCGTTGCTGGTGGTGTATTTCCCTTTGTCTTATTTCCTCCTTCCTATATTTGTATTTATTTTGCCCTGCACATTTATAGTGTATTCCTGAGTGACTGCGGCGTGGTGTATATTTTCCGTTATCCTTGTCTGTTCTAACTGTGGGTATTGGTGTATCACCTCTTCACTGGGTGGTGCACGGTGGTTTCAGCCTAGGGTTGAAACAGGAGACAGGGCGAGGGTCGAGGCCTAGACATGCACACCATCAGTGTAAACTCTAGGTAGAGGGTCAGTCAGGATTTCCCTAGTCTGAGGGAAATTGCAGGGGCCCGGGTTATTAGCTCTTGCCCACCTAGTTTCTCCGTGACATTATAATCGGCCTTTAAAACAAAAAAAAGGGGTTTCCTTTTTTTTTGTTTTGTCATGGATCCCATGACTTCCATAACCCGCCAGTTGGAGGCGCTGTCCCTACAGGTCACTGAGTTGAAGGGGGGCAGTACAGCAACAGGGACTAGCAGTATCTAAGGTGCAAGCTGGAGCGACAGGAAGAGTTGCTGAGCCTAAGTTTCCCTTGCCTGAAAAATTTGCTGGGGAACGCAGTAAATTTGTTTCTTTTCATGAAGCTTGCAAACTATATTTCCGTATGTGCCCGATCTCCTCAGGTAATGAGGCTCAGCGTGTGGGCCTGGTGTTGTCATTGTTAAGCGGGGATCCCCAAGCATGGGTGTTTTCTTTGCCATCTGATTCTGCTGCATTTGACTCTGTGGAGAGTTTTTTTCCTCTCTTGGAAATATTTACGATGAGCCAGACAGAATGGCTCTAGCAGAATCTAAGATACGCACTATTCGCCAGGGGTAGCGAGTTGCAGAGGATTACTGTTCTGAATTTCGTCTCTGGGCGATCAATACGTAGTGGAACGATCCAGCGCTGCGGAGTCAGTTTATACATGGGATTTCTGGAAGGGTTAAAAAAGCCCTTATGATGTACGAGACTCCTACTTCTCTAGATTCCGCTATGAGTCTGGTTGTCCGCATTGATCGCCGTTTGCGTCAGGGGGAGCATGAGACACCGCCTATGGGAGAGGGTTTAGGTTCACGTGTGGTTGCTGCAGGTGAGCCCACGGAGCCTATGCAAATCGCAGGGGTGTCACATGTGAAGCGTCGACTTCCTGAGCTCAGGAAGCAGGGAGCCTGTTTTTACTGTGGTAAGACTGGTCATTTTATTAACATCTGTCCTCTACTGTCTAAGAAAAACGCAACGGCGGAAAGCTTCTAAGCTCAGAGGGTGTGGAGGAGACCAATCTGAGTTTATGTATATCCTCCATGGTGGTTTCTCAATGCATGCTCCCTGCTAAGGTTATTATCGCTGGCAGTGAGCTGCCAATTACTGTTTTTGTGGATAGTGGTTCAGCCACAAATCTCATTGATGAGGAGTTTGCGCGCACAGCAGGTTTTAGGATTGAAAAACTGCCTCATCCTATCCGCGTGGTCACCATCAATTCTGCTCCTCTCTCACAGGGGGAGATTACTGAGTTTGTGGCTGAGGTGAAACTCCACATTGGGGTTCTACATTCCGAGCAGGTTACATGTAAGGTGCAGGGGCCCGGGTTATTAGCTCATGCCCACCTAGTTTCCCCGTCACATTATAATCGGCCTTTAAAACAAAAAAAAAAAGGGGGTTCCTTTTTTGTTTGTTTTGTCATGGATCCCATGACTTCCATAACCCGCCAGTTGGAGGCGCTGTCCCTACAGGTCACTGAGTTGAGGGGGGCAGTACAGCAACAGGGACTAGCAGTATCTAAGGTGCAAGCTGGAGCGACAGGAAGAGTTGCTGCGCCTAAGTTTCCTTTGCCTGAAAAATTTGCTGGGGAACGCAGTTAACTTGTTTCTTTTCATGAAGCTTGCAAACTATATTTCCGTATGCGCCCGATCTCCTTAGGTAATGAGGCTCAGCGTGTGGGCCTGGTGTTGTCATTGTTAAGCGGGGATCCCCAAGCATGGGTGTTTTCTTTGCCATCTGATTCTGCTGCATTTGACTCTGTGGAGAGTTTTTTTTTCCTCTCTTGGAAATATTTACGATGAGCCAGACAGAATGGCTCTAGCAGAATCTAATATATTATTTAGCCTTCTGACTGAGCACTCCGCCTCCTAGCCCAGGTGTTTTAATCGCAGCAGGTCCGGTACCCCTCCACAGAGAGAGAGAATATGAGTCTAGGAAGAGGTCTTCACAGGTACCCATTCACATGGAGACGTTTATTCTCAGCGAGGTAGGCAAGCGTAGGACCTGATATACGAGAGATGCCGTAAAGGGGCTATCAGGTACACATAAAATTGGCCATTTTTATGCGCTAAACGCTCTAATTTTTCATATTTCTAGTGCAGTATTGCAGTTCAGTTTTCGTGTTTCATATTTGCATGTCTTAGGCTACGTTCACATTTGCGGTGTGCGCCGCAGCGTCGCCGCCGCAACGCACCGCATGCGTCGTGCGGCCCTATCTTTAACATTGGGGCCGCATGGCGCCGCATGTACATGCGTTGTCATGCGTTGTGGTGCGTCGTACGCCGCATGCGGCGTTAGGGCGCACCTGCCAGGGCGCGGCCAACGCAACATGTTGCATTTTTTTGGCGGCGCAGACTTTTTTAAAAACGCATGCGTCGTGTTTGCGTCGTGTTTGCGTCGTCAATGCGCCTTTTTTCCCATTGACTTGCATTGACAACGCAGACGACGCAAGTACTTGCGTCGTGATGCGTTGTACGACGCATGCGTTTTTCTTTCAAAAATGCAAAACATTGTCTAGACTTTGTCTAGACACTTAAAAAAAGCACTATATATATAAAAAAAGGGGGGGGGGGTTTGCCATTGTCTTTCACAAGGCTATTCACACAACACACAGAGAAGACACTGAGAGGAGCAACCTGCTTTCCAAACCTGTAAGTATATATTTCTCTTTGCATAATTTTTTTTCTGTGTTTTATTTCTTGTTTTTGATTTAATTTGTGCAATGTTTGCTCTGTGATATTGTACGGTTATGGCACTGTAGGTTGTTATTGAATACTAACATTTTTTTTTAATGTGTTTCTGATATATGCTGGCGTTTCTTGTGTGCGGCCTTGCTGGGTTTGGATTGGTTTTGGATTTATTTTTGGTTGTTCTTGTGTCATGCGGATGTTCAATGCCTTTTTTTTGTAAGATTTTTTATTGTAAAATTTGTGGTGCATGTCTTTTTCTGGCTTCTATTGTTGGGGTAACCGTATGGCGTTTTCTAGGCTCATGTCTTGCTGGGTTTTATTATGCTGTTGGCTTTTTTTTTTCTTTCCTTGAGTGTCTTTTCTTGCTGGTGGGGGGCTACATTTATGATGTTTCATTTGTATTGTATTGTTCCGTGCTGCTATATGCCATTATATGTTTAATTGTATTATGGTTACGTGGTTTTCTGTATGGCTTCCATATATATATCTCCTGTATTGAATGTTTCCATAGCCAAGTGTGTAGTTAATTTTTTTTTTTTTTTTTTTTTTTGGGCCCTTTTTTTAAAATTTCTTGTGTTTTCTTTTCTATTTGACTATGGTTTTTCTTTTGGTTGCTGTATATTGTAACAGCGGTTGTCCTGTAATGTTTATTGCTTATTATCTAGAATGGTATTTATCGCCTTCTCCAGATGTATTTCTGTGGTAGATGTCACCAGATGGTGTTGTTTTGGATCATGTCTTGTTGCTATTGTAAAGTATTGCGTGCAGTTTGCTATTTCATTGTGCCTTTTTTTTCCCTGTACAGTTTTTTTATATTTAAAAATTTGGACATTGGTGTCTTTTTTTGGTAAAATTTTTTTGGGTCTATTCTTGTAGTTTCTTCTATTGTATTCTCTTGCAATGTATGGCGTTGTGGTGTCGCTTTTTCAGTTTGCATTGTCCTATCAGTCAACAGTCAATTGTGGTTGTTTTAATTTTTTATGCCGATTTTATTGTATGTGTTAGATTTGGATGTGATTTTTTGCTCATTTTTTCATTGCAGAGCAAACTTGCAAGAATGACGAGTGAGTCAGAGTCTGAACATAGGCAATCGGCGAGGGGGAGTGCGGTGAGTAATTATGTCCAGTTGCTTACTATTCGCTGCCATTTGTAGCATTGTCACTAATTTTTGTATACATTTTTTTACAGGCTTCTTCAAGTGAGGGGGAAGGCACACGGCGGGAGCAGGGAGATCGGTGCCAAGATGGGTCGTCAGGCCGGCAAGTGAGTATTTGTTTTTTTTTTTTAATCTTTTTTTTGGAGTAGCATCCTGCTGGGAGGAACATTAGGAGCAACCTGGTTTCACTAGGGCTGTTTACTAAGCTTAATTACATTATAGCTTTTCAGGGCAGCAAGTATTTGGGGGAAGGTAACATACAGTTGAACTCCCTGCACAAAAACATTCAAAAATACAGGTGTAGAAACCATCAATATACATACATCAAATGGCAAAGGATAGGGCAAAGGTACAAATCATGCCACGTGCTGATGATGGTTGTTTATATTTGCCTATTTGTAACCTTTTTGTTTTCTATTTTTTCTAGGTTTCACAACGGGACCACAGGGACAGTATTGATGTGGAGCTCCTGATCTCCAGCATCCAGGAGCGTGGCCCGTTGTGGGACAGCCGTGACCCTCGGCACATGGACCAGGTGGTGTCGAGGCGTTTGTGGGCAGAGGTGGCAAAGTCGCTGTAGGATGGCTTTGACAGTGCCTCAGCGAAGGACAAAGGCACCTTTAGTGAGTATTGCTGATACGCTGCTATGACCCATCTTGCCAGGATAAACACAACCGTGTGTGATGCTATCAACGCCTAAACTTTGCATCACACACGGTTGTTTTATCATTTTAAAATGCGACATATGTAACCTTTTTTTTTCTTTGCATTCACAGTGAAAAAGTTGAGGACCAGATGGCGATCCATAAAGGACCGTTTCAATAAGGGGCTCCGTGCAGAGGAGGAGCAATCGAGGAGTGGTGCTGCTGCGGCCAAGTCGGTGCCCTACAAGTACAACAGGGCACTACAGTTCTTAAGACCAATCCTTGGCCGCCGACAGTAAGTATTTTGTCCACATACCATATTGCACATTGTACATTGCCCAGACACATAACATATTGCACAGCCACATAGTACATTGCCCAGCCACATAGCATATTGCACAGCCACGTACATTGTGCATCCACACACATAGTATATTTACAGGCCACTATATCGCAGCCACATAGTACACGTTCTAGCCACGTATCCACATAGTACATTTCCCAGGCACATAGTGTATTGGCCATCAATGTAGTCAGCGTAGCATATTGGCCATCCACGGTAATTATTTTAGGTTAAGCAAGAGTCCTTGTAGTTCCTGACAGGTTCCGTTCTGAGTCAGTGTAGTTCTGATCGCAGGAATAATGATGACGTCTCGATCACATGATCCTAACGTCATGGACATTCCTGCGATCAGATCAGCAAAGTCTGGTTTTTATTTTTTTTTAATTCTTTTATAGACCTTAAATTTTATATTATTTTTGCAACATAGCCAGCATCTTGAAATTAGTTTTTCACACAATAATTTTTTAAAAATATGACAGGGGTATGCATTGCCTTTGGCAGAGGGAATGTACAGTCATTTTCTGCCGTCGGTATGTCCATGATTGTTATCGTGAGCCCTAATGGTCAGCTGGCGATAACAATCAGCAATTTATTATAGGCCACACAGACTGAGAGACAGGGGATTGTAATGTTTTGATGTGTCATGTAATTTTTTTGACAGGAGTTGGCGTATGTGATAGGTTATTAATTGAAGACTAATTTTTTCATTATCTTTTCACAGGACACACAGCAGCACCCTCCAGCGAGCTCCCCCCTGTGAAGCGGAACTTCATGGATCGCCATCTGAGCCGTCACAGCCATCCCACAGCGACAGCAGGCCTGCACCACCATCATCTGGAGAACCGGCTGCCGGTACGTCAGGTTTTCCCCTGCCCGAGGCCTCTGGCGCACCTTCGTTCGGGTATTCCCGACAGCGCCAGCGGGCCTCGGACAGGTCAGTCATGCCTGAATTTTTGCACTTGGGCACGGTGTTCCAGAACGGTTTCAAGGCGTTGAGAGATGAAATGTCCAGTATGGGACGGCGCCTTGAAATCCTGGAAGCCGAGCTCTCAAATCCGGCAAAACATTTCTTCAGCACACTTGCTAAAGGCATGGTGGAAAACCTTACGCCGGAACTCCAGATTTCGGTGATGCAGGACTGCCACAATTCTTACGTGAGGGCTCTGCAGCAGTCTCGGGTCGCGCAGTCAGCGACACTGCCCGTAGTGCCGTCGCTGGCTAGCGTGACTCCGACTACTGCTGCAGAGTCACTCCAGCCCCCCCACCCTGGTCCAAGTGCCGGGCGACGCCACCACAGGCACCATACCAGTGTGCGGCCCACTCCTGCTCCTGCCAGGCCCTCATCCTCCCGTAGGAGTGCTTCTGGGGGAGATGCCGCAGAAGGCAGGAAAAGGAAAAAAAAGAGGAGGCACACAGACAAACACACAGAGGCACAGGTTCTGGCTGCTCCAGGACACACACCATCTCGTCGTGGCTCTAGCCACAGCAGGAGCAGCCAGGGCCAACCAAGCCAAAAACGTAGGCGGCTTGTGTTGCCTCCTCCCTCCTCTACTGACGAGGCGGTCTCCCTAGTGTACCCTGCGGGGGGTTTGGACCTGCCATCAAGCTTACTAGAGTATGGCGGCTCCTCCTCCTCCTCCTCCTCTACCACTCCCACTCCCAGGTCCAGAACTCGAAGCTACCGGTCACCGGTGGTAGCGGATGTTGATCCCCCCTCGGCTGTTGAAACCCCATAATTTTCTTTTCCCTTTTTTTTCTGTTTCCCCTCAATAAAAATTTAATTTTTTGTATACAATATTTGGTCTTCTTTTCAAGTACACTGCTCGGTAATTCACTCCGTGCGTCGTTTATTTGTGCTTCAAACACCTCATATATGCAATGTCAGACAGTATTTTTGGATTTTTTAATTTGACCGTTTCTTTGGGTGTCTTTCATTGCTGTATGAGGTGTTTCCAAACACTAAAGTGTATGAGTTGTTTTCAAAGAAAAAGGGTATGTGTCCACGCTCAGGATTGCATCCGAATTTGGTCCGGATTTTAATTCAATATTTGTAGCCAAAACCAGGCGTGGGTAATAAATACAGCAGTGGAGCATATGTTTCTATTCTACTTTTCCTAATTGTTCCACTCCTGGTTTTGGCTTACAAATATTGATGAAAAAACCTGAGCAATTCAGGATGCAATCCTGAACGTGGACACATACTGTAAAGGTACCTTCACACTTAACAATGCTGCAGCAAAACAGACAACGATGCAATTCACTGCAGCATCGCTATTTGGGAGCTGGAGAGCGGTCTGTGTGACCGCTCTCCAGCGACCAACGATGCCGAGGTCCCCGGGTAACCATGTTAAACATCGGGTTGCTAAGCGCAGGGCGCACTTCCGATGTTTACCCTGGTTACCAGTGTAAAATGCAAAAAAAAAAATATTCACAATCGCATCCCCCGGCGTCAGCTTCCCTGCACTGACTGAGTGACGTCCCTCACAGCAACGCTGTGCTGTGCATTCACTTTACGGCCGGCGCTCACTCAGTGCAGGAAGTGGACGCCAGGGGACGCGAAGATGAGTATATTTATTTTTATTTTTTAGTTTACAATTAACACTGGTAACCACGGTAAACATCGGGTTACTAAGCGCGACCATGCGCTTGGTAACCCGTTGTTTACCCTGGTTACCAGTGTAAAACATCGCTGGTATCGTTGATTTTGCTGTCAAACACAACGATACACGGCGATCTGACAAACAAATAAATATGGTATGGTATAAATTTTGTCTTGGAAGCATGGTAGAAAACGTAAGAAATTTTTTTTATTAAAACACAACATTTTAAAAACAAAGGTTTACAAGTTTTTTAGATAAGGCACATTTACATTGGTGAACTATTTTTAGCATAGTCACACCAGAATACAGTCCAACAGTTTATTACACCATTGAATCTTGCCATGACAGACGGCCAACATCTGACACAAAATAGGCCGCAAAACGGTCCCTCATCTGCGCAATTTCCACGCTTGACCTCAGAGGATGATCATGGAAATTGGGCAATGTGTTGGCTATGGTTTCATCCAGATCAACGTTCAGTCTCTCTTTGGCCAGAATAAAATTGTGGAGAACCACACACGCCTTCACCACCTCATCCACTGTCTCAGTTTTCAGATTAATGGCGGATCCTAATATCCGCCATTTAGAGACAAGGATGCCAAAGGCGCACTCCACAGTCCTTCTGGCCCTGGACAGTCTGTAATTGAACACCCTTTTCGTGTGGTCCAAGCCCCGACTTGAGTAGGGTTTCAATAGGTTGGCAGACATTTGGAATGCCTCATCCCCAACCACAACAAATGGCATCGCAGGGCCTTCGGTGTGGGGAAGAGGTCGTGGCTGGGGGAAATTGAAATTGTTGCCATATAATTTTTGGCCCATATCAGACTCTTTGAATGTGCGCGAGTCATTTGACCGGCCAAAAGCACCAATGTCGACTGCCAGAAAACGGCAGTCCGCACCGGCAATTGCCATCAGCACAGTGGAAAAATATTTTTTGTAGTTATAGAAAAGGGATCCACTTTTCCCTGGCTTGGTAATACGAATGTGCTTGCCATCCACCGCGCCAATACAGTTTGGAAACGAACACACTTCCTCAAATTTCTCGGCGTTGGCCAACCAGATATCGCTTGTAGGGACGGGTAAAAATTCTTCCCGGAGGTTATCCCACAAAGCGCGGCAGGTCTCAGCAATAATTCCCGAGAGAGTGGAGACTCCAATCCGGAACTGAAATTGAAGGGATCGCAAGGTCTCTCCGGTAGCCAGGAAACTGCCAAGAAGATAAAGAAATTACATTAGTACATTGCAATTTATAAGGGTATGTCTCCACTGTCCGGAGACGCGGCGCTATCGTTGCAGCGGCGAAGCCGGTCGGCGATAAGCCCCGCCCCCTTCCTGGGACGCAATGGTGCCGGATGTGTACAGTACACATCCGGGATCATCGCACCCCTCGCCGTAGGGCCCTGTGATATACCTTGCGGGGACGCTGCGTCCCCGCAAGGTGTACGGACATGCTGTGTTCTGAAAAGACGCGCAGCATGTCCGGAGTCGCAGGGCCTCCGCGTGCGGGTTTCCACGCATAGTGGAGACGGGATTTCATAAAATCCCCTCCACTATGCTGGAACATCTGGACGCTGCTTGTTTGACGCTGCAGCGTCAAACAAGCTTACTGACCGTAGAAACACAGCCTAAAAGTACATTGACCATACCACCCCCAACAAAAATTAAGAAAAAAAAAAAAAAAAAAAGGGAAGATGTGAACGTAGCCGAACATATCTCAAGTCATTCAAACAGCTACGTACCGTAGAGTCACCAGCAGCCGCTCCTCTGCGGATATAGCTCTCCGGAGCTGAGTATCCTGCCTGCTGATGGCTCCTTCCACCCGACGCAGAAGATACCGGAAGCTCTCCTGAGACATCCTGGTGTACTCGAAATACTTCTCCAGGTTCTCATTCAGTTCGCCAAACAAGCTATGGTATGCTCCACGGCTCTCCCGGACTTCCAAGATAGGGTGTATCCAAAATCTGCGATGAATCCATCTCCGTTTTTCTCTTTCTCTTTGATGAGCACAGGCGACAGCATAGGCATGAGCCAAGGCTAAATCCATCTCCATATCCATGATAACACTGTCCAAGGGACGCTCCATCATGAATACCAGCAAATGGGAGGAATTCATGTCTGCCATGGTATATATACACAATTACATAAACACCAACCCTCTTCTAGCCATTGGTGGTCCTTATCTATTGTGTAGACACTTTTTTTTGTGGGTGGGATGAAGAATGACTCACTGCACAAAAAACGCATGCGGCGCAAAACGCTGCGTTTTTTGTTGGAAACGCAACTGCGTTTACAAAAAACGCTGCGTTTTGCGCCGCATGCGTTGAACGCATGCGGCGCAAAACGCAGCGTTGTGCATGCGTTGTGTTGCGTTTTTGTCTGCGTTGTGCGTTGCGGCGGCGACGCTGCGGCGCACACCGCAAATGTGAACGTAGCCTTAGCGCTGCAGTGTGCTGCCTTTTTTACTTGTCTAGCAGAATCTAAGATACACACTATTCGCCAGGGGGAGCGAGTTGCAGAGGACTAGTGTTCTGAATTTCGTCGCTGGGCGATCGACACACAATGGAATGATCCAGCATTGCGGAGTCAGTTTATTCATGGGGTTTCTGGAAGGGTTAAAAAAGCCCTTCTGATGTACGAGACTCCTACTTCTCTAGATTCCGCTATGAGTCTGGTTGTCCGCATTGATCGCCGTTTGCGTCAGGGGGAGCATGAGACACCGCCTATGGGAGAGGGTTTAGGTTCACGTGTGGTTGCTGCAGGTGAGCCCACGGAGCCTATGCAAATCGCAGGGGTGTCACATGTGAAGCGTCGAGCCCCTGAGCTCGGGAAGCAGGAAGCCTGTTTTTACTGTGGTAAGACTGGTCATTTTATTAACATCTGTCCTCTACTGTCTAAGAAAAACGCAACGGCGGAAAACTTCTAAGCTCAGAGGGTGTGGAGGAGACCAATCTGAGCTTCTGTATATCCTCCATGGTGGTTTCTCAATGCATGCTCCCTGCTAAGGTTTTTATCGCTGGCAGTGAGCTGCCAATTACTGTGTTTGTGGATAGTGGTTCAGCCACAAATCTCATTGATGAGGAGTTTGCGCGCACAGCAGGTTTTAGGATTGAAAAACTGCCTCATCCTATCCGCGTGGTCACCATCAATGCTGCTCCTCTCTCTCAGGGGGAGATTACTGAATTTGTGGCTGAGGTGAAACTCCACACAGGAGTTCTACATTCCGAGCGGGTTACATGTAAGGTGCTCAGGAATCTTCCTGCTCAGGTGATTTTGGGTTTTCCTTGGTTGTCTATGCACAACCCGGTAATTGACTGGAAAACTCAGGACATAATTCAGTGGAGCGAATTCTGCCAGGAGAATTGCCTGGCCACATGTGTGTCTGCTGTGACTTCAAGCGTTCCGGAGTCACTTCTGGATTTTGTGGATGTGTTCTCTGAGAAGGGTTGCTCAGAGTTGCCACCACATCGTCCCTATGACTGTTCTATCCGGTTTAAACCAGGGGCCATATTGCCTAAAGCAAGGATGTTTAACATCTCCGGTCCGGAGAGACAAGCGTTAAAAGATTATATTGCTGAAAGCTTGAGCAAAAGGGCACATCAGGCCATCATCCTCGCCGGTGGCAGCAGGGTTCTTCTTTGTGAAGAAGAAAGATGGCGGATTACGCCCGTGTTTGGATTTCAGGGAGTTGAACCAGATTACGGTTCGTGATCCATACCCTATGCCACTAATACCAGATTTGTTCAACCAGGTGGCAGGTGCTAAGTGGTTTACCAAGCTTGACCTCAGGGGGGCGTACAACCTCATAAGAATCCGTCAAGGTGATGAGTGGAAGACGGCTTTTAATACCCCTGAGGGTCATTTTGATGATGCCATTTGGGTTGACTAACGCACCTGCAGTGTTCCAACATTTCATTAATGATGTGTTTTCGCATGTTTTGGGGAAATTCGTTATCGTGTACCTAGATTACATTCTCATATATTCTTGCGACCGTGATACTCATTTAGATCATGTCAGGCAGGTGTTACAGCTTCTCAGAGAGAATAAGCTGTATGCTAAACTTGAGAAATGTGTATTTTTTGCTCAAGAGTTGCCTTTCTTGGGTTATATTGTGTCTGCTTCAGGGTGTAAAATGGACGCCGCTAAGGTGCAGGCGGTGCTGCATTGGGAACGTCCTGATAACCTGAAAGCACTTCAGCGGTTCCTTGGGTTTTCTAACTACTATAGGAAATTTATCAAGGATTTTTCCATCATTGCTAAACCGCTAACTGACATGACTAAAAAGGGTACCAATTTCTCCGTTTGGCCTGAGGCTGCTGTGCGCGCATTTGAATTTCTTAAGAACAGTTTTGTTTCAGCCCCCATTCTTGTGCAGCCAGACGTATCGAAACCTTTTGTTGTGGAAGTCGATGCGTCTGAGGTTGGAGTGGGGGTGGTACTATCACAAGGCTCATCTTTGAGTGATTTGCGTCCATGCGCCTATTTCTCCAAGAAACTGTCGTCCGCCGAACGTAACTACGATATCGGCAACAGGGAGTTGTTGGCAATCAAGTTGGCCTTTGAGGAATGGCGACACTTCTTGGAGGGGTCGGTACATCACGTTACTGTTATTACTGATCATAAGAATCTGCTGTATTTGGAGTCAGCCAAGCGTCTGTCCCCTAGGCAGGCTCGCTGGGCATTGTTTTTCACGCGGTTCAATTTTGTTGTCACTTACAGACCGGGGTCTAAAAACACTAATGCGGATGCTCTGTCCAGGTGTTTTCCGGGGGGAGAACCTCGGGAGGATCCAGTACCCATCCTCCAAAAGGGTGTTGTGGTTTCGGCTCTCACTACCGAGGTTGAGGCTGAGATTGCCGAGGCTCAGGAGGAGGTACCATCTGAGCTTCCCATCAACAAATCTTTTGTACCGCTTCATCTCCGCTTAAAGGTTTTGGCGGAGCATCATGATGCTGTCCTGGCTGGCCACCCAGGGGTTAGAGGTACCTTGGAGTTGGTGTCACGTCGGTTTTGGTGGCCCAAGATCTGACAGGACGTGGTCTCATACGTGTCAGCTTGTACCACGTGCCCTAGGGCTAAGACGCCCCGCTCCCATCCTGTTGGCACACTACTTCCTCTTGAGGTACCTAGTAAGCCATGGACGGAAATCTCCATGGATTTCATCACTGATTAGCCCTCCTCAGCTGGGAACATGGTCATCTTGGTGACTGTTGATCGGTTTTCAAAAATGTCGCACTTTGTGTCTTTGCCTTCGTTGCCTAACGCTAAGACTCTGGCTCAGGTATTTGTGCAGGAGGTGGTCAGACTTCATGGGGTTCCGTCTGACATCGTGTCTCATAGAGGTACTCAGTTTGTGGCAAAATTTTGGTTAGCATTTTTCTCATGGCTGGGGATCAAGTTGGCTCATTCTTCGGCGTTTCATCCTCAGTCAAATGGTTAGACTGAGCGTATGAACCAAAATTTGGAACATTACTTACGCTGCTTTGTCTATGATAACCAGGAGGAGTGGTCTACCTTTCTTCCTTTGGCTGAGTTTGCCATCAATAATCACCGCCAGGAGTCGTCTGAGGAGTCTCCGTTTTTTCGTGTCAACAGGCTACATCCTCAATTTTGTACCTTGAGTCAGAGGGGCTCTTCCGGCGTTCCGGAGGAGGATCAGTTAGGAGCACAATTATCATCAGTCTGGAGGAGAGTTAAACAGCGCCTGTTGAGTGTGGGTGCTAGGTACAAACGTGTGGCTGACAGTAGGCGTGTGCCAGGTCCGGACCTGAGTGTGGATAACTGGGTGTGGTTATCCACAAAAAACATAAGACTCAAAATACCATCCCTTAAATTGGGTCCATGGTTTATTGGTCCATTTAGGGTCACCACCGTCATTAACCCAGTAGCGTACCGATTGGAGCTTCCTACGGTGTATAAGATACACAACGTGTTCCACAGGTCTCTTTTAAAGTAGGTGGTGGGTTCTGTGGACGCGGCGCCTATGCCACCTCCAGTCTTGGTGGATGGCAATTTGGAATTCAAAGTCTCCAAGGTGGTTGACTCTCGTGTAGTGCGTCGTACTTTACAGTACTTGGTACACTGGCGTGGTTATGGGCCTGAGGAGAGGTCCTGGGTACCAGCCTCGGACATTCATGCGGATCGGCTGGTCAGGTTTTTTCACTGTCGCCATCCAGACAAGCCGGGTCCTATAAGCCGTGAGGGCCCTGGGGTCCCTCGTAGAAGGCGGGGTACTGTCATGTCGGACGCTGTTCAGACCAGGTCGTTCGACAGACAGCGGTAATTCCGCTTTTGACCACTATGTGCTCATTGGCGTCGGCTAGATTTTATCTAGCTGGTCCGGGGTTAATTTACCTGATGCTGGGATTGGAAGCTGGGCCATGCCCATTGCCTTTAAATAGTTCTCCTGAACATTGGGCGTCTCCGATTATAGCTTCTGTCTTGCGTTGTTATCTCGGTCTGGAGTGGAGAGCTGGTGGTTGGAGTATCGTTGCTGGTGGTGTATTTCCCTTTGTCTTATTTCCTCCTTCCTATATTTGTATTTATTTTGCCCTGCACATTTATAGTGTATTCCTGAGTGACTGCGGCGTGGTGTATATTTTCCGTTATCCTTGTCTGTGCTAACTGTGGGTATTGGTGTATTATCTCTTCACTGGGTGGTGGGTGGTGGTTTCAGCCTAGGGTTAAAACAGGAGACAGGGAGAGGTTCGAGGCCTAGACATGCACACCATCAGTGTAAACTCTAGGTAGAGGGTCAGTCAGGATTTCCCTAGTCTGAGGGAAATTGCAGGGGCCCGGGTTATTAGCTCTTGCCCACCTAGTTTCCCCGTGACAGAAACTTGTAAATAACTCATGAAAGAATAAAGTTATGTTAAAAGTTAAAACCAATCACAACATTGTTTTTCTTGTGAAATTCTCAATAAGTTTGATGTGTCACATAACCCTCTTCCCATTGGAAAAAATAAAGTTTGATCCAAAATGGCCGACTTCAAAATGGCCACCTTCAAAATGGCCGCCATGGTCACCACCCATCTTAAAAAGTTTTCCCCTCCCATATACTAATGTGCCACAAACGATATCACCAACCATTCCCATTTTATTTAGGTGTATCCATATACATGGCCCGCCCTGTATATTCTATCACTAAATAAATATTTGAATGAAAAACATCTAAACAATAAAGTACGCATATTTAGTATCGCCGCGTCCGTAACGACTCGACCTATAAAATTGTCCCACTAGTTAACCCCTTTAGTGAACACCATAAAAAAGGCAAAAAACAATGCGATCAAAAAGCCGGATATAAATAATTATGACACCGCTGAAAACGTCATCTTGTCCCGATAAAAAAGAGCCGCCATACAGCGTCATCAGCGAAAAAATAAAAAAGTTATAGCTCTCAGAAGAAAGCGATGCAAAAATAATTATTTTTTTAAATAGTTTTTATTGTATAAAAGCGCCAAAACATAAAAAATGATCTAAATGAGATATCGCTGTAATCGTACTGACCCGAAGAATAAAACGGCTCTATCAATTTTACCACACGCGGAACGGTATAAACGCCCCCCCAAAAAAGAAATTCATGAATTGCTGGTTTTTGGTCATTCTGCCTTACCAAAATCAGAATAAAAAGCGATCAAAAAATGTCACGTGCCCGAAAATGTTACCAATAAAAACGTCAACTGGTTCCACAAAAACCAAGACTTCACATGACTCTGTGGACCAAAATATGGAAAAATTATAGCTCTCAAAATGTGGTGGTGCAAAAACTATTTTTGCAATAAAAAACGTCTTTTAGTGTGTGACGGCTGCCAGTCATAGAAACCCGCTATAAAAACCCGCTATAAAAACCTGCTATAACTCCTCTTTCACATGTCCTGATATTTCCAGAACTGGAGATGTCAGTGTCCGTGTGTGTAATATATGTAACACAAGTGTGGCATGTGTGTGCCGCATCAGTACCACAAGGATGGGCGCCGGGGAAGAAGCGTTACAGTAAGTGCTGTTCCCCGGCGCTGGGTGCTGAACACGGCTCTCATCTTCTTCCATGCTCTGCCGGCGATCGGCGCAAGCAAAGGAGAATGATCAGAGTTACATTTAAGTGGTAAAAGAGCAGGCGGCGGCTGATGGGACTATTACTACCATCAGCCTACCCCTGCTGCTGCTAATAACAGTGACAACAGGAGAGGCTGATGGGAGAATTTATCTGCCACTCCTGCGCTGTAAATAAATACGGTAAGTAAAAATCTATTTCTTTATTTATTTTTGATAACCAGCCAGAAAAAAACTCACAGCTGGGGGGCTGCGACCCTCAGCTGTCAGCTTCAGCAAAGTTGGATATCAAGAATAGAGGGGTCCCCATGTCATATTTTTTAATTATTTAAATACATAATTTTAAAAAACAATGTATTCTCAGGCTGGTAAGGGGCCATGGATATTGACCCCCTTTAGCCTAAAAATAGCAGCCCGCAGCTGCCCAGAAAAGGCGCATCTATTAGGTGCACCTATTCTGGCGCTTTGCCCGGCTCTTCCCACTTGCCCTGTAGCGGTGGCAAGTGGGGTAATAGTTGTGGGGTTGATGTCACCGGTGACATCAAGCCCACGGCTAAGTAATGGAGAAGCGTCTACAAGAACCTATCCATTACTAATCCTATAGTTGTATGATAAAGACACAGCCAGAATAAAGTCTTTTATTTGAAAAAAATGGCACAGACTCCTTTTATTATTCTTAATTAAACCATACTTACTGCAACGCCTAATCCAAGCGAAGCCCTCGATCTCCTGTAATAAAAGTAAAACAAAAAAAACAATATACCATACCTGTCCACTGTTCTGTCTTCTAAATCCAGTGACTAGCACAAAGTCTGTCCATGAGTGACCTTTTATCTATGTAAAGGCCTTTATAACTATATATAATAGTTCAGAGCTCGGAGGCAACCGCTAATGTGAAGTAACAGTAGAAAGATCATTGAAGGTCTGCAGAGGAATACTTCTGAACATGAACAAAGACCCCAATCAAGCTTCATTACCTAAAGCGAGCGAACCAAGGTCTGTGAAAGAACTTAAAATGCCAGTAATGAAATCCCACTATAGACGTGTAACAGTGACATCCGGAATGGCTGCCGCAGTCACATTTAGAGGCAGCACAGAGATCAGCGATGGACAATGAAACCAACGCGATCTTCTGGGCATTGATAAGGAAAAGCTTCCACATGAGGCTCAAATGACCAGAGGAACGCTTTCTTGGGCCATGTTCACACAATGAGCTTTTGGTGAGATTTTCATGTTGCAGATTTTCTGCACCTATTGGTATTGAGATAAAATCACCAAAAACTGATGGTGGGATCTCAGCCTTACAGTATGTTGTGGGCTATAAAAAGTCTGATTGCCGATAAACAGAAGAGGAATAGAACTTGGAGAACTCTTTGGTGGCCCCGCAGTTTGGGTCTTGGGTCTCTGTTGGCTCCAGGACTTTAGAACATAAAGGTTATTTAGCAATATATTCTCAGGATAATGGTGGAACGGAGTTAGGTCCCTAGAGGAGGACGTTGGCCAAAATACAGATTGAGGAAGCCTAATTGAGGAAACATTGCGATAAAAGCCATGAAGGAGCGCAGAAGAGCAGATACAAGGTCGTCACAAACAAGTCCAAGGTTAAACAATCCAGGTCAAATGCAGGACTGGAGGTCCGTAAGGACGGACCCCCCTTAAAAAACTCCACGCTCATGAGCATATGATATCACACATCCTCCACCAGCCCATTGCCCCGAGGAGCGGTGACAGTGTCCTGACGGAGAACGCCGATAATAAATACATATAATGTTCTCTGCGGCTACAATGTATAACAACCTCACACTGTGTCCCAGGCTGGAGCAGGGCCAGATGGCGTCAGTCCAGGCCTCTAATAAGTGCGGCTCATAAATAGTTTACTATTCCGGGTCTGCGGGCGCTTCCCATCCTCTGGCATCGTGCCGCATCACTCGTCTGCTCATCCTATTTAAAGGGAAAAGCAATCTGCTCCATCGGCGATCACATGGGGAAACACCTTGGAGCTTCTTCTGTGGAGGTTACATCTTTTTACTCATAAAAATGCTTGAATTTTGTGCTTGTAGCGGAGGGACGCTTTCGTGGTTTAAAGATTCTGGAACAGTTTTTGCAGTTTTTTATGTGCCCTTCATTCCTAAATTATGCCCCTCAGTAACAGAACCTGAAATAACATACAAAATTCAACCAACCAACTAGCATATTCCACAGAACACTGTGGGTGATGGCTTCTTCGCCTGCTTGACAATGACCAATCAAAACACTGCCCCGTCACAGAGGAGAAACCAAGATACCCACAGAGGTGACAGCTACAGCCTCTACATACATTACATTACTGATCCTGAGCTACCTCCTGTACTATACTCCAGAGCTGCGCTCACTATTCTGCTGGTGCAGTCACTGTGTACATACATTACATTACTGATCCTGAGCTACCTCCTGTACTATACTCCAGAGCTGCGCTCACTATTCTGCTGGTGCAGTCACTGTGTACATACATTACATTACTGATCCTGAGTTGCATCCTGTATTATACTCCAGAGCTGCACTCACTATTCTGCTGGTGCGGTCACTGTGCACATACATTACTGATCCTGAGTTGCATCCTGTATTATACTCCAGAGCTGCGCTCACTATTCTGCTGGTGCGGTCACTGTGTACATACATTACTGATCCTGAGTTGCATCCTGTATTATACTCCAGAGCTGCGCTCACTATTCTGCTGGTGCGGTCACTGTGTACATACATTACTGATCCTGAGTTGCATCCTGTATTATACTCCAGAGCTGCACTCACTATTCTGCTGGTGCAGTCACTGTGTACATACATTACATTACTGATCCTGAGTCACCTCCTGTATTATACCCCAGAGCTGCGCTCACTATTCTGCCTGTGCAGTCACTGTGTACATACAGGTCCTTCTCAAAAAATTAGCATATAGTGTTAAATTTCATTATTTACCATAATGTAATGATTACAATTAAACTTTCATATATTATAGATTCATTATCCACCAACTGAAATTTGTCAGGTCTTTTATTGTTTTAATACTGATGATTTTGGCATACAACTCCTGAAAACCCAAAAAACCTGTCTCAATAAATTAGCATATCAAGAAAAGGTTCTCTAAACGACCTATTACCCTAATTTTCTGAATCAACTAATTAACTCTAAACACATGCAAAAGATACCTGAGGCTTTTAAAAACTCCCTGCCTGGTTCATTACTCAAAACCCCCATCATGGGTAAGACTAGCGACCTGACAGATGTCAAGAAGGCCATCATTGACACCCTCAAGCAAGAGGGTAAGACCCAGAAAGAAATTTCTCAACAAATAGGCTGTTCCCAGAGTGCTGTATCAAGGCACCTCAATGGTAAGTCTGTTGGAAGGAAACAATGTGGCAGAAAACGCTGTACAACGAGAAGAGGTGACCGGACCCTGAGGAAGATTGTGGAGAAGGACCGATTCCAGACCTTGGGGAACCTGAGGAAGCAGTGGACTGAGTCTGGTGTGGAAACATCCAGAGCCACCGTGCACAGGCGTGTGCAGGAAATGGGCTACAGGTGCCGCATTCCCCAGGTAAACAGCGGCAGAAGCGCCTGACCTGGGCTACAGAGAAGCAGCACTGGACTGTTGCTAAGTGGTCCCAAGTACTTTTTTCTGATGAAAGCAAATTTTGCATGTCATTCGGAAATCAAGGTGCCAGAGTCTGGAGGAAGACTGGGGAGAAGGAAATGCCAAAATGCCTGAAGTCCACTGTCAAGTACCCAGTCAGTGATGGTGTTGGGTGCCATGTCAGCTGCTGGTGTTGGTCCACTGTGTTTCATCAAGGGCAGGGTCAATGCAGCTAGCTATCAGGAGATTTTGGAGCACTTCATGCTTCCATCGGCTGAAATGCTTTATGGAGATGAAGATTTCATTTTTCAGCACGACCTGGCACCTGCTCACAGTGCCAAAACCACTGGTAAATGGTTTACTGACCATGGCATTACTGTGCTCAATTGGCCTGCCAACTCTCCTGACCTGAACCCCATAGAGAATCTGTGGGATATTGTGAAGAGAAAGTTGAGAGACGCAAGACCCAACACTCTGGATGAGCTTAAGGCCGCTATTGAAGCATCCTGGGCCTCCATAACATCTCAGCAGTGTCACAGGCTGATTGCCTCCATGCCACGCCGCATTGAAGCAGTCATTTCTGCCAAAGGATTCCCGACCAAGTATTGAGTGCATAACTGAACATTATTATTTGATGGTTTTTTTGTTTGTTATTAAAAAACACTTTTATTTGATTGGACGGGTGAAATATGCTAATTTATTGAGACAGGTTTTTTGGGTTATCAGGAGTTGTAGGCCAAAATCATCAGTATTAAAACAATAAAAGACCTGACAAATTTCAGTTGGTGGATAATGAATCTATAATATATGAAAGTTTAATTGTAATCATTACATTATGGTAAATAATGAAATTTAACACTATATGCTAATTTTTTGAGAAGGACCTGTACATTACTGATCCTGAGTTACCTCCTGTATTATACTCCAGAGCTGCACTCACTATTCTGCTGGTGCAGTCACTGTGTACATACATTACTGATCCTGAGTTACATCCTGTATTATACCCCAGAGCTGCACTCACTATCCTGCTGGTGCAGTCACTGTGTACATACATTACATTACTGATCCTGAGTTACATCCTGTATTATACTCCAGAGCTGCGCTCACTATTCTTCTGGTGCAGTCACTGTGTACATACATTACTGATCCTGAGTTACATCCTGTATTATACCCCAGAGCTGCACTCACTATTCTGCTGGTGCAGTCACTGTGTACATACATTACATTACTGATCCTGAGTTACATCCTGTATTATACCCCAGAGCTGCACTCACTATTCTGCTGGTGCAGTAACTGTGTACATACATTACATTACTGATCCTGAGTTACATCCTGTATTATACCCCAGAGCTGCACTCACTATTCTGCTGGTGCAGTTACTGTGCACATACATTACATTACTGATCCGGAGTTACATCCTGTATTATACTCCAGAGCTGCACTCACTATTCTGCTGATGCAGTCACTGTGTACATACATTACATTACTGATCCTGAGTTACATCCTGTATTGTACCCCAGAGCTGCACTCACTATTCTGCTGGTGCAGTTACTGTGCACATACATTACATTACTGATCCGGAGTTACATCCTGTATTATACTCCAGAGCTGCACTCACTATTCTGCTGATGCAGTCACTGTGTACATACATTACTGATCCTGAGTTACATCCTGTATTATACTCCAGAGCTGCACTCACTATTCTGCTGATGCAGTCACTGTGTACATACATTACTGATCCTGAATTACATCCTGTATTAAACCCCAGAGCTGCACTCACTATTCTGCTGGTGCAGTCACTGTGTACATACATTACATTACTGATCCTGAGTTACATCCTGTATTGTACCCCAGAGCTGCACTCACTATTCTGCTGGTGCAGTTACTGTGCACATACATTACATTACTGATCCGGAGTTACATCCTGTATTATACTCCAGAGCTGCACTCACTATTCTGCTGATGCAGTCACTGTGTACATACATTACTGATCCTGAGTTACATCCTGTATTATACTCCAGAGCTGCACTCACTATTCTGCTGATGCAGTCACTGTGTACATACATTACATTACTGATCCTGAGTTACATCCTGCATTATACTCCAGAGCTGCACTCACTATTCTGCTGGTGCAGTCACTGTGTACATACATTACATTACTGATCCTGAGTTACATCCTGCATTATACTCCAGAGCTGCACTCACTATTCTGCTGATGCAGTCACTGTGTACATACATTACATTACTGATCCTGAGTTACATCCTGCATTATACTCCAGAGCAGACACTCACTATTCTGCTGGTGAAGTCACTGTGTAGATACATTACATTACTGATCCTGAGTTACATCCTGCATTATACTCCAGAGCTGCACTCACTATTCTGCTGATGCAGTCACTGTGTACATACATTACATTACTGATCCTGAGTTACATCCTGCATTATACTCCAGAGCAGACACTCACTATTCTGCTGGTGAAGTCACTGTGTACATACATTACATTACTGATCCTGAGTTACATCCTGCATTATACTCCAGAGCTGCACTCACTATTCTGCTGATGCAGTCACTATGTACATACATTACATTACTGATCCTGAGTTACATCCTGCATTATACTCCAGAGCTGCACTCACTATTCTGCTGGTGCAGTCACTGTGTACATACATTACATTACTGATCCTGAGTTACATCCTGCATTATACCCCAGAGCTGCACTCACTATTCTGCTGGTGCAGTCACTGTGTACATACATTACATTACTGATCCTGAGTTACATCCTGTATTATACCCCAGAGCTGCACTCACTACTCTACTGGTGCAGTCACTGTGTACATACATTACATTACAGATCCTGAGTTACATCCTGTATTATACCCCAGAGCTGCACTCACTATTCTGCTGGTGCAGTCACTGTGTACATACATTACATTACTGATCCTGAGTTACCTCCTGTATTATACCCCAGACCTGCACTCACTATTCTGCTGGTGCAGTCACTGTGTACATACATTACTGATCCTGAGTTACATCCTGTATTACACTCCAGAGCTGCACTCACTATTCTGCTGGTGCAGTCACTGTGTACACACATTACATTACTGATCCTGAGTCACATCCTGCATTATACTCCAGAGCAGACACTCACTATTCTGCTGGTGAAGTCACTGTGTATATACATTACATTACCCCAGAGCTGCACTCACTGTTATTAAATTCACCAAAAAGCAAAAAAAAATTTAATGCAGTCTGTTATGTCAGGCTGAGGCCTGGTGTTTCTGTGTTTGAAAAATCGTAGCTTTGCAGGCATACTGATCAGATACAATTTAGCTCCAAGTAAATACATTTGTGTTGAGCTTTTGAAATAGTACAGTAGTCCATTTAAAATGCGCAAGGCAAGGGGCAAGGAATGGGGAAGTGGACATGATGCTGATGGTGCATGCAAAGGACGACGACGTGGCCAAGCTGAAAGTGGACCACAACAAAGACCCACATCTTCTCGCTCGACCTTCCTGTCCCAGTTTCTAGGGGACCCTAGCACACCACTATTGAAGCCAGAGCAGTGTGAAATGGTTGTTGGTTGGATAGAGGATAATGCTTCCAGTCACTTAGCCACCACCACCACCATGTCATTTGCAGATGTAGAAGACGAGGTGGTGGATGACATAGTGACTGACCCAGTACAGTAAATGGTCAGCACAGCCCAATGGTAGAGGTGCCTGATAGTAGGTGCCCAGACCATAAAATACGATAAAGATATACTTAGGCACACTCTTGGGCAGAGGTGTCAAACTGCATTCCTCGAGGGCCGCCAACAGGTCATGTTTTCAGGATTTCCTTAGCATTCCACAAGGTGCTGGAATCATTCTGTGCAGGTGATTAAATTATCACCTGTGCAATACAAGGAAATCCTGAAAACATGACCTGTTGGCGGCCCTCGAGGAATTCAGTTTGACACCTCTGCTCTTGGGAGTCTGATGCAACAAAGTGTTTAATACATACAGTATTCACAATGTTCACAAACATTTCGGTCTGCAAATGACCTTCATCAGTGTGCTCTATAGCTAATCGGAGAAGGGTATGTGAAATAAACCCTTGAGAAGGATATTGCATCAAAAATATTTTTTTACTTGGGTACACAGGCAATCCTGTAGATAGAGGGCTAGGCCAGCCGATCAAGTTAGAAGCCGCTGGAGAGCAGGAGGGAGACGCGGTATCCACCGCAAGTCTGGTAACGGTGGATACCAGATTTGCGGTGGATACCGCGTCTCCCTCCTGCTCTCCAGCTGCTTCTAACTTGATCGGCTGGCCTAGCCCTCTATCTACAGGATTGCCTGTGTACCCAAATAAAAAAATCTTTTTGATGCAATATCCTTCTCAAGGGTTTATTTCACATACCCTTCTCCGATTAGCTATAGAGCACACTGATGAAGGTCGTTTGCAGACCGAAACGTTTGTGAACATTGTGAATACTGTATGTATTAAACACTTTGTTGCATCAGGCTCCCCAGAGTTTGCCTAAGTTTATCTTTATCATAGTGACTGACCAAACCTGGCAGGAGGACATGCAGAGTGAGGACAGCAGCACACATGGGGAAGGAGGCATTGTGGTGGCCACAGACAGAAGGCGTGCATTCGTTCCCCGTAACATCAACATGAGGGAAGTTGCATTCCACCTGTGAGATCTTCCCGAGTCTGGTTATTTTTTAAAGACTCTGCCGATAACCCCAAACAGGCCATTTGCAGCACCTGCCATGTCCGCATCAGCAGGGGTAGCAAAACTACCAGCCTGACCACCACCAGCATGATCAGGCACATGGCAGCAAAGCACCCGACTTTGTGGGCCGAACCCCAGGCTCCAGGAACACTGTCTGCAGGTGACACCACTGGTTCTTCCACTGTTTTGCGTAGAAGCTAATCCCCAGTCCACCGCGCATGTGAAGATGCCTCTGGCCCTGCACCTGTTGTTGCCCATAGTCAAGCAGCACCATCATCAAGCCCATCCACGTCCTTGTCCCAGCACAGCCTTCAGTTGTCTATACCCCAGTCATTGGAACGAACGCAAGCGGAAATTCCCAGCCAACGCCCAACAGCCCACTGTCCTAAATTCTAACATTTCTCTTCTGCTTGTGCTTGAAATGTTGCCTTTTCGTCTCGTTGAGACTGAAGCTTTCCGCAACCTGATGGTGGCGGCTGTCCCAAGGTACTCAATCCCCAGCTGCCAGTATTTATCCCGGTGTGCCGTACCGGCATTACACCAGCATGTGTCCCACAATATTACCTGTGCTCTCAACAATGCTGTTACTGGGAAAGTCCACCTAACCACGGACACGTGGACAAGTGCTTGTGGCCAGGGACGGTACATCTCACTGACGGCACACTGGGTTAACATAGTGGAAGCCGGGACCCAGTCGGACCTTGGGATGGAGCACATCCTCCCCACACTGAGGATTGCTGGCCCTACGTCAATCAGGGCTGCCCCCACAGTCTACAGCTCCTGCACCACCTCCTCCTCCTTCTCTTCACCCTCCATCTCTGAAATCAACACATCAGTCCGAAGCTGGAAGCACTGCAGCACTGCCTCAGCCAAGAGGCAACAGGCTGTGCTGAAGCTAATCTGCATAGGTGACAAACCGCACAATGCAGAAGAGTTGTGGACAGCGCTGAAAGAGCAGTCAGATATTTGGATGACACCACTGAACCTACAGCCAGGCATGGTCATGTGTGACAATGGCCGGATCCTGGTGGCAGCTCTGAGGCAAGGAGATCTCACACACGTACCTTGCTTGGCCCATGTGCTTAACCTTGTGATTCAACGTTTTCTGAAAAGCTACCCGGAGCTTCCAGATTTGCTAGTGCAAGTATGCCATCTGTCTGCCCATTTTAGAAAGTCAACTACTGCTTCAGTTGCCCTTGCCGTGCTTCAGCAGCGTTTGCAGATTCCGGCTCACAGACTGGTGTGTGATGTCCCCACGCACAGGAAATTTATGCTGCATATGTTGGATAGGATTTGTGAGCAGAAGAGGGCAGTTGTTGACTACCAACATCAACAAGGCTGTCGATACTCAGTTCAGACTCCACACATAAGACCTCAGTAGTGGACATGGATGTCAGACATATGTACCATCTTCCAAAACTTTGAGGACTGCACCAAGATGGTGAGCGGCGATGACGCCATAATTAGCATCACCATCCCGCTTCTAAACATTCTGAAAACCTCTCTGCTCACAATTAAAGAGGATACATTGCAGGCAGAGCACAAGGACATGGGGCAAGGAACCATACAGGGAGATTACACTCAGCCCAGCCTCATGTCTTCCCAACATGAATTGGTAGGCAATGAGGAGAAGGAAAAACAGGAGCCACTTTCATGCGCTGTAGACGGTACTACAAGCACAGCAGTCATACCGTCTATTCGGCGAGGATGACCTGAAGACAGGGAGGGGGAGGATGAGGAGGAGGACAGCATGGTCAATCATCCTATTGGTGAGGACACGGAAGTCTTGCCTGTTAGCAGTCTGGCACACATGGCTGACTTTATGTTGCGCTGCGTTTCATGTGACCCTCGCATTATAAAAATTTTTGGTGACACTCGTTACTGGTTGGTGACACTTCTTGACCCACGCTACAAGAAGAACTTTCAATCTCTTCTGCCAGAGACAGAGAGGTGTACTAAAATGTTGCAGTACCAGAGGGCCCTTGTAGCGGAATTACTTAGAAAATTCCCATGTGAGAACGCTGGAAGCAGACGTCAGAGTTTGTTGTACAACCAAGGAGTCCAAGCGAGAGAGACAGAAGTACAATCCAGCTCAGGCAGGGGAACAATGGCAAAGTTCTGGGACAGTTTTCTCAGACCCTCCCATCGTAGCGGCGCAGAGGCAAGGGGTGCTGTCACAAGAAGTGCAATGTTTGGGAAGATGCTGAGGGAGTACCTTGCAGATCGTACAAACATCCTCCGGGATTCCTCTGTGCCTTTTAATTATTGGGTATCCAAGCTGAACACATGGCATGAACTGGCTCTCTATGCCTTGGAGGTCCTGGCCTGCCCTGCTGCTAGCGTTGTGTCAGAGCAGGGTTTAGTGCCGCTGGTGGAATTATAACAGATAAGCGCATCCGCCTATCAACTAAAAATGCTGACAGGCTGACTCTTATAAAAATGAACAAGGCCTGGATTGGGAAAGACTTCTGTACACCACCAAGTGAAAACAGCGAAACATAACCTCAAATACATTCTCTGTTTTGGGGAGGAGCATTCTTATGCACCTCTTCACAACCACACATGGTATACGCTTCCAGATTTGGTCTGTTTGTTGTCATCCTCCTTATCCTCATCCTCATCATCCACAACCAGTAGAACACCAGGGTGAACGGATTCCGTGATGCCAAAGTCACTAATTTTTTTTGTGCAAGTGTGTTTTTATGATGCCTGTTACTAAATGGAAACCAAAACAATGTTACTCCCACAGGGGGAAATGTTATAAAAAAGAGATGTAAGTCTATTATTCCCATTTATTCTTATATTTTCCATTTTCCCTAGCTCTGGACAGTCCTCTAATGAGGTAGTGTATACCTCTACAATAGAAAATAATTAAAAGACTTTTATATTATATTTTTATTTATAGCCCTGTCTCTGAGCTGTTGCTAGGGACAAACATATCTCGTTGGACACATTCAGGCTTCATATCTATGAACCTGTGTTCACCCCTCCCTTTTGTTATTTACTTGCATCGCTGGATTCACATTTTTTATTTATTTGTTTGATTTCATTATGATTTATCTTTGTCTCCTCATTCTCCACCACTAGATCACCAGGCTTAGCGTCTTCTGTGCCGCTACAGGCAGTCCATTTTTTGGCAAGGGTGTCTATGATACCCATAGTATATTTTTTAAAAATGTATCCCCCTTGGGGAAATGTTTGGGAGCCCATTGTTGTGAATTCTGTTCTTGGGCTCCCTCCGGTGGTTATAAGTGGTAGCGCTGCTGTCTGTCCTTCACAGCAGTTACCAGGTGTGTCCACTCTGGACTGGGCCTCACCCTTTAGTCAGTGCCAGTTGTCCATTGTATTCTGGAGGATTCACATCCCTTCATGGTTTCTCCTGCTTCCTGGTCTTTTCACCAAGATAAGTTCTGCTTGTTTTGCAGCCCACATTTTGTGGGCCTCATTGTTCAGTGCATTTCATGTTTTTTCTTGTCCAGCTTAATCTGTGTAAGGATTTATGCAGTCAAGCTGGAATCTCTGGAGAGGCAGATATACCCTCCATATCTTTAGTTAGATGTGGAGTTTTTTTTGTATTTTCTGTGGTGGATATTTCCTAGTATTTTAATACTGACCGCATAGTTCTCTGTCCTATCTTTCCTATTTAGCTAGATTGGCCTCCTTTGCTAAATCCTGTTTTCAGCCTGTGTATGTTTTTCCCTCTCCTCTCACAGTCAATATTTGTGGGGGGCTGCCTATCCTTTGGGAATTTTCTCTGAGGCGAGATAGTTTTCCCTTTTCTATCTATAGGGTTAATTAGTCCTCCGGCTGTGTCGAGGTGTCTAGGATCAGTAGGTACATCCCACGGCTACTTCTAGTTGCGGTGTTAAGTTCAGGGTCTGCGGTCAGTACAGATACCACCTTCTCCAGAGTACGTCCAATGCTACTCCTGGGCCACCAGATCATAACAGCCCATGCACTGTGTGTATGGGCATTACAAGTCTAGATGACTAACTCCTTTACATTGGGCCTAGTTTTTAATGAGGCCTTCAGCAATGTCTCCTCATTCTCCACCACTATATCATCAGGCTTAACGTCTTCTGTGCCACTACAGGCAGTCCATTTTTTGGCAAGGGTGTCTATGAAGCTCATAGTATATTTTTTTAAAATTTAACCCCCATGGGGAAATGTTTGGAAGCCCATGCACTTAGTGTATGTGCATTACGAGTCTAGGAGACCTTCTCCTTTGTAATGGGACTTTTTTTACTATGAGGCTCTCCTCCATGTTTCTTCCAAGGGGGGGGGGACTGGGGTGCATGCAAATTTGGGTCAAGGCGGCCCTTGCATTCAGTGCATAAGGAAACAGTATGGCATGACCAACTGAAGAATGTGAAGTGGGTTTTCCTGTGGCCATCCAGTACCTGGGTTCAAAGGCCTATTGGGGTGCATATGTCTTGGTAGCAGGGCAGGCTTTGCATTCAATACATTTTTTCAGGAGGCCCTCCTGTACCTCTCGTGAAAGGGCAGGCTTTGCATTCAATGCAACATTTTTTCTTATTAATGCCGCCTGATGCCCCTCTAAAAATAGGCTCTGTCACTTTAAGAGTCCCTCCTTCAGAAATGAAACAAGATGTGTCCGCTTATGTGTCACACACCACATGGCCAGCTAGGGGTGTTACATGTTACAATGACATTTCCCAGTGAATGCATTTGTAGTGCTTGAAAGCAATGTTAAAGTTGAAAAATGCATCAAAAACGCTGCGTGTGAACATAGCCCAAGTGGTGGAGGAACATTTTGGTCTGGGGTTAATTATTTTGCCTTCTATACAAGTCATTAGCCTGGATAGGATGTTCCTTAACATATTTCCCAGCAAAATCCAATTCGATTTCGTTTTTGTATTTTTTTTGGTGCAGCTGTAAAAATGGCGTGAAACTCTGACAACATTGCTTACAGCTGTGACCTAGGAGTCAGGAATGCTTCCAGGGGCGATCCCCATGATGTCCCCGTGTCATTTGAGCAGAGTTTCCATCATATTCAGACGTTTTTAGACCTCAAAAGGACCCCCGGGGGGATCGGGGTAAAAATACTCTGGTCTCCCATAGACTTACATTGGGCTCGTTGTTCTGTCCGAGTACCCGAGTATTCCAATCTGCACAACTCGAGCAACGAGCACCCGAAAATTTTAGTACTCGCTCATCATTAGTCCTCACTAGTGATGAGCAAATATACTCGTTACTCGAGATTTCTCGAGCATGCTCGGGGGTCCTCCGAGTATTTTTTAGTGCTCGGAGATTTAGTTTTTTTCACCGCAGCTGGATGATTTACAGCTACTAGCCAGCTTGATTACATGTGGGGATTCCCTGGCAACCACGTAACCCAGGGCCGGACTGGGACTAAAATTCAGCCCTGGCATTTGAAGTTACACAGGCCCACTTGTCACATGGTGACTGTATAATATCTTTGTACACTTGTAGGCAGGGCCGGTTTTAGGCAAAGTGGGGCCCTAGGCAAAGTTTAAAATGGGGCCCCAAATGCTAACATATTGCACATCACACAGAAGCCTTTCTGTTGTATTTACGTGCGCTGAGTTCAGGCCGCTAAACGAGTTTGATCGACAATACTGAAGTTGTTCAACGCTTGTTTCCCGGCCTCTTTCCACCAGCTGAGGAATAATGATGAGACAGAACGATCACTAATAGATCACCATACAGTATCATGTTTTCAGCAGCACATCTACAGTTTACACTGGCAATGTGCTGCTGACAACAAGGCTTTTTGTTCCAGCAAAAACAATCCGAATATGCAGCATTTTACTTGTTTAGTAAAATACACCCCATAGTCCTCCATATATTATAATGTGCTCCATAGTCCTCCATATAGTATAATACACTCCCTATAGTCCTCCATATATTAAAATACACTGCTCAGTCCTCCACATAGTATAATACACTCCTCATAGTCCTCCATATAGCATAATACAATCCTCATAGTCCTCCATATAGCATAATACAATCCTCATAGTGCTCCATATAGTATAATGCACCGCCACAGTCATCCATGTAGTACAATTCACTTCCCATAGTATAATGCACCCCATAGTTCTTCATATAGTATAACGTATTCCCCATAGTCCTCGATATAGTATAATGCAGCCACCCCAGAGTATAATGCAGCCACCCCAGAGTATAATGCAGCCACCCCAGAGTATAATGCAGCCACCCCACAGAGTATAATGCAGCCACCCCAGAGTATGTAACCCCCATAGAATATAATACAGCCCACCTCCCCATAATATATAATGTAGCCCCCCATAGAATATAATGCAGCCCCCCATAGTATATAACGCAGCCTCCCCCATAGAATATAATATACCCCCACAATAGTATATAACACAGCCACATAGTACATAACATGGCCTCCCCCATAGAATATAATATACTCCCCATAGTATATAGCAAAGCCCGCATATTATATAGCACAAACCGCATAGTATACAGCACAGCCTGCATACTATAGCACAGCTCGCGTAGTAGATAACACAGCCCACACAGCAGTATTCAGCACAGACCACACAGTAGTATACAGCACAGACCACACAGTAGTATACAGCACAGACCACACAGTAGTATACAGCACAGCCCACGTAGAAGTATACAGCACAGTCCACACAGTAGTATACAGCACAACCCACAGAGTAATATATACAGCACAGCCCACAAAGTAATATATACAGCACAGCCCACAAAGTAATATATACAGCACAGCCCACAGAGAACTATATACAGCACAGCCCACAGAGAACTATATACAGCACAGCCCACAGAGAACTATATAAAGCACAGCCCAGAGTACTATATACAGCACAGCCCAGAGTACTATATAAAGCACAGCCCAGAGAGTACTATATACAGCACAGCCCAGAGAGTACTATATACAGCACAGCCCAGAGAGTACTATATACAGCACAGCCCAGAGTACTATATACAGCACAGCCCACAGAGTACTATATACAGCACAGCCCACAGAGTACTATATACAGCACAGCCCACAGAGTACTATATACAGCACAGCCCACAGAGAACTATATACAGCACACAGTAGTATACAGCACAGAGCACAGCCCACAGAGAACTATATACAGCCCACAGTAGTATACAGCACAGAGCACAGCCCACAGAGAACTATATACAGCCCACAGCAGTATACAGCACAGAGCACAGCCCACAGAGAACTATATACAGCCCACAGCAGTATACAGCACAGAGCACAGCCCACAGATAACTATATACAGCCCACAGTAGTATACAGCACAGAGCACAGCCCACAGAGAACTATATATAGCACAGAGCCCACAGTAGTATACAGCACAGAGCACAGCCCACAGAGTACTATATACAGCCCACAGCAGTATACAGCACAGAGCACAGCCCACAGAGAACTATATACAGCCCACAGTAGTATACAGCACAGAGCACAGCCCACAGAGAACTATATACAGCCCACAGCAGTATACAGCACAGAGCACAGCCCAGAGAACTATATACAGCCCACAGTAGTATACAGCACAGAGCACAGCCCACAGATAACTATATACAGCCCACAGTAGTATACAGCACAGAGCACAGCCCACAGAGAACTATATATAGCACAGAGCACAGCCCACAGAGAACTATATACAGCCCACAGCAGTATACAGCACAGAGCACAGCCCACAGAGAGCTATATACAGCCCACAGCAGTATACAGCACAGAGCACAGCCCACAGAGAACTATATACAGCCCACAGTAGTATACAGCACAGAGCACAGCCCACAGAGAACTATATACAGCCCACAGCAGTATACAGCACAGAGCACAGCCCACAGAGAACTATATACAGCCCACAGCAGTATACAGCACAGAGCACAGCCCACAGAGAACTATATACAGCCCACAGCAGTATACAGCACAGAGCACAGCCCACAGAGAACTATATACAGCCCACAGCAGTATACAGCACAGAGCACAGCCCACAGAGAACTATATATAGCACAGAGCACAGCCCACAGAGAACTATATACAGCCCACAGCAGTATACAGCACAGAGCACAGCCCACAGAGAGCTATATACAGCCCACAGCAGTATACAGCACAGAGCACAGCCCACAGAGAACTATATACAGCCCACAGCAGTATACAGCACAGAGCACAGCCCACAGAGAACTATATACAGCCCACAGCAGTATACAGCACAGAGCACAGCCCACAGAGAACTATATACAGCCCACAGCAGTATACAGCACAGAGCACAGCCCACAGAGAACTATATACAGCCCACAGCAGTATACAGCACAGAGCACAGCCCACAGAGTACTATATACAGCCCACAGCAGTATACAGCACAGAGCACAGCCCACAGAGAACTATATACAGCCCACAGCAGTATACAGCACAGAGCACAGCCCACAGAGAACTATATACAGCCCACAGCAGTATACAGCACAGAGCACAGCCCACAGAGAACTATATACAGCCCACAGCAGTATACAGCACAGAGCACAGCCCACAGAGAACTATATACAGCCCACAGCAGTATACAGCACAGAGCACAGCCCACAGAGAACTATATATAGCACAGAGCACAGCCCACAGAGAACTATATACAGCCCACAGCAGTATACAGCACAGAGCACAGCCCACAGAGAGCTATATACAGCCCACAGCAGTATACAGCACAGAGCACAGCCCACAGAGAGCTATATACAGCCCACAGCAGTATACAGCACAGAGCACAGCCCACAGAGAACTATATACAGCCCACAGCAGTATACAGCACAGAGCACAGCCCACAGAGAACTATATACAGCCCACAGCAGTATACAGCACAGAGCACAGCCCACAGAGAACTATATACAGCCCACAGCAGTATACAGCACAGAGCACAGCCCACAGAGTACTATATACAGCCCACAGCAGTATACAGCACAGAGCACAGCCCACAGAGAACTATATACAGCCCACAGCAGTATACAGCACAGAGCACAGCCCACAGAGAACTATATACAGCCCACAGCAGTATACAGCACAGAGCACAGCCCACAGAGAACTATATACAGCCCACAGCAGTATACAGCACAGAGCACAGCCCACAGAGAACTATATACAGCCCACAGCAGTATACAGCACAGAGCACAGCCCACAGAGAACTATATACAGCCCACAGCAGTATACAGCACAGAGCACAGCCCACAGAGAACTATATATAGCACAGAGCACAGCCCACAGAGAACTATATACAGCCCACAGCAGTATACAGCACAGAGCACAGCCCACAGAGAGCTATATACAGCCCACAGCAGTATACAGCACAGAGCACAGCCCACAGAGAACTATATACAGCCCACAGCAGTATACAGCACAGAGCACAGCCCACAGAGAACTATATACAGCCCACAGCAGTATACAGCACAGAGCACAGCCCACAGAGTACTATATACAGCCCACAGCAGTATACAGCACAGAGCACAGCCCACAGAGAACTATATACAGCCCACAGCAGTATACAGCACAGAGCACAGCCCACAGAGTACTATATACAGCCCACAGCAGTATACAGCACAGAGCACAGCCCACAGAGAACTATATACAGCCCACAGCAGTATACAGCACAGAGCACAGCCCACAGAGAACTATATACAGCCCACAGCAGTATACAGCACAGAGCACAGCCCACAGAGTACTATATACAGCCCACAGCAGTATACAGCACAGAGCACAGCCCACAGAGAACTATATACAGCCCACAGCAGTATACAGCACAGAGCACAGCCCACAGAGTACTATATACAGCCCACAGCAGTATACAGCACAGAGCACAGCCCACAGAGAACTATATACAGCCCACAGCAGTATACAGCACAGAGCACAGCCCACAGAGAACTATATACAGCCCACAGTAGTATACAGCACAGAGCACAGCCCACAGAGAACTATATACAGCCCACAGCAGTATACAGCACAGAGCACAGCCCACAGAGAACTATATACAGCCCACAGCAGTATACAGCACAGAGCACAGCCCACAGAGAGCTATATACAGCCCACAGCAGTATACAGCACAGCCCACAGAGAACTATATACAGCCCACATCTCTTCTCTTCCTCCCCTCACCTCCTCCGAGAATGGCCCCACAGTCCAGAAAAAAAAAAAACTCTCCTCACCTCTCCTCGTGCCCAGCGTTGCTTCCTGGTTCCTGCTCCTGTCTCAGACGCTGCAGTCTGCCCGGGACACAGCAGGTGCGCGATGATATGACGTCATCGCACACCCGCAGTGTCAGAGGCAGAGCGGGGAATGATGGGAGAGGAGCGTCTGTAGATGCTCTCTCCTCCATCATTGCATTCAACTGTACCGGCGTCTATACGCCGGTATAGTTGAATGCGACGGCGGGGGCGGCGGATTGAGCGGCCCACCACTGGCACCGGCCCTTCTGGCATTTGCCAGAAGTGCCCTATGGCCAGTCCGGCCCTGACGTAACCCCCACATGTACTTAGTCTGGCTAACAGATGTAAATCATTCAGCTGAGGCGATGAAAACGAAATCTCCAAGCACTAAAAAATACTCAGAGGACACCCGAGCATGCTCGAGAAATCTCGAGTAACGAGTATATTCGCTCATCACTAGTCCTCACCCATCCCTTGTAGATTGTGAGCCCTCGTGGGCAGGGTCCTCTGACCTCCTGGACCAGTCGTGACTTGCATTGTGTAAGATTACTGCGCTTGTTTTTGTTATGTATACCCCCCTTCACATGGAAAGCGCCATGGAATAAATGGTGCTGTAATGATAAATAATAATAATTGCTATACAATGGACGTCCTGTGCGCTGTCCTAGACGTGGCAATGTGTTCTTCATTAGGATACTGACTTTAGAGGAACACATCTGGCATGCACGTAACATTAGATCCCATCCCACAGTCTTGACGTACAATATTATGGCCCGTCCATATAAATCTAGAAAGTGAAGACTGCAGGGTGTGTGGGAACTATGTTATGTGGTTTTGTGGTCCCAAAATAAGCTCATTATTACAATTTCATGTGGTGTTTGTACATGACTCCAGGAGCTGTGGAAACATTCATGAAGGCCATCGGCTACGATCTGGAACAGGGTGAAAGGGTCAAAGAGAGGAAGTGAGATGAACACGTTCAGAAACAGTTACTCAGCAATAAGGAAAGATCCACACGTGTCGCCCTCGGATGTGTAATAAGGCTGCATTCTTGCCTGAGGAACTGGGAAAGCCATCTGGAAAGCTACTTAACAAGCTGGAAGGGCAGAAGCTCAGGACATAGAGAAGAGCGAGAAAGTCGTCACGCGGGTGAAGTCCTAAAGATGGGAAAGATTTTCCCACCAAAAACCTTCTGACATTAATAGGATGGGCCGGTACAGTCCGATCCGAGAGGTTCCATATAAATCAGAAGACATAATGGAGCATTGCCTTCTCTGCCAGGGGGTCCTAGTGGCTGGATTCCCACCAGTCAATCATTTATAGCTTATATGGACATTTGTGGTGGGAAAACCCATTATGGCAGTGGCTTGGACAATTGCCAGAGGTCATTGCAACTGAAATAACTGGTGATGATATGGAAAAACCATTTAGAGAAGTCACCCGTCACTCTCAACTTTCAGAAGCATCAGCATGAATCAGCATTAAGTACTTCCAACACATAAGGCTGAGGCCAAAGGTGGGCCCAACCAATATGAAGAACGTGTCCATTATAAGGTCCCTCAGAGTGCCCATTATAGTGTTCCTTGTAGTGTCCCTTGTAGTGTCCCTTGTAGTGCCCATTATCTTGCACGTTATAGTGTCCCTTATAGTGTCCCTCGTAGTGTTCCTGATAGTGTCCCTTATAGTGATGGTTATAGTGTCCCTTGTAGTGCCCATTATCTTGCACGTTATAGTGTCCCTTATAGTGTCCCTTGTAGTGCCCGTTATAGTGCATGTTATAGTGTCCCTTATTGTGCCCCTTGTAGTGTCCCTTGTAGTGCCCATTATCTTGCACGTTATAGTGTCCCTTATAGTGTCCCTTGTAGTGCCCATTAGAGTGCACGTTAGAGTGTCCCTTGTAGTGCCCATTAGAGTGCACGTTAGAGTGTTCCTTGTAGTGCCCATTAGAGTGCACGTTAGAGTGTTCTTTGTAGTGTCGGTTATAGTGCACGTTATAGTGTCCCTTATAGTGTCCATTGTAGTGCCCATTATAGTGCATGTTATCGTGCACGTTATAGTGTCCCTTATAGTGATGGTTATAGTGTCCCTTGTAGTGCCCATTATCTTGCACGTTATAGTGTCCCTTATAGTGCACGTTGGAGTGTTCGTTGTAGTGTCCCTTGTAGTGCCCGTTATAGTGCATGTTAGTGTTCCTTATAGCGTCCCTTATAGTGCTGGTTATAGTGCCTGTTATAATGCTTGTTATAGTGTCCCTTATTGTGCCCCTTATAGTGCTGGTTATAGTGCCTGTTATAATGCTTGTTATAGCGTCCCTTATAGTGCCCCTTATAGTGCTGGTTATAGTGCCTGTTATAATGCTTGTTATAGCGTCCCTTATTGTGCCCCTTATAGTGCTGGTTATAGTGCCTGTTATAATGCTTGTTATAGCGTCCCTTATAGTGCCCCTTATAGTGCCCGTTACAGTTTCCCTTATATTGCCATTGTCCTCAATGATTATGGGCTCCAGATCCATTCTACATAGATAACAATAGAGGAAGGTGATACAGAAAAACCAAAATGTCTCACTGTACTAGAATATATGATTACAACATGACCATGATTATAGATCCTACCCATGCCGCCATCACTGGGACTAATTGCACAAAGCAGCACAATGTCGCCTGCTGCACTGCAGTGCTCCCTATAGCAGTGTGTATAATGACCGCCGTGTTATGCATTTATAATGCCGTCATACCCTGCAGATGTTAGAGACGTGCCGTAGCCCTGCCTCGCTGTATCCACAAACACCACTATGCCTCACTCAATATTGCTATACATCGGGTAGTGTCACACGAGCGCAGATTGTCTCCTCCAAGACAATGATTTCCATTATAGTGTACGATCAAACTCCGAGTGTCTGATTAGTGTGACCCAATTCTTCCAGAACACAGAATCAGATCACAGGTGCGGAGAGGATGGAGAGCAAAATGTCTCCATCTTCTCCATTGTGAGAATCCACATGCAGGGATCTCCTAACAAACCGGCCATCGGAATGGCCACAAAGCATGCAGCCACGGGGACTCTGAAGTCACTCGGTTAGAACCCGAGCATGCTCCAATAACTCCTAATCCAAGCACGCTCGCTCATCACTAGTCAGGTTTCCTTTAAGTCTCGTAACTCCTTACATTCAATCTGAAAAATTAGGAGGAAGCCTTCTCTTCCCCTACAAGAAATGCTCAGTCACATTCCCAGTAGCCACGAGCACGTGGCCATATAATGCTGATTCGTGCAGTAGAGGACACCCAACACTCGGCACTTCTCATGACTATGGAAGCCATTACTGTGGTGGAAGATGAAGGATGAGACACACCGGCTAACGGTGGCCTGGATGAGCTAGCATGACCTGAAAACTCATTCATGTGGACCCTACGATCAGTGGGGTGAAATGATTGATCGTTATCAGCCATATCACTTACCGTACTTTATTGTTGTCAAAGACTGGGGCCGCGCTCGGGATCGCCCTTCACAGGCGTTGATTAGGGCCACTTTGTAGGAACGATCTGGCAGACTCGGAGCATCCATGCATTGGGTGGACCATTACAGTCTGAATCACCATATGATCAATCATTTTTTTCTGCTCAGACAAATTGTCAGTTTCCTGGGGTCTCCTGAACTTTTGTGAAAGTTGCATATGATGCTTGTCTACTAGTATGGAGGAGGCCCCTGTTCTGCAGTGAGGGGCACCTAAGACTAGCCTTCAGATTCTCCGGAACATCTGTTCTATTTGGGATATTACTTCTGTGGTTGATGAAGTCCTATGTAGAGAGCCCACGCGGAGACATCCCAGGTCACTAGTGATGGGGCCACTAGACACGTATGTCTGCTGCCTGACATCACCACAGCTGATCTCTGCCCCCCTGTACCTAGGTGTCTGCACAATCTGTCCTCCAAAAGCTCCACCTGTCCATCATAGCTAAACGGAAAGTTTCTCTGATATCGGATTACCACCAAACTAACTGAGGCGATACCTCAACCCAACGTTTGACAAGCATCATGGCGCACGGCTGTGTGTGTCATTACATAGCACTGGTCAGCGTATTCATGCTGGGAATGGGAAGGATCATCGTCCTGGAGGCCATCAATGGATTCCTCTGCTCAGATCAGATTCAATGACACCTGAATGGAGTATCATAGATGCCAGCAATTAGACATCTCATATATACTGCCTTATTACATGGGATCTAGTATATACTGCCTTATTATACGGGATCTAGTATATACTGCCTTATTATATGGGATCTAGTATATACTGCCTTATTATATGGGATCTAGTATATACTGCCTTATTATATGGGGTCTAGTATATACTGCCTTATTATATGGGATCTAGTATATACTGCTTTATTATACGGGATCTAGTATATACTGCCTTATTATATGGGATCTAGTATATACTGCCTTATTATATGGGATCTAGTATATACTGCCTCATGTGAGATCTAATATATATTGCCTTATTATATAGGATCTAGTATATACTGCCTTATTATATGGGATCTAGTATATACTGCTTTATATGGGATCTAGTATATACTGCCTTATTATATGGGATCTAGTATATACTGCCTCATGTGAGATCTAATATATATTGCCTTATTATATGGGATCTAGTATATACTGCCTTATTATATGGGATCTAGTATATACTGCTTTATTATATGGGATCTAGTATATACTGCCTTATTATATGGGATCTAGTATATACTGCCTTATTATATGGGATCTAGTATATACTGCTTTATTATATGGGATATAGTATATACTGCCTTATTATATGGGATCTAGTATATACTGCCTTATTATATGGGATCTAGTATATACTGCCTTATTATATGGGATCTAGTATATACTGCTGTTTTATGAGATTTAATATATACTGTGTTATTTATGGGATCTAGTATATGCTGCCTTATTATATGGGATGTAGTATATACTGCCTTATTATATGGGATCTTGTATATTCTGCCTTATATGGGATCTAGTATATACTGCCTTATTATATGGGATGTAGTATATACTGGCTCATTATAAGGGATCTAGTATATACTGCCTTATTATATGGGATTTAGTATATACTGCCTTATTATATGGGATCTAGTATATACTGCCTTATTATATGGGATCTAGTATATACTGCCTTATTATACGGGATCTAGTATATACTGCCTTATTATATGGGATGTAGTATATACTGCCTTATTATACGGGATCTAGTATATACTGCCTTATTATATGGGGTCTAGTATATACTGCCTTATTATATGGGATCTAGTATATACTGCCTTATTATACCGGATCTAGTATATACTGCCTTATTATATGGGATCTAGTATATACTGCCTTATTACATGGGATCAAGAATAAACTGCCTTATGTGAGATCTAGTACTGTATATACTGCCTTATTACATGGGATCTACTATATACCGCCTTCTTACATGGGATCTAGTATTTTATGCCTTCTTAAATGGGATCTAGTAGATACTGCCGTATTATATGGGATCTAGTATATACTGCGTTATTATATGAGATTTAGTATATACTGCCTTATTATATGGGATCTAGTATATACTGCCTTATTATATGGGATCTAGAATAAACTGCCTTATGTGAGATCTAGTACTGTATATACTGCCTTATTATGTGGCATCTAGTATATACTGGCTTATTATATGGGATGTAGTATATACTGCCTTATTATATGGGGTCTAGTATATACTGCCTTATTATATGGGATCTAGTATATACTGCCTTATTATATGGGATCTAGTATATACTGCCTTATTATAGGAGATGTAGAATGTACTGCCTTATTATATGGGATCTAATATATACTGCTTAATTATATGGCATCTAGTATATACTGCCTTATTATATGGGATTTAATATATACTGCCTTATTATATGGGATCTAATATATACTGCTTAATTATATGGCATCTAGTATATACTGCCTTATTATATGGGATTTAATATATACTGCCTTATTATATGGGATCTAGTATATACTGCTTAATTATATGGGATCTAGTATATACTGCATTATTATAGGAGATGCAGAATATACTGCCTTTTTAAATGGGATCTAGTATATACTGCTGTATTATGAGATCTAATATATACTGTGTTATTTATGGGATCTAGTAAATGCTGCCTTATTAAATGGGATCTAGTATATACTGCCTTATTACATGGGATCTAGTATATGCTGCCTTATTATATGTGATCTAGTATATTCTGCCTTTTTATATGGGATGTAGTATATATTGCCTTATTATATGGGAACTAGTATATACTGCCTTATTGTAACGGATCAGGTATGTACTGTCCTTTTATAGGTATTATATGGGATGTTACCGTTACTGCTGTATTACATGGGATATATTGTATACTGATTTATTACATGGGATGTATTGTATACTGATTTATTGCATGGGATGTATTGTATGCTGATTTATTACATGGGATGTATTGTATACTGATTTATTGCATGGGATGTATTGTATGCTGATTTATTACATGGGATGTATTGTATACTGATTTATTGCATGGGATGTATTGTATGCTGATTTATTACATGGGATATATTGTATGCTGATTAATTACATGGGATGTATTGTATGCTGATTTATTACATGGGATGTATTGTATGCTGATTAATTACATGGGATGTATTGTATGCTGATTTATTGCATGGGATGTATTGTATGCTGATTTATTACATGGGATGTATTGTATGCTGATTAATTACATGGGATGTATTGCATGCTGATTTATTACATAGGGTCTCATGTGTTCTGCCTGTTTTCAGACTTTTTGCATATTGCTGTTCTGCCTGACACCTATAGCCAGTGACGGCCGCAGACTTGTAACCAGGGACTGAGGTTTCCTCACCCGACGCTTCTTCTGTGGTGGCGTGCCCTGCTGCAGCCTCACACCAGGTGAAACATGGCTGGTGACGGGGACGCTGCTCTGTGCCGGCAGTATACAGTCCCTCAGCACAGAGCTGTACACTTACTAATGGGGATGGGGATGAAGTCTCGCTTCCATCTTGTCACTTAGGTTAGAGCAGCATTTCACAGATGCCGGTCCTCACGGCCCCAGCAGATCCTGTCTTCTGGATAGACTCATTATCAGGCATCAGTTGTTGCCCGAGGGTCTCACCTGTGCGATGCTGAGGACGTCCAGAGAAGGATCTGCTGGTGTTCACGGGGACTGGGGGTCGCGGAGACTGGGGGTCACGGGGACTGGGGATCGCAGGGACTGGGGGTCATGGGGACTGGGGGTCACGGGGACTGGGGATTGCGGGAACTGGGGGTCACAGGAACTGGGGATTATGGGGACTAGGGGTCACGGGGTCTGGGGGTCACGGCGACTGGGGGTCGTGGAAACTGGGGGTCACGGGGACTGGGAATCACAGGAACTGGGGTCGTGAGGACTGGGGCTCATGAAGACTGGGGGTCGTGGGAACTGGGGGTCACAGGGACTTGGGATCACAGGAACTGGGGGTCACGGGAACTGAGGATCGTGGGGAATGGGGGTCACGGGAACTGGGGGTCACAGGGACTAGGGATCATGGGAACTGGGGTTCGCGGGAACTGGGGGTCACAGTGACTGGGGATCATGGGAGCTGGGGTTCGCGGGAACTGGGGATCATGGGAGCTGGGGGTCATGGGGTCTGTGGTCACGGCGACTGGGGGACATGGAAACTGGGGGTCACAGGAACTGGGGATCGCGGGGACTGGGGGTCACATGAACTGGGGTTGCAGGAACTGGGGGTCACAGGGACTGGGGATCGCGGGAACTGGGGATCATGGAGACTGGGGGTCACGGGGTCTGGGGTCGCGGCGACTGGGAATCGTGGAAACTGGGGGTCGCGGGACTGGGAATCACGGGGACTGGGGGTTGCGGGAACTGGGGATCATGGGGACTGGGGGTGACGAGGACTGGGGATCGTGGGAACTGGGGGTCACGGGGAATGGGGATCATGGGGACTGGGGGTCACAGGGACTGAGGATCGCGGGAACTGGAGATCACATAACTGGGGGTCGCAGGGAGTAGGCGTCGCGGGGACTGGGGGTCGTGGAGACTGGGGATCATGAGTCTGGGGATCACAGGGACTTGGGACCGTGGGGATTGGGGATTGCAGGAAATGGGGATAACGGGGACTGGGGGTTGTGGGGACTGGGGATCACAGGGACTGGGGGTCACGGGGATTGGGAATCGCGGGGAGTGGGGATCACAGGGACTGGGGGTCGCAGGGAGTGGGGGTCGCGGCGACTGGGGATCGTGGAAACTGGGGATCGCGGGACTGGGAATCACAGGAACTGGGGGTCGCGGGAACTGGGGATCACGGGGACTAGGGGTGACGAGGACTGGGGATCGTGGGAACTGGGGGTCACGGGGACTGGGGATCATGGGGACTGGGGGTCACAGGGACTGAGTATCGCGGGAACTGGAGATCACATAACTGGGGGTCGCGGGGAGTAGGGGTCACGGGGACTGGGGGTCGTGGAGACTGGGGATCATGAGTCTGGGGATCACAGGGACATGGGACCATGGGGATTGGGGGTTGCAGGAATTGGGGATAACGGGGACTCGGGATCACAGGGACTGGGGGTCAGGGGATTGGGAATCGCAGGGAGTGGGGATCACAGGTACTGGGGGTCGCGGGGACTGGGGGTCGCGGGGACTGGGGATTGCGGTAACTGGGGATTGCGGGGACTGGGGGTCACAGGGCTGGGGATTGCGGGGACTAGGGGTCGCGGGTTTTATCTGACCACGCTCGGGTGTTATCTGACCACGTTTGGGTGTTATCTGAGTGATTTCAGCGTGCTCGATAATTCTGTCCCTGCTGCCGCATGTCTTGCTGCTGTCTGACAGCCACAACACGTGTTCGGAGGAGAGTACATGGTAATCTCGTCACTCAGAAGGTCATCATCTCTCACATATTATGGATTCAGCCAGACCCCTCCTGTCAATCATGCCTCCCAGAGCCTGGATCATTCATGCAGGCTGTTAGATACCATGCCAAAGCTTTGCACAATCATATTGTAATAATTACCTACCAGTCACACCCATATCCAAATCTTCACATGTAGGGGGCCCGCATTTTCCATCTCAGTAGATGGTGATTAACTTCCGAGACACAGAGAAGCCAAGATGATATCCTTATGATTTAAATCCACAGCGGACAAGTGTCCTCCTGAAGTGGCCAAAGCTGGACATGCAGAATTTTTAATTCCAGTAAATGGGTTGTGATTTTGCTTGAAGAGTTTCTTCTGAAGGTCCAAGTTTCTGGCTTTGACGGGGGTATGTAGCGTGCAGGACAGACAGTCGCGGTTAATATTTCACCAGCAGTTGGAACTGGGAGAAAGGTGCTGAGGGGATGTGATTTCCAATTCATATATGTGTCTGTAAGGGAGGATTTCCTGAACGAAGAAAAAACTGAGTATCCAGAAGGAAGTAGGCAATGCAGAAGTCATCACGTCAGCTCCCCCGTGAGACTTATTGTAGCTCTATATATACACACACATGTGCCGGCATCATAGGGCTTTACCTACGATCACACACATGGCAATATCACACAACTGTCAAAGCTCATCTCATTATAAAGTGCATTTTCTATAGGAATGTACATTATTAGCAGAAACATTACTGCAAAAGTCTGTGGTCCTGTGTCCTATACAATGCAAGGCGATGGTAGCTGTGTAAACAGGTTACTGAGAGTCAACAGCACAGACAAGAAGGAGACGGTGGTGAGCCACCAAAGAAGGAGAATATCAGTATATTGGGGGTAGCGGTCAATACAGTATATTATGACACTGTCAGAGCTCAGCGATGTCTATACAACCTTCTATTACATACACTGTCCTTATCGAGCAGTTAAATAACCGTGGACCAGTAATGGTCAGCCTTTAGTTTTCAGCTTAACGGGCGTCATCGTCTTATTCTCTTTAACAGACTCTTATCATTACACTGGCCCTAGCAGGGACCACCGGTATTTCCTACTAGGTCACAAGTTCTAGATTTGTTAGACACTTGTTACACAGTGAGCTCGTCACACTGACCGTCTTCATTCCCTGGACCACAACCTGTGCCGTAAGTCTATGCTGGAAGGAACGGCCCACAGGAATGCTCCTCTCCAGATCCCCTCTCAAGCCTGGTTCAGCTCTAGTCAGTCTTCTACTGTCGTTGGTCACAATCTTCTACTGGCATGGGTCATGGTCTTCTACTGGCGCGGTTCATTGTTTTCTACTGACACAGGTCACGGTCTTCAACTGGAACGGGTCTACTGGCATGGATCATTATTTTCTACTGGGACAGGTCAAGATCTTCGACTGGCACAGATCACGGTCTTTGACTGGCATGGGTCATGGTCTTCTACTGGCATGGTTCATTGTTTTCTACTGGGACAGGTCACGGTCTTCAACTGGCACGGGTCACGGTTTTCTACTGGCACGGGTCACGGTCTTCGACTGGCACGGGTCACGGTTTTCTACTGGCACGGGTCACAGTCTTCTACTGGCATGGGTCACCGTGTTCCATTTAGCTCAGGTCAACAATCTTCTTCACAAGTCACCGATCTTCGTCTTTGCTCAGGAGTTTTCCATCATCTGACCGCTCTCAAACCCTTCTGTGGTGATAGTGGCTTTAAGCCCTCTTTGAGACCACATGACCTGCTCTGGCGCCAACTGCTCCCCTTTTCAGCTCGGCTAGGCCTTTTACATTTAGTAACTAAACACAACTGTAACCTGACCCGGTGACGTCTTCAATCTCTTCCCCAGATCAACAGGTCTTCCACTCTGTGGTTCCTACTACTGTGATCCTTTTAGCTTTCACTTTCTTTATAGCCTTTGACCAGCAGATGGTGATGTTTACTTGCAGAGGCTATAAGATGCTGAGTGTGTCTTCTGTTCACTACCCCCTTACAATTGTGTAAAAGCAAATCTAAGTTACTGCAGTCATGCACAGGGTGAAGGCAAAGTATTGATCTGCACAACTTTAAGGCTATGTGCACACGTTGCGGATTAGCCTCAGGAATTTTTTGTGCGGATTCGGCATCTCTTGGCAGAAAACGCAGGTGCGGATTTGACGTGTCTTTTGTGTGGATTTTGTGCGGATTTACTGCGGATTTACTGCGTTTTTTACCCCTGCTGATTTCTATAATGGAATGGGTACAAAAACGCTGCAGAAGTGACATGCTACTTCTTTTAATCTGCAGCGTTTCCGCATGGAATTTTCCGCACCATTATTTTTTTTTTCCATTGATTTACATTGTACTGTAAATCACTTGCGGATCTGCAGCTTTTCTGCAAGACAAAAAACGCTACGGATCCGCAGGAAATCTGCAACGTGTGCACATAGCCTTACTGATCAAATAGACATGTAAGGAACAAAAGTTTAGGTGAAATATTATTCTTCCCCTGAGCACAATATTCATCCTGATTAATATGAACCTATCGTAATGCACAGTAGACGACAGAGGTACAAAAAGGAGAAGGGTACAGAAGAGTTTACAATCGACAATGCTGTACCAGAAATGGTAGAAAAACATCAACAGAAAAGAAGCAGCGTTACCAACACCAGGTCAGATTAATTACCATTGCACTAGCAAGAAAGGGTAGAAAGAGTCACAAGATTGGCACAGGATTCACAGACCGAAGCAGGTTATCGCTGGGTGCAAACTTGTCAGAAGACTTGGATTTTCATTTTATGAAGGTATGGTATCTAGAAAACAGGAGAGTCATAGGATAAGTCCCTCAGGAAAGTACGTTACGAGCATCTAAAGAGAAAAGAGGGTTATGAGTTGGGTGGAAATGAGTAAAGACAGGTATGGAGTGGCAAGGTAGAGAATAGCAATGTATCTGCTGGGCAGTGGAGTGGAGGAACTGGCACTACAGAGAGATGGTAGACAAAATGATATTTAGAAGTCAAAATTGAAGATGCATTTGAGAGGTGCAATTCTGTTTCAGGGTTGACCACAAAAGATCTTAAAACAAGGTAAATCCCCCAGGAAGAAGCAGGAACGCGAAACGTGCGTCGGGGACCCATACTGCTCAACTAGGTCGTATACCCCTTTCCTTATGTCTATTTTAGCTGATCTCCCACTGTCCACTTTTTGTTGCTGTTAAGACTATTAAGCTGGATATGCCTGCTTTAAATAAGTGAGGCTATGCCCTTTGCAGGTGTGCTCTTTACACTGTGTTTATATTGATTCAAGCATAGACTGATTTATGTCTGCTATACCTAAAGGCCCCGTCTCACTAAGCGATTTACCAACGATCACGACCAGCGATACGACCTGGCCGTGATCGTTGGTAAGTCGCTGTGTGGTCGCTGGGGAGCTGTCACACAGACCGCTCTCCCCAGCGACCAACGATCAGGGGAACGACTTCGGCATCGTTGAAACTGTCTTCAACGATGCCGAAGTCCCCCTGCAGCACCCGGGTAACCAGGGTAAACATCGGGTTACTAAGCGCAGGGCCGCGCTTAGTAACCCGATGTTTACCCTGGTTACCAAAAAAAACAAACAGTACATACTCGCCTTTCGGTGTCCAGGTCCCTTGCCGTCTGCTTCCTGCTCTGACTGAGCCGCCGTACAGCGAGAGCAGAGCGCAGCGGTGACGTCACTGCTGTGCTCTCACTTCTCACTGTACGGCCGGCAGTCAGTGAGAGCAGGAAGCAGACGGCAAGGGACACCGAAAGGCGAGTATGTACTGTTTGTTTTTTTTTACATTTACGCTGGTAACCAGGGTAAACATCGGGTTACTAAGCGCGGCCCTGCGCTTAGTAACCCGATGTTTATCCTGGTTACCAGTGAAGACATCGCTGGATCGGTGTCACACACACCGATTCAGCGATGTCAGCGGGACCTCAACGACCAAAAAAAGGTCCAGGCCATTCTGACACGACCAGCGATCTCGCAGCAGGGGCCTGATCGCTGGTACGTGTCACACATAGCGAGATCGCTATGGAGGTCGCTGTTGCGTCACAAAACTTGTTACTCAGCAGCGATCTCGCTAGCGATCTCGCTATGTGAGACGGGACCTTAAGATGTTATTGAGGTATCTTTTTACCCGTATTATTGTACTACATATTATATATAATTTATGATTGATTAAGTATTTGCACTGAGCACTTTATAATGAAGTATTAATAGCAATTTTTTGTCTATTTTAATTCTACTTTTCATATACAGTACTGAGGGTGATTTTTTTGCTTCCTTAATGATATGTAGGCTTGTATAAGCCACTTTGTATATGAATAATTTCTTGAATTATTAACGGCCTCTATAACAAAATATATGGTATTTAGCCAAGTGGGCGTTAACAAACGGGGACATTTAGGATTTATTAGGGGTGTATTACCCAGCAGGGCAGTTTTATTGTGCACTAGTATCTTCATATTTTAATTTTTTGTACTTGCACTAGTATTATTTATTAATAAAGTGTTTAGATTTTATTTGGCGTTTGCTTCCATTTCTTCTGATTGGTTCATATATTGTTGTGGGAAGTGCCACAGATTAAGCCTTGCTATATATAGGAGATCTTAAAACAAGTCTTAGGTAATAGATGGTCAATAAATTATGAGTGTGTTCATTTATGGTAAATATACTTTTAACCCCTTCATGACCCAGCCTATTTTGGCCTTAATGACCTTGCCATTTTTTGCAATTCTGACCAGTGTCCCTTTATGAGGTAATAACTCAGGAACGCTTCAACGGATCCTAGCGATTCTGAGATTGTTTTTTCGTGACATATTGGGCTTCATGATAGTGGTAAATTTAGGTCGATAATTTCTGAGTTTATTTGTGAAAAAAACGGAGATTTGGCGAAAATTTTGAAAATTTCGCAATTTTCACATTTTTAATTTTTATTCTGTTAAACCAGAGAGGTATGTGACACAAAACAGTTAATAAATAACATTTCTCACATGTCTACTTTACATCAGCACAATTTTGGAAACAATTTTTTTTTTTGCTAGGAAGTTATAAGGGTTAAAATTTGACCAGTGATTTCTCATTTTTACAACAAAATTTACAAAACCATTTTTTTTAGGGACCACCTCACATTTGAAGTCAGTTTGAGGGGTCTATATGGCTGAAAATACCCCAAAGTGACACCATTCTAAAAACTGCACCCCTCAAGGTGCTCAAAACCACATTCAAGAAGTTTATTAACCCTTCAGGTGTTTCACAGCAGCAGAAGCAACATGGAAGGAAAAAATGAACATTTAACTTTTTAGTCACAAAAATGATATTTTAGCAACAATTTTTTTATTTTCCCAAGGGTAAAAGGAAAAACTGGACCACGAACGATGTTGTCCAATTTGTCCTGAGTACGCTGATACCTCATATGTGGGGGTAAACCACTGTTTGGGCATACGGCAGGGCTTGGAAGGAAAGGAGCGCCATTTGACTTTTTGAATGAAAAATTGGCTCCAATCTTTAGCGGACACCATGTCGCGTTTGGAGAGCCCCTGTGTGCCTAAACATTGGAGCTCCCCCACAAGTGACCCCATTTTGGAAACTAGACCCCCCAAGGAACTTATCTAGAAGCATAGTGAGCACTTTAAACCCCCAGGTGCTTCACAAATTGATCCGTAAAAATGAAACAGTACTTTTTTTTCACAAAAAAATTATTTTAGCCTCAATTTTTTCATTTTCACATGGGCAACAGGATAAAATGGATCCTAAAATTTGTTGGGCAATTTCTCCTGAGTACGCCGATACCACATATGTGGGGGTAAACCACTGTTTGGGTGCACGGCAAGGCTCGGAAGGGAAGGAGCGCCATTTGACTTTTTGAATGAAAAATGATCTCCATCGCTAGCAGAGACCATGTCACGTTTGGAGAGCCCCCGTGTGCCTAAACATTGGAGCGCTCCCACAAGTGACCCCATTTTGGAAACTAGACCCCCCAAGGAACTTATCTAGAAGCATAGTGAGCACTTTAAACTCTCAGGTGCTTCACAAATTGATCCGTAAAAATGAAAAAGTACTTTTTTTTCACACAAAATTTCTTTTAGCCTCAATTTTTTCATTTTCACATGGGCAACAGGATAAAATGGATCCTAAAATTTGTTGGGCAATTTCTCCTGAGTATGCCGATACCTCATATGTGGGGGTAAACCACTGTTTGGGTGCACGGCAAGGCTCGGAAGGGGAGGCGTGCCATTTGACTTTTTGAATGGAAAATTAGCTCCAATCGTTAGCGAACACCATGTCGCGTTTGGAGAGCCCCTGTGTGCCTAAACATTGGAGCTCCCCTACACGTGACCCCATTTTGGAAACTAGACCCCCCAAGGAACTTATCTAGATGCATAGTGAGCACTTAAAACCCCCAGATGCTTCACAGAAGTTTATAACGCAGAGCCGTGAAAATAAAAAATAATTTTTCTTTCCTCAAAAATGATTTTTAGCCCAGGATTTTTTAATTTTCCAAGGGTAATAGGAGAAATTGGACCCCAAATGTTGTTGTCCAGTTTGTCCTGAGTACGATGATACCCCATATGTGGGGGTAAACCACTGTTTGGGCACACGGCAGGGCTCGGAAGGGAAGGCACGCCATTTGGCTTTTTGAATGGAAAATTAGCTCCAATCATTAGCGGACACCATGTCACGTTTGGAGAGCCCCTGTGTGCCTAAACATTGGAGCTCCCTAACAAGTGACCCCATTTTGGAAACTAGACCTCCCAAGGAACTAATCTAGATGTGTGGTGAGCACTTTGAACCCCCAAGTGCTTCGCAGAAGTTTATAACGCAGAGCCGTGAAAATAATAAATGTGTTTCCTTTCCTCAAAAATATTTTTTTAGCCCAGAATTTTTTATTTTTGCAAGGGTAACAGGAGAAATTGGACCCCAAAAGTTGTTGTCCAGTTTCTCCTGAGTACGCTGATACCCCATATGTGGGGGTAAACCACTGTTTGGGCACATGCCGGGGCTCGGAAGGGAAGTAGTGACGTTTTGGAATGCAGACTTTGATGGAATGCTCTGCGGGCGTCACGTTGCATTTGCAGAGCCCCTGATGTGCCTAAACAGTAGGAACTCCCCACAAGTGACTCCATTTTGGAAACTAGACCCCCCAAGGAACTTATCTAGATGTGTGGTGAGCACTTTGAACCCCCAAGTGCTTCACAGAAGTTTATAACGCAGAGCCGTGAAAATAATAAATGTGTTTCCTTTCCTCAAAAATATTTTTTTAGCCCAGAATTTTTTATTTTCGCAAGGGTAACAGGAGAAATTGGGCCCCAATGTTTGTTGCCCAGTTTGTTGTGAGTACAGTGATACCCCATATGTGGGGGTAAACCACTGTTTGGGCGCACGTCAGGGCTCGGAAGGGAAGTAGTGACATTTGAAATGCAGACTTTGATGGAATGGTCTGCGGGCGTCACGTTGCATTTGCAGAGCCCCTGATGTGCCTAAACAGTAGAAACACCCCACAAGTGACCCCATTTTGGAAACTAGACCCCCCAAGGAACTTATCTAGATGTGTGGTGAGCACGTTCAACCCCCAAGTGCTTCACAGAAGTTTACAACGCAGAGCCGTGAAAATAAAAAATCATTCTTCTTTCCTCAAAAATTATGTCTTAGCAAGTAATTTTTTATTTTTGCAAGGGTAACAGGAGAAATTGGACCCCAACAGTTGTTGCCCAGTTTGTCCTGAGTACGCTGGTACCCCAAATGTGGGGGTAAACCACTGTTTGGGCACACGTCGGGGCTTGGAAGGGAGGGAGCACCATTTGACTTTTTGAATGCAAGATTGGCTGGAATCAATGGTGGCGCCATGTTGCGTTTGGAGACCCCTGATGTGCCTAAACAGTGGAAACCCCTCATTTCTAACTTCAACACTAACCCCAACACACCCCTAACCCTAATCCCAACTGTAGCCATAACCCTAATCCCAACCCTAACCCCAACACACCCCTAACCACAACCCTAACCCCAACACACCCGTAACCCTAATTCCAACCCTAGCCCTAATTCCAACCCTAACCCTAAGGGTATGTGCCCACGTAGCGGATTCGTGTGAGATTTTTCCGCACGACTTTTGAAAAATCTGCAAGTAAAAGGCACTGCGTTTTACCTGCGGATTTACAGCAGATTTCCAGTGTTTTTTTGTGCGGATTTCACCTGCGGATTCCTATTGAGGAACAGGTGTAAAACGCTGCGGAATCCGCACAAAGAATTGACATGCTGCGGAAAATACAACGCAGCGTTTCTGCACGGAATTTTCCGCATTATGGGCACAGCGGATTTGGTTTTCCATAGGTGTACACGGTACTGTAAACCTGATGGAAAACTGCTACGAATTCGCAGCGGCCAATCCGCTGCGGATCCGCGGCCGATCCGCTGCGGATCCGCGGCCGATCCGCTGCGGATCCGCGGCCGATCCGCTGCGGATCCGCGGCCGATCCGCTGCGGATCCGCGGCCGATCCGCTGCGGATCCGCTGCCAAATCCGCACATGCCATAACCCTAACCCTACCCGTAACCCTAACCCTAGTTCTAACCCTAACCCTAGTTCTAACCCTAACCCTAGTGGAAAAAAAATATATATATATTTTCTTTATTTTATTATTGTCCCTATCTATGGGGGTGATAAAGGGGGGGGTTTATTTATTATTTTTTTTATTTTGATCGCTGTGGTAGAACCTACCACAGCGATCAAAATGTACCTGTAAGGAATCTGCCGGCCGGCGGGCGTACTGAGCATGCGCCCGCCATTTTGGAAGATGGCGGCGCCCAGCGAGGAGACGGCCGGACACCGGGAGGATCGGTAAGTATGAAGGGGTGGTGGGGGGGTGGATCTGAGCACAGGGGGGGTGATCGGAGGACGGGGGGAGCGGACAGCAGGACGGGGGAGCGGGCAGGAGCACGGGGCAGCGGAGCACAGGACGGAGGGGACCGGACCACGCACCGGAGCACTGGGGGGGCGATCGGTGGGGTGGGGGGTGGTCACTTCAGGTTTTCCAGCCATGGCCGATGATATTGCAGCATCGGCCATGGCTGGATTGTAATATTTCACCTGTTTTTTAGGTGAAATATTACAAATCGCTCTGATTGGCAGTTTCACTTTCAACAGCCAATCAGAGCGATCGTAGCCACGGGGGGGGTGAAGCCACCCCCCCTGGGCTGAAGCACCACTCCCCCTGTCTCTGCAGATCGGGTAAAATGGGAGTTAACCCCTTCACGCGATCTGCAGGGACGCGATCCCTCCATGACGCATACGCTGCGTCATAGGTCGGGAAGGCACAGACTTTCATGACGCAGCGTATGCGTCAAAGGTCGGGAAGGGGTTAAGGTCCTGGAAGGTGGTGATGGCTGGTAAGTGTTGTGAAGGTGGTGATGGCTGGTATGTGTTGTGAAGGTGATGAAGACTGGTAAGTTGTGAAAGTGGTGAGGACTGGTATGTGTTGTGAAGGCTGGTATGTGTTGTGAAGGCTGGTATGTGTTGTGAAGGTGGTGAGGGCTGGTATGTGTTGTGAAAGTGGTGAAGGCTGGTATGTGTTGTGAAGGTGGTGAGGGCTGGTATGTGTTGTGAAGGCTGGTATGTGTTGTGGAGGTGGTGAAGGCTGGTATGTGTTGTGGAGGTGATGAAGACTGGTATGTGTTGTGAAGGTGGTGAAGACTGGTAAGTTGTGAAGGTGGTGAGGGCAGGTATGTGTTGTGAATGTGGTGAAGGCTGGTATATGTTGTGAAAGTGGTGAAGGCTGGTATGTGTTGTGAAGGTGGTGAAGGCTGGTATGTGTTGTGAAGGTGGTGAAGTCTGGTATGTGTTGTGAAGGTGGTGAAGGCTGGTATGTGTTGTGAAGGTGATGAAGACTGGTAAGTTGTGAAAGTGGTGAGGACTGGTATGTGTTGTGGAGGTGGTGAAGGCTGGTATGTGTTGTGGAGGTGGTGAAGGCTGATATGTGTAGTGAAGGTGGTAAAGGCTGGGATGTGGTGTGAAGGTGGTGAAGGCTGATATGTGGTGTGAAGGTGGTGAAGGCTGATATGTGTTTTGGAGGTGGTGAAGTCTGGTATATGTTGTGAAGGTGGTGAAGGCTGATATGTGTAGTGAAGGTGGTAAAGGCTGATATGTGTAGTGAAGGTGGTAAAGGCTGGGATGTGTTGTGAAGGTGGTGAAGGCTGGTATGTGTAGTGAAGGTGGTAAAGGCTGGGATGTGGTGTGAAGGTGGTGAAGGCTGATATGTGGTGTGAAGGTGGTGAAGGCTGGTATGTGTTGTGGAGGTGGTGAAGTCTGGTATATGTTGTGAAGGTGGTGAAGGCTGATATGTGTTGTGAAGGTGGTGAAGGCTGGTATGTGTTGTGGAGGTGGTGAAGTCTGGTATATGTTGTGAAGGTGGTGAGGGCTCATATGTGTTGTGGAGGTGGTGAAGGCTGGTATGTGGTGTGAAGGTGGTGAAGGCTCGTATGTGTTGTGGAGGTGGTGAAGGCTGGTATGTGTAGTGAAGGTGGTAAAGGCTGGAATGTGTTGAGGAGGAGGTGAGGGCTGGTATATGATGTGAAGGTGGTGAAGGCTGGTATATGTTGTGAAGATGGTGAAGTTCATAGAATTTATTCTGATATTCTATGGAGACCGGTGACGTGGATCAGAAGGAAGACAAAAACACATTAAATCGAGACTCAGTAGAGTATATTGTAGGAAATCAGGCTTCAATTAACAGGTGGAAAGCAAACAGAGGCTCTAAGAATCAAGCAGAAGACAAATGCAGACTGAGGAATATAAGAGTGTTGGCAGTACCCCAAGAATTGGATTTCTGTTTTGTGGAACTCACATTTCTCCAGCTTGATGTATAAGTGATTCTGCCGTAGATGATCCAAAACCAATCTCACATGCTGCTGATGGTCCTCGATGTTGCTGGAAAAAATTAAGATGTCATCCAAATAAATCACAATGAAAATATTGAGTACATCTCTGAAAATATCGTTTGCCAAGTGTTGAAATGTAGCCGGTACTTATGAAGACCAAAAGACATAACGAGGAACTCAAAATGTCCATAATGTGACTGGAAGGCTGTTTTCCACTCATTACCAGGGCGGATCCATGCTAAATTGTATGCTCCACAGAGATCTAACTTTGTGAAGATCTTAGCGTGTCGTACCTTCTCAAGTAGTTCCGGAATTAGTGGGAGTGGATAGGAGTTTATAACCGTAATTTTGTTAAGCTCTCGATACACGGTCGGAGTAAAACATCTTGACGCGTGGGGTACACTTGACTCACAAACGCCTTTGAAGACTACACACATTCTCCAAAATCCCTTTATTTGAAACAACCCTCCCAACTTATGATAGATTTAATTGTTAACACCGAAGAATGACATTAGACCAGATTTTGGATTAAATGGCCACAGCAGCCTTTTTATTAACATACAATTACAAAAATTAAACAATATCCCAAACTAGGAAGGGGTGGTCCTCGAAGCCACAAATTAAGCATTGCCAATGTGCAAATTTCTTTTCCTTTGGCCTCCAGGCTTAGTCTTTCCCCCCAGCCGCAAAGCACCAGCTCGGAGGCAGATAGTGACCAGCCTGGCCAAACCAACCAAATACCAAGTCCCCTAATCATCTGCTCCACGGAATGATCGACCACATCCACTCAGAATCCACTCAGGGGGAGTCCAGGACCAATAGAGATCCTCCCCTGCAATCTGCCATCCCCCTTTCCACCAACTTCGAGGACCTCCCTCCCCCGCCACAAACATAAATGTTCTGACGCCTCAAACATTTATGTCCCGCCACACTCTCAGGCCTGTTTCTATACCCTCTTGAATGACCAAACACCACATATCAGTACCGATCGCGTTCAAGTGAACACCATCCGACCTCCAATATTTGCCCTTTCCCGATGCTAAATTTACATGGCGCACCACCAATGCTCCATTTCGTGACATGAAGCACGAAATTGCCCTATTCACTTTAATTCTTGCCTTGTTTATGCCTTCGACAGACCGTGCCCCTCGCCACACTTTCCTAGGGACAATGTCAGACCACACAATTAGCACCCTTGGAAACAAAACCCACAACCGTAACATGTCAAACTTCACATCTTTAATCAATTCCCGACAAGGCCTTCTCCCCAAATCGTTCCCTCTCAAATGAACCACTACCACATCCGGTGCCCTATCTAAACGTACGAATCGGTGAAACTCCGGCAAAAATTGACTCCAGACCATTCTGCGCTTCCTGATCCATCGCAAGATTGCTGAATCTCTCGGGAACCCCAGCTGTCGCCCGTCGGGCCGAACCGCTGCCCTCAGTGCCGCCCAAAAAACGAAGGAATGGCCTATTATCCAGACCAACCGGGGTGTGCCGCCTGAAACAAATAATAAAAACCATAAGCAAAACTTCACATCACTAGCAAACTCTTATTACACTAGATTCAGGCGGATGTAAGATCTGAATCTGATCGATTCCCACCGCCCAATCCTCTTGACCACATCTTCACCTAGGCCTCTCTTAGCTGCCTCTGTCGCAGCCCCAATCCTGAATGAATGTCCACTGTAATCTGTGGGCAAAATACCTCCTGATGTCAAGCACCGTTTGAACACCGCGATAAATTGGAATCAGGACAAAAATGAGCCATCTTCATGGACCAAAAAGGGGTTGGATAAGACGCTGCCGCGTCTTATGAAATTGTTCGTGCACAAAACTGGACACATAATGGAACCCGGCACCACAAACAATGCCACTTTACAACCTTTTCCATAAACATCGGTCTTAGAGGATCGCAGCAAAACCTCAACCCTATCACCAAACACATTAACATCCTCCCTCCGTACCCCCCTTTTTCAATTTAGAGGGGCTAACCAATTCCCCTAGGCGAAATGCTCCGAAGAAAGCTAACGCAAAAGCTGCCCTAAAAAGGTCAACTTTCCTTTGCGATAAACAAACCATTGACAACTGTGCACCTATAATCAGTAACACCTCGTAAGAAACCAGGCGTCTCATGTCCTCAACTTTCCACCCTTTTCTCCATCCTTTTAATGCCTGAATCACCAAAAAGGACTTTGTGACATCCCTGGCACCACGGGCCTTAAAACCAAAAGCTAGCCCTGCTAACATCTTATTCCGTTTTGACACGGACCAACCCATTTCTTTAAGGTGTCCGATCAACAAAAGCAATCTGGGTTCATCCTGTAACCCCTCTCCTAAATGCCCCTTCCAATCCTCCCAAACACTCCATGCTTTATCGTATTGCTTCCAGGACCTAACGGACAAAGAGTTCTCCAGTAAACAATCTACAGCCCGCCAGGAAGATTCCACAATTCCGCCGGACATTCCAGGCCTGCTGAATCCGCTTGAGGCACCAGCTCTCGAAAACGGTGTTCCTGGAGATGAGAAAGAGCAACAACAACCGGGTTACTCTCCATTGACCTAACTTCGGCCACAATCCACAAGTTACATGATAAACCCAAGAAAACCAGACGTTGTAGGATTTTTACCACCAATGGGGAATCTGCTGACAATGAATTTATCACCCTTGCCTCCATTTCCAACAAGCATGGAAAACGTATTTTTTTATTCATGATATCCTTGCCCCACAACGATAAGGCCACCACAATAGGAAACAGATGAATTAGCACACGATTCGCTGACCAACCTTGTTCTTTCCAGAAATAAGGCCACTCCGCCAACAACCAAGCACCCTGAAAAAACAAACCAAAACTGCATCCGTCTACCACTGCGACAAACAAACCTAAAGCATCTGCATCCACCACCGGCTCCATCCATATGGATTTACCATTGTAATCCTCCAAAAATCTCGCCCAAACTGCCAAATCCTCCCGTAACTCGTTTTTTAACCTAATGAAATGAACAGGAGATTTAACGCCTGCCGTTGACAACGATCGCCTCCTGCAAAATGCTCAGCCCATGGTCATGATCCGACAGTCGAAATTCAGTTTACCTAATAGCGACTGAACTTCGCGTAACCTCAATTTCTTTGCCATGCGTGCTTTAAACACTTTCTCACGCAATGCGCTTTTTCCTCCGGTAATCTACAAACCATTTCAGTCATACTAATTTCGATGCCTAAAAAACTCAAAACAGTAACTGGTCCAACCGTCTTATCTGCGGCTAACGGGACCCCAAAACTTCTAGCAACCCTCTCCATTGAATGCAATAACACCGAACAGTCCGCGTTCTGAGTCGGACCTATAAACAAAAAATTGTCAAGATAATGTATACATGAATTTAAACCTGACACATCTTTAACCACCCATTCAAAAAAATGTGCTGAAGGTTTCAAAATACGCGCAAGAGAGTGAACACCCCATGGGAAGACAGCGGTCAACAAAATAGCCTCCGTTCCAAAAACATCCTAACACATGCATACTATCAGGATGGACAGGTAGAAGCCTAAACGCTGCTTCAATATCTGTCTTTGCCAACTTGGCACCCTGACCACAAAAACGGACCCAATCCATGGCTGCATCGAACGAAGTATACACCACTGAGCATAACTGAGGATCAATGCCGTCATTTACCGATGACCCTTTTGGAAAAGACAAATGATATATCATCCTGAATTTATTGGGTTCCTTCTTTGGAACTATACCTAATGGCGATACCGTTAAATTATGCATGGGAGGCAATGCAAACGGACCAGCCATCCTACCCAGGTTAACTTCCTTCTCCAACTTTTTCGTAACCACCTCGGGAAACTGTCGTGCCGATTTTAGATTTTTTTCTGGTAAAATTAACTGCCATATCAACCGATGGGATTCGAAAGCCATCCCTAAAACCGTCTTCCAACAAAATAGCCGCCATCCTATCTGGGTACCTATTTAGAAAATGTACCATCTCTCCCAGTCGAATTGGTGTCACTCCTTTTTTCAGCTCCTTCAACTCCTCTTTGTCTGCTTTCCCCTGAAACATTTTGATGATCCATGCGTTCCTTCGCAGGATGCACACTCGTGTTTCAATTTGCATTTTGCTCCAAATTTACAAGACCGCTCGTTAAATGCGAAACACAGACCTCTCTGCATGGCCGCTGAATGTCCTGACTGGTTAGAACCCCGGCGCTCCCTGGAGAGGCCTGGGTGCCATACCCTGTCCTAGATTGGACCATCACCCGCATCCAGAGGGCTATATCTTTATGGTCCCACCGAATGCTAGGCCTAACTGCTTTCCTCTGGCGAAATTGCTCATCATATCTCAACCACCCTTGGCCCCCGTATACTCGGTAAGCTTCACCTATAGAGTCCATATAACAAAAAAGGCCTGAACAATTCTCAGGAGCCTTTTCTCTTATCACGCTGGACAAAATGGCGAATGCTTGCAGCCAATTCGCAAAAGTTCTCGGAATTAATGTATACCTCCCCCTTTCCTCGTCTTCCTTCTTTGACTCGTCTTTTCTCGCTCTATCTAAGTTAAATCGTTCCAGAGGCAACAAAGAAAATATTTCCACGTATTCCTCCTTCCATATTTTTTCCCTAATCTCATTTTTAAGATGAGCTCCTAGAGGGCCCTCAAAACACACATAAACCTCCCCGCGTGCTGTATCATCTAACCTCACTGTATCCTCCTTCTCTTTTTCTACATCCCCTGCCTGACTAGCCACTGATACTGTAGCCGAGGAGGCGACAACACTGGCCCCCCCGCTCTCGTTCCTCGAGCTTTCTGTTGATAAGTCCCTAACCGACACATTACAGCCCTCACCAAACGTACCCCCCTACCCAGAGGTCCTACCATTATACCCCAGCCAGGCAGCAGATGGGGGCGCCACTGCCTGTCCCCCCCAGACCCCCACAAAAACGCTAAATCTCTAAGCCCATGCATAAGTAAGCTCAACCCTCCGCTAACCCCCCCTGTAACCATATCATGACTACCACCCCCAGGTGAGGTCAACAAAGGGGGATAAGATAGAAAAGAGGTGTTCTCACCAAGCTGCCCGAGTGCTGTGGACCCGGCAGCCAACGGTCCTGTAGCTTGACGCCGCCTTTCCTCCTCTGTTATCCTTCCATGCTCAGTGGATCCTTGAGCTGGACAAATGCTGTCTTGCGTCGCCCTCACTGTCGTAGTAGAAGGACCTGCGGTCGTCTCTTCTGGGGACTGGATGGCTGAGCTGGCCAGAGGTCGTCCATGCTGAGGATCCCTGCTTGTACGAGGGGGAGATGTGTCATGTGCTGCGCTGCCTGTCGGCCTAATCACACGCGCCACACTTATCCCTGGGAAGCCCTGCTCTGCTCCAGGTAATGTTCTGCTGTCTGGGCCGGCGTGGCGCCACCCGTGTTGTAATCCCTGCTGAGGGGCCTGAGGATAAGCCTCCTGTCTTGAGGCTCTCCTAGTGACTGCACGCAGAGCCGGCTAACCTGACGTAGTGCCGCCGGCCATTCCTGCTCCGTTTACCCCTTGCACTCTGGCTGATGAGGAAGAGACCGACGCCTCTCCCTGCTGCAGGCCCCACCGAGTAGCTGGATTCCTCCCAGCTCTGCCGCGGGACCCGGCACTCCCGCGGTGCGCGCCACCAGCTGGAGGGTCCCTAGAGGGGCTCCTAAGACGGCGCCGGGCCCGAGGGGTAACTTCGGGGCTTAGGCGCGCCGAAGGCCTGGACCTCCGCAGCCGGCGCCCCTCAGGAGGAACCTGGGGAGATCCCATCGCCACCCCATTTAATAGGCTGCTCACAGACTGTTGCAGCCAAGGTGTGCCTTGTGTGCTCGCCGCATCCCGGAGGCTCTGCAGCAAAGCGTCGACCTCCATGATACCGGATAGCCGGAGCTTCTTTCACTCACAGGCAGGTGAGTGATCGCTCAGTGTACCGCAAAATTGGCGGTTTTCTTGCTAACCGCCTTAAAACCCTATCCCCCCAACTCCTCCTATCCTCCCCCTTTTGGTCCCGCCCCCTCCCCATTTCAAAAACTAGCACCACAGATTTAACCCAGTATTGCCCCATTCATCCCTAAGGCTTCTGTGCTCGCACGTGACCTCGTCATGTCGGCCTCCCTTGATGGCCGGGGGCCCAGTACGGCCTTTCTATTTGACAAAGAAGATTGGAGCACCTGCTGGGGAAGAAGATGGTCATATAAATCCCTTAGCTAGGTTCTTGTCAATATACTCCTTGAGGGTTTTCAATTCTGGCCCGCACAAAGGATAAATATTCCCAAATGGAATCACGGCACCAGGTAGTAGTTCCACGGGACAGTCGTACGGCCGATGTGGTGGCAATTTGTTTGCGTTTTTCTTGTCACATACATCTACAAAATCTTGATATTCTACTGGTAGTTTTAAATCAACTGTGCCTGCTGAACCGACTGAAGCTAGTTCTCCTGATGGTATCTATTTATTTGGAAACTGTAATTCCATCGTTTCCCAGTTGATAGTAGGATTTTGCAGTTGTAGCCACGGTAATCCTAGAATTATGGGGAAGTGAGGGGAAGAAATCTACAAAAATGACAGTCTTTCTGAATGATCCGCCCTCATACGGACTTTCAACGGTGTTGTTTCAAGATTTACCAGCCCAGATACCAATTGGGACCCATCCACAGTCTCCATTAACACTGGTGAAATTCTCTTCTGTGAATGTATACCGTGTTTTTTAGCGAATGTAATGTCCATGAAATTGACGCTGGCTCCAGTGTCAACCATAGTGGAACTAGTAATCCAACAGGATTGAACCCATATCTTGATGGGGATATAACAGCGTGAATCCTTCCTCGACCCGCCCGAGGACGAAGTAGTAGAACTTACGGAAAACACAGCTGCGTTCACAGGTGACGATGCTTCTGAGGTACAGTCGGAGAAGTCGTGATTTCCGTCGGGCATTTCTTTCCTGTGGGATATTGAATGAGAAGTTACTGAAGATACATCTGAAAAGTCACGTTCGATTACCGCAGCCGTGGTCTTGCGATTTTATCCGGGACAAGCCAATATATAGTGATCCGATTTTCCGCAGTAGAAGCATACATTTTCTCTGAAACGATTTTCCTTGCGTGCATTGAGGGAACTTCTCTGAAATGCATCAACCTGCATAGGTTCGGACTCTGCCTGGGGCAAACACTTGTTCTGAGCTTCCCTGGAGGGAGACAGGAAGGGTATAGGGTTGTTATGGTTGGCATCTGCCCACCTCTCTTGCCGGCGTTCTGTGAGACGAATGTGTATCTGAATACAATGATTTATGTAGTCTGCCAGGTTAGTAGGTGATTCGCCTCGAGACAGTTCATCCTTAATTGTAGCAGATAAATCCCTCCTGAACACTGCATATTTTGCCGAGTCTCACCATGTAGTATCCAGCACCCACCTCCGAAATTCAATTGCATATTCTACGACAGGACGTTTTCCTTGACGGAGCATCAGTAATGCGGTTTCTGCCGTGACGTTTCGGTTGGGATCATCAAACATCTGACACATTGCGGCAACAATGTCATTTAGAGAATTTAAACATGCATCATTGGTTTCAATAAAGGGGTTTGCCCAGGCTAGAGCTTTGTTTGTTAACAGCATTATCATGGTTAAACCCTTGTCCCCCTCAGTTGGAAACTGGGCCGCACGTGCTGTAAATTATAGGTGGTACTGATTTAAGAACCCACGGATTTTCTCTCTTTCACCACCAAACCTGAATGGCGGGAGCTTGGGAAAGGCCGTTGATGTTGGTGTTGAAGCTGGGGCTGAAATCAGAACTGGAACCGGGGCTGAAGCTGCGGCTGTAGTCTCTACGTTTGAGAGGCAAGTAGCTATGGCCTGAATGGATGTATCGGCCACATTCGAACTATGGTTAGTTTGAGTCTCCAACTTTGTTTTTATCGCCTGAAGCTCCCCGTGAAGTCCTGTGATGTATGAGCATAGCTTTTTCATATGTACCTCCATATAATCTGACCCAGTGATCTCCATTTTTGAGGCTTGTGTATCCTGTCATAGAATTTATTCTGATATTCTATGGAGAACGGTGATGTGGATCAGAGTGAAGACTAAAACACGGTATATCAAGACTCAATAGAGTATATTGTAGGAAAACAGGCTTCAGTTAACAGGTGGAAAGCAAATAGAGGCTCTAAGAATCAAGCAGCCGACAAATGCAGACTCAGGAATATAAGGGTGTTGTCAGTACAGACCGATTATGAGAGTTCAAGCCCGGGAATGCAGGATCCAGAGGTCTGGAGCCCGGACTGGGCTCCTATTGGAGAGCAGCCTGCAGCAGAAGTGGGTGCAGAGCAGATCTGGAGAAGTAGAGTCTTTCAGATGGGAGGCAGACCACTAGCAAATAGGGTATCCCGATGAACAGAAGAGACAGGCAAGATACAAGTCCTTCTTGCTTGGCAGCAGGTAAAGTACGAGATACACAAGCAAGGTATAGTGTGCAGTGTCCCTTCATACATGCTACAGATAGGAAGCAAGGAATATCAGACAGGAAACAAGATGGCCCCCATGAAGCCACTAACTCCATCTTAGATAAGGGCAAGATACGGCAGAACTAAGGGCAAGACCAGGCAAAACAGGTACAGAATTCAGATCCTTACATGAAGGCTGGTATGTGTTGTGAAGAAGGTGAGGGCTGGTATATGTTGTGAAGGTGGTGAAGGCTGGTATATGTTGTGAAGGTGGTAAAAGCTGGTATGTGTCGTGAAAGTGATGAGGGCTGGTATATGTTGTGAAGGTGGTGAAGCCTAGTAAGTGTTGTGAAGGTGGTGAAGGCTGGTATGTGTTGTGAAGGTGGTGAAGGCTGGTATGTGTTGTGAAGGTGGTGAGGGCTGGTATATGTTGTGAAGGTGGTGAAGGCTGATATATGTTGTGAAGGTGGTAAAAGCTGGTATGTGTCGTGAAAGTGATGAGGGCTGGTATATGTTGTGAAGGTGGTGAAGCCTAGTAAGTGTTGTGAAGGTGGTGAAGGCTGGTGTGTGTTGTGAAGGTGGTGAAGGCTGGTGTGTGTTGTGAAGGTGGTGAAGCCTGGTAAGTGTTGTGAAGGTGGTGAGGGCTGGTAAGTGTTGTGAAGGTGGTGAAGGCTGGTATGTGTTGTGAAGGTGGTGAAGCCTGGTAAGTGTTGTGAAGTTGGTGAAGGCTGGTATGTGTTGTGAAGGTGGTGAAGCCTGGTAAGTGTTGTGAAGGTGGTGAAGGCTGGTATGTGTTGTGAAGGTGGTGAAGCCTGGTAAGTGTTGTGAAGGTGGTGAAAGCTGGTATGTGTTGTGAAGGTGGTGAAGCCTGGTAAGTGTTGTGAAGGTGGTGAAGGCAGGTATGTGTTGTGAAGGTGGTGAAGCCTGGTAAGTGTTGTGAAGGTGGTGAAGGCTGGTATGTGTTGTGAAAGCTGGTAAGTGTTGTGAAGGTGGTGAGGGCTGGTATGTGTTGTGAAGGTGGTGAGGGCTGGTATGTGTTGTGAAGGTGATGAAGCCTGGTAAGTGTTGTGAAGGTGGTGAAGGCTGGTATGTGTTGTGAAGGTGGTGAAAGCTGGTAAGTGTTGTGATGGTGGTGAAGGCTGGTATGTGTTGTGAAGGTGGTGAAGGCTGGTAAGTGTTGTGAAGGTGGTGAGGGCTGGTAAGTGTTGTGAAGGTGATGAGAACTGGTAAGTGTTCTGAAGGTGGTGAGGACTGGTAAGTGTTGTGAAGGTGGTGAAGCCTGGTGTCATGCTCGCGCCCAGACTGGTTGGCGCGGGCGTGCGGGGGAGTGGCCCCACTGGACCACAGACCAAACCTCCCTGGAAGGGGCGTAACTAAGTAGCTTCCTAGGTGTTCGCTGGAGCCTCTGATGGTGAGGTCAGACTTGTGCAATAGGAAGCTACCAGGTACCACTCCAGGGTGGAGTCTGGTTGTGGCTGCTGATCCCACCGGGGAACGGAACATAGACAAGCCAGCGGGCACGGCTGGCACATAGGCAGACAGACGGGTACAACAGGAACACTGTCAGGCAGGCGGGCACGGCTGGCTCTCTGGTAGGCAGGCGGGCACGGCTGGCTCTCAGGCACGACTAGTGGACAAGACTGGTACACTGGAAGAACCGGTAGGGACCGGTCTGCAGGCAGGTATGTAGAACGGGTAAGAACCTGTTCAGACACGAGGACCTAGGAAAAGTAGATAAAGACCGCAAGAGCGGATGCAGAGCGAAAGCACAGGAGCTAGAGCCAAGAACAGAAATGCAGGAGGCGGAGCCAAGAGCAGGAAGCGGAGCCAAGTGCAAAACCGCAGGAGGCGGAGACAAGAGCTGGAGGCGGAGCCAAGTGCAGACAGGCAGGAGGTGGAGCCAAGAGCTGGAGGCGGAGCCAAGTGCAGACAGGCAGGAGGCGGAGCCAAGAGCTGGAGGCGGAGCCAAGTGCAGACAGGCAGGAGGCGGAGCCAAGAGCTGGTGGCGAAGCCAAGTGCAGGAGAAGTAGAACCGCAAAGAGCGGAGCCAGGTAGAACCGCAAGGTGCGGAGCCAGGTAGAACCGCAAGGAGCGGAGCCAGGTAGAACCGCAAGGAGCGGAGCCAGGTAGAACCGCAAGGAGCGGAGCCAGGTAGAACCGCAAGGAGCGGAGCCAGGTAGAACCGCAAGGAGCGGAGCCAGGTAGAACCGCAAGGAGCGGAGCCAGGTAGAACCGCAAGGAGCGGAGCCAGGTAGAACCGCAAGGAGCGGAGCCAGGTAGAACCGCAAGGAGCGGAGCCAGGTAGAACCGCAAGGAGCGGAGCCAGGTAGAACCGCAAGGAGCGGAGCCAGGTAGAACCGCAAGGAGCGGAGCCAGGTAGAACCGCAAGGAGCGGAGCCAGGTAGAACCGCAAGGAGCGGAGCCAGGTAGAACCGCAAGGAGCGGAGCCAGGTAGAACCGCAAGGAGCGGAGCCAGGTAGAACCGCAAGGAGCGGAGCCAGATAGAACCGCAAGGAGCGGAGCCAGGTAGAACCGCAAGGAGCGGAGCCAGGTAGAACCGCAAGGAGCGGAGCCAGGTAGAACCGCAAGGAGCGGAGCCAGGTAGAACCGCAAGGAGCGGAGAGGAGCTGCGGGAGAAGTCTCTGCAGCAAAGCTGAGCAGAGCCACAAGGAATGTGGAGAGAAGCTGCAGCAAGGGATAACTGCAACAGCAGAAGAAAAGCTGAGTAGAAAGGAGCAGAAACGCAGAAGTGAGGAGCAGAGGTAAAGTCACAAAGGTTCAGAGCAGGCAGAGCTGCAAGAGTGCGAAGTGTAAGCAGACTGAGAATACAAGGAAAGACAACAGGGAAGGAAGCCAAAGACTAGGAGACCGAGGTAAGACTAAGTGCAGACAAGGCAATGGAACAAGACACAAGGACAAAGACACTGGGACCAGGATATTCTGCCTCCTGGTGGGCAGACAACAAGACCAAGGAAATAACACAGAGAATCCTCCAGAGAGGGAGTAACTCAGAGCAAGGCCAGGCAAACTCAGAAGCAAGACACTAACTGAGCTAACACATTGCACAGGCCCAGAACACTGGGTGGAGCTGAACTAAATACTGGAGGTCTCCTGGCAATTGGTCAGGAACAGATTGGACAGATGCACCTGATTCCTATAAGAACCAGAGAGTTCAGGCGCCGCCCCTCTATACACAGAACTATGAAGCATGCAGAGAGCAGAGACACAGAACATGGAGCTGGCAAGAAACAGAAACCACATCATGGCCTGGAGCAGTGGGTAAGATAGTGTGAGAAATGCGAGGCCATGCCGTGATGCCAGCAGAGTTGTTACAGTACCCCCCCCTTTACGGCCCCTCTTCTTCAAGCCCGCCAGAATAACTTGTAGAAGAAGGATGGGAGCACACATAGTCCAGGCCAACATGACATCTTCAGGGTAGAAGGCGGCAGGAGGGTCACCAGGTATCTCAGAAAACAAAGTCTTTTGGTACCCAACAGGGTTAGCTTCCACAATGAGCAGGACCACCTCCTCCAGGTACATAGGTAACAGGGACTTGAATGCTGCCGTCTTAATATCTTCACCAGCCAGACACTTGGAAACTGGAAACCGTCTCATAGGATTCAAATTTTGCCCAACAGGTAGTAGAGAAGCTCCCGGATACTGAACACAGGAAAAGTCACTAGAGATGAGTGTGGAGAGCATCAGCTCCACCGGATCAGAGAAATTTTGAGGTGCACAAACTTCTGTTTTGAAATCTTCACCAGCCGGCCACAAGGACGCAGAAGGTATAAACATAGGAACCATCTTCTGCCCGTTATCCAGAAGAAATCGTCCAAGCGGCGGGGATGTTCCTAGGAACGGAATACAGGTAAAGTCGTTGGAGATGTGTGGAGAGATAGTCACCGCTTCCCCATCTTCGGTGACATTAGCACATCTTGACTCGACGACTAAGTGTTTACTGGTATAGTCGCTGGAGATGTGTGGAGACATAGTCACCGTTTCCCCATCTTCGGTGACGTCAGCACAGCTTGACTCGACGACTAGCAGACCAGCAGAAGAAGATGTCACTGCTGAGTGTCTTTGACGCATGGGAACCAGACACTTCTCAAGACTGGGTAAGTTCAAACGAAGCACCTTACTGCAACTCTTGACCAGAGCGGGTGGTAGAGTCCTTGGCTTAGAATGACCCATGGGCATAACAGACAGCATACGGAAAACAAACTTCTTTGTGTATAAGGCTCCAACTTGGAGCTGTAGTTGTCCTTGCAGGACTAGACTGCTCTTTAGCAGGGTTTGGCCATTATCAGGCAACGCCCACACTGGGTTCTGGAGCTGAAGAACGGAGACCATACACCGACTCCGTATGACAGGCGGCTTAGACACACCAAAGCTCCCAGAAGGCAGAGAAACAGTCATTAACTTAGATGGAGAGGAAGTACTCTCGCCAGGGGCAGCCTCTCCAACTGGCCCGAGGTTTTGGAGCTTAAGATCCCCTGGACAGAGGCCATCCAGGTGTTCCTCACAACAGCAGCGACATTGTATGCCCTTCTTATGGCTGATTTCAGGCTGCTGCTTTGCCAGCCCACTCTCATCAACCTTCTTAGGCTTCACACAGGTTGCAGCTTTAACGGGTAGAGGAACAGGAGGGTCACAGACGGTCATGGCTTGACGTGGGGGTTTCTTCACGGGTTTCGCCCGTCTGGAGCGCCTCTCGGATCTAGATGGGGAAGACTTAACAGGAGCAGCAGGACAAGGCTTGTCAAAGACTTTACGGAAGGCCACTAGGAAGGCCCCTAGGTTCATGACAATAGGATCCCCTGCTTCCCAGAGGGGAGTTATCCATATTAGAGCATCTTCGGCCAGGTAGGACATGATGTAACCCACCTTGACCCAGTCAGAGGGGAAACAAGCTGCATTCTGCAGGATGTAGCGTAAGCACTTCTTCAGGAACCCCTGGCATTCTTCAGGATTCCCATAGAACCTAGGTGGGTCAGCTGGGTAGTGCTCCTCCTCATAGGCCTGAAGTTGCTTGAAGAGAGCATTAGAGACAATAATTGGGTCAGAGGTCTCTTCAATCTGAACCACCCTTGGTGGAACAAATTTTTCAGGTTGCTCATACGGGCAGGAAAAAAGTTCATCATGCTCTGCGAGCGGTAGGACATGGGATACAGCGGAGGCCATGGCCTGTGCAAACTGTCATGCTCGCGCCCAGACTGGTTGGCGCGGGCGTGCGGGGGAGTGGCCCCACTGGACCACAGACCAAACCTCCCTGGAAGGGGCGTAACTAAGTAGCTTCCTAGGTGTTCGCTGGAGCCTCTGATGGTGAGGTCAGACTTGTGCAATAGGAAGCTACCAGGTACCACTCCAGGGTGGAGTCTGGTTGTGGCTGCTGATCCCACCGGGGAACGGAACATAGACAAGCCAGCGGGCACGGCTGGCACATAGGCAGACAGACGGGTACAACAGGAACACTGTCAGGCAGGCGGGCACGGCTGGCTCTCTGGTAGGCAGGCGGGCACGGCTGGCTCTCTGGCACGACTGGTGGACAAGACTGGTACACTGGAAGAACCGGTAGGGACCGGTCTGCAGGCAGGTATGTAGAACGGGTAAGAACCTGTTCAGACACGAGGACCTAGGAAAAGTAGATAAAGACCGCAAGAGCGGATGCAGAGCGAAAGCACAGGAGCTAGAGCCAAGAACAGAAATGCAGGAGGCGGAGCCAAGAGCAGGAAGCGGAGCCAAGTGCAAAACCGCAGGAGGCGGAGACAAGAGCTGGAGGCGGAGCCAAGTGCAGACAGGCAGGAGGTGGAGCCAAGAGCTGGAGGCGGAGCCAAGTGCAGACAGGCAGGAGGCGGAGCCAAGAGCTGGAGGCGGAGCCAAGTGCAGACAGGCAGGAGGCGGAGCCAAGAGCTGGCGGCGAAGCCAAGTGCAGGAGAAGTAGAACCGCAAAGAGCGGAGCCAGGTAGAACCGCAAGGTGCAGAGCCAGGTAGAACCGCAAGGAGCGGAGCCAGGTAGAACCGCAAGGAGCGGAGCCAGGTAGAACCGCAAGGAGCGGAGCCAGGTAGAACCGCAAGGAGCGGAGCCAGGTAGAACCGCAAGGAGCGGAGCCAGGTAGAACCGCAAGGAGCGGAGCCAGGTAGAACCGCAAGGAGCGGAGCCAGGTAGAACCGCAAGGAGCGGAGCCAGGTAGAACCGCAAGGAGCGGAGCCAGGTAGAACCGCAAGGAGCGGAGCCAGGTAGAACCGCAAAGAGCGGAGCCAGGTAGAACCGCAAGGAGCGGAGCCAGGTAGAACCGCAAGGAGCGGAGCCAGGTAGAACCGCAAGGAGCGGAGCCAGGTAGAACCGCAAGGAGCGGAGCCAGATAGAACCGCAAGGAGCGGAGCCAGATAGAACCGCAAGGAGCGGAGCCAGGTAGAACCGCAAGGAGCGGAGCCAGGTAGAACCGCAAGGAGCGGAGCCAGGTAGAACCGCAAGGAGCGGAGCCAGGTAGAACCGCAAGGAGCGGAGCCAGGTAGAACCGCAAGGAGCGGAGCCAGGTAGAACCGCAAGGAGCGGAGCCAGGTAGAACCGCAAGGAGCGGAGAGGAGCTGCGGGAGGGGTCTCTGCAGCAAAGCTGAGCAGAGCCACAAGGAATGTGGAGAGAAGCTGCAGCAAGGGATAACTGCAACAGCAGAAGAAAAGCTGAGTAGAAAGGAGCAGAAACGCAGAAGAGAGGAGCAGAGGTAAAGTAACAAAGGTTCAGAGCAGGCAGAGCTGCAAGAGTGCGGAGTGAAAGCAGACTGAGAATACAAGGAAAGACAACAGGGAAGGAAGCCAAAGACTAGGAGACCGAGGTAAGACTAAGTGCAGACAAGGCAATGGAACAAGACACAAGGACAAAGACACTGGGACCAGGATATTCTGCCTCCTGGTGGGCAGACAACAAGACCAAGGAAATAACACAGAGAATCCTCCAGAGAGGGAGTAACTCAGAGCAAGGCCAGGCAAACTCAGAAGCAAGACACTAACTGAGCTAACACATTGCACAGGCCCAGAACACTGGGTGGAGCTGAACTAAATACTGGAGGTCTCCTGGCAATTGGTCAGGAACAGATTGGACAGATGCACCTGATTCCTATAAGAACCAGAGAGTTCAGGCGCCGCCCCTCTATACACAGAACTATGAAGCATGCAGAGAGCAGAGACACAGAACATGGAGCTGGCAAGAAACAGAAACCACATCATGGCCTGGAGCAGTGGGTAAGATAGTGTGAGAAATGCGAGGCCATGCCGTGATGCCAGCAGAGTTGTTACACCTGGTAAGTGTTGTGAAGGTGGTGAAGGCTGGTTTATGTTGTGAAGGTGGTGAAGGCTGGTTTATGTTGTGAAGGTGGTGAAGGCTGGTTTATGTTGTGAAGGTGGTGAAGGCTGGTTTATGTTGTGAAGGTGGTGAAGGCTGGTTTATGTTGTGAAGGTGCTGATTGCTGGTAAGTGTTGTGAAGGTGGTGAGGACTGGTAAGTGTTGTGAAGGTGGTGAAGGCTGGTGTGTGTTGTGAAGGTGGTGAAGGCTGGTAAGTGTTGTGAAGGTGGTGAGAACTGGTAAGTGTTGTGAAGGTGGTGAAGGCTGGTATGTGTTGTGAAGGTGATAAAGCCTGGTAAGTGTTCTGAATGTGGTGTAGACTGGTGTGTGTTGTGAAGGTGGTGAAGGCTGGTATGTGTTGTGAAGAAGGTGAGGGCTGGTATGTGCTGTGAAGGAGATGAGGGCTGGTATGTGTTGTGAAGGTGGTGAGGGCTGGTATATGTTGTGAAGGTGGTGAAGGCTGATATATGTTGTGAAGGTGGTAAAAGCTGGTATGTGTCGTGAAAGTGATGAGGGCTGGTATATGTTGTGAAGGTGGTGAAGCCTAGTAAGTGTTGTGAAGGTGGTGAAGGCTGGTATGTGTTGTGAAGGTGGTGAAGCCTAGTAAGTGTTGTGAAGGTGGTGAAGGCTGGTATGTGTTGTGAAGGTGGTGAAGCCTAGTAAGTGTTGTGAAGGTGGTGAAGGCTGGTATGTGTTGTGAAGGTGGTGAAGCCTAGTAAGTGTTGTGAAGGTGGTGAAGGCTGGTATGTGTTGTGAAGGTGGTGAAGCCTAGTAAGTGTTGTGAAGGTGGTGAAGGCTGGTATGTGTTGTGAAGGTGGTGAAGGCTGGTATGTGTTGTGAAGGTGGTGAGGGCTGGTATATGTTGTGAAGGTGGTGAAGGCTGATATATGTTGTGAAGGTGGTAAAAGCTGGCATGTGTCGTGAAAGTGATGAGGGCTGGTATATGTTGTGAAGGTGGTGAAGCCTAGTAAGTGTTGTGAAGGTGGTGAAGGCTGGAATGTGTTGTGAAGGTGGTGAAGCCTAGTAAGTGTTGTGAAGGTGGTGAAGGCTGGTATGTGTTGTGAAGGTGGTGAAGCCTAGTAAGTGTTGTGAAGGTGGTGAAGGCTGGTATGTGTTGTGAAGGTGGTGAAGGCTGGTATGTGTTGTGAAGGTGGTGAGGGCTGGTATATGTTGTGAAGGTGGTGAAGGCTGATATATGTTGTGAAGGTGGTAAAAGCTGGCATGTGTCGTGAAAGTGATGAGGGCTGGTATATGTTGTGAAGGTGGTGAAGCCTAGTAAGTGTTGTGAAGGTGGTGAAGGCTGGTATGTGTTGTGAAGGTGGTGAAGCCTAGTAAGTGTTGTGAAGGTGGTGAAGGCTGGTATGTGTTGTGAAGGTGGTGAAGGCTGGTATGTGTTGTGAAGGTGGTGAGGGCTGGTATATGTTGTGAAGGTGGTGAAGGCTGATATATGTTGTGAAGGTGGTAAAAGCTGGCATGTGTCGTGAAAGTGATGAGGGCTGGTATATGTTGTGAAGGTGGTGAAGCCTAGTAAGTGTTGTGAAGGTGGTGAAGGCTGGAATGTGTTGTGAAGGTGGTGAAGCCTAGTAAGTGTTGTGAAGGTGGTGAAGGCTGGTAAGTGTTGTGAAGGTGGTGAAGGCTGGTATGTGTTGTGAATGTGGTGAAGCCTGGTAAGTGTTGTGAAGGTGGTGAAGGCTGGTATGTGTTGTGAAGGTGGTGAAGCCTGGTAAGTGTTGTGAAGTTGGTGAAGGCTGGTATGTGTTGTGAAGGTGGTGAAGCCTGGTAAGTGTTGTGAAGGTGGTGAAGGCTGGTATGTGTTGTGAAGGTGGTGAAGCCTGGTAAGTGTTGTGAAGGTGGTGAAGGCTGGTATGTGTTGTGAAGGTGGTGAAGCCTGGTAAGTGTTGTGAAGGTGGTGAAGGCAGGTATGTGTTGTGAAGGTGGTGAAGCCTGGTAAGTGTTGTGAAGGTGATGAAGCCTGGTAAGTGTTGTGAATGTGGTGTAGACTGGTGTGTGTTGTGAAGGTGGTGAAGGCTGGTAAGTGTTGTGAAGGTGGTGAGGGCTGGTAAGTGTTGTGAAGGTGGTGAGAACTGGTAAGTGTTCTGAAGGTGGTGAGGACTGGTAAGTGTTGTGAAGGTGATGAAGCCTGGTAAGTGTTGTGAAGGTGGTGAAGGCTGGTATGTGTTGTGAAGGTGGTGAGGGCTGGTATGTGTTGTGAAGGTGGTGAGGGCTGGTATGTGTTGTGAAGGTGGTGATGGCTGGTACGTGTTGTGAAGGTGGTGAGGACTGGTAAGTGTTCTGAAGGTGGTGAGGGCTGGTATGTGTTGTGAAGTTGGTGAGGACTGGTAAGTGTTCTGAAGGTGGTGAGGGCTGGTATGTGTTGTGAAGGTGGTAAGGGCTGGTATGTGTTGTGAAGGTGGTGATGGCTGGTAAGTGTTGTGAAGGTGGTGAGGACTGGTAAGTGTTGTGAAGGTGGTGAGGACTGGTAAGTGTTCTGAAGGTGGTGAGGGCTGGTATATGTTGTGAGGTGGTGAAGGCTGGTATATGTTGTGAAGGTGGTGAGGGCTGGTATGTGTTGTGCAGGTGGTGATGGCTGGTATGTGTCGTGAGAGCAGAACGTGGGAGGTCACACTGGTGAGAGGGTGGAATTGCTTGTTGTAATTGTTAGTTCGGTAAACTCTACCTTGACTTTGAAATAGTCACCATAAAGTTTCCCATGAAAAACAATTTTTAGAAGAGATGAAGAAATATTTTTATGCGTGGTTACAACTTCATAAGGAATGTTTATCTTTAAACAAAGACACAATGAAGAAATTTTAAACTTTGAACAATGGAGAAATCTTTCTACAATGTATAAATTATTATCCCAAGGAACCAACAACTTTTACAGGATGATCCTTTAGACATATGGGAATACTGTGTGAATTGGATGCAGAATTTCACTACCTTTCATAAAGGGTTCTGCAAGTACAACTGGAAAGTTACTCTTCTTAAAGGGCTTCTCCCTTCTTAATAATTGTAAAATCAACAACTTTTCAATTTACCGCTAATTAAATTTGCAGCCATTCTTTAGATGGTAACTAGAGATGGGCAGATCAATTTGTGGGATTCTGGTCCTTTGCCCAGGTCAGTAACCTCTCAGAAAGTCCATCATTTGTAAGAGCAAACTGGGGCACATTCACCTATGCAGCAAAACGGTCAATCAGAAGATGAAATTAAAGTCTCTGTGCACTTTCGCACAAAATTAATTGATGTTAATCTGCTTCCTAAATGCAAAGTTAAAGTGTAACCGTCTGTTACCCTCATGTGGATTTGGGGACCCACTGTCCCACTTGGACGCGCCTACACAGGAAGGGGCATAACTAAGCAGCTACCTTAGTGTTCACAGGAGCCTCCAGTGATGAGGTCAGGCTTGTACGGCAGGTAGCCGCCAGGAACCTCTCCTGGGAAAAACCCAGTACTGCAGCTGCTGACCCCAAGGTCAGGAACGCTGACAGCCGGTCTAGGATACCGAATCATGGCCACCCATGGACTGGGGAATAATGTTCACACACTGGCGCACTGGAATCAGGGGACTTTTTGGATACAGGACCAGCCACACCAGGATCAGGGGATAATGTTCAGGCACTTGCCACTGCAGAACCAGGCGAAGAGCTTCAAGCACTGACCGCTCCGGGACCAGGGCACAAAGTTCAGGCACTGGCCACTCCGGGACGAAGAGACAAGACTCAGGAATTGGCAGCTCTGGGACCAGGGGATATCATAAAAAATAACACTTTCTTTCTTTTTTAAGAGCACGGTGATGATAGAAAGGAAAGCAATATTGAATTGTGTGGATAAAACAAATCATTTAAGTTTAATGTTCATTTGAAAAGTGATTACAGAAATAAAGAAAAATAAGTTAATAACACACAAAAATAAGCATTAGATTATGGAAGAGAAAACAAGCATTCATTGGTTCTTACATATGGTCTTGAGGTATGTATGTGGTCTAGGTTGGAGATTCTCAGGGTATGAGAGATCTGTCTCAACAGGAGTTAGGTCGGCTTATAGAATATTTTGACCCATAGACTTTTAGACTTACATTGGTTTCTATTTTTCTGTCTCATAACCACATATGGTGATCTGCCACCATGTTCGTAGCTTCTACCATATAAGAACACTAGTAACCTATAAAATATGCTTAATAGTTATTTATACATTACCCCATTTTGAAATGCTTAAGCCTATAGCCTATGACCTCAGAACCATTTACTATCTCCAAATAGCCACGTATTGACAGTTCTGACAAAAGCCCTATAGTTCTGACAGAGAACAGATGTATCTACCAGCATCTTCAGAAGAAAGTAAAATAGACCAGTCATGGAGAGCGCAAGTGACGTTGTACAGCTCACTCGTGTTAAAAGTCTTAATTTATTAGTTTCCACAACGCTTTTCAACGGAATGGCTCCGTCTTCCTCAGATGGTAGTTAAAACGCTGAAACGAGTTGTGGAAACTAATAAATGAAGACTTTTAACACGAGCTGTACAACGTTGCTTTCGCTCTCCATGACCGGTGTATTTTACTTTCATCCTGTTTGATCCCCTTCTGAGGTAACCGGCTGTCTGCAGTGTACCACCCTTATTGCAACATTCCTATCGCCAGCTTGGCGCTCTCGTGAAGCCGCCTATCTGACTCTATCCTCAACATCCTCAGAATAACTCAGTCACTCACTAACCAGAGTATCTCCTTGCTTGTTAGACTCTGAATATAGTGTGACAGAGTCACTGGTGAAGTGATGGAGGGGAGATACGTGTCACTGCGCATGATGGCATCAGTGATGTGAAACCAGAATAGTTTCCTCCAGCACACTATGTGTTGAGAGTATGAATGAGAGTTATGTTATGGGCTGGTTTTAGAACTAGTCCATATAAATTCTCCCTACGGGTCTGCCAAAGGAGATCTTGACAGACCAGGGGACACCATTTATGTCCAAGGCAATGAGGGAGTTGTGCAAGGCACTCCAGATTACCCAACTTAGGACGTCGGTGTACCATCTGCAGACAGACGGCCTGGTGGAGAGGTTCAATAAGATCTTGAAGTCCATGCTGAAGAAAGTCATGGAGAAGGATGGCCAAGATTGGGATTGACTCCTACCATATCTGCTGTGCTCCATCAGGGAAGTTCTCCAAGCCTCTATGGGGTTCTCATCGTTTGAGTCGTTATACGAAGGCACCCCCAGAGACTTCTAGATGTCGTGAAGGAGACTTGGGAAGCAGAAGTTACACACCACTGGAGCGTCATCAAGCATGTGGCCCAAATACAGGACCGAATCGCAAGGGTGATGCTGATTGTGAAGGAGAATCTCCTTCAAGCACAAGAAGCCCAGGCAAGGGTCTATGTCATGTTCCCAATGGCAGGGAATTAAACACATAACACGGGCAAAAACAGGACGAGCTCTAGGGTGATGGAACCTGAGCTGACCGCGATCCTGAACCTCAACACTAAACTAACAGCAGCCGGGGAACGTTCCTGGGGGGACTCTAGACGTCTCGCGCCAGCCGGAGATCTAGCTACCTGTTGTGAATTTGCTTTTTGCTCCCTCTAGTGGTTACTAGTTTTTTGACTCTGGTTTTTCTGTCATTCCTTTTATCCGCACCTGGGTCGTTAGTTAGGGGTGTTGCTATATAAGCTCCCTGGACCTTCAGTTCAATGCCTGGCAACGTAGTTATCAGAGCTAGTCTGCTGTGCTCTTGTCTACTGATCCTGGTTCCAGTTATATCAGCTAAGTCTGCCTTTTGCTTTTTGCTATTTGTTTTGGTTTTGTATTTTTGTCCAGCTTGTTCCAAATCTTCATCCTGACCTTTGCTGGAAGCTCTAGGGGGCTGGTGTTCTCCCCCCGGACCGTTAGACGGTTCGGGGGTTCTTGAATTTCCAGTGTGGATTTTGATAGGGTTTTTGTTGACCATATAAGTTACCTTTCTTTATTCTGCTATCAGTAAGCGGGCCTCTCTGTGCTAAACCTGGTTCATTTCTGTGTTTGTCATTTCCTCTTACCTCACCGTCATTATTTGTGGGGGGCTTCTATCCAGCTTTGGGGTCCCCTTCTCTGGAGGCAAGAAAGGTCTTTGTTTTCCTCTACTAGGGGTAGCTAGATTCTCCGGCTGGCGCGTGTCATTTAGAATCAACGTAGGAATGATCCCCGGCTACTTCTAGTGTTGGCGTTAGGAGTAGATATATGGTCAACCCAGTTACCACTGCCCTATGAGCTGGATTTTTGTATTCCGCAGACTTCCACGTTCCTCTGAGACCCTCGCCATTGGGGTCATAACAGTTTGCCAGGCCAGTATTAAATGTTTAATGCATTGCAGAAGAGGGATTATAAGAAAGAAGATTCTGAGTTTTTTTTTTTTTTTCTTCTTCCCCTTTACCTCAGAGTGGCTATGCTTGCTGCAGACATGAATGTCCAGACCTTGATTACAAGTGTGGACCAGCTGGCTACTCGTGTGCAGGGCATACAAGACTATGTTATCAGAAATCCTATGTCAGAACCTAAAATACCGATTCCTGAACTGTTTTCCGGAGACAGGTTTAAGTTTAGGAATTTCGTGAATAATTGTAAATTGTTTTTGTCCCTGAGACCCTGTTCATCTGGAGATTCTGCTCAGCAAGTAAAAATTGTTATTTCGTTCTTACGGGGCGACCCTCAGGATTGGGCTTTTTCGCTGGCACCAGGAGATCCGGCATTGGCTGATCTTGATGCGTTTTTTCTGGCGCTCGGTTTACTTTATGAGGAACCCAATCTTGAGATTCAGGCAGAAAAGGCCTTGCTGGCTATGTCTCAGGGGCAGGACGAGGCTGAAGTGTATTGCCAAAAATTTCGGAAATGGTCCGTGCTGACACATTGGAACGAGTGTGCACTGGCCGCTAATTTTAGAAATGGCCTTTCTGAAGCCATTAAGAATGTTATGGTGGGTTTTCCCATTCCCACAGGTCTGAATGATACTATGGCACTGGCTATTCAAATTGACCGGCGGTTGCGGGAGCGCAAAACCGCAAATTCCCTCATGGTGTTGTCTGAACAGACACCTGATTTGATGCAATGTGATAGAATCCTGACTAGAAATGAGCGGAAAATTCATAGACGCCGGAATGGCTTGTGCTACTACTGTGGTGATTCTACACATGTTATCTCAGCATGCTCTAAACGTATAGCTAAGGTTGTTAGTCCTGTCACCGTTGGTAATTTGCAACCTAAATTTATTCTGTCTGTAACTTTGATTTGCTCACTGTCATCTTATCCTGTCATGGCGTTTGTAGATTCAGGTGCTGCCCTGAGTCTCATGGATCTCTCATTTGCTAAGCGCTGTGGTTTTACTCTTGAACCATTAGAAAATCCTATTCCTCTTAGGGGTATTGATGCTACACCATTGGCAGCAAATAAACCGCAGTATTGGACACAGGTTACCATGTGCATGACTCCTGAACACCGCGAGGTGATACGTTTCCTGGTTTTACATAAAATGCATGATTTAGTTGTTTTAGGGCTGCCATGGTTACAGACCCATAATCCAGTCCTGGACTGGAAGGCTATGTCAGTCTCAAGTTGGGGCTGTCGTGGTATTCATGGGGATTCCCTGCCTGTGTCTATTGCTTCTTCTACGCCTTCGGAAGTTCCGGAGTATTTGTCTGATTATCAGGATGTCTTCAGTGAGTCTGAGTCCAGTGCACTGCCTCCTCATAGGGACTGTGACTGTGCTATAGATTTGATCCCAGGCAGTAAATTTCCTAAGGGAAGACTGTTTAATCTGTCGGTACCTGAACATACCGCTATGCGTTCATATATCAAGGAGTCTCTGGAGAAAGGACATATTCGTCCGTCTTCTTCCCCTCTTGGTGCGGGATTCTTTTTTGTGGCAAAAAAGGACGGATCTTTGAGACCTTGTATTGATTATCGGCTTTTAAATAAGATCACTGTCAAATTTCAGTATCCTTTACCGCTGTTGTCTGACTTGTTTGCCCGGATTAAGGGTGCCAAGTGGTTCACCAAGATAGACCTTCGTGGTGCGTACAACCTTGTGCGCATTAAGCAAGGTGATGAATGGAAAACCGCATTCAATACGCCCGAAGGTCATTTTGAGTACTTGGTGATGCCTTTTGGGCTCTCCAATGCGCCTTCAGTTTTTCAGTCCTTTATGCATGACATTTTCCGGAAGTATCTGGATAAATTTTTGATTGTTTATCTGGATGATATTTTGGTTTTTTCTGATAATTGGGATTCGCATGTGGAGCAGGTCAGGTTGGTCTTTAAAATTTTGCGTGAAAATTCTTTGTTTGTCAAGGGCTCAAAGTGTCTCTTTGGTGTACAGAAGGTTCCCTTTTTGGGGTTCATTTTTTCCCCTTCTGCTGTGGAGATGGACCCAGTCAAGGTCCGAGCTATTCTTGATTGGACTCAGCCCTCGTCAGTTAAGAGTCTTCAGAAGTTCTTGGGCTTCGCTAACTTCTACCGTCGTTTTATCGCTAATTTTTCTAGCATTGTGAAACCTTTGACGGATATGACCAAGAAGGGCTCCGATGTAGCTAACTGGGCTCCTGCTGCCGTGGAGGCTTTCCAGGAGTTGAAACGCCGGTTTACTTCGGCGCCTGTTTTGTGCCAGCCTGACGTCTCACTTCCCTTTCAGGTTGAGGTGGATGCTTCAGAGATTGGGGCAGGGGCCGTTTTGTCGCAGAGAGGCCCTGGTTGCTCTGTTATGAAACCTTGTGCCTTTTTCTCTAGGAAGTTTTCGCCTGCCGAGCGAAATTATGATGTGGGCAATCGGGAGTTGTTGGCCATGAAATGGGCATTTGAGGAGTGGCGTCATTGGCTCGAGGGTGCTAAGCATCGTGTGGTGGTCTTGACTGATCACAAAAATCTGATGTATCTCGAGTCTGCTAAACGCCTTAATCCGAGACAGGCCCGCTGGTCATTGTTTTTCTCCCGCTTTGATTTTGTTGTCTCGTATTTACCAGGTTCAAAGAATGTGAAGGCCGATGCTCTTTCTAGGAGCTTTGTGCCTGATGCTCCTGGAGTCGCTGATCCTGTTGGTATTCTTAAAGATGGAGTTATCTTGTCAGCTATTTCTCCGGATCTGCGACGTGTGTTGCAGAGATTTCAGGCTGATAGGCCTGAGTCTTGTCCACCTGACAGACTGTTTGTCCCGGATAAGTGGACCAGCAGAGTCATTTCCGAGGTTCATTCCTCGGTGTTGGCAGGTCACCCGGGCATTTTTGGCACCAGAGATCTGGTGGCCAGGTCCTTTTGGTGGCCTTCCTTGTCAAGGGATGTGCGGTCATTTGTGCAGTCCTGTGGGACTTGTGCTCGAGCTAAGCCTTGCTGTTCTCGTGCCAGCGGTTTGCTCTTGCCCTTGCCTGTCCCGAAGAGACCTTGGACACATATCTCCATGGATTTCATTTCTGATCTTCCGCTATCTCAGGGCATGTCCGTTATCTGGGTGATATGTGATCGCTTCTCCAAGATGGTCCATTTGGTTCCTTTGCCTAAGCTGCCTTCCTCTTCCGATCTGGTTCCTGTGTTTTTCCAGAACGTGGTTCGTTTGCACGGCATCCCTGAGAATATTGTGTCAGACAGAGGATCCCAGTTCGTTTCCAGGTTCTGGCGATCCTTTTGTAGTAGGATGGGCATTGATTTGTCGTTTTCGTCTGCTTTCCATCCTCAGACTAATGGACAGACGGAGCGAACCAATCAGACTTTGGAGGCTTATTTGAGGTGTTTTGTCTCTGCTGATCAGGACGATTGGGTGACATTCTTGCCGTTGGCTGAGTTTGCCCTTAATAATCGGGCTAGTTCCGCCACCTTGGTTTCGCCTTTTTTCTGCAACTCTGGTTTCCATCCTCGCTTTTCTTCGGGTCATGTGGAGCCTTCTGACTGTCCTGGGGTGGATTCTGTGGTGGATAGGTTGCAGCAGATCTGGAATCAGGTGGTGGACAACTTGAAGTTGTCACAGGAGAAGGCTCAGCGCTTTGCCAACCGCCGCCGCGGTGTGGGTCCCCGACTACGCGTTGGGGATTTGGTATGGCTTTCTTCCCGCTTTGTTCCTATGAAGGTCTCCTCTCCCAAATTTAAACCTCGTTTTATTGGGCCTTACAAGATATTGGAAATCCTTAAAGGGAACCTGTCACCACGTTTTTGGAAGATGGGATAAAAATAGCGTTAAATAGGGGCAGAGGTGGGCGTTACATTAGTGTGTGTGTTATGCGTTTATTACCCACCTAAGTTGCCGAAATAACTTTGCAAAGTCTCCGTTTTCGCCTGTCAATCAGGCTGGTCAGGTCGCATGGGCGTTGTCTTCCCCCAGATTTGGCGTAGTTTTCCGTTGGTGGCGTAGTGGTGTGCGCATGCCCAAAGTCCGGAATCCTCTTCCAGGGGATTTAAAATAGCGCGGTGTTCGTTATTGCATTGGTGATCGGTGGGCGCGGCCATCTTCCTTTGGCCGCGCGTGCGCAGAAGCGGCGCTCTGCTGGCCGCGGCTTCAGGAAAATGGCCGCCGCGATATCCATCTGCGCACGCGCGGCATCCCGCGGCCATTTTCCTGAAGCCGCGGCCAGCAGAGCGCCGCTTCTGCGCACGCGCGGCCAAAGGAAGATGGCCGCGCCCACCGATCACCAATGCAATAACGAACACCGCGCTATTTTAAATCCCCTGGAAGAGGATTCCGGACTTTGGGCATGCGCACACCACTACGCCACCAACGGAAAACTACGCCAAATCTGGGTGAAGACACCACGCCCATGTGACCTGACCAGCCTGATTGACAGGCGAAAACGGAGACTTTGCAAAGTTATTTCGGCAACTTAGGTGGGTAATAAACACATAACACACACACTAATGTAACGCCCACCTCTGCCCCTATTTAACGCTATTTTTATCCCATCTTCCAAAAACGTGGTGACAGGTTCCCTTTAATCCTGTATCTTTTCGTCTGGATCTTCCTGTGTCGTTTGCTATTCACAATGTATTTCATAGGTCCTTGTTGCGGCGGTACATTGTGCCTGTAGTTCCTTCTGCTGAGCCTCCTGCTCCGGTGTTGGTTGAGGGCGAGTTGGAGTACGTGGTGGAGAAGATCTTGGATTCTCGCCTCTCCAGGCGGAGGCTTCAGTACCTGGTCAAGTGGAAGGGCTATGGTCAGGAGGATAATTCCTGGGTGGTCGCCTCTGATGTTCATGCGGCCGATTTAGTTCGTGCCTTTCATGCCGCTCATCCTGATCGCCCTGGTGGTCGTGGTGAGGGTTCGGTGACCCCTCACTAAGGGGGGGGTACTGTTGTGAATTTGCTTTTTGCTCCCTCTAGTGGTTACTAGTTTTTTGACTCTGGTTTTTCTGTCATTCCTTTTATCCGCACCTGGGTCGTTAGTTAGGGGTGTTGCTATATAAGCTCCCTGGACCTTCAGTTCAATGCCTGGCAACGTAGTTATCAGAGCTAGTCTGCTGTGCTCTTGTCTACTGATCCTGGTTCCAGTTATATCAGCTAAGTCTGCCTTTTGCTTTTTGCTATTTGTTTTGGTTTTGTATTTTTGTCCAGCTTGTTCCAAATCTTCATCCTGACCTTTGCTGGAAGCTCTAGGGGGCTGGTGTTCTCCCCCCGGACCGTTAGACGGTTCGGGGGTTCTTGAATTTCCAGTGTGGATTTTGATAGGGTTTTTGTTGACCATATAAGTTACCTTTCTTTATTCTGCTATCAGTAAGCGGGCCTCTCTGTGCTAAACCTGGTTCATTTCTGTGTTTGTCATTTCCTCTTACCTCACCGTCATTATTTGTGGGGGGCTTCTATCCAGCTTTGGGGTCCCCTTCTCTGGAGGCAAGAAAGGTCTTTGTTTTCCTCTACTAGGGGTAGCTAGATTCTCCGGCTGGCGCGTGTCATCTAGAATCAACGTAGGAATGATCCCCGGCTACTTCTAGTGTTGGCGTTAGGAGTAGATATATGGTCAACCCAGTTACCACTGCCCTATGAGCTGGATTTTTGTATTCCGCAGACTTCCACGTTCCTCTGAGACCCTCGCCATTGGGGTCATAACAGCTACCCCTATCAGAAGAATCACAGACCTATCTTGCCTCCAGAGAAATATTCCCACAGAAATAGCAGCCCCCCACATATAATGACGGTGAAATGAGAGGAAGGCACAAACGTAGTTATGAAAACAGATTCAGCAAAATGAGGCCCGCTTAAGCTAGATAGCAGAGGATACAAAAGGTGAACTGCGCGGTCAGCTTAAAACCCTTCAAAATACCATCCTGAAATTACTTGAACTCATGTGCCAACTCATGGTACATGAGTGGTAATTTCAGCCCACTAGAGCAACCAGCAGCAGAGAATTACATATCTGCAAGCTGGACTAAAAACATGAAAGCAAACATGAAACAGGGAAATCCAGACTTAGCTTGTCTTGAAGGCCTAGGAGCAGGTAGCAAAGGTAACAGAGACACACTGATACATTGATAGCCGGCAAGGGAATGACAGGAAAGCCAGGTTAAATAGGAAACACCCAGCCTCTGCTGGACAGGTGGAAACCAGAGACCGCAACCCACCAAAGTCACCCAGTACCAGCTGTAACCACCAGAGGGAGCCCAAAAACAGAATCCACAACAGTACCCCCCCCTTGAGGAGGGGTCACCGAACCCTCACGAGAACCCCCAGGGCGATCAGGATGAGCTCTATGGAAGGTGCGGACCAAATCAGTCGCATGAACATCAGAGGCGACCACCCAGGAATTATCCTCCTGACCATAACCCTTCCACTTAACCAAATACTGGAGTTTACGTCTGGAAACACGAGAATCCAAGATCTTCTCAACAACATACTCCAATTCTCCCTCCACCAGCACCGGAGCAGGAGGCTCAACCAAAGGAACAACGGGCACCTCATACCTCCGCAATAACGACCGATGGAACACATTATGAATAGCAAACGATGCTGGGAGATCCAAACGAAAAGATACAGGGTTAAGAATCTCCAAGATCTTATAAGGACCGATGAACCGAGGCTTGAACTTAGGAGAAGAGACCTTCATAGGGACAAAACGAGAAGACAACCACACCAAGTCCCCAACAAGAAGTCGGGGACCCACGCGGCGACGGCGATTAGCAAACTGCTGAGTCTTCTCCTGAGACAACTTCAAATTGTCCACCACCTGATTCCAAATCTGATGTAGCCTGTCCACCACCACGTCCACTCCAGGACAATCCGAAGGCTCCACCTGACCAGAGGAAAAACGAGGATGAAACCCCGAATTACAAAAGAAAGGAGAAACCAAAGTAGCAGAACTAGCCCGATTATTAAGGGCAAATTCGGCCAGTGGCAAAAAGGCAACCCAGTCATCTTGATCAGCAGAAACAAAACACCTTAAATAAGTTTCCAAGGTCTGATTAGTTCGCTCCGTCTGGCCATTCGTCTGAGGATGGAATGCAGACGAGAAAGACAAATCAATGCCCATCTTAGCACAAAACGTCCGCCAAAATCTAGACACAAACTGGGATCCCCTGTCAGAAACGATATTCTCCGGAATCCCATGCAAACGAACCACGTTCTGAAAAAATAAAGGGACCAACTCAGAGGAGGAAGGCAACTTAGGCAAGGGTACCAAATGAACCATCTTAGAAAAGCGGTCACTCACAACCCAGATAACGGACATTTTCTGTGAGACAGGGAGATCTGAAATAAAATCCATGGAAATGTGCGTCCAAGGCCTCTTCGGGATAGGCAAGGATAACAACAACCCACTGGCCCGAGAACAGCAAGGCTTAGCCCGAGCACACACTTCACAAGACTGCACAAAGGTGCGCACATCCCTTGACAAGGAAGGCCACCAAAAAGACCTGGCCACCAAGTCTCTAGTACCAAATATTCCAGGATGACCAGCCAACACAGAAGAATGGACCTCGGAGATGACTCTACTGGTCCAATCATCCGGAACAAACAGTCTTTCTGGTGGACAACGATCAGGTTTATCCGCCTGAAACTCCTGCAATGCACGTCGCAAGTCTGGGGAGACGGCGGACAATATTACCCCATCCCTAAGGATACCAGTAGGCCCAGAGTCTCCAGGAGAGTCAGGCACAAAACTCCTGGAAAGAGCATCTGCCTTCACATTCTTTGAACCTGGCAGGTATGAAACCACAAAATTGAAACGAGAAAAAAACAACGACCAACGAGCCTGTCTAGGATTCAGACGCCTGGCAGACTCAAGGTAAATCAGATTTTTGTGATCAGTCAAGACCACCACACGATGTCTAGCACCCTCAAGCCAATGACGCCACTCCTCAAATGCCCACTTCATGGCCAAAAGCTCCCGATTACCCACATCATAATTGCGCTCGGCGGGCGAGAATTTTCTAGAAAAGAACGCACATGGCTTCATCACCGAGCCATCGGAACTTCTCTGTGACAAAACCGCCCCCGCTCCAATCTCGGAAGCATCAACCTCAACCTGAAAAGGAAGTGAAACATCTGGTTGACATAACACAGGAGCAGAAGAAAACCGGCGCTTAAGTTCCTGAAAGGCCTCCACAGCCGTAGGAGACCAATTAGCAACATCAGCACCCTTTTTAGTCAAATCAGTCAAAGGTTTAACAACACTGGAAAAATTAGTAATGAACCGACGATAAAAATTAGCAAAACCCAAGAACTTCTGAAGACTCTTAACAGATGTAGGTTGTGTCCAGTCACAAATCGCCTGAACCTTGACGGGATCCATCTCAATAGTAGAAGGAGAAAAAATGTACCCCAAAAAAGAAATCTTCTGGACTCCGAAGAGACATTTTCAGCCCTTCACAAACAGAGAATTGGCCCGCAGGACTTTAAACACCTTCCTGACCTGTAGAACATGAGACTCCCAGTCATCAGAAAACACCAAAATATCATCCAAATACACAATCATAAACTTATCCAGATATTCACGGAAAATATTGTGCATAAAGGACTGAAAGACTGAAGGAGCATTAGAAAGTCCAAAAGGCATTACCAAATACTCAAAATGGCCCTCAGGCGTATTAAATGCGGTTTTCCACTCATCACCCTGCTTTATCCGCACAAGATTATACGCATCGCGAAGATCTATCTTAGTGAACCACCTAGCCCCCTTAATGCGAGCAAACAAATCAGTCAATAATGGCAATGGATACTGATATTTGACTGTAATCTTATTCAGAAGGCGATAATCTATACAAGGCCTCAGGGAACCATCTTTTTTTGCCACGAAAAAAAAACCTGCTCCCAGAGGGGACGAAGATGGACGAATATGTCCCTTTTCCAAGGACTCCTTAATATAATTCCGCATAGCAGTATGCTCTGGCACTGACAGATTAAATAAACGACCCTTAGGGAACTTACTGCCAGGAATTAATTCTATAGCACAGTCACAATCCCTATGAGGAGGGAGCGAATTGAGCTTAGGCTCCTCAAAAACATCCCGATAGTCAGACAAAAACGCAAGGACCTCAGAAGGAGTAGATGAAGCGATTGAAATCAGAGGTGCATCATCATGAACCCCCTGACATCCCCAGCTTAGCACAGACATTGTTTTCCAGTCCAGGACAGGATTATGAGTTTGTAACCATGGCAGACCAAGCACTAGTACATCATGTAAATTATACAGTACAAGGAAGCGAATCACCTCCTGATGAACGGAAGTCATGTGCATGGTCACTTGTGTCCAGTACTGCGGTTTATTCATAGCCAGTGGTGTAGAGTCAATTCCCTTCAAAGGAATAGGAACTTCCAGAGGCTCCAGACTAAAACCGCAGCGTTTGGCAAATGACCAATCCATAAGACTCAGGGCAGCGCCCGAATCCACATAGGCATCGACGGAAATGGATGACAGTGAACAAATCAGAGTTACAGAGAAAATGAACTTAGACTGCAGAGTACTAATGGCAAAAGATTTATCAACCTTTTTTGTGCGTTTAGAGCATGCTGATATAACATGAGCTGAATCACCACAATAAAAACACAATCCATTTTTCCGCCTATAATTTTGCCGTTCACTTCTGGACTGAATTCTATCACATTGCATAGTCTCAGGTGCCTGTTCAGAAGACACCGCCAACTGGTGCACAGGTTTGCGCTCCCGTAAACGCCGATCAATCTGAATGGCCATAGCCATAGACTCATTCAGACCTGTAGGCGCAGGGAACCCCACCATAATATCCTTAATGGCCTCAGAAAGACCATCTCTGAAGTTTGCAGCCAAGGCGCACTCATTCCACTGAGTAAGCACCGACCATTTCCGAAATTTTTGACAATATACTTCCGCTTCATCATGCCCCTGAGAGAGGGCTAATAAAGCCTTTTCAGCCTGAATCTCCAGGTTAGGTTCCTCATAGAGCAATCCCAGTGCCAGAAAAAACGCATCCACACTGAGCAATGCAGGATCCCCTGGTGCCAATGCAAATGCCCAATTCTGAGGGTCGCCCCGCAGGAAAGATATTACAATCTTGACCTGCTGAACAGGGTCTCCAGAGGAGTGAGATTTCAAAGAAAGAAACAATTTGCAATTGTTCCTGAAATTCAGGAAGGTAGATCTATCTCCAGAAAAAAACTCTGGAATAGGAATTCTAGGTTCAGACATAGGAGTGTGAACAACAAAATCCTGTATGTTTTGAACTTTTGCAGCAAGATTATTCAGGCTGGAAGCCAAACTCTGGACATCCATGTTAAACAGCTAAGGTCAGAGCCATTCAAGGGTTAAGAGGAGGTAAGAAGCAGCTAGACAGCAATTAAGGGCTAGGCAGCAAAACTCTGAGGAAAAAAAAAAAAATTTCCCTTCAACACTTCTTTTTCTCCTGCTTCAGCCCAAACAATTAACACTTTGTGGGCCGGCTATACTGTCATGTTCCCAATGGCAGGGAATTAAACCCATAACACGGGCAAAAACAGGACGAGCTCTAGGGTGATGGAACCTGAGCTGACCGCGATCCTGAACCTCAACACTAAACTAACAGCAGCCGGGGAACGTTCCTGGGGGGACTCTAGACGTCTCGCGCTAGCCGGAGATCTAGCTACCCCTATCAGAAGAATCACAGACCTATCTTGCCTCCAGAGAAATATTCCCACAGAAATAGCAGCCCCCCACATATAATGACGGTGAAATGAGAGGAAGGCACAAACGTAGTTATGAAAACAGATTCAGCAAAATGAGGCCCGCTTAAGCTAGATAGCAGAGGATACAAAAGGTGAACTGCGCGGTCAGCTTAAAACCCTTCAAAATACCATCCTGAAATTACTTGAACTCATGTGCCAACTCATGGTACATGAGTGGTAATTTCAGCCTACTAGAGCAACCAGCAGCAGAGAATTACATATCTGCAAGCTGGACTAAAAACATGAAAGCAAACATGAAACAGGGAAATCCAGACTTAGCTTGTCTTGAAGGCCTAGGAGCAGGTAGCAAAGGTAACAGAGACACACTGATACATTGATAGCCAGCAAGGGAATGACAGGAAAGCCAGGTTAAATAGGAAACACCCAGCCTCTGATGGACAGGTGGAAACCAGAGACCGCAACCCACCAAAGTCACCCAGTACCAGCTGTAACCACCAGAGGGAGCCCAAAAACAGAATCCACAACAGGTCTACAACCAGGCCGCAAGGCTGAGACAGTTTAGCCCTGGGGACCGGGTGCTTGTGTTGATACCCACCGTGGAAAGCAAATTCCTGGCCAAGTGGCAAGAGTCATACGAGGTGTTGAGAAGTTGACTGATGTCAACTATAAGGTCCACCAACCAGGTAGAAGGAAGCCGTACTAAGTGTACCATATCAACCTGCTGAAACCGTGGTGAGACAGGGATTCTGTAAAAGCACCGTGCCTAGGGGCCCATCCTGATGCCAAGGTTTAGGATGTCACAGTGGCAGAGACACTATCGTGGCCCAGAAACAACAGTGTCGTGAGCTGCTTCAACTGAATTGGGACCTGTTTTTGGAGTAACCAGGATGTATGCAGGTGGTGAAGCATGAGATCCTGACTAAACCACATGTAAGGGTGAACCAAAGGCTGTATCGGATTCCTGAAGCTCGCCATGAGGTGATCTCCCAGGAGGTGAAGAGAATGTTGAGCCTGAGTGTCATCGAGAAGTCAAAGAGGGGCTGGTCCAGCCCTATTATCTTGGTGCCGAAGCCAGATGGAGAGTGGCACTTCTGTAATGATTACAGAAAGCTCAATGAGGTGTACAAGTTTGACACTTATCTGATGCCCCGGGTCGAGGAGCTTATTGAGAGCTAGGGTCAGCCAGGTACATCACCACGCTGGATCTAAAGAAGAGGTACTGGCAAATTCTACTGTCTCCAAGTGCCAAGGGGAAGAAGGCCTTTTCTACATCTGACGAGTTCTTTCAATATACCTGGATGTCGTTCAGACTACAAGGAGCCCCAGCCACCTTCCAGAGGGCTATGGACCGGATACTAGTCCCACACAAGAATGCCGCCGCTAACTTGGATAACATTGTGATTTTCAGCCCTGATTGGAGAAGTCAACTGCAGAAGGTCCAGGTGGTACTCGATACATTAAAGGGAACCTGTCACCACGTTTTTGGAAGATGGGATAAAAATAGCGTTAAATAGGGGCAGAGGTGGGCGTTACATTAGTGTGTTTGTTATGCGTTTATTACCCACCTAAGTTGCCGAAATACCTTTGCAAAGTCTCCGTTTTCGCCTGTCAATCAGGCTGGTCTGGTCAGATGGGCGTTGTCTTCCCCCAGATTTTGCGTAGTTTTCCGTTGGTGGCGTAGTGGTGTGCGCATGCCCAAGGTCCCGAATCCTCTGCCAGGGGATTTCAAAGAGCGCGGTGTCCGTTATTGCATTGGTGATCGGTGGGCGCGGCCATCTTCCTTTGGCCGCGCGTGCGCAGAAGCGGCGCTCTGCTTGCCGCGGCGCTCTGCTGGCCGCGGCTTCAGGAAAATGGCCGCCGCGATATCCATCTGCGCATGCGCGGCATCCCGCGGCCATTTTCCTGATGCCGCGGCCAGCAGAGCGCCGCTTCTGCGCACGCGCGGCCAAAGGAAGATGGCCGCGCCCACCGATCACCAATGCAATAACGGACACCGCGCTCTTTGAAATCCCCTGGCAGAGGATTCGGGACCTTGGGCATGCGCACACCACTACGCCACCAACGGAAAACTACGCAAAATCTGGGGGAAGACAACGCCCATCTGACCAGACCAGCCTGATTGACAGGCGAAAACGGAGACTTTGCAAAGGTATTTCGGCAACTTAGGTGGGTAATAAACGCATAACAAACACACTAATGTAACGCCCACCTCTGCCCCTATTTAATGCTATTTTTATCCCATCTTCCAAAAACATGGTGACAGGTTCCCTTTAAGGAAAGCAGGGTTTATCATGAACCCAAAGAAGTGTGCCATCGGGAAAGAGGAGGCGAAGTACTTGGGCTATATCATTGGAAGTGGCAAGATAAAGCCACAAGTGGACAAAGTCTAAGCAATCCAAAAGTGGCCATAGCTGTTCTCCAAAAAGTAGGTCAGGGCATTAATCGGAATTGTGGGATATTATCCTCAATTTGTCCCACACTTCACCATGATAGCTGTCCCCCTGACTGTTCTTCTCAAGGGCACAAAATCGATGATGGTCAAATGGTCCTCTGAAGTGGAGATGGCATTCAAGGAGTTGAAGCTCGTCCTGTGTCGGCAGCCAGTCTTGGTCGCACCAGACATCACTAACGAGGTCTAGCTCCGGACACATATCTCCGAAGTCAGTGTAGGAGCTGTGTTGTCCCAGGAAATAGATGGCGACGAACACCCAGTCTTATACCTGAGTAGGAAACTCTCCTCCTATGAGAAGAACTATGCCATCAAGGAGAAAGAGTGCTTGGCCATCAAGTGAGCAATCGACACCCTGAGATATTACCTGTTAGGCTGTAGGTTCAGGCTAATATCTGATGACGCACTCCTGAGATGGATGAGGGAAAAGAAGGGGAAGAATGCCTGTGTAACTAGGTGGTTCCTGGCGCTACAGGACTTCACTTTCCATGTGGAGCACAGGCCTGGGAGGTTACATGGGAATGCAGATGCTGTGTCCAGTGTCCCCTGCTTAGTCAGTGAAGGTGCCAAAACCTCAACATAGGGCAGAGGGGTGGAATATGTGACAGAGTCACTGGTGAAGTGATGGAGGGGAGATATGTGTCACTGCGCATGATGGCGTCAGTGATGTAAAACCAGAATCATTTCGTCCAACACACTATGTGTTGGGTCGGTTTGTGGAAAGTTATATTATGGGCTGGTTTTAGAGGACCTCCATAGAGCGGGAGGGAGGGGTTCCACCGTATCCCTACCCACATAGAGTCTTGACAGGATGTGTGTGATGTCAGAATCATGTGATCAGTCACATGATGGAGGAGTCACATGGTCTGGCCTTAAATAGCTGAACTCCAGAGTTATTCTGGGCTGTTGAGGGCCTGGAGAGGAAGACTCCAGGAGAGTCTTTGTGCACATAGTGTTTGTGTAAGGACATTGTTAACCCTGAGTGGGCTGGCCCCCCACTAGTGCAAGGACTGTACGAAGTGCTATCATTTTGTTTTGTTTTGCCCAAAGGGCTGTGTTTTATTTTTGTGCTTAAAACCTTGGATTTATGCTGTACTAAATAAAACAAGTGTACCCTTAAAGGCACAGTGTTCCAGTTACTACCTTCATGTGCAGCCCAGTGAGCCGATCTACCACAATATATTTTTTACTATTATTGTATTAATATTGTACAGGGGACAAGGTTCAGACTCTGCACGCTCTTGGACCAAGGGACGAGGTTTAGGCTCTGGCCAATCCAGGACCAGGGGGCGATGGTACAGGACTGCCCACACTGAGACCAGGGGAGAATGTTCAGACTCTGGCCACACTGGAATAGGGGAACTCACTAGCACTACACCTTACTAATGATTTAACATGTCGCTTGGCGACTCCATAGGAGAGACGGAGTATTTTATACTAATGTGTATCACTTATGCTAAATGCTTATCAGCTATCCACTGAGAGCATTTAATATTTGCATGTGCTGTCCCTTTAAGAACAGCGGAGTGTGAGCGCTAGGTGCACCACCGGAATTAGTGGTGTGTAGGGTGGAGAGCCAAGCTAACGGTCTCTCCTGCGTATCTGGACCGGAACCATCGGGGCTGTTACCAGTGTTTCAGGGGGAAGAGATTGTGGACTGAAGCAGTTCAGGGCACCTGACTGAAGGGGGCGGCTCCGACATAAATAGCAGTTTGAGCGGGAAGACGGGACATTTGCTGGGGACCGAGCTTGTGAGTAGTAAGACGGTTAACTCCCTCTTCACGGGCCCACGCCCGCTAGCTGTGCCTATACCCCCAGCTGGCCAGACTGCCGACGCGTCCTACCCTCAGCCCAGAGAGACTTCCTCACCGGGTAGTGATCAGGATAAAGTACAGACCTTCGCTCCACTCACCACTGCGCAGGCACCACTTAGTCCCATCCTTGCGGTGCCTGCGGAGGAGCGGCCCGTGCCTGTGGCTGTGTCCGCTGGACTGTGTGCTCCTACTGCGGCCTTGCTAATTGGACTTTCTGCTTCTTCTTCTGTGCCGCCGACCATCACCTATGCCCCGCCATGCGCATGGATCAGGAGATTGCGTACCGAAGAACCCGGAGGATTCGTCATCGCCAGGAGAAAGTGCATCGCTCATCTGCGGGACCGGATCGGAGACATCTCGTGCCGCCTGAGGCGCCGCCGTGGGATCTTCCAGCCGCCTTCCTCCTGTGCACAGGGACTGATAAGTTAACCTGTTACATTCTGTTGCATTTAACTTTTCTCTATCCTCCTATCACATCCTTTACCCCCCTGCTTGTACCATTACTGTTCTTATACATAAAGAACCTGTTAACCCTTGCTCTGCCTCCTGTGTGTCACTGCATCCTACATGTGCACATACAAGCTGTAAGCAGGAAGTAGGACGCAGGAGTGAGGCGGTGAGTAGGCCGGCGTCCCTTCATGGAGGGTGAAGGGGGCGCCATGTAGGGACGCTGGTAGCAGCACTACACCGTCATTTTATTTTTCATAACCTAATAGTACATGCCATATTTTCAGACACGACAGTTACTGTTCATGATGTTCTATGGAGAGAGGCTGCTGCTAGAGACAGACGCAGACAGTCTGCTTCAAATTCTGCATAGACACCAGTTTCATTTGAAGCAACTCACTGAATTGTCTTGATTAAATCATTTTGCTGCATGGAGAGGGGAGAAAGTATTTCAGGGAGGGCAGAAAAAGAGTCTACACATGAGGAGGAAAACACATGAACCGGAAATAGGTGCAGGATAGAAACTGTTAATAGATTAGTTACTGAGAAGGTATCAGCCGAGCTTCTGTATTAGTGGGAGAGACCCTCACAGGACAAACCAACGTTTCATCCAGCTCAAACTGTAGATCAGAGTCTGGAGAGGAATAAAGGAGTGAAAATTGCAGAGTTTAACTTTTTTTTATAAAAATAGTTTTTGAGGGGTTTTACAGGGTTTATTGTATTGTAAAAATGACATGGCAGCATGATGATCAATGGTCAATATGATCGGGATTTGCCAAGCTTGTCCATTTTCTTAATATCATTTTAGTGGAAAATGGTGTTGATTCGAATTTGCATGTTGTTGCTTTTTTAACTTTTTCTTTTACTTACATATTTTTTCCCTCTCCTTTGGGGACCTGGACGAGTAATCATCTAATCCCTTCTAATATGTACTGTGATAGAACTGTATATACAGAAAATCACGGTCACCTATGAAGCCCTGCCACGGACTGGGTTTCACAGGAGCATCAAGATGGTAGTCCAGGAGGTGTTGTGCAGACCCCCATTCATTCAAGTTCCTGTTGAAGCCAAAGCTCCCTGGTGTGAACAAACAATTAAGGCAGGATACCTATTGTCCCCTCCAGGATGAGCTTCCTTTCATCAAAACATCTACAACACAGGGCCTGTATAAAAGACACCCATCCCTACACTCAATGACACTCCACCCTCTCCACCATGGCCAAGACCAAAGACCTGTCTAAGGACACCAGGGACAAAATTGTAGCCCTGTGCAAGACTGGGATGGGCTACAGGACAATAGGCAAGCAGCTTGGTGAGAAGGCAACAACTGTTGGCACAATTATTAGAAAATGGAAGAAACACAACATGATTGTCAATCTTCCTCGGACTGGGGCTCCATGCAGGATCTCTCCTCGTGGGGTAAAGATGATTCGGAGAAAGGTCAGGACTCAGCCCAGAACTACACAGGAGGACCTGGTCAATGATCTGAAGAGAGCTGGGACCATAGGCTAAAACATTACCGTTAGTAACACACTACGCCATCATGGATTAAAATCCTGCTGGACAGGCAAGACCCCCGGCTCACACCAGCACATGTCCAGGCCTGTTTGAAGTTCACCAATGACCATCTGGATGATCCAGAGGAGGCATGGGAGAAGGTCATGTGGTCAGATGAGACCAAAATAGAACTATTTGGTATAAACTCCACTCACCGTGTTTGGAGGAAGAGGAAGGATCAGTACAACCCCAAGAACACCATCCAAACCATGAAGCATGGTGGGGGAAACATTATACTTTGGGGGTGCTTTTCTGCAAAAGGGGACAGGATGACCGCACCGTATTGCAGGGAGGATAGATGGGGTCATGTATTGCGAGATTTTGACCAACAACTTTATTCCCTCTGTAACAGCATTGAAGATGAATCATGACTGGGTCTTCCAGCATGACAATGACCTGAAACACACTGCTAGGGTAATTAAGGAATGGATCCTTAAGAAGCATTTCCAGGTCCTGGAGTGGCCCAGCCAGTGTCCAGACCTGAACCCAATAGTAAATCTTTGGAGGAGCTGAAACTCAATGTTGCCCAGCGACAGCTCCGAAACCTGAAAGATCTGGAGAAGAACTTTATGGAGGAGGGGGCCAAAATCCCTGCTGCAGTGTGTGCAAACCTGGTCAGGAACTACAGGAAACGTCTGACCTCTGTAACTGCAAACAAGGGTTTCTGGACCAAATATTGAGTTCTGTTTTTCTATTGTATCACATACTTATTTCATGCAATAAGATGCAAATTAATTATGTAAACATCATACATTGTGATTTCTGGATGTATATTTGGATTCTGTCTCCCAAGAAACTTTCTAAAATATGTTACCAGATAAATCGCCCTCTTTTTCGTCCTGGATTTATCTTTCACTCAATTCATGGGTAAAATCTGCATAAAAGAAAAAGGTTGTTTTTCAACAATTAAAAAAAATGTAGGATTGTTTGAATATTTTCTTTATATTTCATTATTTAAAGGTTAAAAAATATATAAAAAATTATTTAAAACACTTTGATATTTTCCACTTGTAAACACTAGATGGAGCAGCTGCTGAAATTTGCCATGAAAACCTCATGTACTCCTTAGCTCACATTAGGAAGAGTGGGGGTCTGCTCCGTGTTTGATGTGTCCTCCCCTTCCACTCTGGGTGTTTGCAAAAGGATAAAAGAGGATGAAGTTCAGGCTCACAGAGCAGAGACATGCGATAACGAGATGTGGACAGTGTTGTCAAGGATGGCTGGCAGCGCTGATTCTGTTAGATGGTGCTGGGCTGCTCACTGGTCTTCACAGAGATCTGAGCGGAGAAGTCATAATGTCATTAAGGTTGCAGCACAGCATCACATATGATGGAATAGATGCACGGTTCAGCAGACTATCATCACACATGATGGGATTAGATATATGGCTCTGCTGACAATTACTGTAATCTGAGCGGAGCAGTTATGTTATTGTGGCTGCCCTGCTCAGATCACCATAGTTACTGGCGAGTGCCCCTCATGTTCAGGCACCACACCAGGGATGTGGCGGTCAATACACGTCACTGAATGAAATCACCACTGCAGCACTGTGCTCACCTCTCATTGATGTGATCTAAGGGGGAAGCCTCACTGACATGACAGCTCCACTCAGATCACCATAGTTACTGGCGAGTGCCCCTCATGTTCAGGCACCAGGGCTGCAGCGGTCACTACACGTCACTGAATACAATCACCACTGCAGCACTGTGCTCACCTCTCATTGATGTGATCTAAGGGGGAAGCCTCACTGACATGACAGCTCCACTCAGATCACCATAGTTACTGGCGAGTGCCCCTCATGTTCAGGCACCAGGGCTGCAGCGGTCACTACACGTCACTGAATACAATCACCACTGCAGCACTGTGCTCACCTCTCATTGATGTGATCTAAGGGGGAAGCCTCACTGACATGACAGCTCCACTCAGATCACCATAGTTACTGGTGAGTGCTCCTCATGTTCAGGCACCAGGGATGTGGCGGTCAATACACATCACTGAATGAAATCACCACTGCAGCACTGTGCTCACCTCTCATTGATGTGATCTAAGGGGGAAGCCTCACTGACATGACAGCTCCACTCAGATCACCATAGTTACTGGCGAGTGCCCCTCATGTTCAGGCACCAGGGCTGCAGCGGTCACTACACGTCACTGAATACAATCACCACTGCAGCACTGTGCTCACCTCTCATTGATGTGATCTAAGGGGGAAGCCTCACTGACATGACAGCTCCACTCAGATCACCATAGTTACTGGCGAGTGCCCCTCATGTTCAGGCACCAGGGCTGCAGCGGTCACTACACGTCACTGAATACAATCACCACTGCAGCACTGTGCTCACCTCTCATTGATGTGATCTAAGGGGGAAGCCTCACTGACATGACAGCTCCACTCAGATCACCATAGTTACTGGTGAGTGCTCCTCATGTTCAGGCACCAGGGCTGCGGCGGTCACTACACGTCACTGAATAAAATCACCACTGCAGCGCTGTGCTCATCATTCATTGATGTGATCTAAGGGGGAAGCCTCACTGACATGACAGCTCCACTCAGATCACCATAGTTACTGGTGAGTGCTCCTCATATTCAGGCACCAGGGATGTGGCGGTCAATACACATCACTGAATGAAATCACCACTGCAGCACTGTGCTCACCTCTCATTGATGTGATCTAAGGGGGAAGCCTCACTGACATGACAGCTCCACTCAGATCACCATAGTTACTGGCGAGTGCCCCTCATGTTCAGACACCAGGGCTGCAGCGGTCACTACACGTCACTGAATACAATCACCACTGCAGCACTGTGCTCACCTCTCATTGATGTGATCTAAGGGGGAAGCCTCACTGACATGACAGCTCCACTCAGATCACCATAGTTACTGGTGAGTGCTCCTCATGTTCAGGCACCAGGGCTGCGGCGGTCAATACACGTCACTGAATAAAATCACCACTGCAGCACTGTGCTCACCACTCATTGATGTGATCTAAGGGGAGCAGTCGAACTGACATGACAGCTCCACTCAGATCACTATAATTATTGGGGTAAAGTGAACTTGTAGCCAGTACATAATAAGATGGCGCTGGGCCACGCACTTTTTTGCTTGGACCTATTTTATGACATTTTGATGTTATGATATAGGTTTTCCTCCTTCCCAGGTACCATTTGGAATATACCCACATACATTTGATCTCATCTAGGGCTACATACATATACAGTCATAGCCAAAATTGTTGGCCCCCTTGAAATTGTTCCAGAAAATGAAGTATTTCTCCCAGAAAATTATTACAATCCCCCATGTTTTCTTATTTCATTTGTGTGCATTGGAACAACACCAAAAAAAACTGAAAAAAAGGTAAATTGGACATAATTTTACACTAAACCCCCAAAATGAGCCAGACAAATTTGTTGGCACCCTCAGCTTAATATTTAGTCATGCCCTTTGGATTAAATCACTGCAATCAGTCGCTTCCTATAACCATCCACGATCTCCTTACTCCTCTCAGCTGCTCCCGGACTCATATATGAAGGTGCCTTCACCCAACAGTGATTGTAAGATCTCTCCACAAGTGATCAATGGGATTTAGATCCGGACTCATTGCTGTCAGTTCTGAACTCTCCAGCTCTTTTCTTCCTTCCATTTTTGGGGCTTCTTGAAGTATGTTTGGGGTCATTGTCCTGCTTGAAGACCTATGACCTAGGACACAAACCCAGCTTTCTGACACTGGGCATACATTGCCACCCAAAATCCTTTAGCAATCTTCAGATTTCATGATGCCTTGCACACAGTCAAGGCACCCAGTGCCAAAGGCAGCAAAAAAAACCATAAAACATTTCTGAACCTCCACCACATCTGACTGTAGGCAATGTATTCTTTTCTTTGTAGGCCTCATTCTGTTTTTGGTAAACAGTAGAATTATTATTATTATTATTTATTGTTATAGCGCCATTTATTCCATGGCGCTTTACAAGTGAGGGGTATACATAATAAAAACAAGTACAATAATCTTGAACAATACAAGTCATAACTGGTACAGGAGGAGTGAGGACCCTGCCCGCGAGGGCTCACAATCTACAAGGGATGGGTGAGAATACAGTAGGTGATGTGCTTTACCAAAAAACTCTATCTTGGTCTCATCTGTCCACTAGACGCTTTCCCAGAACGATTTTGGCTTACTATACTACGCACATTTTGGCAAACTGTAGTCTAGCTTTTTATGTCTCTTAAATATAAATTCAATGACATTATCTAGAAATGGGGGATAGATAACAACCGACAGGCAGAGTAGTCAAAGCCCAGAAAACACCCCAATATTAATATGGACAATTACAGGACAAACTGCAATACTCAACAAGAAACCACAAAAAAAGCACAAAAACAGTTTTTATAGTCCAAAATATCAAAAATAGTTTATTATATAAAAAAGACCAACAAGCAGGTTCAAGATGAACATAGGGAGAACATACAAACAATGCGGCACAATATGCCCAACGAGAGCAGTGGACGGCACTTGGGGTACATCAAATATGTAAAACATATGGGGAAATTCCACACAATAGGGTCATAACAAGGCTAGACAAACCACTAGATGGCAGCAGAATCACTGTCATCCAAATAGAAGCTTACCAACAGGAAAATAAATTTAAAATGAATTTATTGAGAATAACATGATAAAAATACATATATAAAAACACAAAACTACAGCATATCCTCCAGGTAGTACCTCATAGGAAGAACGTGGGAGGCACAATATAAGTAATGTCCATCTGGACACATGAGGTATATATATACACATGTGAAGCACCTGCCCCCCTATGCTTTGAAATGGACCTATATATATCTAGGTGCAAATCGCATCCTCTTAGGAATAGTAACAGCAGGTCCCAACTACACAGGTAGACTAAAGTACTAGTACCTATCCACTCCCCATGTGCCTATAATGACCACCAATGATACATGGCATGAGAAGAAGGATAAGTTACAGTGCTCACCAGATCAGGTAAATAGCGTGCGTACTTCCACGTCTCCTTCCCAGCGCCCCGACGCGCGTTTCGCCCTGGCTTCTTCCGGGGGCGTCGGGGCGCTGGGAAGGAGACGTGGAAGTACGCACGCTATTTACCTGATCTGGTGAGCACTGTAACTTATCCTTCTTCTCATGCCATGTATCATTGGTGGTCATTATAGGCACATGGGGAGTGGATAGGTACTAGTACTTTAGTCTACCTGTGTAGTTGGGACCTGCTGTTACTATTCCTAAGAGGATGCGATTTGCACCTAGATATATATAGGTCCATTTCAAAGCATAGGGGGGCAGGTGCTTCACATGTGTATATATATACCTCATGTGTCCAGATGGACATTACTTATATTGTGCCTCCCACGTTCTTCCTATGAGGTACTACCTGGAGGATATGCTGTAGTTTTGTGTTTTTATATATGTATTTTTATCATGTTATTCTCAATAAATTCATTTTAAATTTATTTTCCTGTTGGTAAGCTTCTATTTGGATGACAGTGATTCTGCTGCCATCTAGTGGTTTGTCTACATGTACTTTGGAAGTACCATACTATGTTTATGGTTGGACTTGTTGGTAATATGTCATAACAAGGCTAGTAAGTACCTTAGCCAGTAGTCACACTCCCATGATAAAATAGCCACGTAGCAATACATATATAGTAGAGAAAACCCAGCATAGGGAGAAGGAAAAACCCACACCATACCCGTAATATACACACCAACCGTCGCGCCATCCACCGCTCACCCCGACGCGCGTTTCAGAATGAAACCTTCCTCAGGGGGCGTCTCTGTCTCTGTATCAGCAGTGGGGTCTTCCAGGGTCTCCTGCCATAGTGTTTAATTTCCTTGACACGTGGACGGATAGATCACACTGACACTGATGCACCCTGAGAATGCAGGACAGCTAGGATTTCTTTGGACCTTGAGTGGGGCTGCTTATCCACCATCTAGAATATCCTGTGTTACAACCTTCCATCAATTTTTCTCTGCTGTCCACATCCAGGGAGATTAGCTACAGTGCCATGGGTTGTAAACTTCTGGATTATGTTGTGCACCATGGACAAAGGAACATCCAGATCTCTGGAGATGGACTTCTAACCTTGAAACTGTGATATTGTTCAACAATTTTGGCTCTCAAGTCCTCTTCTCCTCTTTCTGTACTCCATGCTTAGTGTGGCTCACACAGACACACAATGCAAAGATTGTGTCAACGTCTCCCCTCTTTATCTGGTTTCAGGTGTGATTTTCATATTGCCCACTCCTGTTACTTGCCACAGGTGAGTGTGAGCGAGCATCACATGCAGGAAACAAAAGTTGTTTACCCACAATACTGGAAAGGTGCCAATAATTTTGTCTGGCTAATTTTTGAGGCTTTGTGTGAAATTATGTCCAATTTCCCTTTTCTTTCTCTTTTTTTGTGTTGTTCTAATACACACAAAGGAAATATAACAAAACATGGGGAATTATAATAATTTTCTGGGAGAATTGCTTCATTTTCTGGAAAAATGTCAAGGGTACCACTTTCGGCCATGATTGTAGGTTTTTTTGGACCCTTGTATTGATTTGTGGGTTCCAGATCATTGTTTCTATTATGTATAATGACGAGCAAAAAGGTAACAATGTTATGACCTTCTGACTGTCAGGCTCCATATCTCATTACCCACTTCCGCTTTGATCGTGAGACCACCATCATTTATAGACAATGCTCTTGTCTATCTCTAAGGGTACCGTCACACATTGAAATTTTCATCGCTGCGACGGCACGATTCGTGACGTCGCAGCGTCGTATAATCATCGCTCCAGCGTCGTAGACTGCGGTCACACGTTGCAATCACGGCGCTGGAGCGATGCCGAAGTCCCCGGGTAACCAGGGTAAACATCGGGTAACTAAGCGCAGGGCCGCGCTTAGTAACCCGATGTTTACCCTGGTTACCAGCGTAAACGTAAAAAAACAAACAGTACATACTCACCCGTCGGTGTCCTTCAGGTCCCTTGCCGTCTGCTTCCTGCTCTGAGTGCAGCCGTACAGTGAGAGCAGAGCGCAGCACCGCTGTGATCTGCTGTCACTTTCCGGCCGGCACTCAGAGCAGGAAGCAGACGGCAAGGGACCTGAAGGACACCGACGGGTGAGCATGTACGGTTTGTTTTTTTACGTTTACGCTTGTAACCAGGGTAAACATCGGGTTACTAAGCGCGGCCCTGCGCTTAGTTACCCGATGTTTACCCTGGTTACAAGCGAAGACATCGCTGGATCGCTGTCACACACAACGATCCAGCGATGTCAGCGGGTGATCAAGCGACGAAAGAAAGTTCCATACGATCTGCTACGACGTACGATTCTCAGCAGGATCCCTGATCGCTGCTGCGTGTCAGACACTGCGATATCGTAACGATATCGCTAGAACGTCACGAATCGTAACGTCGTAGCGATGGAAATTTCAATGTGTGACGGTACCCATACACAAATTTAACTTGCATCTATTTAGCATATGATTAGTTATGCAGATTCTCGTCATGTCACTGCATTGTTACTGTTTTGCTCCTAAAAACCTTAATTTTAATTATTTTGTCAGTGTTTTGTAAATCCACCTTTGGCTTTCACCATTGCCTGATTCCTTCTTGGCATGCTCTCGATCAGATTCCACCATGTCTCCACTGAAATCTGAGCCCAGGTCTCTTCTCCACGTTCCCCATGTTGGTGGACACTGGTCGCCTCACTTGGATGTGTAGATTACTTTTTCTTCACCTCTACCCTCAAGTGTTCATTTGGGTTGAGGTCTGTGGACTGTGGGGGCCAATCCAGCACCCCTACTTCATTGTCATTGAACCAATTCTTCGCTAGTCTTGCCGTATGCTTCGGGTCGTTGTCCTGCTGGCACACTACGTCGCCCTTTTCATACCCATAGTACTCGAGTGTATGAAGTAACTCATCATGTAGAATACTCACATATAACTCAGCATTGAGGCCACCACCAATTCCGGTCAAGTATCCAACGCCTTTGGCAGTGAATCAACACCATATCATCTGGCTTCCTCCACCAATCTTGACAGTTCCTTCAATTTCACCATCCATTAGCTCCTTTTCCCCATGTTTCTACAAGACTCATCTGCAGCCATCAGAGCAGTCTATTGACTTTCATCTCATCGCTCCAAATAACCTGCTTCCAATCTTCTACTGTCCACTTCTCGTACTTTTTGCAAATTTGAGCTGACACTTCTTATGACGATACTGAAGTTGAGGCTTCAACTTTTATAGAGCCACCATTCTAGACTAAACATGTAACATGCATCACTTGGACGTCTGTGATCTCACTATTATGAAACATACGAGCCATTTCCACAGCTGTTTGTCGCCCCAGAACCGATAGACCTTGTGATGAGCCAACTTGTTGACTCCGATATTTTGCCTGGACGTTCACCTCTTGGCATCTGAAGGGATGGACGGACTTCATTTCATATTCTTCCAGCCGTCATGGTGCTCACATATTGCAGTTTGGCAATTTTCTTGGCAGAGAGACGGCTGTCGATGAGCTGGATGATGCGGTTTCTCTTTTCTTGGGAAATCTTCTTCATGGCTGCTCAATTCAAACCTTCCACTTGGGAATCATCCTAATAACACACGGAGCTATTAGGGAATGTGAGGACAGGTTGTAATTTGCAGTATATAGGAAGAAAAAGATTTTTCCATCAGTAGAAACAAAACAGTAACAATGCAGTGACATGACGAGAATCTGCAGAACTAATCATATGCTAAATAACTACAAGTCAAATTTATGGATGATATAGCCAAGATGATGGTCTATAAAATGATGGAAGTCTCACGATCAAAGCAGAAGTGCATAATGAAATATGGAGCCTGGAAGTCAAAAGGTCACAACATTGTTCCATTTGCAGTCAGTGTATATGTCAGTTTATTATCTTGGCTTTGTTTTTATTTCATTGCTTATATTTTGGACTCAATAAAATTTGTATATTTTTATTAATCAAGAGCATTTCCTTAGCAGTTCCTGACGGCTACTTACCTACTTCAATCCCAGTGAAGCAGTAAAGGTGTACTTCATTTTTCCCACTGTTTCTGTAGTTTGATCTAGTTTTTGTTAAATACATAATGACACAGTATATTTTTCATTTGTTCTTCCTGCGTTATATTTACCTAATTTTTAGACTTTCTAAGGATCCATAAAATTCAAATAGGGTGTACTTCATTTTTCTCATGACGGTATAGCCAATGAATTCCAAAGATGAATACGCATCTGGAAGTTATTGAGCTGTCGTTTCTTGTCGCTCTTACTGCACAGGACTAGAACTTTGCCATTTGTCCAGGTTTCATGACGTTTGTACACTGGTCTGTGCTGATCCCGCTCGCTGGCATAGGCCGATACGACATGTCTTTGTGTGAATTTTCTGCCACAAGGTTCAGCAATAGGATGTTTGAAGTTTCATCAGGACTAATTGCAGCGGTCTCCTAAATGAGAACAGTGTATTGAATTCAGAATGAGCAACTAAATCCTCCAGGGATACAAGAGTTTATATAAGTCACAGCTGCGGAGGTCAGAGTAGTCAGTCATAGTAAGTGGTAGCCAAAGATAGCTCAACGGAAGGCTGCTGTCCCATAAATGACCCAAAATCTGCAGCCTGCATGAGGCACGTAGGCAACCGAGACCTGTAAGACGATCTGCCCCATACATGCTGTGAAGATCTGAGGTTGTGGGTTGTAATAATCAGCTAGGCAGGTAACGATGCAGCTATTCTTTATTCCTTACATCCAAGGTTGTACAACAAATCCAGGTAAATGGCCAAATACAATGTCCTCAGTCCACAAGATCACCTCCCCGGGGTCGATAGTCCCACTGCACCCATACCAGGCGATACTCACTGTCTCCAACATTTGGTTGGCCCACAGATTTCGCATCTCCTGCCAGTATAGTCTGTAGTCACAGTCCAGGCTCCTCCAGATGACAAATATCACAACTGACGTCCATGTTTCCAGGACCAACACAATCCTTCAGAAAATTTGTGAAATCCAGACAACAGATCCCCCTACCGTGGCAGGAGGATCCAGCCCAGCCAGCAACTGATCTCCAAAACTCCACAGGCCATACACACATGTCTCCAGAATCACAGCCTAGAACATCCTCTCCCCTCAACATCACTTCAATACCTGCCTGGCTAAACCTGTGGGTCTTTTTCTTCCTTCCCCTTAAACATTTTCCTTTTGCTCACAGAATGAAGCATATTCATATACAGAGGGGATTGATAGGGTGAGTGCTTTACATTTACCCTTAGCAATCTACTGTCTGGCCTTAGGTTTACATAAGATCTAGCCTACTTGTCTTCCTCTGCTTACTGTCACTGAATGTAACATCTATTCCTGAGGATGAACTCACGAGCAAGAGAATCACTAATAAAACACAACAATATCGACACAAATGGTGCTCCGTGCTGGAAAAGTCTGCATCCCGTAGTAGAACTGTGGACTCCTCTCTACGGGCATTCATCCATTAGTCTTTATTCCGTGGCCAGCTCCTCACACATGCCTACAAGAAGACCTGGTGGGTCGGGCCGGCATTCTGACTCAAGCCTCAATAAGTGTATCTGCAGCGCCCCAGAGTCCTGGTCGTTGCAGTACTGTGGCTCCGCCACTATGGGGAGCTATGGTGCGTCCGATGGCACTGAAGGAGTTCATCTGATCAGGTATCACAGACACCAATACATTTCACAGCCGGGCCTCCGGGGGGAGCTAAGGGTGCTATTCATTAGGCCACTCCCCACCATAGTGGGTAAACTGGGGGTCAGGCAGGAAGTTAGATCAGAAAGCTGACTGGGTTGGAACCAGGCAACACCTTGTGGCAGAGGGTGTTGTAGGGGAAGATACAGTAGGGTCTCTGTCAGGGGTGGGATCCTGACAGAGGCTTGGCAACGAGAACGAACGTAACGGGACCGTGCCTGCTCCGGGTAGCGGCGGTGCCCAAGAAAGGATTAGAAGAGAGATAGATTGTGCTGAGTGAGAAACGGGATCACGCAAAGGAGAAATACCAGTAGGAGTCGTGCTGTAAGACCGAAGCAACATCCTACTGAGGCGCAATACCGGTGGCCGGAATGCCGAGGGAGTAGAACAACATTCAGCTTCAAGCAATACTCCAAACAGCGGCAGGACAGTCAGTCTCAGGCGGGCTGTCTAACTCAAATCACCTATGAAGTCTTGGGAGGCAATTGTGGGAGAGGGGCGTCTCTAGGGTCCCGGAAGAACTCCAGGCCTACCCGTCAAACGGGTGCCGTTCCTACCCGAACCTCAGGGAGGGACGGAGGATTAGCAGAACATCATCTAGTCGAGTTGTGAGGGAACATCAGAAACAGACACAACAGTTGTGGGGTACTTTCCGTAAGCACAGCAGGGAAGGACTACAACACATAGCGCTAGGGGGAAGGCACAGATTTCCTCCTGTGAAGAGAACTCTGGAAGTGTCATTGGACCGGCCGGACTTGCGCAGCCTGGTGAACCGTATTCTGGATTGAGGACCCAGAGATCTTCAGTAAAGAGGTAAAGAGACTGCAACCTGGTGTCCTCATTATTTATCGCGACTTGCACCCCACAACTGCACCGTTACAACACCACTTATTGCACCGGACGTCCCCCACTGACAGACAGGGCCACGGACCGGGTCTAGCCACCGTGACAACCCCAGGACTGAGATCCCAGAGGCCCGGCTCCGGGTACCCCTCGGCCCTGCGGCGGTGTGGGGGCGCTCCAACTTGGCGTCACGAACAGGATCTACTTAAGCCTGAAGAATCAGGTCATGTGTGCCTTGGAACTGTGATTTACTGTGCTTGGACTGTACTTTATTGCAAGGACTGTTCTGCGCCATTTGCCGCCAAAATCCGCCGCCATTACAGCGCTGAGGAGAGCGCAGGAAGAGAAGAGGGGCGTGGAGTAGGCGTAGACAAGCTAGAGAGCGCGAAGGGCAATGGCCGCCCAGTCTAAACATTTCCTGGTCCTGAGGACGTGTCCGTCAACGGCCGAGGTCCGCCTCCTGATCCTGTTTGGAGGGTGGAGACCATGGAGACGGGGCCGCCCATGAAAGAGACCGCGGGAAGAAGACACCGAAGGAGGAGAAAAGATGGCGACACCGAGAGCACCGCGTGGGACTGCCCCGATCCAGCCTGAGGCTGCACCGCCCGACACAGCCCCAGATGCGCCAGCGTTGCGGGAGCTGACCCTTACGGAGTTACCTATGGGCCGATCCCCCTTGCCGCCGTCGGCAGAGTGTGTAGCTGCAGCCGAGGCCCACCAGCTAGCGCGCCGCGTGGAGGCCGAGGCCCGCGTGCTCGCTCGGCTGGGCCAACCCACGGAGGTCCGTTTAACTCCGGTGTCCCCTGCTCCTCCTGACCCGGCCGCGGCTGAAGGTGAGCTGCAAACACAAGGCCTGAAGATTATGCCAGAGGACGAGCACCTGCGGCGCTTGATGGCTGCATGGCGGAACCGACCGCAACCGGCAGCCCAGATTGATTTAACCACCGTCGCGGAGATCCCCCCATCCCACTGGGGTGTAGTGGTCTCCTTCAACCCCCGATATGGAAGAGGGGTTATCCAGGAGATCGGGGAGCCGCTACAAGTCCACGTGGACCGGAAGGAGGTCGAGCACTGCGGAGGAAGGTTTGTTCGCGACCTGGAGCCCGGTGATGCCGTGACTTACACCCGGTGGAGGAGAGCAACAGGCGAAGCTGGCTGGATGGCACGGGGCGTCCAGCGATGCGTTGCGCTCCAGGCCGCCGCTGAAACAGCTGATGATGAACCTCCCGCCGAAAAGGCCAAAGAACCTGACCCGGCAGAGCAGCAGAGAACCCGGACCCACCATGTGCCGTGGGGGCGAGCAGGATCCTCGGTGAGAAGAACATCACGGCGGGGGATCTTGTCGTTGCTAGGACCAGAGCCACTTCCTGGTGAGGCAGCGCGGCCCGTTGGCCTGGTGAGGCCCGGAAGGAAACCTGTTGTGGATTCTGTTTGTGGGCTCCCTCTGGTGGTTACTGCTGGTACTGGGTGACTTTGGTGGGTTGCGGCCTTTGGTTTCCACCTGTCCATCAGAGGCTGGGTGGTTCTTATTTTACCTGGCCTTTCTGTCATTCCCTTGCCGGCTATCAATGTATTCAGATGTGCTCTGTTTGGTTCCTGCCTACCTGCTCCCAGATCTTTCAGGATAAGCTAAGTGCTGATTTTCAGTTGTTGGTTTTTTTGTCCAGCTTGCTTATTATGTCTCTATGCTAGCTGGTAGCTCTAGTGGACTGAGGTTCTCCCCATGTGCCATGAGTTGGCACATGGGTTCTTGTAATCTCAGGATGGTTTTTTTGATTAGGGTTTTTTGCTGACCGCTCAGACCCCTTTTGTATCGTTCTGCTTTCTAGTTTCCAGCGGGCCTCAATTTGCTGAACCTATATATATCATCTCTATGTGTGTGCCTTCCTCTCATTTCACCGTCAATACATGTGGGGGGCAACTATACCTTTTGGGGTTCATTCCTCTGGAGGCAAGTGAGGTCTTTATTTTCTCTGCAGTACTAGTTAGCTCTTAGGCTGGTGCGTGGCGTCTAGAACCAACGTAGGCACGCTCCCTGGCTATCTCAAGTTGCGTTTGTCAGGCGTAGGGCAGTGGTCAGCCCAGGTTCCATCACCCTAGAGCTCGTCCGATATTTTGTATTACTTTGCTTGTCCCTTGCTATCCCTAGCCATTGGGATTCATGACAGTATAGCCGGCCCACAAAGTGTTAATTGTTTGGGCTGAAGCAGGAGAAAAAGAAGTGTTTAAGGGAAATTTTTTTTTTTTTTTTTTTCCCTTCAGAGTTTTGCTGCCTAGCCCTTAATTGCTGTCTAGCTGCTTCTTACCTCCTCTTAACCCTTGAATGGCTCTGATATTAGCTGTTTAACATGGATGTCCAGAGTTTGGCTTCCAGCCTGAGTAATCTCGCGGCAAAAGTTCAAAACATACAGGATTTTGCTGTTCACACTTCCATGTCTGAACCTAGAATTCCTATTCCAGAGTTCTTTTCTGGAGATAGATCTACCTTCCTGAATTTCAGGAACAATTGTAAATTGTTTCTTTCTTTAAAATCTCGCTCCTCTGGAGACCCTGCTCAACAGGTTAAGATTGTAATATCTTTCCTGCGGGGCGACCCTCAGAATTGGGCATTTGCATTGGCACCAGGGAATCCTGCATTGCTCAGTGTGGATGCGTTTTTTCTGGCATTGGGATTGCTCTATGAGGAACCCAACCTGGAGATTCAGGCTGAAAAGGCTTTATTAGCCCTCTCTCAGGGGCATGATGAAGCGGAAATATATTGTCAGAAGTTTCGGAAATGGTCGGTGCTTACTCAGTGGAATGAGTGCGCCCTGGCTGCAAACTTCAGAAATGGTCTGTCCGAGGCCATTAAGGATATTATGGTGGGGTTCCCTACGCCTACAGGTCTGAATGAGTCGATGGCTATGGCCATTCAGATTGATCGGCGTTTACGGGAGCGCAAACCCGTGCACCACTTGGCGGTGTCTTCTGAACAGGCACCTGAGACTATGCAATGTGATAGTATTCAGTCCAGAAGTGAACGGCAAAATTATAGGCGGAAAAATGGATTGTGTTTTTATTGTGGTGATTCAGCTCATGTTATATCAGCATGCTCTAAACGCACAAAAAGGGTTGATAAATCTTTTGCCATTGGTACTCTGCAGCCTAAGTTCATTTTGTCTGTGACTCTGATTTTTTCACTGTCTTCCATTTCCGTCGATGCCTATGTGGATTCAGGCGCTGCCCTGAGTCTTATGGATTGGTCATTTGCTAAACGCTGCGGTTTTAGTCTGGAGCCTCTGGAAGTTCCTATCCCTCTGAAGGGAATTGACTCTACACCATTGGCTATGAATAAGCCGCAGTATTGGACACAAGTGACCATGCGCATGACTCCCGTTCATCAGGAGGTGATTCGATTCCTTGTACTGTATAATTTACATGATGTACTAGTGCTTGGTCTGCCATGGTTACAAACTCATAATCCTGTCCTGGACTGGAAAACAATGTCTGTGTTAAGCTGGGGATGTCAGGGGGTTCATGATGATGCACCTCCGATTTCAATCGCTTCATCTACTCCTTCTGAGATCCCTGCGTTTTTGTCTGACTATAGGGATGTTTTTGAGGAGCCTAAGCTCAATTCGCTCCCTCCTCATAGAGAGTGTGACTGTGCTATAGAATTGATTCCTGGCAGTAAGTTCCCTAAGGGTCGTTTATTTAATCTGTCACTGCCAGAGCATACTGCTATGCGGAATTATATTAAGGAGTCCTTGGAAAAGGGACATATTCGTCCATCTTCGTCCCCTCTGGGAGCAGGTTTTTTTTTCGTGGCCAAAAAAGATGGTTCCCTGAGGCCTTGTATAGATTATCGCCTTCTGAATAAGATTACAGTCAAGTATCAGTATCCATTGCCATTATTGACTGATTTGTTTGCTCGCATTAAGGGGGCTAGGTGGTTCACTAAGATAGATCTTCGCGGTGCGTATAATCTGGTGCGGATAAAACAGGGTGACGAGTGGAAAACCGCATTTAATACGCCTGAGGGCCATTTTGAGTATTTGGTAATGCCTTTTGGACTCTCCAATGCTCCGTCAGTCTTTCAGTCCTTTATGCACAATATTTTCTGTGAATATCTGGATAAGTTTATGATTGTGTATTTGGATGATATTTTGGTGTTTTCTGATGACTGGGAGTCTCATATTTTACAGGTCAGGAAGGTGTTTCAGGTTCTGCGGGCCAATTCTCTGTTTGTGAAGGGCTCAAAGTGTCTCTTCGGAGTCCAGAAGATTTCTTTTTTGGGGTACATTTTTTCTCCTTCTACTATTGAGATGGATCCCGTCAAGGTTCAGGCTATTTGTGACTGGACACAACCTACATCTGTTAAGAGCCTTCAGAAGTTCTTGGGGTTTGCTAATTTTTATCGTCGGTTCATTGCTAATTTTTCCAGTATTGTTAAACCTTTGACTGATTTGACTAAAAAGGGTGCTGATGTTGCTGATTGGTCTCCTGCGGCCGTGGAGGCCTTTCGGGAACTTAAGCGCCGGTTTTCTTCTGCTCTTGTGTTGTGTCAACCAGATGTTTCACTTCCTTTTCAGGTTGAGGTTGATGCTTCCGAGATTGGAGCGGGGGCGGTTTTGTCACAGAGAAGTTCTAATGGCTCGGTGATGAAGCCATGTGCATTCTTCTCTAGAAAATTCTCGCCCGCCGAGCGCAATTATGATGTGGGTAATCGGGAGCTTTTGGCCATGAAGTGGGCATTTGAGGAGTGGCGTCATTGGCTTGAGGGTGCTAAACATCGTGTGGTGGTCTTGACTGATCACAAGAATCTCATTTACCTTGAGTCTGCCAGGCGTTTGAATCCTAGACAGGCTCGTTGGTCGTTGTTTTTTTCTCGTTTCAATTTCGTGGTTTCATACCTGCCAGGTTCTAAGAATGTGAAGGCAGATGCTCTTTCCAGGAGTTTTGTGCCTGACTCTCCTGGAGACTCTGGGCCTACTGGTATCCTTAGGGATGGGGTAATATTGTCCGCCGTATCCCCAGACTTGCAACGTGCATTGCAGGAGTTTCAGGCGGATAAACCGGATCGTTGTCCGCCAGAAAGACTGTTTGTTCCGGATGATTGGACCAGTAGAGTCATCTCCGAGGTCCATTCTTCTGTGTTGGCTGGTCATCCTGGAATATTTGGTACTAGAGACTTGGTGGCCAGGTCTTTTTGGTGGCCTTCCTTGTCTAGGGATGTGCGTACCTTTGTGCAGTCTTGTGAAGTGTGTGCTCGAGCTAAGCCTTGCTGTTCTCGGGCCAGTGGGTTGTTGTTATCCTTGCCCATCCCGAAGAGGCCTTGGACGCACATTTCCATGGATTTTATTTCTGATCTCCCGGTTTCACAGAAAATGTCCGTTATCTGGGTTGTGTGTGACCGCTTTTCTAAGATGGTTCATTTGGTGCCCTTGCCTAAGTTGCCTTCCTCCTCTGAGTTGGTCCATTTATTTTTTCAGAACGTGGTTCGTTTGCATGGGATTCCGGAGAATATCGTTTCTGACAGGGGATCCCAGTTTGTGTCTAGATTTTGGCGGACGTTTTGTGCCAAGATGGGCATTGATTTGTCTTTCTCGTCTGCATTCCATCCTCAGACGAATGGCCAGACGGAGCGAACTAATCAGACCTTGGAAACTTATTTGAGGTGTTTTGTTTCTGCTGATCAAGATGACTGGGTTGCTTTTTTGCCACTGGCCGAATTTGCTCTTAATAATCGGGCTAGTTCTGCCACGTTGGTCTCTCCTTTTTTTTGTAATTCGGGGTTTCATCCTCGTTTTTCCTCTGGTCAGGTGGAGTCTTCGGATTGTCCTGGAGTGGACGTGGTGGTGGACAGGCTACATCAGATTTGGAATCAGGTGGTGGACAATTTGAAGTTATCTCAGGAGAAGACTCAGCAGTTTGCTAATCGCCGTCGCCGCGTGGGTCCCCGACTTCTTGTTGGGGATTTGGTGTGGTTGTCTTCTCGTTTTGTCCCTATGAAGGTCACTTCTCCTAAGTTCAAGCCTCGGTTCATCGGTCCTTATAGGATCTCGGAGATTCTTAACCCTGTATCTTTTCGTTTGGATCTCCCAGCATCGTTTGCTATTCATAATGTGTTCCATCGGTCGTTGTTGCGGAGGTATGAGGTGCCCGTTGTTCCTTCGGTTGAGCCTCCTGCTCCGGTGCTGGTGGAGGGAGAATTGGAGTATGTTGTTGAGAAGATCTTGGATTCTCGTGTTTCCAGACGCAAACTCCAGTATTTGGTTAAGTGGAAGGGTTATGGTCAGGAGGATAATTCCTGGGTGGTCGCCTCCGATGTTCATGCGACTGATTTGGTCCGCGCCTTCCATAGAGCTCACCCTGATCGCCCTGGGGGTTCTCGTGAGGGTTCGGTGACCCCTCCTCAAGGGGGGGGGTACTGTTGTGGATTCTGTTTGTGGGCTCCCTCTGGTGGTTACTGCTGGTACTGGGTGACTTTGGTGGGTTGCGGCCTTTGGTTTCCACCTGTCCATCAGAGGCTGGGTGGTTCCTATTTTACCTGGCCTTTCTGTCATTCCCTTGCCGGCTATCAATGTATTCAGATGTGCTCTGTTTGGTTCCTGCCTACCTGCTCCCAGATCTTTCAGGATAAGCTAAGTGCTGATTTTCAGTTGTTGGTTTTTTTGTCCAGCTTGCTTATTATGTCTCTATGCTAGCTGGTAGCTCTAGTGGACTGAGGTTCTCCCCATGTGACATGAGTTGGCACATGGGTTCTTGTAATCTCAGGATGGTTTTTTTGATTAGGGTTTTTTGCTGACCGCTCAGACCCCTTTTGTATCGTTCTGCTTTCTAGTTTACAGCGGGCCTCAATTTGCTGAACCTATATATATCATCTCTATGTGTGTGCCTTCCTCTCATTTCACCGTCAATACATGTGGGGGGCAACTATACCTTTTGGGGTTCATTCCTCTGGAGGCAAGTGAGGTCTTTATTTTCTCTGCAGTACTAGTTAGCTCTTAGGCTGGTGCGTGGCGTCTAGAACCAACGTAGGCACGCTCCCTGGCTATCTCTAGTTGCGTTTGTCAGGCGTAGGGCAGCGGTCAGCCCAGGTTCCATCACCCTAGAGCTCGTCCGATATTTTGTATTACTTTGCTTGTCCCTTGCTATCCCTAGCCATTGGGATTCATGACAGAAACCACCTGCTGCGCAGAAAGAGTAAGCATGATTGCTTTAAAAATGTAAATAGTTCTCTCTTTGTTTAACTGTTTGTTTATTGTTTGCTGCTAAACCCGTCCAGGGTTAATTCCTTATGGATCCCTTTGTTGACCCGGGATCCTTGTTGATTTGTTTACTTTTCTTCAAGTTTGCACAAGATTGAAAGAACTGCAGTAATCATGGACCGTGCATGATACAAACTTTTTCCTGTATATAGTTTGCACATTATTAAAGGCGCTCCCTACTGGTTTTACTTAAAGAAGGACTCTTTGCGAAGATACCGCACTGGAACCTTTGCTGAGTATGGACTGGTAGCTTGAGAAAATGCGCTACCTCACAGAGACTTGGTCCTCTCTTAAAGGGGATGTTCATTCGCCGCATTTCGATAGAAATATTGCTTAAGACAAGTAGCAATAATGTTGATGAGAGAAAAGTGATGATAATGTTGTACGAGAAAGTTATATGTGTTTAATTAGTTAAATGTGAAGAAATACTGATGATGTGCTCTGAGAAGTAAAAATGTGAAAGGTAGAAGAAGCATGCAGTGGACCCGTAGGGATAGACGTGGAGTCCAGCATGCATGATAGAAAGAAAGATAATGAGAAGGCTTAATGTTCAGAAGAAAATGCTTGATAATGTTGATAGATAGTTAGGATAGAAGGTAAACCCTGAGTCCTCATAGGAGTCATGCAGAGATGGCTCAGTGCTCTTAAACTGAAAGTAATGTTATGTTCTATACTGTATATAGTAGTTGAAAAGGCAGTAGGCCCGGGCTGAACGGGGCGGTCCTGTAACAGAAAGGAGAGGCAGTAGGTCTGGTGCCGATAGGACAGGCGGTCCTGCAGATTCAAAGAAGGAGAATGAAAAAAGTTAATTTACCTTATAATGTGATTATAGGAAGGTCTTTGGTGGATACAGAGTGTATGTCCTTAAAGGCAATGTTAAATTATTGTTCAACAATTTTTGCACTTAGTAGAATACCCGGTTGGGTAAGGAAAGTTAATTATAGCATGTTGCTATGATATTTAACCATGTTTTGTAACGTTCAAGTGTCCTCACCTCCCATAAAGGGAAGCTTGTTCAAATATACTTATTGTTATTGCACTCAACCAAATTGTATGTCTTTTTGCTAAACTTGTATTGTTGTTTTCTTCCCAGTCCCGGAGTACTGTGTTTAACCAGGGGGGAGTGCAGCGCCCCAGAGTCCTGGTCGTTGCAGTACTGTGGCTCCGCCACTATGGGGAGCTATGGTGCGTCCGATGGCACTGAAGGAGTTCATCTGATCAGGTATCACAGACACCAATACATTTCACAGCCGGGCCTCCGGGGGGAGCTAAGGGTGCTATTCATTAGGCCACTCCCCACCATAGTGGGTAAACTGGGGGTCAGGCAGGAAGTTAGATCAGAAAGCTGACTGGGTTGGAACCAGGCAACACCTTGTGGCAGAGGGTGTTGTAGGGGAAGATACAGTAGGGTCTCTGTCAGGGGTGGGATCCTGACAGAGGCTTGGCAACGAGAACGAATGTAACGGGACCGTGCCTGCTCCGGGTAGCGGCGGTGCCCAAGAAAGGATTAGAAGAGAGATAGATTGTGCTGAGTGAGAAACGGGATCACGCAAAGGAGAAATACCAGTAGGAGTCGTGCTGTAAGACCGAAGCAACATCCTACTGAGGCGCAATACCGGTGGCCGGAACGCCGAGGGAGTAGAACAACATTCAGCTTCAAGCAATACTCCAAACAGCGGCAGGACAGTCAGTCTCAGGCGGGCTGTCTAACTCAAATCACCTATGAAGTCTTGGGAGGCAATTGTGGGAGAGGGGCGTCTCTAGGGTCCCGGAAGAACTCCAGGCCTACCCGTCAAACGGGTGCCGTCCCAACCAGAACATCAGGGAGGGACGGAGGATTAGAAGAACATCATCTAGTCGAGTTGTGAGGGAACATCAGAAACAGACACAACAGTTGTGGGGTACTTTCCGTAAGCACAGCAGGGAAGGACTGCAACACATAGCGCTAGGGGGAAGGCACAGATTTCCTCCTGTGAAGAGAACTCTGGAAGTGTCATTGGACCGGCCGGACTTGCGCAGCCTGGTGAGCCGTATTCTGGATTGAGGACCCAGAGATCTTCAGTAAAGAGGTAGAGACTGCAACCTGGTGTCCTCATTATTTATCGCGACCTGCACCCCACAACTGCACCGTTACAACACCACTTATTGCACCGGACGTCCCCCACTGACAGACAGGGCCACGGACCGGGTCTAGCCACCGTGACAACCCCAGGACTGAGATCCCAGAGGCCCGGCTCCGGGTACCCCTCGGCCCTGCGGCGGTGTGGGGGCGCTCCAACTCAGACAGGGATTAATGGACATCAGGGGAATCCGCCTGATTACAATGCAACAATGGCTTTTTGTATACCATAAAACTATAGCTCCCAGTATATTCTGACAAGTTGTACAGCGTGGTACCACTACATAGTACAAGCGAACAGATGATCACAGCTTCAAGTTCCCTGAGGAAGACTATTAAATCCTGGAAACTAAAAGAAAAATAAACACAAATTCAAATCACCCCCCTTTTGCACCACTGAAAATAAAACAAAAAACAAATTTGCATTTGTAAAAGTCTCATCTATTAAAATATGAATTAATCCAATATAATCCATATAATTTCCGGAAAAATGTGAAATTTATTCCAAGTGGCTTGATATTCTGAAAAAAATGCAATGTCAGGCCGTTAGCTCTATGCCTTCTCAGCAATGTTATACTCACTGTGCTCACCGCTCTGCTCCTCCCTGTGTGAGGCCATCGCACTGAACTGCCTCTTGCAGCATTCCCAGTAGTGCTGTATCCTCATGTGGCTGGAGAGTGTTCACCTGGATATAGGAAGGCACAGCCAAACTCTTCAGGAATTTATTCCGCTGTGTCCTGCAGAGTTCTGCTTCCCTGGCCTATTGCTGGGGATATATTAGGCAGCTCCTCCCTCCACACCTTGTCTGAATCTCTGTTGCAGTTAGTCTCCAGTTTCCCATCTTGGTGCATTCTTGTTCGACTCTCCTGTTACTGACCCAGCTTGTTTATCCATTTTGTCTTTTCTCTCCACTCTTGACCCCAACTTTGCATTTTTAACCCATGCTGCTGGGAATGTTTAGCCTGCAGAAAAGAAGGCCAAGAGGAGACTTAATAGCTGTCTACAAATATCTGGAGAGCTGTCACAATGTAGAGAGATCATCATTGTTCTCTTTTACACATGGAAACACGAGAAGCAATGGAAGGAAACTGAAAGGGAGAAGATACAGACTAGATATTAGAGGAAACATTTTGATAGTAAGGGTGATCAATGAGTGGAACGGGCGGCCGAGAGGTGGTGAGTTCTCCTTCAATGGAAGTCTTCACACAGAGACTGGACAGACATCTGTCTGAGATGGTTTAGTGACTCCTGCATTGAGCAGGGGGTTGGACACGATGACCCTGAAGGTCCCGCTGACCCTGGAGGTCCCTTCCAACTATGACATTCTAGGATTCTTTGATGACCCGTTGGTCTGCTGCATTGGGTCTGGGGACTGGTCTGGACTGGTACCTGGTGACTAATGGCCCAAGCCTGTCCTCACCATCAGAGGCTCTAGTGAAGACCAGGTAGCCACTTAGTCACATCCCACCAGGGTAAGACCAGCCAGTGGCTCCACACCCACCGTCATCGCATGCAATTTTACCATTGATTTTTAGAATTTTTTTTCAGTTTTTACTGATACAAGTTTGGGATACATATGATGTTTTCATCACTTTATTGCATTTTTTTTTTTAGAAAAAGTGCAATGGAGAAAAATGGCAAATCATGGGATCATGGGTACGAACATTTTTTTCTTTTTGGAATTTAGGCTATGTGCACACGTTGCGGATTGTATGCGTTTTTGCCGCATTTTTTCACTGCAATATCGCTGCGAAAACGCTGTGAAAATACATACAAAACACAGCCCATTGAATTCAATGGGATTCCGCAATGCTGTGCTAATGCTGCGTATTTTTCTGCGGCGGAATCGCATCGCAGAAAAATATGCAGCATGCTCATTCTTTGTGCGGAATCGCGGCGATTCTGCACACATAGGAATGCATTGACCCACTTACTTCCCGCATGAGGCTATGCCCACCATGCGCAAAGTAAGCGGATCATGTGCGGATGGTATTATTATTTTTATTATTATTATTTATTTATATAGCACCATTAATTCCATGGTGCTGTACATGAGAAAGGGGTTACATACAGGGTTATAAAACCGGGGTACCCGGGGTCTCCGCTCCTCCAGGCCCTGGGAACCATATACCTGTAAAAAAAAGAAGTAAAATAAAAAATTGTGATATTCTTACCTTCCGGCGGCCCCCGCAGCCTTCCCGCTCCTTGCAATGCTCCCGTTCCCAGTGATGCCTTGCGGCAATGACCTGTGATGACGTAGCATCACGCGAGACCGCTAGGTTATCTGGGGTCATTGCCGCAAGGCATCACTGGGAATGGGAGCATTGCGAGGAGCGGGAAGGCTGCGGGGGCCGCCGGAAGGTAAGAATATCACAATTTTTTATTTTTCTTATTTTTAACATTATATCTTTTTACTATTGATGCTGCATAGGCAGCATCAATAGTAAAAGGTTGGTCACACTTGTCAAACACTATGTTTGACAAGTGTGACCAACCTGTCAGTCAGTTTTCCAAGCGATGCTACAGATCACTTAGAAAATGTTAGAATTCTGCAAGCTAATTACGCTTGTAAAACGCTACTGTTTAGCGGGAAAACGCATGCGCATTCCGCATGCATTTTACCCGCGGCAGGGAGTTGCGGAATTGCAGCGAAAATTTCCGTGGCAATTCCGCAACGTGTGCACATAGCCTAAAAGTACAGTTTAACCTCTTCACCACCTTGGGATTTTACGGTTTTGCATTTTCATTTTTCGCTCCCCTCCTTCCCAGAGCCATAACTTTTTTATTTTTCAGTCAATATGGCCATGTGTGGGCTTGTTTTTTGAGGGACGAGTTGTACTTTTGAAACACAGCATTGGTTTCACCATATAGTTTACTGAAAAGCAGAAAAAAATCCAAGTGCAGTGAAATTGCAAAATAAGTGCAATTGCCCAATTGTTTTTTTTTTGTTTGTTTTTGCTTTTACTGTGTTCACTAAATGCTAAACTGAGCTGTCGTTATGATTCTCCAGGTCATTACGAGTTCGTAGATACCAAACATCTTTAGGTTCTTTTTTTAGTTAAATGGGTTTTCCCACAAACAAATGGACATTTTAATTAATAGATCTTGGAATAATAATAATTTCCACAATTGGATGTGATAAATAAAATGTTCCTGTGCCGAGATCTATATATGTTATAATAGATGAATGTGGATAAAATCACACAAAGATATCTTTCTGTGGAAACTTCCTGAAGAAGAAGCCATGAGCTTCGAAACGCGTTGAATAAACTACCCGAACACCTTACAACCATATCTGGATCCATTAGTTGTCACAGCAGCGCGGATTTTATCCACATTCATCTATTATAACGTCTCTAAGAGGTCGCAGCGCCGACCTGTGGATCTGCAGCAGCTGACAAACTATACGCCTTTACTGTGTACCACCAAGTGAGCAGTTCTCTCATAATTGATTAGAAGCAATCCTGGGGATAAGACCCTATTTGCGCTTTTTTTGTCTCCTATTTTTCTATACTAGAGATCTATATATATAAGAGGCATCCTGATTACTCGCTAATCCCGCCCCCTGCACAATAGCTCCGCCCCCACACATCACCACACATAATCCCGCCCACCACCACATTACCACACACAATCCCGCCCACCACCACATTACCACACACAATCCCGCCCCCCCACCACATTACCACACATAATCCCCCCACCGCATTACCACACACAATCCCGCCCCCCCACCGCATTACCGCACATAATCCCGCCCCCCACCGCATTACCGCACATAATCCCGCCCCCCCACATTACCACACGAGGCTCCGTCCTCACACATTACCACACACAATCCCGCCCACCACCACATTACCACACATAATCCTGCCCCCCACCGCATTACCACACATAATCCTGCCCCCCCACCGCATTACCACACACAATCCTGCCCCCCACTGCATTACCGCACATAATCCCGCCCCCACCGCATTACCACACATAATCCCGCCCCCCACCGCATTACCGCACATAATCCCGCCCCCCCACCGCATTACCGCACATAATCCCGCCCCCCCACATTACCACATGAGGCTCCGCCCCCACATTACCACACGAGGCTCCTTCCTCACACATTACCACACGAGGCTCCGTCCTCACACATTACCACATGAGGCTCTGTCCCCCCACATTACCACACGAGGCTCCGTCCTCACACATTACCACACTAGGCTCTGTCCCCACACATTACCACATGAGGCTGGTCCCCACACATTACCACACGAGGCTCCGTCCTCACACATTACCACATGAGGCTCCGTCCCCACACATTACCACATGAGGCTCTGTCCCCACACATTACCACACGAGGCTCCGTCCTCACACATTACCACATGAGGCTCCGTCCCCACACATTACCACATGAGGCTCTGTCCCCACACATTACCACACAAGGCTCCATCCCCACACATTACCACACGAGGCTCCGTCCTCACACATTACCACACTAGGCTCCGTCCCCACACATTACCTCATGAGGCTGGTCCCCACACATTACCACACGAGGCTCCGTCCTCACACATTACCACATGAGGCTCTGTCCCCACACATTACCACACAAGGCTCCGTCCCCACACATTACCAGATGAGGCTCCGTCCCCACACATTACCACACAAGGCTCCGTCCCCACACATCACCACACGAGGCTCCGTCCTCACACATTACCACACGAGGCTCCGTCCTCACACATTACCACACGAGGCTCCGTCCCTCCACATTACCACACAAATCCAGTTTGCTTTTGATTTTACACTGTGAATAAAATGTATTAGTATTATTCTGATTTTTAATTATTATTATTGTTATTAACTTCATTTTAAGTTAATTTACCACCTGTGTAAGCGCTATTGAATGTTGTCATTATTTACTTTAGTTTAATCACTAGCAGCGTTAATTAGATAGCAATGAGCGTGCCGAGCGTTAGCTGGCTGGAAACAGCTAGTAATGTTATAAATGTGCCCCTGCTGTACTGTGCAATGGTCGTGTCTGACCATACAGGAACATGGTCTGATCGTACCACAGCTCCTGGGCGGGGGGGAAGCAAAAGAGGATACACAAAAGAGGCCAGGATCACAGCTGATTCTCTCTTTGAGGTAAAAACTGTTTAAAAATAGCCAGGAAATGTTTTACCTCACAAGAAGAATCCGCTGTGATCCCGGCTGTAACGTCTGTCTTCTGCGTCCCCTGCCCAGGAGCTGTGGAACGATCAGACCATGTTCCTGTGCAATCAGACACGGCCATTACACAACAGGCGCACATTTATAAGATTATCTCGGCACAGGAACATTTTATTTATCACATCCAATTGTGTAAATTATTATTATTCCAAGATCTAATGATTATAATCTTTATATAGCGCTAACATATTCCGCAGCACTTTACACACATTATCATCACGGTCCCCGATGGGGCTCACAATATAGATTCCCTACCAGTGTGTCTTTGGAATGTGGGAGAAAACCCACGCAAACACGGGGAGAACATACAAACTCTTTGCAGATGTTGTCCAAGGTGGGATTTGAACCCAGGACTCCAGCGCTGCAAGGCTGCGGTGCTAACCATTGTGCCACCGGGCTGCCCTGATTAACAACTGTTGTTTGTGGGGAAAACCCCTTTAAGTGATAAAAAAAAAATCTAAATTTACTTTAAAAAAAATGTGGCGCCGTTTTCCAACACCTGTAAAGTCTCCATTTTTTGGGATCTGGGGCTGGGTGAGGGCTTATTTTTTGCACGCAGGGCTGAAGTTTTTGTTACCATTTTCGTGTAAATACGATCTTTTGATCGCTTGTGATTGCATTTTATTGCATTGTTGCGGTGACCAAAAAATTATTTCTGACATTTTGATTTTATTTTCTCATTACGCCATTTACAGATCGGATTAATTCTTTTTATATCTTTCTGAACCCGGCGACACCAAATATGCATATTTTTATTTTTATTGTTTATTTTGAATGGGGCAAAAGGGAAGTGATTTGAACTTTTATAGTTTTTAATTTTTTTAAATATTTTTTAAAACTTTTTTACACTTTTTACCTGCTTCAACAGTCTCCATAGGAGACTAGAAGCTATGATAACTTCCGATTGCCTGTGCTGCATATAGCAGAGCTGCAACCCTGCTGTGTCTCACAAAAATGCTCATGTGCCTTGAGCGCCGACCATGAGGTGGAGCTCATGGCAGTTTGGCAACCACAGGGATCTCCTGCAGGCGGCCCCCGGCTTTCATGCGAACCCATCAGCGTCCCATGATCATGTGACGGGTGCTGATGGGCGGAGCTTAATAACGCGGTACCAGAGTACCAGAGCCCGCAGCAAAAAGGGGGAGACAACCTGTGACGTACCTACGTCATAGGTTGTAAAGTGGTTAAATAATTTAATGTTTGGATAGATCAGAAAAGATACAAAAAATTGTCTTGTATTATTTTTTTTATGTAGAGAAGTGGGGTGGTTTAAACTTTATATTGTTTAAACCTTTTTAGTTCTTCCCATATTTTTTTGCTCCCTTGGGGGTGTGATGCTGTGATATGCTATGTGGGTATCATTTTTGTGTATATTTCTATTTTACTTATTTTCATGGTGTTCTCTTGTAGAAGGAGTTATTTGCTAATTGATGAATGGCTGTTGCTGCCATCTGATATCAGCCCCCACAGCACTGTACTGTTTGCTAATATGCTAATGGCATATTGAACTAACTTGTTGAAACAATGAGCCCCTGAGACCTTCCCCCTCCTGACCCGTGAATGAGGAGGGAGACTTGTAAATATCAGTGAGGTGAGACACAGATCAGTCCTGTGTGGAATGATGATGTGTTCACAGCATCTCAGAGAGAAAGAAGAGTATATGGACTATGCTATCCTCTGTCTGCTGGATTGTTGGACTTTTATCCTGTTACTGAACTGCATTCGCGTTTTGGACTATTTTATCCTTTGTGTGGTGAATCGTATATGGACCTTTCGTATTTTTTGCCTAAATAAAGGTCTTAGGATTGTTCACTTTTCACTGGCTCTGTTGATTGTGTGATACCGGAGAAGGACCCCTGTTGTGAATTCTGCTTTTGGGCTCCCTCCGGTGGTTGTAGGTGGTAATGCAGTTGTCCCTGAGTTGCAGTCCTGGTCAGGTGTATCTGCTGATTGCAGTTCTGACTGGGGTATTTAGGCGTGCAGGATTCATTAGTCCTTGCCAGTTGTCCATGGTTGTTGGGAGGTTTTGGTCCTGGTTTGGTTCCATCTGCCTTCTGCCAAATCTGCAAAGATAAGTGTCTGGTTTTGTTTCTGTGGCACACATGCTGTGTGCTTAATAATTCTGTGCTATTCAGTGTTTTTTTTTGTCCAGCTTAGATTGTCAGTATTTTCTCAGTCTTGTTGGATTCTCTGGAGTGGCAGATATACATTCCATGTCTTTGGTTAGATTGTGGAACTTTTTGTATTATCTGCTGTGGATATTTTTGTAAGGGTTTTAATACTGACCGCTTAGTATTCTGTCCTATCTTTCCCTATTTAGCTAGAGTGGCCTCTTTTGCTGAATCCTGTTTTCTGCCTGCGTGTGTCTTTCCTCTCCTACTCACAGTCAATATTCGTGGGGGGCTGCCTATCCTTTGGGGTTCTGCTCTGAGGCAAGGTAGTATTCCTATTTCCATCTATAGGGGTATTTAGTCTTCCGGCTGTGTCGAGGTGTCTAGGGTTTGTTAGGCACACCCCACGGCTACTTCTAGTTGCGGTGTTAGTTTAGGTTTTGCGGTCAGTACAGTTTCCACCTACTCCAGAGAAAGTTCATGCGGCTCCAAAGTCACCGGATCATAACAGACCCCGTGACAACTGGTGGCAGCAGTGGGATCAACAGAGCATGACCTAATGGAGAACCACCCACAGAGAGAAATTGGACTGTTTCCAGTTTATAGGAGAGAGCCAGACACCTGGGTCTGAACTACCAGGGACTGACTAAATAAGCCCTAATTGACCTACTCGTGGGTGCCAGCCAGGCCACCTCCTCCTATATGTCTGAAGGACGAGCACTGGAGACGAGGACCCCCACCCCAAAAGCCAGTAGGTGGTGTAGTACGAAGAAGAGATGGAGGTTCTAGGCCCATGCATCTCTCAGGAGTACAAGGAGGAGGCTGCCCGCCGGGCACAGTGGAGACAAGAAGAACTGAAGCTTGAAAGAGGGAGTAACGCAATGTGGAATGTAAAGCCAATGATCCAGGAGCCTGTTCGGATCACCCAGACAGAGTTTAAGCCATTTGATGAGGCTGGATGCGTTTGTTAGTGGGACTCATAAACGGTAGCCTGGCGGAGGCTTATCGAACCATTGACTCACAGCGGAATCAGGATTATAACATTGTAAAGCAGACTATCCTGGATTACCATGCTATCACCCCAGACTCATATAGGGCCAAGTTCTGAGACCTCCCATGCACTACGGGGGGATCGTTTAGGATGTATGCACATAAGATGTCCCAGGCATGTCGGAGGTGGCTGGAAGCAGAAAATACCTTTACTGTGGAAGATGTTATACAGGCGTTCCTTATAGATCAATTTCTTGCCAAGTGCCCAGCAGAGGTACGGGAATGGGTTCGGGAGCGCACGCCATGCACCGTGGATAGAGCTGCAGCCCTGGCTGATGAAGCCCTTACTATCCGACCGCGATGGAGGAGGCGTCTGGACAATGAACCACAGCCTTCTCGCGCACCCCGTCCCCCTCCGATTATATCTGCCCTTCCACCTAGTTGCAAGCCGATGACAATCAGACCTCACAATCCTGGGCCCCTACAGTTCCATCCACGACCTGGGGGTATCACAGAAAGGAGATGTTATAGGTGTGGGCAACCTGGACATTTGCAGTCTGGCTGTGCCTCATGGATTCAGAGGGAGCCCTACGCAGCCCCACCTCATCCAGTACATCTTGTGCACTCCATCCCGCCTGAGGAAGAGCTACCACCACCCCCACCAGAGTGGACCACCGACCACGGCACCATAGATACCCTACCTGGAGTCTACGGACTATGGCCTTTGTCCATCAGAAATACAGAGCAACAGCCATTCATCAATTAGCAAATAACTCCTTCTACAAGAGAACACCATGAAAATAAGTAAAATAGAAATATACACAAAAATGATACCCACATAGCATATCACACCATCACATGGGGACTTGAACCTGTGATTGTTTAGTTGCTTACACTATGTACAGCAATACTACACATTTGATGATTCAGTGTAAATGATGGTGTAACAACACAGCATTGTATCTTCTTAATTAACCAAACGTCTATTTTCAGTAAGTCAGAAGGAATAGACTGTTATCTATATGTTGACTTTTGAATTTATGCGTTTGTTCTTCAGTTGGTCAAGAACCATACACTGCTCTGGTATGAGTTTTTGATGTTTTTTGGGTTTCTGCTGTTTGCCTCATATCAGCTCCTACAACTTATTGTCTGCTATCTTTGCAAGACAGTGATGCAGGGTCATTGAACAATGGATGTTTGCTTAATGTGTTGAATGACCATTATATGGGTCCTTTGGTTTGTTGACTTGCAAAAGAGAGGAGTAAAAACTACACAAATTAGTCAAACAATGTGAGTTAATCTCATCACCCCTTCTCATTGACTTGTGAATAATGGCTTGAAGAATAGTTGTGAACTATAAAAAGAGGATATGTGCCTCTGAAAGGCTAAGTTCACACTTGCGCACCGGGGCTTTGCATACGGCTGCGTACTTCCTCCTTGAAGCTCCGCCCACTTCTGCACTTCTTCCGTTTAGGTCCGCCTACTTCTGCATGCATCCTGCGTACCTATCTTTAACATTGGGTGCGCAGAGCATGCGGATGTATGCGGATGCGTCGGTTTGTTGCATCTGCATACATCCGCTTGTTCAGCGTACCCAATGTTAAAGATAGGTACGCAGGATGCATGCAGAAGTAGGCGGACCTAAATGGAAGAAGTGCGGAAGTGGGTGGAGCTTCAGGGAGGAAGTCCGCAGCCGTCCGCAAAGCATCAGTACGCAAGTGTGAACATAGCCTAACAATTTATATCCAGACATCCAAGCAGCTAAAAGATCCAAAGATCCAAAGAACTAGAGACTCTTTACAAAACCACAGCCAGTAACACTCTACAACAGAGGTGTCAAACTGCATTCCTCGAGGGCCGCCAACAGGTCATGTTTTCAGGATTTCCTTGTATTGCACAGGTGATAATCTAATCACCTGCACAGAATGATTCCAGCACCTTGTGGAATGCTAAGGAAATCCTGAAAACATGACCTGTTGGCGGCCCTCGAGGAATGCAGTTTGACACCTCTGCTCTACAAGACAGCAGCCAGATCATGGCTCCATCATGAGTGACACAGATTTGACATTCTACAGGATACCACTGCCAAAGCTGAAAGAATACCGATCTGCTCCATTGACCATCGTTGGACCATGGATACGTTTGGAGAAATCCAGGATTGGGACCCGCCAGTCACCTGGCTCCATGGAGATGTTCAGAGAAGCCAGGTTGTGGCCCTCCAGTCACTTGGCCGTGTACCTCGATGGATTGAAAGCTTCCTAAGCTTGTTGTTACCTCCTCTCTGTGTGTGCTACAGGTGGTTTAGTTGGCCCTGGAAGCTCTGAAGTCAAAGCTGCTCTAATCCAGACGAGTCAGTGAAAGGGCGAGACTGTAATTTTGCACCATCTTGGGTATTGAGCTGGGACTATTCTACATGTTATTTCTGTTTTGTGGTTCAATAAATTATTGCCACACTATTTTACCCTCACTCTGTTGTCTGAGTAGTATTACAGCAACAGGAAAAGAGCGCAGGTTCAGTGGTATGAGCCCTGGTCCATGCAGTCTTTCTAAAGACAGCCAGGCCAGTGAACGAGAGCACCCACTCACCCTGTGTCTTCACATATCTGAAAATAGACATTTGGTTAATTAAGATAAACTGGTTTGTCATCACAGATGGTCTCCTATGAAGCCCACCAGTGAGGGCTTTCAGAAAGCAGCGATAGGGGCTTGAGCAGCCCTAGCTGGCATGGTAACTTAGTGATTGACATCAGCATCTACATGGTTAACCAGTAGAGATTGGAGAACAGCTCCAGTCACTGCTGCTACAGTAAGATGCCAGCTGGGTGATACAGCTCCTTGCAAGACTCATACCAAAAAGGTAGTTTGCAAGTCACTAAAGGGTTAAGTACATTTTTCCCTTTCATGTGTGATGTTTGTAAGGCATCTGTCTTTGTTTTACTCCATCCTCCGTCTTCCTTTTTATTCTTGTCCCTCTCTAGACAATGGTGGCGTCTGTGACCCATGGTGAGCTTCCAACTCTGAATACTTCTCCTTCCGAATGATGTGCTTACCGCAGGAAGCAATAACAATTAGTAAATGAGGAGAGCCCTAGACGGCCAGAAGTTGCAAAGGATCTGATCTCAAACTTTTGGAGACAGGCAGGCCGGAATTCATAGGGATGTGACATTTATGAACGTCTACTTTTCTTTCTATGGGATTCTTTTATTGTTCTGGAAAATATAACATTTCTTTTATATGGAGGTGCGTACATGATGGCTTCAAAGTGCTCTGGTGCCGAAAACATTCCAGATACATTAGTGACGACTGTCACAAGCACAAAACAACATCATCATGGGCGCAATCAGTGGGTACAAGGTTGCAGGAGTCATCTCGGATTAGAAAACAAGGTCTGCTTTTTTTTTTGGGTAACATCATGCTAACATTAGATGCATAATGGAAACGGCCGAAGAATTAAACAAGGAGATCGATTTTTAATTCATCGACTACAGCAAAGCCTTCAACTGTTAATCACCAGAAACTTAGGATACCATGAAGGATATGGGTGTGCCGAACCATCTGATCAGAATCATTAGGAACCTTTACATCAACCAAGAAGCAACAGTCCGAAGGGGTCAGGGTGGCACGGCATGGTTCAGAGGAGAGCGAGGCGTCAGACAAGATGGCATCCTGTCACCATTTATAACAATTTACATACAGAAGCTATTTTCAGGAAGGCCGGACTTGCCGAAAAAGAAGAAATCAAAACTGCTTGTCGAATAATGAACAATCTTAAATACGAAGATGATACAACATTGATAGCAACAAGCGTAGATGGAATGAAGGACGTATTACGGAGTGTCAAGACGGAAGCCCGAACATGGGACTGCTACTCAATACAAGGAAGACAAAGATATTGACTACTGCAAGCAAGGCCCAGGACACATCTGAGATGGACAGCGATGAACTGGAAGTTGTAAAGGGCTTCAACCTACTAAGATCAATGATCACTCAAGACGACACCGTGAAATCAACAATGAAGTCAGTGGACATGGTCAAATCAAGGAACATTTTACTGACAACAAAGAACGGCTCGTACATACTGTAACTCGGAAAGGGAACATGAGCTTGCAATCGAAAAACTCCACATGACCCCCTATTCAGTTACGACCTCCTGCTGTGAATTTTTCATTTTCCAATAGTAGCTCTCCTCTCCGCGAAGATCTGCGCCATTTTTGTGACATCAGGTTTAGTACTTTTCTTTTGTTTTCCCTTTATATTTTATATAGTTGTATATATCGTATTGTTTTGTCCATTTTGTATCATCTTTGTATATTTTTATAAACACTGCCTACTTTTCGGATTAAATATATAAAAGTTAATATCTCTGTTCCTCGTGCTACATAAACCGCACCCTGAAGCCATAGGCTGTAACAAGTGTCCAATCGGCCTGTATAGATGATTGGTGGTGGCAGCGAGTTTTTCATGGCTTAGTGAGGAGCTTAGTATGTATATTCCATGTTTTGGAACCAGGTGTGTATATACCATACATTTACTGAGAAGTGCACAATAACCGGCGTAGTAGTAGTAAACGCAGCCAGATTCACATAACTTTGTACCGAGTGATGGATTTTATTACAACACTTGGAGGTTTTGTTCACCTGTCCTGGGTCAAGCTCCGGGCTCAGCTTCCTTCCCCTATCTGCGGGTCCCCACTCGGTTAATATGGGAACCCAGCACCAAACCCAACCCAACCTTTGAAGTCATTATTCAAAGACCGTTCACGCTGATGTGCACCGCCTGAGTATTCAGGTAGTATAGCTGTCTGCTACCATATTTCCAGTCAGGCCTCACTTTCCACGTGTCTCTTCTCCAGCCAAGTGTCTACTTACCTTCTCAGATGATCCTGACTGCTACCCAGCAACAAGTTTCTACTGCCAAACTTGGTCGTGAAATTGCTGTTGTTGTCCGCACACTCAACTCTGCTGAATCAAGATACCTTATTACTAGTACGTCGCAGCTTTTCCTGATATTGTCTGCACTTACAACTTTGCTATTCCTTAGTGTTACCACACTTATATGCAAGGTGCCAGATTGCCTACATAGCACTGCTGTTCCTGTGTTACTACACTCCAGCAGCCAGCTGCTCTGCTGTTCCTGTGCTGCCCGCACATTTGGCTCTGCTGCATATAGCACTTCCAGTTCCGCTGATCATCCTGCCATCTTGCACATCCAGTTCTACTAGTCTACACCATGTCACGTGCTGTCCGGCTACTCTGCAACAAAACCTCGGTCTGTTTACAAGACATTTTAGACATTTTTTACTTTACAAATATTTTCAATCAATCGCTCGGTGTCTGATGTGTGATTCTTTTATGCATGCATTCGGCTCATATTTTGGTCAGGAACAGGCAATCATTAAAGGTTTCACCTTAAGAGATCACCCCGACAGCAACATTTTTTTTACAAAGTCGCTAATATTTTTCCCACGCGCACTTGTCTTTCCTCTGGTGTGAATTTATCTGCGCTTATAAAAAAAAATTGTGCAAATTTGACATTTTAGCAAAACATAAATGAACAAAAAAGACCAAAACAAAGAGTATTTTTTTATTTTAGGGAAAATCCATGAACCATTTGTGGCTTTTTGAAAATGTGTTTTTTATGTATAATAATATTAATAAATGTTTTATTTAGTAAAATCTGTGACATTTGGATGATTTTATAGAAAGAAAAAAAATAGGAGGAAGTAACTGGAAAATAGGGGAATTCAGCCCAGCAGGGAATATGCAGGAGATGTTGTATGTTTTACTTCGCCCGAGTCCTTCTTAATAAGTAACTGCAGAGGTTTCGATGTGGTGAGGAGATGATGCAAATTGGACTCGGAGATGCCCCAGACTTATTACATATTGGTCAGATTATAAGGCGAGGAGGATTCCTATCATCCCTCGATCCCTCTGCCACCAGAGAGTAGGACTCTGGGACCAGTCGAGCAGGACTCCGGCACCAGCGAGAAGGACTCTGGGACCAGCGGACCAGGACTCCGCCACCAGTGAGCAGGACTCTGGGACCAGTCGAGCAGGACTCCGGGACCAGCCGAGCAGGAGTCCGGGACCAGCTGAGCAGGACTTCGCCACCAGTGAGCAGGACCCTGGGACCAGCAGACCAGGACTCCGCCACCAGCGAGTAGGACTCTGGGACCAGTCGAGCAGGACTCCGGTACCAGCCAAGCAGTACTCCGCCACCAGCGAGCAGGACTCTGGGACCAGCAGACCAGGACTCCGCCACCAGCGAGTAGGACTCCAGGGCCAGCCGAGCGGACATGGATCTTCCAGTATGCCGCCTTTGTACTGGAATGTTTCTAGGTTGGAAATTTGCTCTTGAAGGCTTTTTATGATGTATTTATAGAATGAGGAGCAGAGGGCAGAAATGTCACCTCTGCTCTGTAGACCCCATAACTGCAGAATCCAGACCTCCTCTGGTATCAGCACAAACGACGCCCCCACCAAGAGATTCATGGCCAAGCAGTGCCATGCAGGCGTACATCACCAAGCACAATGCTGAGTGTCGGAGAGAGTGGTGTAAATCTGCCACCACTGAACACTGGAGGAGACAAGTTCTGAGCAGCGACAGAACACTGTGATGGAGGAAATTTCCCCCTGACTATATTGTGCCCACTGTACAGATGGTAAAGGAGGATAATTCTCTGGGCTTATCAGGGGGCAGCCTCAGACCCTCAGCTCCAGTGATGTGAAATCTTAATCCTCAGCAAAAAGCAATGTGGACAATTGTAGCTCCAGCTTTGTGGGAACAGTCTGGGGAAGACCCTTATCTGTCCCCCATGACTGTGCCCAATGCACAAAGTCCATACAGACATGGGGGGAGCATGAGCGGCCGGTCAGGGCCTGGACCTCAGCCCAATCCAACATCTATAATGGCGACTGAGAACCATCAGGGGCTGACCCCAGAAATGGGCAAAATAATCCCTCAGACGCCTCCAAAATCGTGTAAGAAGTTTATCCAGAAGAGCTGGAGCCCTTATATCTGCAGAGCGGCGTCTGCATATTAGTGTCTAGGGATGTGGGACAGAAGGTCAGAAAATCTGGAAGTGTACCAGTTCTATAGTAGAGATGATAGAAAAACATTCTTAGGACCCGACATAAATCATTTATTAAAAAGTGGTGGTGCATCTTACTCCATGTTTGCACACGGGTGTATGTTCCTGTAGTTCTGGTAGGTTCGTACATTATCATTATCTGCATCCTGCATGACCGCATGGGGATTCAAGGCAAGTGAAACTGCAAATAATCCTCTGCTCTCTCCTACGTGACAATCCCAACTTGTGTTTTGGACATTTTTGCCAGGTTTTGTATCCTCTTCTATAAAGTAAATAGGAAAAAAATCTTGGCAGAAAAATGAGGTCTTTTGTGATTAGAAAGTACTGAACGTGACTAATGTCATATTGAGGTTAAAAAAGGGTCACGTACTCCACATCTATCTAGCCCTACCTTTCTATCATCTATCACATATCTATTTCTTCAGTTCACTTGGTGACAGCTTCAGTACATCTGGCTTCTGGTGCCTCTCTGTCACGCTGTGACTGTAGGAATGCCGGTGAAGAGGGACCCCATACTGTCCCTAATCTAAGGATGCCCTAGCTATCTCTCAGCCCAGGGTTACTCCTGAAAGTGGAGATGCCTGGTTCTCGTACCTCTCTGTCACGCTGTGACTGTAGGAATGCCGGTGAAGAGGGACCCAATACTGTCCCTAATCTAAGGAAGCCCTAGCTGTCTCTCAGCCCAGGGTTACTCCTGAAGGTGGAGATGCCTGGTTCTCGTACCTCTCTGTCACGCTGTGACTGTAGGAATGCCGGTGAAGAGGGACCCCATACTGTCCCTAATATAAGGAAGCCCTAGCTGTCTCTCACCCCAGGGTTACTCCTGAAGGTGGAGATGCCTGGTTCTCGTACCTCTCTGTCACGCTGTGACTGTAGGAATGCCGGTGAAGAGGGACCCCATACTGTCCCTAATATAAGGAAGCCCTAGCTATCTCTCACCCCAGGGTTACTCCTGAAGGTGGAGATGCCTGGTTCTCGTACCTCTCTGTCACGCTGTGACTGTAGGAATGCCGGTGAAGAGGGACCCCATACTGTCCCTAATATAAGGAAGCCCTAGCTATCTCTCACCCCAGGGTTACTCCTGAAGGTGGAGATGCCTGGTTCTCGTACCTCTCTGTCACGCTGTGACTGTAGGAATGCCGGTGAAGAGGGACCCCATACTGTCCCTAATCTAAGGAAGCCCTAGCTATCTCTCACCCCAGGGTTACTCCTGAATGTGGAGATGCCTGGTTCTCGTACCTCTCTGTCCCGCTGTGACTGTAGGAATCCCGGTGAAGAGGGACCCCATACTGTCCCTAATCTAAGGAAGCCCTAGCTATCTCTCAGCCCAGGGTTACTCCTGAAGGTGGAGATGCCTGGTTCTCGTACCTCTCTGTCACGCTGTGACTGTAGGAATGCCAGTGAAGAGGGACCCCATACTGTCCCTAATCTAAGGAAGCCCTAGCTGTCTCTCACCCTGGGGTTACTCCTGAAGGTGGAGATGCCCGATTCTCGTACCTCTCTGTCACGCTGTGACTGTAGGAATGCCGGTGAAGATGGACCCCATACTGTCCCTAATCTAAGGAAGCCCTAGCTATCTCTCAGCCCAGGGTTACTCCTGAAGGTGGAGATGCCTGGTTCTCGTACCTCTCTGTCACGCTGTGACTGTAGGAATGCCAGTGAAGAGGGACCCCATACTGTCCCTAATCTAAGGAAGCCCTAGCTGTCTCTCGCCCTGGGGTTACTCCTGAAGGTGGAGATGCCCGATTCTCATACCTCTCTGTCATGCTGTGACTGTAGGAATGCCAGTGAAGAGGGACACTATGCTGTCCCTAATCTAAGGAAGCCCTAGCTATCCCTAAGCCCGGGGTTACTCCTGAAGATGGAGATGCCCGGTTCTGGTGCCTCTCTGTCACCCTGTGACTGTAGGAATGCCAGTGAAGAGGGACCCCATACTGTCCCTGATATAAGGAAGCCTTAGCTATCTCTAACCCCAGGGTTACTCCTGAAGGTGGAGATACCTCTCTGTGCTGCTTCGAAATCCTACACAACTCCCACCCTCCCCCCAGGGATGAAAGGGGCAGGAATATATCGGGTAATACCGGCTGGACAGGCTGGGGAAGACTAAGGTACAATCAAATGACAGGCACTCAGGATAAAATACAAAAGGGAGGATGGGATCTCAGTAATAAGGCAGAAAAGCAACATGAAGGAACGCCAAAAAAGCAAAGGAAGGTATTCACAGCAAACCGCATGAAACAATTTCAAGAGGACAAGAGAAACGCTCCAGATCACCTACTCCAATGCAGCCAAGAGCAGAATGAAGATTCTATTGCTGGCATGGAGGGAAGCCTGACACAGGTTTATATAATGGAAGAGTGTGGTTCCAAGAGCGAAGAAAAACGTTCCACCCCAGGAACTGCCAAAGCCTCCGCCCTACTGAAAGTACAGAACTGCGGGTTAAACCCGTATGTACCAAGGAATGGTGACTTACCAGTGGACTCTTGGCAGTGATTGTTAAGCGCAAACTCAGCAAAGGGCAGGTAGGATGACCAGTCCTTCTGATTCTCAGAAACAAAACACCTAAGGTATGTCTCTAGGCTAGGTATGTTCGGTCTGACCGTTAGATTGACGATGAAATGCTGAGGAAAAAGACAGATGGACTCCTAGGCGAGAACAAAAAGTGCTCCAAAATTTAGACACAAACTGGGTCCCCGGATCAGAGGCCACATTGAAGGGAACCTTGTGAAGCTTCACAAACTCACTAATAAACACCTGAGACAATGTTTTAGCAGTCGGCACAGCTGATACAAGAAACAAATTGTGCCATTTTACTGAACCTATCCACCACCAATAAAATCACCATTTTACCCGAGAATGGCGGAAGGTCGGTAATAAAATCCATGGATAGTTGAGTCCATTATCTATTAGGTATTACTAAAGGTAGGAGAGACCCGGACGGACGAGTATGCAGGGTCTTAGAATGCGCACAAATATTAAAGGTAGACACAAAATCTACCACATCCTGACCCAGCTTAGGCCCTCAGAAACGACGAGAAACAAGTTCCACATTAGCGTTGCTACCATAGTGACCTGCAAGAACTGAGTGATGATGTTCTCCTAAAATTTTTAAACATAAATGTAATGGCACAAATAATTTCCCTCAAAGACAAGAAAGAGGAGCATCCCCTAATACCTCACTCTCAAGATCTGAACATATGGCAGTAATATCCACTCTCTCTTCAAGAGTAGGAACAGAGTCCTCAGTACTACCTCCTCCAGGCATCAGCCTTCACATTTTTATTCCCAAGACGGTAAGTGACAAAAAATTAAACCTGGTTAAAAATAAAGACCACCTCGCTTGTCTTGGAGTGAGACATTTCGCATATCCTAAATAGAACACATTTTTATGGTCAGTAATTACCATGACAGAGTGAGATACCCCCTCCAGAAAATGATGCCGCTCCTCAATGGCCAAATTAATGGCCAAAAGTTCTCTATTACCTAAGTCATAATTTCTTTCGGAACGGTGATAGTTTCTTAGAGAAGAATGCGCATAGGCGCAATTTCCCAGGAGATGATCCCTGCGATAAGACAACCCCAACCCACACCTCAGACGCATCCACATCCTCAATAAACTGCTCTGGAACTTCAGGCTGAATGAGTACAGGAGCTAAGGAAAATCTTTTTAGAGAGAGTTAAATGCCTGCTGGGCATGGTTACATCAGACAGAGAAGATCTGAGTTTTTGGTCATGTCTTTGAGCGGTTTGACAATGGATGAGAAGTTCCAGATAAAGGTCCGATGATAATTAGAAAACCCCAGAAAGCCTTTGTAGGGCTTTAAGATTTCCCGGAAGGTTCAATTCTAATACTGCGCAGACCTTCTCAGGAACCTTTCAAAAACCTGAAGTCAACACCAAGTAACCCAGAAATTGTATCTCCTGAAAGGCAAACACACATTTCTCAGGCTTAGCATACATTTTATTGTCTCGGTATATCTGAAGTACCTGCCTGACGTGTCCCTGATGTGTCCTAAAATCAGGTGAGTAAATTAAACTGTCGTCAGGGTATACTACTGCAGCGCCCCAGAGTCCTGGTCGTTGCAGTACTGTGGCTCCGCCGCTAAGGGGGTCTATGGTACGTCTGATGGCACTGAAGGAGTTCATCTGACCAGGTATCACATACACCAATACATTTCACAGTCTGGCCTCCAGGGGGAGCTAAGGGTACTATTCATTAGGCCACTCCTCACAGTCTGGTAAAACTGGGGGTTAGGCAGGAAGTTAGAGAGAACGCTGACTGGGTTGGAACCAGGCAACACCTTGTGGCAGAGGGTGTTGTAGGGGAAGATTCGGTAGGGTCCCTGTCAGGGGTGGGATCCTGACAGAGGCCTGGCAATCAGAGAGAAAGCTACGGGACCGCGCCTGCACTTCATAGCGGCGGTGCCCTAAGGAAGGACTAGAAGTGAGATTTATTGTGCTGAGTGAGAAACGAGATCAACGCAACAGGGAGAATACCAGTAGGAGTCGTGCTGTTAGACCGAGGCAACATCCTACTGAGGCGTAAATAACCGGTGGCCGGAACGCCGAGGAAGTACAGAGCTCTAAGCATTACTTCAAACCAACGGCAGGACAGAGAGCTATAGGCTGGCTGTCTCACCTATATCACCTACGCAGACATAGGGGGCAACCTTTGGAGAGGGGCGACTCTAGGGTCCCGGAAGAGCTCCGAGCCTTCCCGTCATACGGGTGCGTCCTACCATAAGATCTGGGGGACGAGAATAAGAAGAACATCAGAATCGAGTTGTTGTGAGGGAACACGAGGAACAGACACAACAGTTGTGGGGACTATCCCATAAGCACAGCAGGGGAGGACCACAACACACAAGCGCTAGAAGGTAGGCACAGATTTCCACCTGCAACGGGAACTCTGAAGGTGCCATCGGACCGGCCGGACTTGCGCAGCCCGGTTAACCGTATTCCGGACTGAGGACCCAGAAGCCTTCAGTAAAGAGGTAAAGAGACTGCAACCTGGTGTCCTCGTTATTTACTGCACCGCACCACTACCACCACTACCACCATCCACACCTATTATTTGGGGCGCCCCTCAGCAGGGTCACGGACCGGGCCTAGCCACCGTGACAACCCCAGAGCAGAGACTCAGAGGCCCGGTACCGGGTACCCCTCGGCCCTGCGGCAGTGGGGGTGCTGCACTACCACAAATATGCCCACCAGATGACAGAAGATATCATTGATAAAATGTTGAAAAATGTCGTGACAAGATTTTCATAATGCCCCTCAGGAGTGTTAAAGGCCATTTTCCACTCATTCCCTTCTCTGATTCTTATAAGATTATAGGCCCCCTAAGGTCCAACTTGAAGAACTATTTTGCTCCAACAATTTGATTAAACAAATGGATGGTAATACAATTTAACTTAAGAAAATCAAGACAAAGACGCAGACCTCCATCTTTTTCTCAACAAAAAAGAAGAAGGTCTGATATGTCCCTTGGCAAGACTTTCCCGGGATATGTTCCTTCATGGCCTGTCTTTCGGGACCTGAAAGATTGTATAACTTAAATGGGGCAAGTGAGCAAGTTAACGGGGCAGTCATAAGCCCGATGAAGAGGCAATTCCTGGCACCCCTCTTCAGAAAACACCTCCTCAAAACCGGACAGAAAAGAAAAATTTCCAGTGTTGGTGGAAATGCGAGCAAGACAGTTATTGTTACAGAAATCACTCAATTTTACAATTGCCATCGACCTCCAATCTACAACAGGATTCTGCCTACCGAACCAATGTAGACCCAGTACAACAGGAATGGGAGATCTTCAAGCACATAGCAAGAAATACATTCTTCATGAAGGACCTCAGTGTGAAAGCCCAAATTATGTACCACCTGTGTGAAACACCCCTGACCAAGGAGCACAGAATCAATAGAAAATATGGGGATGGGTTTTGCCAGAACACTACAAGACAAACCATGAGTTTGGGCAAACCGCACGTCCACCATATCGGCCCCCACCACACTAGCCAAAAAAATAGACACTCTCTCAGGTTTCATACCAACAACAATCTCTGCAAGTAAGACAAACTCAAAAGGTACAGTACATATGGAGGAAGGTATACGTCCAGGTTGTAATCCTCCACACAACCTGGGGTCCGAAATTTTCCACTGGTTTCTTTAATTTAAGCCCTTAAATCAGGATGTGATTCTTTGGACAGACTTCTTTTGTGAAACTATATGGAGTGGATCTTCCTAATTCCATGCACTGGGCTGTTAGTGTGAGAATGTCAGGGGCATATATCAGGTTATCCCGTAGACATGAGTCGGTCACTCATTGTGCCATGTACTACTACGATGAGTAAGGTTCATATACCCAAGGTGCTCAGTGTGCTCAGATCATTTATCTTCCACTCTTACCCAACCAGTGCCTAGTTGTCTTCTTAGCTGGGACCAATATTGCATCCAGGATATAAGGAAATGCAGAAACATAATGATTAGAGATGAGCATCCGGTGCTGAACTTTGAACATGGACTTCTCCCGTAAGTCTGTTTGGGAGAGCGAGAAAGAGAGAGAGACTTTTTCAGGACCCTAACTCTTACTATGACCATTTTACAGTACCAAAGTGTGGGTCCCCATTGACCTCTATGTGGTTCGGGTTTGGGGGTTTGGGTTTAACTATGGGTAGAGTTCCAGTAACCAAACTTAGGACTAAAGTTCGCTTGTAATCTACTAACCCAAATATCCACAGGTCCGCTCATTCCTAGCAATGATACAATGTGTTACTTGATGCTACCCGGCACTACTTATGTAGTGCAGTGCGTTGTTCAGCTTGTCAGTGTTTCACAGCAGCCTGTTACACCCTGCTTCCAGCCCGATCTGATAGGCTGTAATACATTGCTGATAAGGGGACATTATTTGCCTACAATCGCCATAACAACCTTTCAGCATGCGGCAATCACATTGCTAAGGTGAGCACTTTCCCACTGTCAGACACCTCACATGCAGTTATCACTATTGACAGGGTCAATAGTGTTGTCCTGGACATTAACATTGATGACATAACCTTATGATAGTAATTAACAGAAAAACGGCTCGCACATCCTAACCAGTGTGAATAGGTGCATACCAGGAGCAGCTACCTGTGCAAAGCGTCTCTTAAATATTTTTCTAATGTTCAAAAGCCATTTTGCTATTCAAATTTCATGTATTCCATATTAGACATGCTTTGGCACGATAGAGTGCAACCTTTTTTGTATATTTATGTATGGAGGTAGCTGCTCCTGGTATGCACCTATTCACACTGGTTAGGATGTGCGAGCCGTTTTTCTGTTAATTCCATGTTAGCTTACTGGCTGTGCACTCCTCCCATCACCATGTGGTTTTTAATTGCATCTCATCACACTTGGTCCCGGCTAACTCATATGTAGGCTTTGCTGAATAGAGGTGTCCACATTCACCCAGGCATACAGATATTGGCCTTTGGTAAGTGTTCACATTTGGACAGGGAGGTCAGGGACCCATCAGTCTGAGACCACTTTGACGAAGTTGATGGGCTCACACTATTTGATTTATATCAAATTCTGTGCAAAGCGTCTCTTAAATATTTTTCTAATGTTCAAAAGCCATTTTGCTATTCAAATTTCATGTATTCCATATTAGACATGCTTTGGCACGATAGAGTGCAACCTTTTTTGTATAACCTTATGATAGGTCATCAATGTCTGAAGGGTGGGGATGCGACACCCGACATCCCTGCTGATCAGCTGTTCCCGGTGCTGGCTGGTACTGCTCTGTCACAGAGCTGTACACCTCCATCGACAGAATAGTGACTGTGGCCAGGTACCACACATCCGCCCCCTACTAATTTGAATAGTCACTATACAATCGATGGAGCTGTGCCGAGTAGTTCTGGCCAACAATGGGAACAGCTGATCGGCGGAGGTGCGGGTATTTCAGTATTTCAGAAAAGGAACATCATACCAACAGTAAAATAAGGTGGTGGTAGTGTGATGGCCTGGGGATGTTTTGCCGCTTCAGGACCTGGAAGACTTGCTGTGGTAAATGGAACCATGAATTCTGCTGGTTACCAAAATTTATGAAAGAGAATGTCCGGCCATCTGTTCGTGACCTCAAGCTGAAGCGCTCTTGGATTATGCAGCAGGACATTGATCCAAAACACACCAGCAAGTCCACCTCTTAATGACTTAAGAAAAACAAAATTAAGACTTTGGAGTCAAAGTCCTGACCATAATCCAATTTAGATGCTGTGACATGAGCTTAAAAAGGCGATTCATACTCGGAAACCTCCAATGTAGCTGAATTACAACAATTCTGCAGCAATGAGTGGCCAAAATTCTGCCAGAGCGTTGTAAAGACTCATTGCCAGTTATCACAAAAGCTTGATCGCAGTTGCTTCTAAGGGCGGCCCAACCAGTTATTAGGTTTAGGGGGCAGGCACTTTCTCTCACAGCGCCCTGTAGGTTTGGATTTCTTTTTCCCTTAATAATAAAGACCAAAATGTATAAACTGCATTTTGTGTTACTTGTATTATCTTTGTCTAATATTTACATTTGTTTGGTGATTGGAAACACTTCAGTGTGAGAAATGCACAAAAGAAAAGGAAATCCAGAAGGGAGTGAACAATTTCACGCAACTGTATAGTATGTAGTAGAAATTGTCCGGATTGTTATCACATTTGTGTCTCTGCACAAATGTAGGGATCTGACAAACTATTACAGATCCCGTTATCGTTCTCTGTCCAGATTGCCTTCTATACCACTGACATCAGCCGACACACCTGTGAGTGCGTCAGGGCAAGTCTGTTAAAAAGCATTAACATTATTGGCACGTACAGCTTATTATCTACACGTGTCAGGCAAATTCGGAGTTCATATTTGGAATTGGCGCGTTCAGTTTAGCTTAAGTGACGTGTTTTTCTCTCAGTAGAAAAATCATTGTTGTCTTCTAGAATTCATACCAATATTCACTCCATGTAAATGGCCTTAAGATTTGTCTGTCACGAGTGTGTCACGCCAACCTGGGAGATCTGGGGGTAGAAGATCACTGCATATTGTGAATCACAGATCTTCCATTTAGTCTGTGTTTTTGTGTCCCATATTAAATGAATTTGGTTTCCTTTGGTGCTGAAGAAGTTAACGACCCTTTCTATGCTTGTCAGAATCATGCAGCTCCATGTCAGCTGCTTCTGATCTGGTCATTACCTCTCCCTATAAAACCTGGCCAGACCTTCTCTTCCTTGCCAGTGAAAGCTCTGCTTCCTCGCTCTCAGAACATGCTGTGCTGAATAGGAGTTCGTTGTGGCTATTGGAGATTCGTCTTCCTGTGCTGTGCGCTAAAGCCAAGTGGTTGGAGTTTGGATTTGGAGTTGTGGTGGTCTGTAGGTTGCTGTAGTATGTGTGTGTTTATCTCCTGGTCCCTGTTCCCAATTAGTTTATTCCTCTCTGTCCCTATCCTCCTCCCTTTTGTTGGTTAGTGATTTTGCATGACAGAGGTTTTCTGTTATCCCTGTTTTGTCTGTCTGGTTTACCTTTCATTTCTCTCCCATGCCTCATGTTTACCAGGAGCATAGCAAGATAGGAGACTTGGGCCTCTTTACCTTTTAAGAGTACCCCCGGGGCAGGGATAGTTATGGTCCAAGCTCCAGGGACCATTTGAGGACCCTCTTCCTTACTGAAGACCGTCACAGCATGACATTGTCATAGTCTGAACAGAGTCCCACAACTCCCCGCCAGGACTGTCCGGCACGTAGATGTGAGCAGGTTGCGGGATGGAGTGACGGATAGGAGGCAGAACAAGAGTTAACAGGTTTAGTAACAGGGGAATACTCCACGCAGGGAGGTAAAGGGTTAAACAGTGAAGTAAACAGTATAGATGGCAAAGGATATTGGGAGGTAAATAATTGCGGTTCTAGTAATGGCAGTTCCTGTGAAGCACTTGTGTCAGTAGTTCCTCAAACTGTAACTCCTGCTGGGGACTCAATAGCACCGGCAACGGCTGGCGTGGTGTCTTTTCCAGGAAGGTCCTGTGGACATCAATGTCCCATCTTCTGGCGGCAACGGTCGGTCTCCGATACCTTCCACTGAGCCTAGTCCATATACTACAGGGGCTGAAAAGGGTACGGGCCACAATCAGGGCCGGCGTCAGCACCCGGCGCACCCGGGCAAGTGCCGGGGCCCTGAGCAGGCAGGGGGCCCACTCGGGGACACTGGCGCGCTATAGTGCCAGCCCCCGCGAGTGGACCCTCTGTCTGCTCCGGGCCCCGGCACTTGCGATACTTACCTCTCCCGGATACTTACCTCTTCCGGTTCCAGCGCTGCAGCGCTGCAGCATAGAAAGGGTCGTTCCATCCTCTGACTGTGACGTTCAGGTCAGAGGGCGCGATGACATCACCAGTGCGCACCCTCTGCCTGAGCAGTCGCAGCACAGAGAGCAGGAAGACGCCGACGGTGAGGAGTCCAGAGCAGAGCAGCGTCAAGCAACGAGAGGTGAGTATTTCATTTTTTTTTTAATATTTGGAGCAATATATGGGGACCATCAGAAGGGGCCCATATATGGAGCATTATATGGGACTAATTCTATATGGAGCACCTTATGGGGCCAATTCTATAGGGAGCATTATATGGGCCCAATAATATATGAAGCATCTTATGGGACTAATTATATATGGAGCATTATATGGGGCCCATTATACATGGAGTATCTTATGGGGCTGTCACGATTCACACCGTGACCGTCACCCCTACGTCACAGAACGGGGTGACTTTAGGCCAACAGACGGCTATCACATGTGCAGGGGGGCTTATCTTAGTTATCCCTCCACTGCTACAATGTGATACAAAAAACAACACAAGGCTATTGACCTCTTAGTTTACAGCAGGGGCTTATTCTAGGTATCCCACTGCTCTTCAATATACCACGAACTGCAGGGATTTATGTATATCCCACTTTACAGTTCCGTTTGAACTTGCAGCCCTCTGGCGCCCCCCTTACCCTCAGGTCAGATTAGGTACTGCACCTAGGATAATTAGTCACCAGAAAGGCTGCCTGCTAGGTACTGGCTATTGGGCACGCTGCAGCGAGGCGATATAACTACTCCCACTCAGCAGGAACAATAATTATCAATGCCGCCGTCGCTACAACGACTCCCAAAGGCACAGAACATGGTATGCTGTCACCAGCTTCGATTAAACGGGTCCGAAGCTAACCCAAAACAGTAGCGTAATTCCCTTCAGAAGATTTAGGGTACGTTTTAGAGCAGGAAGAACGAAGACTAGTAGTTTAAATATTTACTCCGAAAGAAGGCAGTGTTTATAAAAAAAACATATAAAGATGTTACAATATGAGACAATTGAAAATATGTACAAGGTAAGTATAAAAATAACGGTGGTTAAATGAGAAATTTGACACTTACATGTGTTCAGGACATTGCAGGCAACCAGGCTAGTGGGTGGAGTTCCCATATGTCCTAGTTCATCAGGGATAGCAGTCAGGGCTCCTCAGGTAAAACTAACTGCTGGGGGCCTGGCAGAAACTTATAAACCGCAGCCCATGACATCACCAACAGGGCTGGTTTACCCAGATCCTCCTCTCTCCTCAGCCTTACCAAATTTAACACAAATTTGCATAAGGCTCGTATCTCCGCTCCAGAACATGTCAGAATCCCAGCACACCCCTCATTCATCTTCTTTTACCATTGGCTTTCTATTGGTACTAAATTCGGGCTCGTTGTGACACCCGGTTCCGGAGAAATCTGTACTCTGTCCCTGTTGGAACTAGAGGCTCATGCTTACAGAGGCTGACAGACCCGCCGATGGACGTTAGCAATATGTATTTATTATTTGCCTAGCCCAAGTCGGTGGCCCAGAAGCTTATCATATTAGAACAAAGACCCTCATGGATTTTGGAGAACTTCTATACCAGTTCTAGCTGGTACAGATGGGAGGGGGATGAGTAAGTTGCCCAGAGCCTGGAATTTACAGCCAGAGCAATAAAACCTCTTCTACACATACACATCTCAGAAACACAGAGGAAAGGGGGGTTTCAGCCCACAGCGTGGGCTGGCACGAGAAACTAAAACTTATATTATACAGTATCCTCACAGGGGCCAATTATTTTTAGAGCATTATATGGGACCCATTCTGTAAGGAGTATTATATGGGGCCCATTCTGTAAGGAGTATTATATGGGGCCCATTCTGTATGGAGCAATATATGGGACTCAGTATACTGTATGGGGCCGATCATATACTGTATGGAGCGTTATATGAGGCCCATTATATATGGAGCAATAGATGGGGCCCATAATATACTGTATGGAGAATATGTGGCTCACTATACTGTGTGGAGCATTATATGGGGTCAGTTCCTTATGGAGCAATGTATGTGGCTCATTCTGTATGGAGTACTCTGTGGTGCCCATTATACTGTATGGAGCATTATATGAGGCTCATTATTCTCTATGGAGCATTATATTGGGCTCATTATTCTGTTTGGAGCAACATATGGGGCTCATTATTCTATATAGAGGACTATGTGGTGCCAATTATACTTTATGGAGCACTATATGGGGCCATTATACTGTATGGGGCAATATATGGAGCTCATTATTCTGTTTGGAGCAATATATGGGGCTCATTATTCTGTATAGAGGACTATGTGGTGCCAATTATACTGTATGGAGCACTATATGGGGCCATTATACTGTATGGGGCAATATATGGAGCTCATTATTCTGTTTGGAGCAATATATGGGGCTCATTATTCTGTATAGAGGACTATGTGGTGCCAATTATACTGTATGGAGCACTATATGGGGCCATAATATTGTATGGGGCAATATATGGAGCTCGTTATTCTGTTTGGAGCAATATATGGGGCCATTATACTGTATGGGGCAATATATGGAGCTCGTTATTCTGTTTGGAGCAATATATGGGGCTCATTATTCTGTATAGAGGTCTATACTGTCCGGTTTCTGAGCTAATGTAGAATAGATATCACTCATGTAATGTAAGAAGTAAGTGAAATCTTTGGCATTGTATTATACCTATATTTCTCTGCCGTATCCGTGCATTATGAATTGTGATATGTGTTAAAGGGGCCCACCGGGACTCTTTCGCCCAGGGCTCATGAAAACCTGGAGCCGGCCCTGGCCACAATACTGTATGAGCCAAACGTGGCTCTGCAAATATTCTCTGGTGAAATCAGGATCTCCCGTCATCGGGAAAGTATGAGCTGGTCATGTGGGTTACACAAGTCTCTCCAGCACTCGGTTTTCTCTTTGCGGCACATGCGCTGTACTCAGGGTCATGAAGCACATGACACCTCTATCTCTGTCAGCTACTGGGCGCGCTGCACTCTTCTCACGATGCTGCGTGCCGCCTGACCCTGCCAAGACTGAAGCGCCGCCAACCACAGGCGCCCTGCTTCTCTGCCGGGGTGCTGCACCCGAACTCTCTCTGACAGCATGCACACAGTACTCACTCGCCCGGAACGTTTCACACCGCACTCCATGTTGATCAACGGACACCCTGCACGTCTCTCCTCACAGTCTCTGTCAGCGGTGGTGCTTGAGTGCGGGGCTGCACCATACAGATGCTTCGGGACCGCCACACTCACTGATCCCTGCGGCTGGCGGCGAGATACAACATATGTTGATCTGTGCGTGGCTGGTGCTCCCAGGACGGAGCACTTCTCTCCCCGGCTGCTGCTGAACACACCTGACTCTGCACGCTCTGCAGCGCTCTCTCCCTCTGGATTGCTGCCGGGCACACTGCTCCCCTCAGGGCGGCGGTCCTCTTCAGAAGGTAGGGCCAGCACCGGTACTCTGTTGTGGGGAGGGTAAGTGGAGCACGATGCTCACCTCTGTTCGCGCTACCCTGGGTTGGCGCCAAACTGCTCTGCTGCGCTCACTTTCCCCTTTTATCTCCCCACCCCTCTCGGTCAGGAGGAAGTTCTCCCTCACTCCAGCTTCTCCCAGGCAACAGAGGAAAGTCCGCCTCACTAAAGCTTCCCCCCGGAAACAGAGGATGCAGCCTTTTCAGTACCGGACCCGGCACACAGCTACCCGCGCTCTGGTCGTCCTCCTTCCACTCCCCCTCTTCTGTAACTCACCATTCCACGGGCGAGAGTTCCTCAGGCTCCTTTATGTCCTCCTGAAGTGGGACAGATGCCCACAGGTTTCGCATCCATTTCTGCCTCTTTTGCACTACATTTTGCCAGGAGAACTTGGCCTGTGCACCTTGAGGTTCCTCTTGAATTTGCTCGTCAGGAGTACTCAGAACTTCAGGTTGAGTGGGCGAGGATGGGGACGGGCCCAAATCTGATGGAGCAGTCATTTCAGGAGCCTGTTCCTCTTCTGAGTCAACATGTGGATAAACCGGTGACCGCCTGCTGCCGCCAGAAGTTGGACCGTTATTTGTGGGACCCCATGTGGGGACATTCCTCCGGCCATTGCCGGACCCTAAGGACACAATAAGTTTAATTACTGGACTGTTGTTACATTGCAATTTCTCCTTTTCAATGTAAGTGTTTTCTCCCTGCGAGGAGCTCCTCTATTGTCCCAATTAATTTCTTAATTTGTTAACCCTTGCTCTGCCTCCCTTGTGTCACTGCATGCCGCCAACTGCAGACACGGCCAAAAACTGATGAAAATTGGTCTGTGACATGGACACCATAGATCCAGTCCACCGGGGGCTGAGCACTGCTGTTTCCTTCCACTCCGTGGGGATCAGATTGTGACCTCCTGGCTACAGAATAACACTCTGTCCGGCACCACCAGCATTGCCAGGCTTCCAACAAATCCCAAGAAGTGCCAGCATGTGGCTCCGGAGCGGCGCTCTGACTTCTGCTGGTACAAGGCGCCATCTGCTGCTTCTCATGTGCATTGTCCCAGCAGATCTCAATCCAATCTCTATTTGTGTACAAGACGCAAAAAACACACGGATGCTTGAGAAAGCGCGCTCACCGAAATACTGACTACTGCAGGTGTGAACAGGCTGCAAAATGGGATCACATCACAAACCGGCGCATCCACTAGAGATGGCGGAACAACAAATCTAAGGAAAATACAATATCGTGCAAAATCTCACAGGATTGTACACAGTGACCTCCACAGTGCCCCCATAACAACAGCGACCTCCACAGTGCCCCCATAACAGTGACCTCCACAGTGCCCCCCATAACAACAGCGACCTCCACAGTGCCCCCCATAAAAATAGCGACCTCCAGTGCCCCCATAAAAACAGCGACTTCCACAGTGCCCCCATAACAACAGCGACCTCCACAGTGCCCCCATAACAACAGCGACCTCCACAGTGCCCCCATAACAGTGACCTCCACAGTGCCCCCCATAACAACAGCGACCTCCACAGTGTCCCCATAACAACAGCGACCTCCACAGTGCCCCCATAACAACAGCAACCTCCACAGTGTCCCCATAACAACAGCGACCTCCACAGTGCCCCCATAACAACAGCGACCTCCACAGTGCCCCCCATAACAACAGCGACCTCCACAGTGTCCCCATAACAACAGCGATCTCCACAGTGCCCCCCATAAAAATAGCGACCTCCAGTGCCCCCATAAAAACAGCGACTTCCACAGTGCCCCCATAACAACAGCGACCTCCACAGTGCCCCCATAACAACAGCGACCTCCACAGTGCCCCCATAACAGTGACCTCCACAGTGCCCCCCATAACAACAGCGACCTCCACAGTGTCCCCATAACAACAGCGACCTCCACAGTGCCCCCATAACAACAGCGACCTCCACAGTGCCCCCATAACAACAGCAACCTCCACAGTGCCCCATAACAACAGCAACCTCCACAGTGCCCCCCATAACAGCGACCTCCACAGTGCCCCCCATAACAACAATGACCTCCACAGTGCCCCATAACAGCGACCTCCACAGTGCCCCCCATAACAACAGCGACTTCTACAGTGCCCCCCATAACAACAATGACCTCCACAGTGCCCCCATAACAACAGCGACCTCCACAGTGCCCCCATAACAACAGCAACCTCCACAGTGCCCCCATAACAACAGCGACCTCCACAGTGCCCCCATAACAGTGACCTCCACAGTGCCCCCATAACAACAGCGACCTCCACAGTGCCCCCATAACAACAGCGACCTCCACAGTGCCCCCATAACAGTGACCTCCACAGTGCCCCCCATAACAACAGCGACCTCCACAGTGTCCCCATAACAACAGCGACCTCCACAGTGCCCCATAACAACAGCAACCTCCACAGTGCCCCATAACAACAGCAACCTCCACAGTGCCCCCCATAACAGCGACCTCCACAGTGCCCCCCATAACAACAATGACCTCCACAGTGCCCCATAACAGCGACCTCCACAGTGCCCCCCATAACAACAGCGACTTCTACAGTGCCCCCCATAACAACAATGACCTCCACAGTGCCCCCATAACAACAGCGACCTCCACAGTGCCCCCATAACAACAGCAACCTCCACAGTGCCCCCATAACAACAGCAACCTGCACAGTGCCCCCATAACAGTGACCTCCATAGTGCCCCCATAACAACAGTGACCTCCACAGTGCCCCCATAACAACAGCGACCTCCACAGTGCCCCCATAACAGTGACCTCCACAGTGCCCCCCATAACAACAGCGACTTCTACAGTGCCCCCCATAACAACAATGACCTCCACAGTGCCCCCATAACAACAGCGACCTCCACAGTGCCCCCATAACAACAGCAACCTCCACAGTGCCCCCATAACAACAGCAACCTCCACAGTGCCCCCATAACAGTGACCTCCACAGTGCCCCCCATAACAACAGCGACTTCTACAGTGCCCCCCATAACAACAGTGACCTCCACAGTGCCCCCATAACAACAGCGACCTCCACAGTGCCCCCATAACAACAGCAACCTCCACAGTGCCCCCCATAACAACAATGACCTCCACAGTGCCCCCCATAACAACAATGACCTCCACAGTGCCCCCCATAACAAAAGCGACCTCCACAGTGCCCCCATAACAGTGACCTCCACAGTGCCCCCCATAACAACAGCGACCTCCACAGTGTCCCCATAACAACAGCGACCTCCACAGTGCCCCCATAACAACAGCAACCTCCACAGTGCCCCCCATAACAACAATGACCTCCACAGTGCCCCCCATAACAACAATGACCTCCACAGTGCCCCCCATAACAAAAGCGACCTCCACAGTGCCCCCATAACAGTGACCTCCACAGTGTCCCCATAACAACAGCAACCTCCACAGTGCCCCCATAACAACAGCGACCTCCACAGTGCCCCCCATAACAACAGCGACTTATACTGTGCCCCCCATAACAGTGACCTCCAGAGTGCCCCATAACAACAGCGACCTCCACAGTGCCCCCCATAACAACAGCAACCTCCACAGTGCCCCATAACAACAGAGACCTCTACAGTGCCCCCCATAACAGCGACCTCCACAGTGTCCCATAACAACAGCGACCTCCACAGTGCCCCCATAACAGTGACCTCCAGAGTGCCCCATAACAACAGCGACCTCCACAGTGCCCCCCATAACAACAGCAACCTCCACAGTGCCCCATAACAACAGAGACCTCTACAGTGCCCCCCATAACAGCGACCTCCACAGTGTCCCATAACAACAGCGACCTCCACAGTGCCCCCATAACAGTGACCTCCACAGTGCCCCATAACAGCGACCTCCACAGTGCCCCCATAACAGCGACCTCCACAGTGCCCCCATAACAGCGACCTCCACAAGGCCCCCATAACAACAGTGACCTCCACAGTGCCCCCCATAACAACAGCGACCTCCACAGTGCCCTCCATAACAACAGCAACCTCCACAGTGCCCCCCATAACAGCGACCTCCACAGTGCCCCCCATAACAACAATGACCTCCACAGTGCCCCCCATAACAGCGACCTCCACAGTGCCCCCATAACAACAGCGACCTCCACAGTGCCACCATAACAGCGACCACCACTGACCAAACCGCTGCACGACCAGCTCTCCCCTCACCTACTGTATTCTCACCCATCCCTTGTAGATTGTGAGCCCTCGCGGGCAGGGTCCTCTCTCCTACTGTATCCTCACCCATCCCTTGTAGATTGTGAGCCCTCGCGGGCAGGGTCCTCTCTCCTCCTGTATCCTCACCCATCCCTTGTAGATTGTGAGCCCTCGCGGGCAGGGTCCTCTCTCCTCCTGTATTCTCACCCATCCCTTGTAGATTGTGAGCCCTCGCGGGCAGGGTCCTCTCTCCTCCTGTATTCTCACCCATCCCTTGTAGATTGTGAGCCCTCGCGGGCAGGGTCCTCTCTCCTCCTGTATTCTCACCCATCCCTTGTAGATTGTCAGCCCTCGCGGGCAGGGTCCTCTCTCCTCCTGTACCAGTTGTGACTTGTATTGTTTAAGATTATTGTACTTGTTTGTATTATGTATACCCCTCCTCACTTGTAAAGCTCCATGGAAGGGGGACTGTGGAGAGACGGGACACTGAGGAGCAGCGACGAGAGGTGAGTACGTCATTTTTTTTTTTTAGTGAAGCAGCAGCATTATATGGGGCATCTATGGGGCCATAACTGCATGGAGCATTATATGGGGCATCTATGGGGCCATAACAGCATGGAGCATTATATGGGGCATCTATGGGGCCATAACTGCATGGAGCATTATATGGAGCATCTATGGGGCCATAACTGCATGGAGCATTATATGGGGCATCTATGGGGCCATAAAGAACTGCATGGAGCATTATATGGGGCATCTATGGGGCCATAAAGAACTGCATGGAGCATTATATGGGGCATCTAAGGGGTCATAACTGCATGGAGCATTATATGGGGCATCTATGGGGCCATAACTGCATGGAGCATTATATGGGGCATCTATGGGGCCATAACTGCATGGAGCAATATATGGGGCATCTATGGGGCCATAAAGAACTGCATGGAGCATTATATGGGGCATCTATGGGAACATAACTGCATGGAGCATTATATGGGGCATCTATGGGGCCATAACTGCATGGAGCATTATATGGGGCATCTATGGGGCCATAACTGCATGGAGCATTATATGGGGCATCTATGGGGCCATAACTGCATGGAGCATTATATGGGGCATCTATGGGGCCATAACTGCATGGAGCATTATATGGAGCATATATGGGGCCATAACTGCATGGAGCAATATATGGGGCATCTATGGGGCCATAACTGCATGGAGCATTATATGGGGCATCTATGGGGCCATAACTGCATGGAGCATTATATGGGGCATCTATGGGGCCATAACTGCATGGAGCAATATATGGGGCATCTATGGGGCCATAAAGAACTGCATGGAGCATTATATGGGGCATCTATGGGGACATAACTGCATGGAGCATTATATGGGGCATCTATGGGGCCATAACTGCATGGAGCAATATATGGGGCATCTATGGGGCCATAACTGCATGGAGCATTATATGGGGCATCTATGGGGCCATAAAGAACTGCATGGAGCATTATATGGGGCATCTATGGGGACATAACTGCATGGAGCATTATATGGGGCATCTATGGGGCCATAACTGCATGGAGCATTATATGGGGCATCTATGGGGCCATAAAGAACTGCATGGAGCATTATATGGGGCATCTATGGGAACATAACTGCATGGAGCATTATATGGGGCATCTATGGGGCCATAACTGCATGGAGCATTATATGGGGCATCTATGGGGCCATAACTGCATGGAGCAATATATGGGGCATCTATGGGGCCATAAAGAACTGCATGGAGCATTATATGGGGCATCTATGGGGACATAACTGCATGGAGCATTATATGGGGCATCTATGGGGCCATAACTGCATGGAGCAATATATGGGGCATCTATGGGGCCATAACTGCATGGAGCATTATATGGGGCATCTATGGGGCCATAACTGCATGGAGCATTATATGGGGCATCTATGGGGCCATAAAGAACTGCATGGAGCATTATATGGGGCATCTATGGGGCCATAAAGAACTGCATGGAGCATTATATGGGGCATCTATGGGGCCATAAAGAACTGCATGGAGCATTATATGGGGCATCTATGGGGCCATAAAGAACTGCATGGAGCATTATATGGGGCATCTATGGGAACATAACTGCATGGAGCATTATATGGGGCATCTAAGGGGCCATAACTGCATGGAGCAATATATGGGGCATCTATGGGGCCATAACTGCATGGAGCATTATATGGGGCATCTATGGGGACATAACTGCATGGAGCATTATATGGGGCATCTATGGGGCCATAACTGCATGGAGCAATATATGGGGCATCTATGGGGCCATAACTGCATGGAGCATTATATGGGGCATCTATGGGGCCATAAAGAACTGCATGGAGCATTATATGGGGCATCTATGGGGCCATAAAGAACTGCATGGAGCATTATATGGGGCATCTAAGGGGCCATAACTGCATGGAGCATTATATGGGGCATCTATGGGGCCATAACTGCATGGAGCAATATATGGGGCATCTATGGGGCCATAACTGCATGGAGCAATATATGGGGCATCTATGGGGCCATAAAGAACTGCATGGAGCATTATATGGGGCATCTATGGGGACATAACTGCATGGAGCATTATATGGGGCATCTATGGGGCCATAACTGCATGGAGCAATATATGGGGCATCTATGGGGCCATAACTGCATGGAGCATTATATGGGGCATCTATGGGGCCATAACTGCATGGAGCATTATATGGGGCATCTATGGGGCCATAACTGCATGGAGCATTATATGGGGCATCTATGGGGCCATAACTGCATGGAGCATTATATGGAGCATCTATGGGGCCATAACTGCATGGAGCAATATATGGGGCATCTATGGGGCCATAACTGCATGGAGCATTATATGGGGCATCTATGGGGCCATAACTGCATGGAGCATTATATGGGGCATCTATGGGGCCATAACTGCATGGAGCAATATATGGGGCATCTATGGGGCCATAAAGAACTGCATGGAGCATTATATGGGGCATCTATGGGGACATAACTGCATGGAGCATTATATGGGGCATCTATGGGGCCATAACTGCATGGAGCAATATATGGGGCATCTATGGGGCCATAACTGCATGGAGCATTATATGGGGCATCTATGGGGCCATAAAGAACTGCATGGAGCATTATATGGGGCATCTATGGGGCCATAACTGCATGGAGCATTATATGGGGCATCTATGGGGCCATAACTGCATGGAGCATTATATGGGGCATCTATGGGGCCATAACTGCATGGAGCATTATATGGGGCATCTATGGGGCCATAACTGCATGGAGCAATATATGGGGCATCTATGGGGCCATAAAGAACTGCATGGAGCATTATATGGGGCATCTATGGGGCCATAACTGCATGGAGCATTATATGGGGCATATATGGGGCCATAACTGCATGGAGCAATATATGGGGCATCTATGGGGCCATAACTGCATGGAGCATTATATGGGGCATCTATGGGGCCATAACTGCATGGAGCAATATATGGGGCATCTATGGGGCCATAACTGCATGGAGCATTATATGGGGCATCTATGGGGCCATAACTGCATGGAGCATTATATGGGGCATCTATGGGGCCATAACTGCATGGAGCATTATATGGGGCATCTATGGGGCCATAACTGCATGGAGCATTATATGGAGCATCTATGGGGCCATAACTGCATGGAGCAATATATGGGGCATCTATGGGGCCATAACTGCATGGAGCATTATATGGGGCATCTATGGGGCCATAACTGCATGGAGCATTATATGGGGCATCTATGGGGCCATAACTGCATGGAGCAATATATGGGGCATCTATGGGGCCATAAAGAACTGCATGGAGCATTATATGGGGCATCTATGGGGACATAACTGCATGGAGCATTATATGGGGCATCTATGGGGCCATAACTGCATGGAGCAATATATGGGGCATCTATGGGGCCATAACTGCATGGAGCATTATATGGGGCATCTATGGGGCCATAAAGAACTGCATGGAGCATTATATGGGGCATCTATGGGGCCATAACTGCATGGAGCATTATATGGGGCATCTATGGGGCCATAACTGCATGGAGCATTATATGGGGCATCTATGGGGCCATAACTGCATGGAGCATTATATGGGGCATCTATGGGGCCATAACTGCATGGAGCAATATATGGGGCATCTATGGGGCCATAAAGAACTGCATGGAGCATTATATGGGGCATCTATGGAGCCATAACTGCATGGAGCATTATATGGGGCATCTATGGGGCCATAAAGAACTGCATGGAGCATTATATGGGGCATCTATGGGGCCATAACTGCATGGAGCATTATATGGGGCATCTATGGGGCCATAACTGTATGGAGCAATATATGGGGCATCTATGGGGCCATAACTGCATGGAGCATTATATGGGGCATCTATGGGGACATAACTGCATGGAGCAATATATGGGGCATCTATGGGGCCATAAAGAACTGCATGGAGCATTATATGGGGCATCTATGGGGACATAACTGCAAGGAGCATTATATGGGGCATATATGGGGCATCTATGGGGCCATAACTGCATGGAGCAATATATGGGGCATCTATGGGGCCATAACTGCATGGAGCATTATATGGGGCATATATGGGGCATCTATGGGGCCATAACTGCATGGAGCATTATATGGGGCATCTATGGGGCCATAAAGAACTGCATGGAGCATTATATGGGGCATCTATGGGGCCATAACTGCATGGAGCATTATATGGGGCATATATGGGGCATCTATGGGGCCATAACTGCATGGAGCATTATATGGGGCATCTATGGGGCCATAAAGAACTGCATGGAGCATTATATGGGGCATCTATGGGAACATAACTGCATGGAGCATTATATGGGGCATCTATGGGGCCATAACTGTATGGAGCATTATATGGGGCATCTATGGGGCCATAAAGAACTGCATGGAGCATTATATGGGGCATCTATGGGGCCATAAAGAACTGCATGGAGCATTATATGGGGCACATTGTTATATGGAGCATCTTATTGGGGCCATAATCAGTATTTGTGCAGCATTATATGGGACATATTTTCATATGGAGCATCTTATGGGGCCCATCATAAATTTTATGGAGCATTATATGGGGCCATAATCCACATTTGTGGAGCATTATATGGGGCAAATGTCTCTATGGAGCATCTTATGGGGCCATAATCAGCATTTGTGCAGCATTATGTGGGGCGTATTTTGTATGGAGCATTATATGGGGCATATTTTAATATGGAGCATTATATGGGGCCCATCATGAACTGTATGGAGCATTATATGGGGCTCCTGATTCAATATGGATATTCAAAAACACTCAACCTACTGATGTCTCAATTAATTTTACTTTTATTGGTATCTATTTTTATTTTTGACATTTACCGGTAGCTGCTGCATTTCCCACCTTAGGCTTATACTCGAGTCATTAAGTTTTCCCAGTTTTTTTGTTGCAATATTAGGGGTCTCGGCTTATACTCGGGTATATACGGTAGTTTTCTTCTGGTTGGTTGGCAGTGCCCATGTGCTGCGGAAGGTCTCTCGGATTCTCAGATGATCTTGGCGGCCTTTCTCTGTTGGTGAGAACAGCACGAGGTCATCCGCATACAGCAGAAGTGTCACCTGGGTGTCATGGAGGGAGAGTCCTGGTACTGAGGAGGACTCTAGGGCCACCGCCAGCTCATTGATGTAGATGTTAAAGAGCGGCGGACTGAGGCTGTAGCCCTGTCTCACTCCTCGGCTCTGTTGGAAATAGGCCGTCCTCCTTCCGTTCACCTTCACACTGCAACTGTTCTCAGTGTAGGAGCTCTCTCTCTCTCTCTCTTTCTCTCTTTTTTTTCTCTCTCTTTCTCTCTCTTTCTCTGTCTCTCTATTTCTCTCTTTCTCTCTCTCTATTTCTCTCTTTTCTCTCTTTTACTCTCTCTTCCTCTCTCTTTTTTCTTTCTTTTTCTCTCTTTCTCTCTTTCTCTCTCTATCTTTCTCTCTATTTCTCTGTTTTCTCTCTTTAACTCTCTCTCTTTCTCTTTCTCTGTCTCTTTCTCGCTCTCTTTCTCGCTTTCTCTCTGTCTCTAACTCTCTCTTTCTCTATTTCTCTTTTACTCTCTTTCTCTTTTCTCTCTCTTTCTCTCTCTATCGTTCTCTCTCTTTCTCTGTCTCTCTATTTCTCTCTTTCTCTCTCTCTATCTTTCTCTCTCTTTCTCTCTCTCTATTTCTCTCTCTTTTCACTCTTTAACTCTCTCTCTTTCTCTCTTTTACTCTCTCTTCCTCTCTCTCTTTCTCTCTCTTTCTCTCTTTTACTCTTTCTCTCTTTTTTTCTCTTTTTCTCTCTCTCTTTCTCTGTCTCTCTATTTCTCTCTTTCTCTGTCTCTCTATTTCTCTCTATCTTTCTCTCTTTCTCTCTCTTTCTCTCTCTTTTCTCTCTCTATCTTTCTCTCTCTTTCTCTCTCTTTCTCTCTCTTTTCTCTCTTTAACTCTCTCTCTCTTTCTCTTTCTCTCTTTTTTTCTCTCTCTTTCTCTCTCTTTCTCTCTCTCTCTCTTTCTGTCTCTCTTTCTTTCTCTCTTTCTCACTTTCTCTCTTTCTCTCTCTCTTTCTCTCACTTTCTCTCTTTCTCTCTCTTTCTCTTTCTCTCTTTCTTTCTCTTTCTTACTCTCTCTTTCTCTCTTTTACTCTCTTTCTCTCTTTTTTTCTCTCTGACTCTCTCTCTCTTTCTCTTTCTCTCTGACTCTCTCTTTCTCTCTCTCTTTCTCTCTTTTCTCTCTTTCTCTAACTCTCTCTTTCTCTCTTTTTTTCTCTTTTTCTCTTTCTTTCTATCTTTATCTCTCTTTCTCTCTGACTCTCTCTTTCTCTCTCTCTTTCTCTCTAATTCTCTCTTTCTCTCTTTAACTCTCTCTCTCTCTTTCTCTCTCTTTCTCTCTCTTTCTCTCTCTCTGTCTCTTTCTCTGTCTCTCTCTCTTTTTCTCTCTCATTCTCTCTAACTCTCTCTTTAACTCTCTCTCTTTCTCTCTCTCTTTCTCTCTCTCTTTCTCTCTATCTCTCTCTTTTGACGGCGCGGCCCCTGTGGCCACTTGATGTCCCAGCATCGACGCACTGGTCAATGGTTGTGCGTATACAAACCCCGGCACCGCGGCATTCTCCGCACATTATGGGTGTATCTGGTCACTGTCTTATCAGGTTCCCCAGTGAAAGTCAGAGGAAAACATGAAGAACTGCGGAAAAGTCCTGTGAAGGGTGAGGCTTATCCTCTGCAGCGCTGGGACCTGCGGGTGGGAGAGGCGGGATCATGGCGGCTGCACAGGGGCCGAGAATATTAATCCTGTGGGTTTACTAAGTAGTAAACATTGTGTTCTGTTCCCTGCTGCTCACACCGCTGAGGGTTTGTTACAATGTATCAGTGTAGTTTGATGTGCTGTATTTAGCCATTTACTGAAGCGTCAATGTGGGCTTATAGGGCCGACTCTCAGCTTTAGGGCCCATTCACACTGGCGAGTAGCCAGCGTATAACTGTGACGAGTGCTGTGACGTTTCATCAGGCAGGGTGATACCGCGCAGCAGTGCGGATCAGCGTTCACGTCGCTGCATGCTGCTATTGACAGTGAGCACCCATACAAGTCTATAAGTGAGTTCAAAACACCGGACTGCACTCAGGTGCCATCTGAGCGCAGTCCGATAGACGCTGACTCACACAATGGAGAATGTGGAGAAATTAAATTCTCCATCTTCTGGGCACCTGTGATCAGACTCTCGCATGCAAGAGAATTGGGTCGCAATAAAGTGACCCTCGGATCACATCTTGCAGCAGAGTTTGAGTCAAGAGTCATTGACTTATAACATACAATTCTCTTGCATGACAGGATCATCGGATGCTACTCGCCAGTATGAGCGAGCCCTTAATCTCAGGGCATTCACATACTAATCAGAGGATGGATTTAGGAATTACAGATCAAAAGTAAGTGGACAATTATCTCAAGAGCTCTTTAATAGGCTCTTCCCTTGTTAATCTACCATTAATTAAGCAGTTAAAAGGTCTGGAGCTGACTCCAGGTGCAGCATTTGCATTTGGAAGCTGTTGCTGTGAACGCACAACATGTGGACAAAGGAGCTCTCAGTGGAAGATAAACAGACAATCATTAGGCTGAAAAAAAGGTAGAAATCCATCAGAGAGATTCTGCAAATAAATAACGCACTGGGAACTCTAAAAGGCCTGGACATCTGCAGCGCCCCAGGGTCCTGGTCGTTGCAGTAATGTCATTCTTCCACCAGGGGGAGCGATGTTACGTCTGAAGGCAATAAAGGAGATCTTCTTACCAGGTATCACAAACCATACACGACACTTCACACTCCAGCCCACCAGGGGGAGCTATGCTCCTATTACTAGGACACTCCTGACAATTAGGTAAAACTGGTGGTCTGGGTAGGAAGTTAGACAGAAGCTGACTGGGCTTCATCCAGGCAGCACCTGTCAGAGAGGGAGGAAGAACATCTAAGAGCTGCAGACAGAGGGGTCCCTGACAGGGGTGGGATCCTGTCAGAGGCCTAGACAGAAGGCCACGGAGCTGACCCTGCCCGACCGACATGCGGCAGCATCCTAAGAAAGAGACATTAGAAGAGAATTGTATTGCGGAAGGTGAGAAACGAAGTCATAGCAAAAGGAGAGGAAACCAGAAGGAGTTCTGCCCTGCAAAAGGCTGCCTCCTTTCTGAGGCGCAGGATCCGGTAGCCGGAACACCGAGGGAGTATCGTCTCCAAGCTTTGCTCCAGAGACCGGCAGGACAGTTATTTCCATATTAGCTGCCCAACCCATACCCAGGAGGCACGGTGGCAACTTGTGGGGGCCGGGGCGTGCTAGAGTCCCTGTAAAAAGCCTCAGGCCACCAGTCATACGGGTTTGTCCTATCCATTCCATCAGGGGGACAGAGAGAAAGAGAAATAACATCTAGAACACCAAAATCAGTTGTGAGGACCTTACCGAGTTGCTCAGCAGGGAGGGACTACAACACACAGGCGCTATTAGGAAGGCTACTGATTTCCACCTGGATAAGGGGACTCTGGATGTGCCTTCAGACCGGCTGGACTCTGCCTACCCTGTGGTCTGTACTCTGGACTGTGGATGCTGAAGCCATCAGTAAAAAGGTAAAGAGACTGCAACCTTGTGTCCTCGTTATTCACTGCGCCTCTCACCATCCACCATCTACACCTCTGGGAAGCCCTGGGGACATACTTCACCTGTGGGAAGGTATACCATCTATCTGCCATCACATCACCCCAGTGCACCCCTAAGCAGCATCAGTCACCCTGACCGAATACCACAGGTGGCGTCACGAACATTATCCCTTTAAAGACCTTTCCCCCATTTACAACGGACGTCCCTAGGGCCACGGACCGGGTCAGCCGCCGTGACATCCCCCTTGAGAACCAAAGAGCCCGGTACCGAGTACCCCACTGCCCTACTGGGGGTGCTCCACATCCGCGAAAGACATCAGTGGTGGATGATCCCAGAATCCTTCCCCTGGTGAGGAAAAACCCTTCACAACATCCCTCCAAGTGAAGAACAATCTTTTGGAGGTCAAGGTCTCAGCATCTGAGTCTACCATAAAGAGAAGACGTCATGAGAGCAAATACCGAGGGGTCACCATAAGGTGAAAGGTATTAATCAGTCGGAAAATAGGCAAGATTAGACTTTGCCAAAAAACATTTACAGAACCCACCCAGTTCTGGAATTACAAAACTAAGATCAACTTGTACCAGAATAATGGTAGAAGAAGAAAGTCTGGAGAAGTCCTGGAGCAGCTCGTGATCCTCGGCACATCCTCGGCATGCATGGCTTCCAATGGCACCTGGTCACTAGAAGTTATTGATGATGTGACTGAGGAGAGATGAATCCTGTGTGTACAGTGACAGACGTTCTGCTCAGATCCATCCAAATGCAGCAAGGATGATTGGACGACTCTTCACAGAACAGATGGACAATGGCCCACAACATCCTTAGAAAGCAAAGTGGGATATTCTGCAATGGCCGACTCATCACCAGATCTCTCCCCCATCAAGCTGCATTTCACAGGCAGAAGATAAAACTGAAGGCCGAAAGAGCCACAGACAAGCGGGAACTGAAATCACTGCAGTAAAGGCCTGGAAAGCCTTAGGCCATGTTCACACGTTGCGGATTTTACCGCGGATCCGCGGCGTTTTTGACACTGCGGATCTGCAGCAGTTTCCCATGCAGTTTACAGCACCATGTAAACCTATGGAAAACCCAATCCGCTGTGCACATGCTGCGAAAAAAAATAGACTTGCATTGAGTCAGGCACATCCGCAGCAAAACTGCTGACATGAAAAAGATCTGCTGATTAGCTGCGGGGGAAATGATGAAGATCGGGAGGGAAGTGTGTGGGCGGAGACTGTGTGTATGGGTGTGTGTGGGCGGGGTCTGCGGGCTGTCGGTGGTCTGCTAGGGCTGTCGGGTGTCTGTGCGGGGCTGCTGGGGGTCTGTTGGGGCAGTCAGAGGTCTGTGCAGGGCTGTCGGGGGTCTGCCGGGGGTCTGTGTCGGGGCAGTTGGGGGTCTGTGCCAGGGCTGTCGGGGGTCTGTCGGGTCCGTCAGGGGTCTGTGCCGGGGCAGTTGGGGGTCTGTGCAGGGCTGTCGGGGGTCTGCCGGGTCCATCGAGGGTCTGTGCCTGGGCAGTTGGGGGTCTGTGCCAGGGCTGTCGAGGGTCTGTGCGGGGCTGTCGGGGGTCTGTGCGGAGCTGTCGGGGGTCTGCTGGGGCAGTCGGGTCTGTGCGGGGCAGTTGGGGGTCTGCCGGTGCTGTTGGGGGTCAGTGTGGGGCTGCCGGGGGTCTGCTGGGGGCTGTCGGGGGTCTGCCAGGGCTGTTGGGGGTCTGTGCCGGGGCTGTCAGGGGTCTGTGTGGGGCAGTTGGGGGTCTGCCGGGGCTGCTGGGGCTCTGTGTGGGGCTGCTGGGGGTCTGCTGGGGGCTGTCGGGGCTGTTGGGGGTCTGTGCCGGGGCTGTCGGGGGTCTGTGTGGGGCTATCGGGAGTCTGCTGGGGCTCTGTGCGGGGCTGTCGGGGGTCTGTGCCGGGGCTGTCGGGGGTCTGTGCGGGGCTGTTGGGGCTCTGTGCGGGGCTGTCGGGGGTCTGTGCCGGGGCTGTCGGGGGTCTGTACGGGGCTGTTGGGGCTCTGTGCGGGGCTGTCGGGGGTCTGTGCCGGGGCTGTCGGGGGTCTGTGCGGGGCTGTCGGGGGGCTGTCGGGGGTCTGTGCCGGGGCTGTCGGGGGTCTGTACGGGGCTGTTGGGGCTCTGTGCGGGGCTGTCGGGGGTCTGTACGGGGCTGTTGGGGCTCTGTGCGGGGCTGTCGGGGGTCTGTGCCGGGGCTGTCGGGGGTCTGTGCCGGGCTGTCGGGGGTCTGTACGGGGCTGTTGGGGCTCTGTGCGGGGCTGTCGGGGGTCTGTACGGGGCTGTTGGGGCTCTGTGCGGGGCTGTCGGGGGTCTGTACGGGGCTGTTGGGGCTCTGTGCGGGGCTGTCGGGGGTCTGTGCGGGGCTGTCGGGAGTCTGCCGAGGCTGTCGTGGGTCTGTGCGGGGCTGCCGGGGGACTGCCGGGGCTGTCGGGGGTCTATGTGGGGCTGCCGGGGGTCTGCCAGGGCTGTCGGGGGTCTGTGCAGGGGTGTCGGGGGTCTGTGCGGAGCTGTCGGGAGTCTGCCAGGGCTTTCGGGGGTCTGTGCGGGGCTGCCGGGGGTCTGTGCGGGGCTGCCGGTGCGTCTGCGGGGCTGTCGGGGTCTGCCGGGGCTGTGCACGGGGGGTCTTTGGGTGTGTGCGTGCAGGCGTCGTCCGATGGGACAGTAGTAGTCCCATCATCTGGCTAATGTGTTGGATGTAAAAAAACCAACACATCCAGTACATCCAGTACATCCAACATCGCAGCCCATCCCAGTCCCCCACCTCCACCTTGTGGCTTCTGGGTCGGAGTGGAGCGCTCTGCCCTTTACTGATCCAGCCTCCGGCCCGTCCATCCGGCCCAGCAAGAGTCGCTCTCATCTCATCAGTCCATAAAACCTTGGAGAAGTCTTCAGATATTTCTTGGCCCAGTCTGACATTTTATCTTATGTTTCTTGCTCACAGGTGGTCGTTTTCAGCCTTCCTTACCTCGGCCGTGTCCCGGAGTATCGCACACCTTGTGCTTTTTGTTACTCCAGTAACGTTGCAGCTCTGAAATATGTTAGTCAACCAAATAAAAAACTATATGTGTGGTCGTGTATCTGTTTAAATACATAACACCTATAGATATGAAACAACAACCAATGATTTAAGAATATACATTGTATTATAAACACAATAATAACAGTTTAAAATTCAGGAAAGGACCACCAGGTGGCAGCAGAATGCAGGTTATCATACAAGGGCATGTCAATAAATGTGGAATAATTAATTTCTTAAGGAAATCAGATAATGTAACGAGCATGGAAATCTCACCATAAATGATCAAAAATGGAGGTAATTTTGCTTATATTGCACTGTTCACATTTCATAGTATATTCCATATGGAAAAGTAATAGATAAAGTGAACATAGTGCATGTGGCAGAATTGATATTACAAATAAGTACTCAAAAAATAAATACAGTCACAAAAAAGTCAAATGTACCCAGAAAAGTCTAAATAAATAAATAAATAATGAATAATAAACTACCTCTAAAGTGCACCAAATAAATCACATTGCACTGCGTGTTAGTAATTCAATATAAAGTGCATATGTCAGGAAAGTGTCCATTTAAAGTGAACTATATAGATAAATAGATAATATACCTCCACAAATAGATATAATAAAGGCCGTGCACAGTAAATAAAGGAGGGAACCAAGGATATAAAGTGAAACAGTTACCAAGTACCCCAGAATGTATCCTGTGAATGTTTCCGTGGTCAGACAGACCCTGATGACGAGCCCGCACGGCCCAACACCCCAACACGTGCCCTTGTATGATACCCTGCATTCTACTGCCACCTGGGGGCCTTTCCTGAATTTTAAGCCCTGAAATATGGCAAAACTGGGGGCAAATGGCATCTTGGCAGCTTCACGCTTGATTTTCCTCAATTCATGGGCAGTTATTTTGCGCCTTTTTTGCCCAACACGCTTCTTGCGACCCTGTTGGCTATTTGCCATGAATCGCTTGATTGTTCGGTGATCACGCTTCAAAAGTTTGGCAATTTCAACACAGCTGCATCCCTCTGCAAGACATCTCACAATTGTGGGCTTTTCAGAGCCGTCAAATCTCTCTTCTGACCCATTTTGCCAAAGGAAAGGAAGTTGCCTAATAATTGTGTGTAATGGAGTGTGGGTTGGACAAATGTAAAAGAGGAGGTTGGACAAGAAATGACATCACAATTTTTTTGTTTTTGCTCAATAATACATCTTTATTTAGCTTTAAAAAAAATGCATATAAAAACGCATCAAAAAACGCACCAAGAACGCGCAAAAAATGCATCAAAAACGCACCTGCATTTTCTGCCAAGAGATGCGGAATCCACACAAAAAATTCCAGAGGCAAATCCGCAACGTGTGCACATGGCCTTCCACTGGAGGAGACCAGAGATGGTGACTTCTATGCAGCAATGGTGACCTGGGCGACATAGATGTCACCATCATTGGTTTCCTCCAGTGTAAAGCTTTACAGCAATGACGGCCTGAAGTCTGGAGGCCAAAGACTCACACCGGAGACCAGCGATGGTGACAGCCATGACCTCCAGACTTCAGCCTATAATTACTGCAAAGCCTCAGACCGAAGGACACCAGTGATGGCGACATCCATGGTCTCCAGATTTCAGGCCGTCATTGCTACAAAGCCTCACACCAGAGGAGACCAGCGATGGTGACAGCCATAGCCTCCAGACTTCAGGTCGTCATTGCTGCAAAGCCTCACACCAGAGGAGACCAGCGATGGCGACATCCATGGTCTCCAGATTTCAGGCCGTCATTGCTGCAAAGCCTCACACCAGAGGAGACCAGCGATGGTGACAGCCATAGCCTCCAGATTTCAGGCCGTCATTGCTGCAAAGCCTCACACCGAAGGACACCAGTGATGGCGACAGCCATAGCCTCCAGACTTCAGGTCGTCATTGCTGCAAAGCCTCACACCAGAGGAGACCAGCGATGGTGACAGCCATGACCTCCAGACTTCAGCCTATAATTACTGCAAAGCCTCAGACCGAAGGACACCAGTGATGGCGACATCCATGGTCTCCAGATTTCAGGCCGTCATTGCTACAAAGCCTCACACCAGAGGAGACCAGCGATGGTGACAGCCATAGCCTCCAGACTTCAGGTCGTCATTGCTGCAAAGCCTCACACCAGAGGAGACCAGCGATGGCGACATCCATGGTCTCCAGATTTCAGGCCGTCATTGCTGCAAAGCCTCACACCAGAGGAGACCAGCGATGGTGACAGCCATAGCCTCCAGATTTCAGGCCGTCATTGTTGCAGAGCCTCACACCGAAGGACACCAGTGATGGCGACGTCCATGACCTCCAGATTTCAGGCCATCATTTCTGCAAAGCCTCACACCAGAGGAGACCAGCGATGGTGACAGCCATAGCCTCCAGATTTCAGGCTGTCATTGCTGTTGAGCCTAACACCGAAGGACACCAGTGATGGCGACGTTCATGACCTCCAGACTTCAGGTCGTCATTGCTGCAGAGCCCCACACCGGAGGAGACCAACAATGGTGACGGCCACGGCCTCCAGACTTCAGGTCGTTAATGCTGCAAAGAATTCTCTACAGAGGATTCAAAATGGACATTTTATTCCTAAAAGCTTTTTTGGGGGGCATAGTCTCGAAGTATGAAACAAAGATGGGGCAATATTTGGAAATGTCTAAGGACGGGTGGCGCTGACCAGGTCTGGTTCACGCTCTGTTGACTTTTTTATACAATTCACTCTTTGAAATGTACAAAGGAAATGTTGTAAAAGAGAGAACATTATGTCAGCGGGAGGAGGACATTCCAGGGAAGGCTGATGTGAGGGACAGAAGAGCCATGTTATGGGCTAAACACCACAGTAACAAGTGACTGCACACACTGTGGCGGTGAACCCTCTCCTCATACACGAACCCCCGCTTATAAACTGTTTACAAAGCAAGCAAAGAAATGCAACTTCACTGCCTGAGCAGGACTGAGCAGGAGCGCGAGTGTGAAAGACACCACAAGGTGAAGACATCTCCTCCGAGAGGTCAATGCCTGGAGGCTGCACTGACAGCCCTGCAGATATGAGGTGCATGTACACAGCTCAAAAAAATAAAGGGAACACTAAAATCCCACATCCTAGATATCACTGAATGATATATTCCAGTTGTAAATCTTTATTCATTACATGGTGGAATGTGTTCAGAACAATAAAGCCATGTGCACACGTTCAGTATTTTTCGCGGTTTTTTTGGCGTTTTTTCGCTATAAAAACGTGATAAAAACGCGAAAAAAAACGCTAACCTATGCCTCCCATTATTTTCAGGGTATTCTGCATTTTTTGTGCAAATGTTGCATTTTTTTCCGCGAAAAAATTGCATTGCGGTAAAAAAAGCAACATGTTCATTAAATTTGCGGAATTGCGGGGATTCCGCACACCTAGGAATGCATTGATCTGCTTACTTCCCGCACGGGGCTGTGCCCACCATGCGGGAAGTAAGCAGATCATGTGCGGTTGGCACCCAGGGTGGAGGAGAGTAGACTCTCCTCCACGGACTGGGCACCATATAAGTGGTAAAAAAAAAAGAATTAAAATAAAAAAATAGTCATATACTCACCTTCGATGGCCCCCGGAGTCTTCCCGCCTCTCAGCGGTGCACGCTGCCAATTCCGTTCCTATAGATGGTGTGGTGAAGGATCTGCGATGACGTCGCGGTCTTGTGATTGGTCGCGAGACCGGTCATGTGACCGCTCACGTGACCGCGATGTCATCGAAGGTCCTGCACATACCATCTATAGGAACGGACGCCGCTGAGATCGGCTGTCTGCAGGTGAGTATAACCATTTTTTTAATTATTTTTTAAACATTCTATCTTTTACTATTGATGCGGCATAGGCTGCATCTATAGTAAAAAGTTAGTCACACTTGTCAAACACTGTTTGACAAGTGTCACCAACCTGTAGGTCAGTTTTCCAAGCGATGCTACAGATCGCTTGGAAAACTTTAGCATTCTGCAAGCTAATTTCGCTTGCAAAATGCTAAAAAAAACGGGGAAAAAACGCAAAAAAAAAATGCGGATTTCTTGCAGAAAATTTCCGGTTTTCTTCAGGAAATTTCTGCAAGAAATCCTGACGTGTGCACATACCCTAAAACCTAAAAATTATCAACGTAAATCACAACTAATATCCCACGGAGGTCTGGAGTTGGAATGATGCTCAAAATCAAAGTGGAAAATGAAGTTACAGACTGATCCAACTTCAGTGGAAATGCCTCAAGACAAGGAAAAGATGCTCAGTAGTGTGTGTGGCCTCCACGTGCCTGTATGACCTCCCTACAATGCCTGGGCATGCTCCTGATGAGGCGGCGGGTGGTCTCCTGAGGGATCTCCTCCCAGACCTGGACTAAGCATCCGCCAACTCCTGGACAGTATGTGGTGCAACGTGACGGTGGATGGAGCGAGACATGATGTCCCAGATGTGTTCATTCGGATTCAGGTCTGGCAGAGGGCGGCTAGTCCATAGCTTCAATGCCTTCATCTTGCAGGAACTGCTGACACACTCCAGCCACATGAGGTCTGGCATTGTCCTGCATTAGGAGGAACCCAGGGCCAACCGCACCAACATATGGTCTCACAAGGGGTCTGAGGATCTCATCTCAGTACCTAATGGCAGTCAGGCTACCTCTGGCGAGCACATGGAGGGCTGTGCGGCTCTTCATAGAAATGCCACCCCACAAAATTACTGACCCACTGCCAAACCGGTCATGCTGAAGGATGTTACTGGCAGCAGATCACTCTCCACGGAGTCTCCACTCCTTTATTGAGGGGGTCTTGATAATTGCCAATAATTTCCACCTGTTGTTTATTCCATTTACACAACAGCATGTGATATTGATTATCGATCAGCGCTGCTTCCTAAGTGGACAGTGTGATTTCACAGGAGTTTGATTTACTTGGAGTTAGATTCTGTTGTTTAACCCCTTCACCCCCAAGGGTGGTTTGCACGTTAATGACCGGGCCAATTTTTACAATTCTGACCACTGTCCCTTTATGAGGCTATAACTCTGGAACGCTTTGACGGATCTTGGCGATTCTGACATTGTTTTCTCGTGACATATTGTAGTTCATGTTAGTGGTAAAATTTATTCGATATAACTTGCGTTTATTTGTGAAAAAAATGGAAATTTGGCGAAAATTTTGAAAATTTTGCAATTTTCCAACTTTGAATTTTTATGCCCTTAAATCACAGACATATGTCACGCAAAATACTTAATAAGTAACATTTCCCACATGTCTACTTTACATCAGTACAATTTTGGAACCAAAATTTTTTTTTGTGACGGAGTTATAAGGGTTAAAAGTTGACCAGCAATTTCTCATTTTTACAACACCATTTTTTTTTAGGGACCACATCTCATTTGAAGTCATTTTGAGGGGTCTATATGATAGAAAATACCCAAGTGTGACACCATTCTAAAAACTGCACCCCTCAAGGTGCTCAAAACCACATTCAAGAAGTTTATTAACCCTTCAGGTGTTTCACAGGAATTTTTGGAATGTTTAAATAAAAATGAACATTTAACTTTTTTTCACACACAATTTATTTCAGCTCCAATTTGTTTTATTTTCCCAAGGGTAACAGGAGAAAATGGACCCCCAAAGTTGTTGTACAATTTGTCCTGAGTACGCTGATACCCCATATGTGAGGGTAAACCACTGTTTGGGCGCATGGCAGAGCTTGGAAGGGAAGGAGCGCCATTTGACTTTTCAATGCAAAATTGACTGGAATTGAGATGGGACGCCATGTTGCGTTTGGAGAGCCCCTGATGTGCCTAAACACTGAAACCCCCTACAAGTGACACCATTTTGGAAAGTAGACCCCCTAAGGAACTTATCTAGATGTGTGGTGAGCACTTTGACCCACCAAGTGCTTCACAGAAGTTTATAATGCAGAGCCGTAAAAATAAAAAATCATATTTTTTCACAAAAATGATCTTTTTGCCCCCAATTTTTTATTTTCCCAAGGGTAAAAGAAGAAATTGGACCCCAAAAAATGTTGTGCAATTTGTCCTGAGTACGATGATACCCCATATGTGGGTGTAAACCATTGTTTGGGCGCATGGCAGAGCTTGGAAGGGAAGGAGCGCCATTTGACTTTTCAATGCAAAATTGACTGGAATTGAGATGGGACGCCATGTTGCGTTTGGAGAGCCCCTGATGTGCCTAAACATTGAAACCCCCCACAAGTGACACCATTTTGGAAAGTAGACCCCCTAAGGAACTTATCTAGATGTGTTTTGAGAGCTTTGAACCCCCAAGTGTTTCACTACAGATTATAACGCAGAGCCGTGAAAATAATTTTTATTTTTTTTCTCAAAAATGATTTTTTAGCACCCAGCTTTGTATTTTTACAAGGGTAACAGAATAAATTGGACCCCAAAATTTGTTTTCCAATTTGTCCTGAGTACGCTGATACCCCATATGTGGGGGGGAACCACTGTTTGGGTGCATGGCAGAGCTCGGAAGGGAAGGAGCGCCATTTGGAATGCAGACTTAAATGGATTGGTCAGCAGCCGTCACGTTGCATTTGCAGAGCCCCTGATGTACCCAAACAGTACAAACCCCCCACAAGTGACCCCATATTGGAAACTAGACCTCCCAAGGAACTTATCTAGATGTGTTTTGAGAACTTTGAACCCCCAAGTGTTTCACTAAAGTTTATAGCGCAAAGCCGTGAAAATAAAAATTATTTTTTTTTTCACAAAAATGATTTTTTAGCCCCCAGTTTTGTATTTTCACAAGGGTAACAGGATAAATTAGACCCCAAAAGTTGTTGTCCAATTTGTTCTGAGTACGCTGATACCCCATATGTGGGGGGGAACCACTGTTTGGGTGCATGGCAGAGCTCGGAAGGGAAGGAGTGCCATTTGGAATGCAGCCTTAAATGGATTGGTCTGCAGGCGTCACGTTGCATTTGCAGAGCCCCTGATGTACCCAAACAGTACAAACCCCCCACAAGTGACCCCATATTGGAAACTAGACCTCCCAAGGAACTTATCTAGATGTGTTGTGAGAACTTTGAACCCCCAAGTGTTTCACTACAGTTTATAACGCAGAGCCGTGAAAATAAAACATCTTTTTTTTCCCACAAAAATGATTTTTAGCCCCCCAAATCTTTATTTTCCTAAGGATAACAAGAGAACTTGGACCCCAGAAGTTGTTGTTCAATTTGTCCCGAGTACGCTGATAACACATATGTTGGGGTAAACCCCTTTTTGGGCGCACGGGAGAGCTCGGAAGGGAAGGAGCACTGTTTTACTTTTTCAACGCAGAATTGGCTGGAATTGAGATTGGACGCCATGTCGCGCTTGGAGAGCCCCTGATGTGCCGAAACAGTGGAAACTCCCCAATTCTACCTGAAACCCTACCCCTAACCTCACCCCTAACCCTAATCCCAACGGTAACCCTAACCACACCCCTAGCCCTGACACACCCATAATTCTAATCCCAACCCTAATCCAAACGTAAATGTAATCCAAACCCTAACCGTAACTTTAGCCCCAACCCTAACTTTAGCCCCAACCCTAACTTTACCTCCAACCCTAGCCCTAACCCTACCCCTAACCCTACCCCTAACCCTAACCCTAAACGTGACTGAAATACGTGGCACTGAAATACGTGGCACTGAAATACGTGGCACTGAAATACGTGATACGTGGCACTGAAATACGTGGCACTGAAATACGTGGCACTGAAATATGTGATACGTGGCACTTAAATACGTGGCACTGAAATACATGGCACTGAAATACGTGGCACTGAAATATGTGATACGTGGCACTGAAATACATGGCACTGAAACACGTGGCACTGAAATACGTGCAACTGAAATACGTGGTACTAAAATATGTGGCACTGAAATACGTGATACGTGGCACTGAAATACGTGATACGTGGCACTGAAATACGTGATACGTGGCACTGAAATACGTGGCACTGAAACACGTGGCACTGAAACACGTGGCACTGAAATACGTGGCACTGAAATACGTGGCACTGAAATACGTGGCACTGAAATACGTGGCACTGAAATACGTGGCACTATGACTGTCAGAAAATGTTCATTAAACGGTTAGGGGTGAGGTTAGGGGTAGAGTTAGGGTTAGGGTTTGGATCCCTTTATCACCTTGATGGTGGTGGGTGGCTTTTCAGTGTGTTTTCTGTTTTTTTTCGATAAAAATGCATGCGTTTTTAACGCAAACAAACGCATGTGCTTAAAAATGCAAGAAAATACTGCAGGTTGTATTTCTGAAAATGAACGCATGCAGAAAAAAACCGCATGCGTTTGAAAACGCGACCAAACCCGTACAAAAAAAACGCATGCGTTTTCAATGTTAAATATAGGGAAAAAACGCATGCGATTTTTTGTGCAAAAAACGCTGCAGACAAAAACGCAAGTGTGAAACCAGCGACGCTTTTTATAGCAAAAAAGTTTTTGCGTCTCCACATTTTGAGACCTATAATTTTTCCACATTTTGCTCCACAGAGTCATGTGAGGTCTTGTTTTTTGCGGGACGAGTTGACGTTTTTATTGGTAACATTTTCGGACACGTGGCATTTTTTGATCGCTTTTTATTCCGATTTTTGTGAGGCAGAATGACCAAAAACCTGCTATTCATGAATTTCTTTTGGGAGAGGTGTTTATACCGTTCCGCGTTTGGTAAAATTGATAAAGCATTTTTATTCTTCGGGTCAGTACGATTACAGCGATATCTCATTTATATCATTTTTTTATGTTTTGGCGCTTTTATACGATAAAAACTAAAATATAGAAAAAATAATTATTTTGGTATCGCTTTATTCTCAGGACTATAACTTTTTTATTTTTTTGCTGATGATGCTGTATGGCAGCTTGTTTTTTGCGGGACAAGATGACGTTTTCAGCAGTACCATGGATATTTATATCAGTCTTTTTGATCGCGTGTTATTCCACTTTTTGTTCGGCGGTATGGTAATAAAGCGTTGTTTTTTGCCTCGTTTTTTTTTTTTTTTCTTACGGTGTTTACTGAAGGGGTTAACTAGTGGGGCAGTTTTATAGGTTGGGTCGTTACGGACGCGGCGATACTAAATATGTGTACTTTTATTGTTTTGTTTTTTTTATTTAGATAAAGAAATGTATTTATGGGAATAATATATATTTTTTTTTTATTATTTATTTAGGAATTTTTTTTTTTTTTTTTTACACATGTGGAAAAAATTTTTTTTTACTTTTTTACTTTGTCCCAGGGGGGGGACATCACAGATCATTGATCTGGCAGTGTGCACAGCACTCTGCCAGATCGACGATCTGCTGTGCAGGGCTGCAGGCTTCCAAGTGTCTGCTCTGAGCAGGCACTCGGTAAGCCACCTCCCTCCCTGCAGGACCCGGATGCCGCGGCCATCTTGGATCCGGGACCTGCAGCCAGGAAGGAGGTAGGAGACCCTCGCAGCAACGCGATCACATCGCGTTGCTCCGGGGGTCTCAGGGAAGCCCGCAGGGAGCCCCCTCCCTGCGCGATGCTTCCCTATACCGCCGGTACACTGCGATCATGTTTGATCGCGGTGTGCCGGGGGTTAATGTGCCGGGGGCGGTCCATGACCGCTCCTGGCACATAGTGCCGGATGTCAGCTGCGATATGCAGCTGACACCCGGCCGCGATCGGCCGCGCTCCCCCCGTGAGCGCCGCTGATCGGTGATGACGTACTATCCCGTCGTCGGTCATACGGGCCCACCCCACCTAGACGGGATAGTACGTCAAATGTCGGGAAGGGGTTAAGTGTTCCCTTTATTTTTTTGGAGCAGTGTATGTGCTTATATAACTGTATGTGTCTGTGTATAGTATATAGTGTATATAATAAGAAGAATGTAAGTCTGCAAGGACAGGGTCCTCTCCCCTCTGTACCAGTCTGTCATTGTAAACCTGTTTACCGTTAACGATATCTGTAACCCTGTATGTGACCCCTTCTCATGTACAGACCATGGAATTAATGGTGCTATATACATAATAATAATAATAATGTTTCTATATTTATAAAGTATATATGATGTGCTGCATATATAGTTCTGTAATTGTAGTGTCGCCATAATGGGGATCAGCAGTTTATGTCTAATGCCTGTGTTTTACGTTACATAGTTACATAGTTATTAAGGTTGAAGGAAGACTGTAAGTCCATCTAGTTCAACCCATAGCCTAACCTAACATGCCCTAACATGTTGATCCAGAGGAAGGCAAAAAAACCCCATGTGGTAAGAGTAAGCTCCACCATGGGGAAAAAAATTCCTTCCCGACTCCACATACGGCAATCAGACTAGTTCCCTGGATCAACGCCTTATCAAGGAATCTAGTGTATATACCCTGTAATATTATACTTTTCCAGAAAGGTATCCAGTCCCCTCTTAAATGTAAGTAATGAATCCCTCATTACAACATCATACGGCAGAGAGTTCCATAGTCTCACTGCTCTTACAGTAAAGAATCCGCGTCTGTTATTATGCTTAAACCTTCTTTCCTCCAGACGTAGAGGATGCCCCCTTGTCCCTGTCTCAGGTCTATGATTAAAAAGATCATCAGAAAGGTCTTTGTACTGTCCCCTCATATATTTATACATTAACATAAGATCACCCCTTAGCCTTCGTTTTTCCAAACTAAATAGCCCCAAGTGTAATAACCTATCTTGGTATTGCAGACCCCCCAGTCCTCTAATAACCTTGGTCGCTCTTCTCTGCACCCGCTCCAGTTCAGCTATGTCTTTCTTATACACCGGAGACCAGAACTGTGCACAGTATTCTAAGTGTGGTCGCACTAGTGACTTGTATAGAGGTAAAATTATGTTCTCCTCATGAGCATCTATGCCTCTTTTAATGCATCCCATTATTTTATTTGCCTTTGTAGCAGCTGCCTGACACTGGCCACTGAATATGAGTTTGTCATCCACCCATACACCCAGGTCTTTTTCATTGACGGTTTTGCCCAGAGTTTTAGAATGAGGCCGGGGACACACTTAACGTATAAAAAAAGGTCCGTTTTTCACGGCCGAGAATCGCACAAATGTTTCAAAAACAGTGATCCGTGTGACATCCGTATGCCGAGATTTTCTCGCAAGCTTGCAAAACCGACATCTAATGGATTTATGTGCTCAAATGTTGGGGAAAACATATATACAGTATATATATATATATATATATATATATATATATATATATATATATGTCATTGAGACACATATATATATATTCTGTATTTAGATTTCTTTCAGCGCGATATCTGTGAACAGCCGGTAATTCAATTGCCGGCTTTGCATTTCTCCTGCACAAACCCGACAGGATATGAGACATGATTACATACAGTAAACCATCTCATATCCCCCTTTTTTTTGCATATTCCTCACTACTAATGTTAGTAGTGTGTATGTGCAAAATTTCAGCACTGTAGCTGCTAAAATAAAGGGTTAAATGGCGGAAAAAATTGGCGTGGGCTCCCGCGCAATTTTCTCCGCCAGAATGGTAAAGCCAGTGACTGAGGGCAGATATTAATAGCCTAGAGAGGGTCCATGGTTATTGCCCCCCCTGGCTACAAACATCTGCCCCCAGCCACCCCAGTAAAGGCACATCTGGAAGATGCGCCTATTCCGGCACTTGGCCACTCTCTTCCCACTCCCGTGTAGCGGTGGGCTATGGGGTAATGAAGGGTTAATGTCACCTTGCTATTGTAAGGTGACATTAAGCCAGATTAATAATGGAGAGGCGTCAATTATGTCACCTATCCATTATTAATCCAATTGTTTGAAAGGGTTAAAAAACACACACACACATGATTAAAAAGTATTTTAATGAAATAAACACAGCGGTTGTTTTAATATTTTATTGCTCTCTCATTCCATTTTCAGACCCTCGCTTGGCAAAACAATAAACACACAATATACATACCCTCTCTGATGAACTGTCACGTCCCACGAAGTAATCCATCTGAAGGGGTTAACTAATATTACAGGCAGAGCTGCGATAAACCACTCGCTGGTGCCTGTAATCCCCCGGGTGCTGAAAGGAAAGCAGTGATCTATACTTACATTCAGTCGCGGTGAGGCGCCCTCTGGTGGATGTTCTCATGAACTGCAGCCTGGGAACTTTTTCCCACGCTCCAGGTCATATGAGGACATCCACCAGGGGGCGCATCACCGCGACTGAAGGAAATGTAGGTCAATGACCTATAGTTACCTTCAGTCGCGGTGATGCGCCCCCTGGTGGATGTCCTCATATGACCTGGAGCGTGGGGAAAAGTTCCCAGGCTGCAGTTCATGAGAACATCCAGCAGGGGGCGCATCACCGCGACTCAATGTAAGTACAGATCCAGCTTTCCTTTCAGCACCCGGGGGATTACAGGCACCAGCGAGTGGTTTATCGCAGCTCTGCCTGTAATATTAGTTAACCCCTTCAGATGGATTACTTCGTGGGACGTGACAGTTCATCAGAGAGGGTATGTATATTGTGTGTTTATTGTTTTGCCAAGCGAGGGTCTGAAAATGGAATGAGAGAGCAATAAAATATTAAAACAACCGCTGTGTTTATTTCATTAAAATACTTTTTAATCGTGTGTGTGTGTTTTTTAACCCTTTCAAACAATTGGATTAATAATGGATAGGTGACATAATTGACGCCTCTCCATTATTAATCCGGCTTAATGTCACCTTACAATAGCAAGGTGGCATTAACCCTTCATTACCCCATATCCCACCGCTACAGGGAGTGGGAAGAGAGTGGCCAAGTGCCAGAATAGGCGCATCTTCCAGATGTGCCTTTTCGGGGGTGGCTGGGGGCAGATGTTTTTAGCCACGGGGGGGCCAATAACCATGGACCCTCTCCTGGCTATTAATATCTGCCCTCAGTCACTGGCTTTACCACTCTGGCGGAGAAAATTGCGCGGGAGCCCACGCCAATTTTTTCCGCCATTTAACCCTTTATTTTAGCAGCTACAGTGCTGAAATTTTGCACATACACACTACTAACATTAGTAGTGTGGAATATGCAAAAAAAATGGGGATATGAGATGGTTTACTGTATGTAATCATGTCTCATATCCTGTCGGGTTTGTGAAGGAGAAATGAGAAGCCGGCAATTGAATTACCGGCTTTTCTATAGAACACCGCTGCGTATTTCTCGCAAGTCACACTGCAGGTCCGTGTGTAATCCGATTTTTTCTCGCACCCATAGACTTTCATTGGCGAGTCTCGGCCGAGATACGCTGACAATCGCAGCCTGCTGCGAGTTCCCTCGGATCCGAAATACGGTGGAGAAAATATCGGATGATGGGAGCTGCACCATAGATTAACATTGGGCCGAGTGCTATGCGATTTTTTATCGCATAGCACTCGTCCGTATTACGGTCTAGTGTGACCCCGGCCTGAAGCACATAGTTATACATCTTATTACTTCTACCCAAGTGCATGACCTTACATTTATCCCCATTAAAGCTCATTTACCATTTATCAGCCCAAGCTTCTAGTTTACATAAATCATCCTGTAATATAAAATTGTCCTCCTATGTATTGATTACCCTGCAGAGTTTTGTGTCATCTGCAAATATTGAAATTCTACTCTGAATGCCCCCTACAAGGTCATTAATAAATATGTTAAAAAGAAGAGGGCCCAATACTGACCCCTGTGGTACCCCACTGCTAACCGCGACCCAGTCCGAGTGTGGCCGACCCTTCTGCCACAGGACCCACAGTTCTCAAGGGGACCCCACTCCCCATCCGTGCTGTTCCGGATACAACCAGTTTATTTCTTCTGTAGTGGAGCCACTGTGTCCTTCTGGGCAGTGCTCACCTCTCCTGCTTTCCCTCTTGAAGTGAGGTTTGATAAAGGCCCATGAAAGGGTCGAAACGTTACCTACCTCAGCATTTGAATATATCACTGTGGTGTTCCTATTAAAATCTTCACACTTATGATGCAAATCCATAACTTGAGTGCGGTTGTTTTCTTCCATTTCTACAGGCCAGACACAGACAGCGGCTAGACATGGACCCCGGCCAAACACGGACACCTGCCAGACACGGACCCCGGCCAGACAGACACCAGCCAGACACAGACCCCAGTCAGACACGGACAGCAGCCAGACATGGACCCTGGCCAGACACGGACTCTGGCCAGACATGGACACCAGCCAGACACAGACCCCAGCCAGACATGGCCAGCGGCCAGACATGAACCCCGGCCAGACACGGACCCTGGCCAGACACAGACACCAGCCAGACTGAGACCCCAGCCAGACAGAGACAGTGGCCAGACACGGACAGTGGCCAGACACGGACACCGGCCAGACACGGACAGCAGCCAGATGCGGACAGCTGCCAGACACTGACACAGGCCAGACACAGACAGTGGCCAGACACGGACACCGGCCAGACATGGACAGCGGCCAGACATGAACACCGGCCAGACATGGACCCCGGCCAGACTAAGACACAGGCCAAACACAGACAGCGGCCAGACATGGATCCCGGTCAGACACAGACCCGGGTCAGACACGGACAGCGGCCAAACACAGACACCGGCCAGACATGGACCCCGGTCAGAGACGGACACCAGCCAGACATGGACAGCGGCCAAACACGGACCCCAGTCAGACACGGACAGTGGCCAAACATGGACACCAGCCAGACACAGAACCCGGTCAGACATGGACCTCAGTCAGACACGGACCCCGATCAGAAACAGACCCCGGCTAGACACGAACACAGGCCAGAGATGGACACCGGCCAGACACGGACAGCAGTCAGACACCGGCACAGGCAAGACACGGACAGCGGCCAGACACAGACATCGGCCAGACACGGACAGCGGCTAGACACAAACACAGGCCAGACACGGACAGGGGCCAGACATGAACAGTGGCCAAACACAGACATCCGCCAGACACGGACAGTAGCCAGACACAGACAGCAGCCAGACACGGACAGTGGCCAGACACAGACACAGGCCAGACATGGACAGCGGCCAGATACAGACAGCAGCCAGACACGGACACCGGCCAGACATGGACAGTGGCAAGACACGGACAGCAGCCAGACATGGACACAGGCCAGACATGGACAGCAGTCAGACACGGACACCGGCCAGACACAGACCCCGGCCAGACACGGACACCAGCCAGACACAGACAGCTGCCAGACACAGATACAGGCCAGACACAGGCCACACACGGACAGCGGCCAAGCACGGACAGCGGCCAGACATAGACATCGGCCAGACACGGACACAGGCCAGACACGGACACAGACAAGACATGGACAGCAGCCAGACACAGACAGAGGCCAGACTCGGACAGCGGCCAGACACAGACCCCAGCCAGACACGGACCCCGGCCAGACACGGACCCCGGCCAGACACGAACATCGGCCAGACATGGACCCCGGCCAGACACGGACCCTGGCCAGACACGGACCCCGGCCAGACACGGACCCCAGCCAGACACGGACCCCAGCCAGACACGGACAGCAGCCAGACATGGACACCTGTCAGAAGTAACTTTTTTTTATAAATCTGTTGCTGTCGTCTTTCAGCATTTCAGCAGCGTTTGGGAGTGGGACACAAAAATGCAAGTGACAAGGCTGCAAAAATGCTGAATTTTCCCGCCAACACTATAAATCAATCCGCAGCAAAAATGGTGCATGTGAACAGTGTCTACAGGGGATGTCTGAGAATGTAAAAATAATTAGCATGAAATGATAAATCCCTCAATTCCAGCAAAGATGCTCCGGGGGCCTCTACCAGTCTTAGCACTGGCCTGCAGTGATCTTGTGGCTCCTGAGGTCTCTGCCAGTCTTAGCACTGGGCTGCAGTGGTCTTTTGGCTCCGGGGGTCTCCACCAGTCTTAGCACTGGGCTGCAGTGGTCTTTTGGCTCCGGGGGTCTCCACCAGTCTTAGCACTGGGCTGCAGTGGTCTTGTGGCTCCAGGGTCTCTGCCAGTCTTAGCACTGGGCTGCAGTGGTGTTGTGGCTCCAGGGGTCTCCACCAGTCTTAGCACTGGCCTGCAGTGGTCTTGTGGCTCCGGGGTCTCTGCCAGTCTTAGCACTGGGCTGCAGTGGTTTTGTGGATCCGGGGTCTCTGTCAGTCTTAGCACTGGGCTGCAGTGGTCTTGTGGCTCCGGCGGTTTCCACCAGTCTTAGCACTGGGCTGCAGTGGTTTTGTGGCTCCGGGGTCTCTGTCAGTCTTAGCACTGGGCTGCAGTGGTCTTGTGGCTCCGGGGGTTTCCACCAGTCTTAGCACTGGGCTGCAGTGGTCTTGTGGCTCCGGGGGTTTCCACCAGTCTTAGCACTGGGCTGCAGTGGTCTTGTGGCTCTGGGGGTTTCCACCAGTCTTAGCACTGAGCTGCAGTGGTCTTTTGGCTCCGGGGTCTCCACCAGTCTTAGCACTGGGCTGCAGTGGTCCTGTGGTTCCGGGGGTCTCTGCCAGTCTTAGCACTGCTCTGCAGTGGTCTTGTGGCTCCGGGGCGCTCTGCCAGTCTTAGCACTGGGCTGCAGTGGTCCTGTGGTTCCGGGGGTCTCTGCCAGTCTTAGCTCTGGGCTGCAGTGGTCCTGTGGCTCCGGGGCGCTCTGCCAGTCTTGGCACTGCTCTGCAGTGGTCTTGTGGCTCCGGGGCGCTCTGCCAGTCTTAGCACTGGGCTGCAGTGGTCCTGTGGCTCCGGGGCGCTCTGCCAGTCTTGGCACTGCTCTGCAGTGGTCTTGTGGCTCCGGGGCGCTCTGCCAGTCTTAGCACTGGGCTGCAGTGGTCCTGTGGTTCCGGGGGTCTCTGCCAGTCTTAGCTCTGGGCTGCAGTGGTCCTGTGTCTCCGGGGCGCTCTGCCAGTCTTGGCACTGCCTGCAGTGTGTTTTCCTAACCGTAAAATGAAGACTACTCAGTATTGAATACGAATGGAGATTAGAATTTTCCCGAAAACAGACAAATTTCAAAATGTCATTGTCCAGATCACAGAAGCAAAGTTTTTGTGGAACCACAACTATTTTCTATTTGTTATAGGCATATCGGGTTAGGGAAACACACTTTGGACCCAGGAACACGAAATAAATAAAAATGTGTGTAATAGTGTAATTTCCTTTCTTTGACACAATAAATATAAAACTTTTCTGCCCTGTGGTCATAAAATCAAAGTTTGTGCTGAATGAAGTCGTTTTCCATAGTCTTTAAACATAAGCGGTTGAAATATTACACTTGGAAGCCAGGAACAAAAATTGTGTTACATAGTGTAATAGCTGCAGAGTGAATAGTAACCATCAGGGCCCGAACCATCGGCCATGGAGCCAGAGGGGATTTAGCAGAGTAGTTTAGGGGACATGTGGGACTTTTTTTTTTTAATCGCTTTTTATTCTGCTGTTTGTGAGGTAGGATGTAAAAAACGACGGCAATTCTGCTACTGTTTTCTATTATGTGACTGCACGGCCCCTTCACACTACCGGGTATCATGTTTTTCACGTGTGCCCTATTTAACCTATGGTGCTGCACTTATGTCCGTGTTTTCCCAGCAGCACAGATGACAAGGGCCAATACAAGTCTATGGGTCTGTGTAAACATGCCGTCCGTGTGCCATAAGTGTGCTGTCCGTATGCTGTATGTGTGCCGTATGTGTGCCGTCCGTATGCTGTATGTGTGCCGTATGTGTGCCGTCCGTATGCTGTATGTGTGCCGTATGTGTGCCGTCCGTATGCTGTATGTGTGCCGTATGTGTGCCGTCCGTATGCTGTATGTGTGCCGTTTGTGTGCCGTCCGTATGCTGTATGTGTGCTGTCCGTATGCTGTACGAATCCTGTATGTGTGCTGTCCGTATGCTGCACGTATGCTGTATGCGTACTGTCCGTATGCTGTATGTGTGCCATCCGTGTGCTGTCCGTATGCTGTACGTGTGCGTCCATATGCTGTACGAGTGCCGTCTGTGTGCTGCACGTATGCTGTATGCGTACAGTCCGTATGCTGTACGTGTGCCATCCATGTGCTGTGCATATGCTGTATGTGTGCCGTCCATGTGCTGTACGTATGCTGTATGTGTGCCGTCCGTATGCTGTATGTGTGCCGTATGTGTGCCGTCCGTATGCTGTATGTGTGCCGTATGTGTGCCGTCCGTATGCTGTATGTGTGCCGTATGTGTGCTGTCCGTATGCTGTATGTGTGCTGTCCGTATGCTGTATGAATCCTGTATGTGTGCTGTCCGTATGCTGCACGTATGCTGTATGCGTACTGTCCGTATGCTGTACGTGTGCCATCCATGTGCTGTGCATATGCTGTATGTGTGCCGTCCATGTGCTGTACGTATGCTGTATGTGTGCCGTCCGTATGCTGTATGTTTGCCGTCCATATGGACATATGAAGGGACCTAACAGTGTTGTTGGTGGAATATTTCAGGATTGGGAACCCACTTTGAATTTTGCCATGGGGCCCCAATTTATCTAAAATCAGCCCTTGCCATCCAACCATGTGCCCGTCTGTCCATGTGCCCATCTGTTCATGTGCCTGTCCGTCCATGTGCCCGTCTGTCCATGTGCCCGTCCGTTCATGTGTCTGTCCGTCCATGTGCCCGTCTGTCCATGTGCCCATTTGTCCATGTGCCAGTCTGTCCATGTGCCCGTCCGTCCATGTGCCGTCTGTCCATGTGCCCATCTGTTCATGTGCCAGTCTGTCCATGTGCCCGTCTGTCCATGTGCCCATCTGTCCATGTGCCCATCTGTTCATGTGCCAGTCTGTCTATGTGCCCGTCTGCCCATGTGCCCATGTGCCCTTCTGTCCGTGTCTGTCTGTCCATGTGCCCGTCTGTCCATGTGCCAGTCTGTCTATGTGCCCGTCTGTCCATGTGCGCGTCCGTCCATGTGCCCGTCTGTCCATGTGCCCATCTGTCTATGTGCCCGTCTGTCCATGTGCGCGTCCGTCCATGTGCCCATCTGTCCATGTGCCCATCTGTTCATGTGCCAGTCTGTCTATGTGCCCGTCTGCCCATGTGCCCATGTGCCCTTCTGTCCGTGTCTGTCTGTCCATGTGCCCGTCTGTCCATGTGCCAGTCTGTCTATGTGCCCGTCTGTCCATGTGCGCGTCCGTCCATGTGCCCGTCTGTCCATGTGCCCGTCTGTCCATGCGCCTGTCTGCCCATGTGCCCATCTGTCCATGTGTCTGTCTGTCTATGTACCAGTCCGTCCATGTGCCCGTCCATCCATGTGCCCGTCAGTCCATGTGCCAGTCCGTCCATGTGCCCATCTGTCCATGTGTCTGTCTGTCCATGTACCAGTCCGTCCATGTGCCCGTCTGTCCATGTGCCCTTCTGTCCATCTGCCCGTCCGTCCACGTGCCCGTCCGTCCACGTGCCTGTCTGTCCATGTGCCCGTCTGTCCACGTACCCGTCTGTCCATGTGCCCGTATGTCCATGTGCCCGTCTGTCCATGTGCCCGTCTGTCCATGTACCCATCTGTCCATGTGCCCGTCTGTCCATGTCTCTGTCTGTCCATGTACCAGTCCATTCATGTGCCCGTCCATCCATGTGCCCATCCGTCCATGTGCCAGTCCGTCCGTGTGCCCGTCTGTCCGTGTGCCCATCTGTCCACGTGCTAGTCTGTCCACGTGCCCATCTGTCCATGTGCCCGTCTGTCCATGTGTCTGTCTGTCCATGTACCAGTCCGTCCATGTGCCCGTCCATCCATGTACCAGTCCGTCCATGTGCCCATCTGTCTGTGTGCCCGTCTGTCCATGTGCCCGTCTGTCCACGTGTCTGTCTGTCCATGTACCAGTCCGTTCATGTGCCCGTCCATCCAGGTGCCCGTCCATCCACGTGCCCGCCCATCCACGTGCCCGTCTGTCCATGTGTCTGTCTGTCCATGTGCCCATCTGTCCATGTGCCCGTCCGTCCATCCATGTGCCTGTCTGTCCATGTGCCCGTATGTCCACGTGCCCATCTGTCCATGTGCCCGTCTGTCCATGTGCCCATCTGTCCATGTGCACGTCTGTCCATGTGCCCGTCTGTCCATGTGCCCGTCTGTCCATGTGCCCATCCATCCATCCATGTGCCTATCTGTCTATGTGCCTGTCTGTCCATGTGCCCGTCCGTCCATCCATGTGCCTATCCGTCTATGTGCCCGTCTGTCCATGTGCCATCTGTCCATGTGCCCATCTGTCCATGTGCCCGTCTGTCCATGTGCCCGTCCATCCATCCATGTGCCTATCTGTCCATGTGCCCGTCTGTCCATGTGCCCGTCCGTCCATCCATGTGCCTATCTGTCCATGTGCCTGTCTGTCCATGTGCCCGTCTGTCCATCCATGTGCCCGTCCGTCCATGTGCCTATCCGTCTATGTGCCCGTCTGTCCATGTGCCATCTGTCCATGTGCCCATCCGTCCATCCATGTGCCTGTCTGTCTATGTGCCTGTCTGTCCATGTGCCCGTCCGTCCATCCATGTGCCTATCCGTCTATGTGCCCGTCTGTCCATGTGCCATCTGTCCATGTGCCCGTCTGTCCATGTGCCCGTCCATCCATCCATGTGCCTATCTGTCCATGTGCCCGTCTGTCCATGTGCCCGTCCGTCCATCCATGTGCCTATCTGTCCATGTACCAGTCCCGTCCATGTGCCAGTTCGTCCATGTACCAGTCCGTCCATGTGCCCGTCTGTCCATGTGCCCTTCTGTCCATCTGCCCGTCCGTCCACGTGCCCGTCCGTCCACGTGCCTGTCTGTCCATGTGCCCGTCTGTCCATGTACCCGTCTGTCCACGTGCCCGTATGTCCATGTGCCCGTCTGTCCATGTGCCCGTCTGTCCATGTACCCGTCTGTCCATGTGCCCGTCTGTCCATGTACCCGTCTGTCCACGTGTCCGTATGTCCATGTGCCCGTCTGTCCATGTGCCCGTCTGTCCATGTACCCGTCTGTCCATGTGCCCGTCTGTCCATGTACCAGTCCATTCATGTGCCCGTCCATCCATGTGCCCATCCGTCCATGTGCCAGTCCGTCCGTGTGCCCGTCTGTCCGTCTGTCCACGTGCTAGTCTGTCCATGTGCCCATCTGTCCACGTGCCCGTCTGTCCATGTACCAGTCCGTCCATGTGCCCGTCCATCCATGTACCAGTCCGTCCATGTGCCCGTCTGTCTGTGTGCCCGTCTGTCCATGTGCCCGTCTGTCCACGTGTCTGTCTGTCCATGTACCAGTCCGTTCATGTGCCCGTCCATCCAGGTGCCCGTCCATCCACGTGCCCGCCCATCCACATGCCCGTCTGTCCATGTGTCTGTCTGTCCATGTGCCCATCTGTCCATGTGCCTGTCCGTCCATCCATGTGCCCGTCTGTCCATGTGCCTGTCTGTCCATGTGCCCGTATGTCCACGTGCCCATCTGTCCATGTGCCCATCTGTCCATGTGCCCATCTGTCAATGTGCACGTCCATCCATGTGCCCGTCTGTCCATGTGCCCGTCTGTCCATGTGCCCGTCCATCCATCCATGTGCCTATCTGTCTATGTGCCTGTCTGTCCATGTGCCCGTCCGTCCATCCATGTGCCTATCCGTCTATGTGCCCGTCTGTCCATGTGCCATCTGTCCATGTGCCCATCTGTCCATGTGCCCGTCCGTCCATCCATGTGCCTATCTGTCTATGTGCCTGTCTGTCCATGTGCCCGTCCGTCCATCCAAGTGCCTATCCGTCTATGTGCCCGTCTGTCCATGTGCCCGTCTGTCCATGTGCCCGTCCATCCATGTGCCTATCTGTCTATGTGCCTGTCTGTCCATGTGCCCGTCCGTCCATCCAAGTGCCTATCCGTCTATGTGCCCGTCTGTCCATGTGCCATCTGTCCATGTGCCCGTCCGTCCATCCATGTGCCCGTCTGTCCATGTGCCCGTCTGTCCATGTGCCCGTCTGTCCATGTGCCCGTCCGTCCATCCATGTGCCTATCTGTCCATGTGCCCATCTGTCCATGTGCCCGTCTGTCCATGTGCCCGTCTGTCCACGTGCCTGTCTGTCCATGTGCCCGTCTGTCCATGTACCCGTCTGTCCACGTGCCCGTATGTCCATGTGCCCGTCTGTCCATGTGCCCGTCTGTCCATGTACCCGTCTGTCCATGTGCCCGTCTGTCCATGTCTCTGTCTGTCCATGTACCAGTCCATTCATGTGCACGTCCATCCATGTGCCCATCCGTCCATGTGCCAGTCCGTCCGTGTGCCCGTCTGTCCGTGTGCCCGTCTGTCCATGTGCCCGTCTGTCCACGTGCCCATCTGTCCACGTGCCCGTCTGTCCATGTGTCTGTCTGTCCATGTACCAGTCCGTCCATGTGCCCGTCCATCCATGTACCAGTCCGTCCATGTGCCCGTCTGTCTGTGTGCCCGTCTGTCCATGTGCTCGTCTGTCCACGTGTCTGTCTGTCCATGTACCAGTCCGTTCATGTGCCCGTCCATCCATGTACCCATCTGTCCATGTGCCCGTCTGTCCGTGTGCCCGTCTGTCCACGTGCTAGTCTGTCCATGTGCCCATCTGTCCACGTGCCCGTCTGTCCATGTGTCTGTCTGTCCATGTACCAGTCCGTCCATGTGCCCGTCCATCCATGTACCAGTCCGTCCATGTGCCCGTCTGTCTGTGTGCCCGTCTGTCCATGTGCTCGTCTGTCCACGTGTCTGTCTGTCCATGTACCAGTCCGTTCATGTGCCCGTCCATCCACGTGCCCGCCCATCCACGTGCCCGTCTGTCCATGTGTCTGTCTGTCCATGTGCCCATCTGTCCATGTGCCCGTCTGTCCATGTGCCTGTCTGTCCATGTGCCCGTATGTCCACGTGCCCATCTGTCCATGTGCCCGTCTGTCCATGTGCCCGTCTGTCCATGTGCATGTCTGTCCATGTGCCGTCTGTCCATGTGCCCGTCTGTCCATGTGCCCGTCCATCCATCCATGTGCCTATCTGTCTATGTGCCTGTCTGTCCATGTGCCCGTCCGTCCATCCATGTGCCTATCTGTCTATGTGCCTGTCTGTCCATGTGCCCGTCCGTCCATCCATGTGCCTATCCGTCTATGTGCCCGTCTGTCCATGTGCCATCTGTCCATGTGCCCGTCCGTCCATCCATGTGCCTATCTGTCTATGTGCCTGTCTGTCCATGTGCCCGTCCGTCCATCCATGTGCCTATCCGTCTATGTGCCCGTCTGTCCATGTGCCATCTGTCCATGTGCCCATCTGTCCATGTGCCCGTCTGTCCATGTGCCCGTCCATCCATCCATGTGCATATCTGTCCATGTGCCCGTCTGTCCATGTGCCCGTCCGTCCATCCATGTGCTTATCTGTCCATGTGCCCGTCCGTCCATCCATGTGCCCGTCTGTCCATGTTCCCGTCTGTCCATGTGCCCGTCCATCCATCCATGTGCCTATCTGTCCATGTGCCCGTCTGTCCATGTGCCCGTCCGTCCATCCATGTGCCTGTCTGTCCATGTGCCCGTCTTTCCATGTGCCCGTCTGTCCATGTGCCCGTCCGTCCATCCATGTGCCTATCTGTCCATGTGCCCATCTGTCCATGTGCACGTCTGTCCATGTGCCCATCTGTCCATCCATGTGCCTATCTGTCCATGTGCCCATCTGTCCATGTGCCCGTCTGTCCATGTGCCCGTCTGTCCATGTGCCCGTCTGTCCATGTGCACGTCTGTCCATGTGCCCGTCCGTCCATCCATGTGCCTATCCGTCCATGTGCCCGTCTGTCCATGTGCACGTCTGTCCATGTGCCCGTCTGTCCATGTGCACGTCTGTCCATGTGCCCGTCCGTCCATATGCACGTCTGTCCATGTGCCCGTCCGTCCATCCATGTGCCTATCCGTCCATGTGCCCGTCCATCCATCCATGTGCACGTCTGTCCATGTGCCCGTCTGTCCATGTGCCCGTCTGTCCATGTGCACGTCTGTCCATGTGCCCGTCCGTCCATCCATGTGCCTATCCGTCCATGTGCCCGTCCGTCCATCCATGTGCACATCTGTCCATGTGCCCGTCTGTCCATGTGCCCGTCCGTCCATCCATGTGCCTATCTGTCTATGTGCCCATCTGTCCATGTGCCCGTCTGTCCATGTGCCCGTCCGTCTGTCCATGTGCCTATCTGTCTATGTGCCCGTCCGTCCATGTGCCCGTGAGGTGTGAATGACGACCTCTCCACAGTCAGCGGCTGTCCCGTGGCAGGATGCCCGGTGTCTGAGCTGTCCGGACATTGCACTTATTTCCAGGTTGCCATTTCTCATTGTGTCGTGTCTGCAGCTCGGAGCAGCGTCCATCACCGTCCTGGGACCACACTTTCCATGACCTCCTTTCTGCTTGCAGAAGAGATGTGGGTCTCCCCCAATGTTTGACTTTCATGGTGTAGAATGGGGTGTAGGGCTGAGAGCTCCCGCCAGGTATTGTGCTCCATACAATGGAGGCTGTAAAGTGGCCTCACACAATGGAGAGGGTTGTTAAGAGGATGTTTCTGCAGTGGAGGATAAACGTATTAAGATCTTATCTGTTGGGAAGTAAAGGGGTCTTCACTGCTGGATAACCCCTTCTGGATGTCCTCATTGTGGTGTGCTAAGTAAAGCAAATGCCTGCCTCAGGAATCGCCATCTCCCCAAGAGCCGCGATCCCCGGTAATAACAGACTGAGGTCATAGAGCCGCATTTACACTGGACCATCATTGGAAGCCAACGTTCCCCAGGAATTGCTCCACAAGCTTCACCCATTTCCTCTCCTCTGTCCGCCAGAGTTCTATGTCTCCAGACTCCTCTATCCCCCTCAGACATCTTGATTTCCTCCTCCAGGCTCTTCTGTCCTCCTCCTTACGTGTTTGTGTCTCCTCCAAGCTTCTTTGACCTCTCCAGACTCTTTTATCCCTTTCTTCAGACCCCTCTGTCCCCTACGATCTCCTGTTTCTCCTCCAGACTTCTATGTCTTCTCCAGATTCCTCTGGCAAAGTAAGAAGTTCTCAAAAATAGAAGAGTTAATAGTTTATTTTTATCAATGAAGAAAATGCAAAGTGAATGAACAAAAAAAAAATGTAAATCCCATAAATGTCTGGTGACCCGTCTCCTCCTTCATCAGTATCTGGTGACCACCCGTCTACTCCATCATCAGTATCTGGTGACCACCGGTCTACTCCATCATCAGTATCTGGTGAGCGCCCGTCACCCCCATCATCAGTATCTGGTAATCGCCCTTCGCCTCCATCATCAGTATCTGATGACCACCCGTCTCCTCCTTCATCAGTATCTGGTAATCGCCCATCGCCTCCATCATCAGTATCTGGTGATCACCCGTCATCTCCATCATCAGTATCTAGTGACCGCCCGTCTCCTGCATCATCAGTATCTGGTGACCACCTGTCACCTCCATCATCAGTATCTGGTGACCACCCGTCACCTCCATCATCAGTATCTGGTGATCGCCCGTCACCTCCATTATCAGTATCTAATGACCGCTTGTCACCTCCATCATCAGTATCTGGTGTCCTCCCGTCCCCTCCATCATCAGTATCTGGTGACCGCCTGTCGCCTCCATCATCAGTATCAGGTGACTGCTCGTCGCCTCCATCATCAGTATCTGGTGATCACTCGTCCCCTCCATCATCAGTATCTGGTGACCGCCCGTCGCCTCCATCATCAGTATCTGGTGACCTCCCGTCCCCTCCATCATCAGTATCTGGTGACCTCCCGTCCCCTCCATCATCAGTATCTGGTGACCTCCTGTCCCCTCCATCATCAGTATTGACCGCCCGTCCAGAGGCGTAGCTAGAGCTTTGGCCGCCCGGGGCTGTTCCCGAGTTTGGCGCCCCCCCTCGGCTCAAAACACACAAAGGTTACCAAAAATAGTCAGGACAACACACACAGAAACAAAACTCTTTATTGTTTAACTGAAACTTTAAATTGTCACTTTGGGAGTAAAGCTGATTTCAAATGTTGTAGAATTTTACTTTTCTTGCCTTTCTGTTTGCAAAATCATTGACGACATCATCAAAGTCTATTTCTTCACTCAGCTGATGTTCAATAGACAGACCAGACACCATTTCACCACAGTGACCTATAATACTATCTACAAGGCACAAATACCGCCACATCATGACCAGATGACATATTACCACCACAGTGATCGAATAATATCAAATACAAGGAACAAATACCACAACATCATGACCAGACCACATATTACCACCACATAGTGACTGAATACTACAATACTGATCAATAATAAAAAAAAAAACCCACAATACTATCACCATAAGTGCCATTATACACAGGAGATCTGTACTTAGTATGCAGTGTCTGTGTACAGGTAATACAGTGATCACCAGTGACATTATACACAGGAGCTCTGTATATAGTGTATAGGTAATACAGTGATCACTAGTGACAGTAATCACAGGACCTCTGTATATAGTATACAGTGTATAGGGTCAGTGTATAGGTAACACTGACTCACCAGTGACGTCTCTAGGTGAAGTCCTTCATCTTTCATCCCGCACAGACCGCCATCACTTCATCCAGCCAGGACTTGTCTCTGCAGGAAATACCACAGTTAGCTCGAGCTCCGCTTGGAGAACACATTACTTAATTTTCCCAACTTCTTCATTACACCACATGAAGAAGGCGACATAGTGTCACTCTACACAGTAATAGGACCGCCCCTCCATTTAAAACAGTGTACTCAAAAAATAAAATAAATACATCACTGCAGTAATAATATCCCTTAATTAGCCCCTATGGTAATAATATTCCCCATCCTGGCCCCGTGTGTCTCATTACTGGGGTCAGCCATATGTTCTCCCATCCTGCCCTCATGAGTATCCATCCTGCCCCATATGATCTCCCCATCCTGCCCCATCTGTCTCCATCGTATCCATCCTGCCCCATGATCCTGCCCCATCTGTCTCCAATCCTGCCTCCAGTGTCTCCAGTCATGCCGCCATGTCTGTCATCCTGCCCCCTGTGTCTCCAATCATGCCCCGTTTCTCCATTCTGCCCCTGTGTCCAGCGTTCTGCCCCACTGTGTCCAGCGTTCTGCCCCAGTGTCCAGCGTTCTGCCCCAATGTCCAGCTTTCTGCCCCAATGTCCAGCGTTCTGCCCCAATGTCCAGCTTTCTGCCCCCCTGTGTCCAGCTTTCTGCCCCTGTGTCCAGCTTTCTGCCCCACTGTGTCCAGCTTTCTGCCCCAGTGTCCAGCGTTCTGCCCCTGTGTCCAGCATTCTGCCCCAGTATCCAGCGTTCTGCCCCAGTGTCCAGCGTTCTGCCCCAGTGTCCAGCGTTCTGCCCCCGTGTCCAGCTTTCTGCCCCAGTGTCCAGCGTTCTGCCCCTGTGTCCAGCGTTCTGCCCCAGTGTCCAGCGTTCTGCCCCACTGTGTCCAGCGTTCTGCCCCTGTGTCCAGCGTTCTGCCCCAGTGTCCAGCTTTCTGCCCCAATGTCCAGCTTTCTGCCCCAATGTCCAGCGTTCTGCCCCAGTGTCCAGCGTTCTGCCCCACTGTGTCCAGCGTTCTGCCCCAGTGTCCAGCGTTCTGCCCCACTGTGTCCAGCGTTCTGCCCCACTGTGTCCAGCGTTCTGCCCCAGTGTCCAGCGTTCTGCCCCACTGTGTCCAGCGTTCTGCCCCAGTGTCCAGCGTTCTGCCCCTGTGTCCAGCTTTCTGCCCCAGTGTCCAGCGTTCTGCCCGTGTCCAGCATTCTGCCCCAGTGTCCAGCGTTCTGCCCCAGTGTCCAGCGTTCTGCCCCAGTGTCCAGCGTTCTGCCCCCGTGTCCAGCTTTCTGCCCTGGGCCCCCCCGATCGCCGCTCTCAATAAAAAAAACAATAAAAAAACAAGTTCTGCTTACTTGACCGCGATCCTGCTCTCTCTGGTTATCGGTGGGGGCGGCCATCTTCCTGAGGCCGCGCGTGTGCAGGTGGAGTGCTCTGCTGCCCGGGGCGTCAGGAAAATGGCCGCGGGATGCCGCGCGTGCGCAGATGGAGATCGCGGCGGCCATTTTTATGAAGCCGAGATGCGAACAGGTAAATTCTGCGCCACCGGCGACCCGCCCCCCGCATTGTGCCGCCCCCCGCATTGTGCCGCCCGGGGCGGCCCGCCCCCCCCCCCGCCCCCCTTCCTACGCCACTGCGCCCGTTGCCTCCATCATCAGTATCTGGTGCCCGCCCGTCAGCTCCGTCATTAGTATCTGGTGACCGCCGTCACCTCCATCAGAAGTATCTGGTGATCACCTGTGACCTCCATCATCAGCATCAGATACTGATGATGGAGATGACAGGCAGTCACCAGATACTGATGATGGAGGTGACGGGCGGTCACCAGATACTAATGCTTACAGAGCAATTATAGAATCAATCGTTTCGTTATCATCATAATACACTGAGCCCTGGCACACGTACAAGTTATTAAAGACACATAATAAATGAGATCACAGATTACTGAGCGAGAGGCGTCCAGTCACAGGAGAAGCTGGAGGACGTTGGTTCCTAGGAACACTTGTGTCCCATTTATTATCCTGTATAAACAGGCTGCCAATCACCAGTCAAATGAAAACAACATGTGTCCGTCTGGTGAAATCATTTTTTTTTTCAAAGAGGTCATGTGTTTTGGATTTTCTTTTAACTGCTTTCAGCTCGGTCTTGAGCCATTGTCACTTGATGGATGAGCGCTCCAGAGGAAGATTGATCCTGTGCAAGCCTAGAAAGGTCCACCAGGGTCTAGATCGGTCCACCAGGGTCTGGATAGATCCACCAGGGTCTGGACAGCTCCACCAGGGTCTAGATAGGTCCACCAGGGTCCGCATAGCTCCCCCAGGGTTTAGATAGGTCCACCAGGGCCTGGATAGCTCCACCAGGGGTTAGATTGATCCACCAAGGTCTATATAGGTCCACCAGGGTCTAGATTGTTCCACCAGAGTCTAGATAGGTCCACCAAGGTCTAGATTGCTCCACCAGGGTCTAGATAGTTCCACCAGGGTCTAGATGGTTCAACTAGGGTCTAGATCCCTCCACCAGGGTCTTCTCCACCATTATTTTGATTGTATCAGGCCATCGTGTTGCTGGTTTTCCTCTTCGTCTTGTTCCTTCTGTTCTTCTGACCATGATGTCCTTCTCCAGTGATTGCTCTCTTTGTGTAATGTGTCCAGCGTAGTCAAGTCGTAACTTGGTGATCTTTGCTTCAAGTGACATGTCTGGTTTGATTTGTTCCAAATTTGATTTATTTGACAAAATTCTGCCCAGTCCACAGAAGAATGAAGAGACCAACTTTTTTTTCTCACTGGTGGTCCTCTAATTCTCATGATCAGAGGTAGAAAATCTACAGAAGTATTAAAGTAGACCCTTTTCTGCCCATGCATGGTGGAGGGCAAGAATAAGAATGTGTGCGATGATCAGCGTATATAAGGGAACCTTGGGGGTTGTGGACCAATCCCAGGGATAAGAGCCCAGAATATCTAGCTGCTTTTGCTTCTTTATTTTTTAGCTATCTGCATGGATGGCCACTGGCCTGTCAGTATGAAATCTTCAGAAGAAACCCATATGGAGGGAGCAGGCAAAAATCTACTAAGAAATAGAAGACTTCCGGGCACAGGAATCCTTTTTCAGTAAAAATTCTTTCTTTATTTAAACATCTTCAGAGATAAAAAAAAACAAGATCATGGGGACCCCCATAGGCCTGACACGTTTCAGACCCAGTACAAACAGTCCTTCCTCCAAGGCATACAAACATGGAGTGAACAGTTCCTTACATCCATCACATGTAATTAATTAGCAAGGACTACCTCCCGAACTAACCTCATATCGACCAGAGGGAAACTAGTCCTTCATATACATAAAATCACAATACAATTTATAATAAGTATATACATATTTAACACATGCGTACGTTGTGTGAAGACTTTTCATATGAGTACGATTAGTGGAAAACCTGTTTTCGCAAATTAGCAGAGCTGAGCTTATATTCAAACAAAAAACAAAACGCAGCGATATTTTTAACCCGAATAATAATGATACACAAGACATTCATCATATGCACAAAAACCAGTAAGATGTTAGCTGAATACTGCAAAAATACGGCTGAGCGATCTAATAGAAATCTAGAAGATCACTTTTATAATTGAGGCCTTCTGGAGAACGTTCAGAGCCAATCTCCACTATGCCTCCCAACAGCGGAGCGCACGCTCCCAGCCACCCCCTCAGATTCGTCTAGTGACTCTCTCAATTCCTTTAAATTGCCTTTGTGCGTTTCCATAAAATGTTTACATAACCGTGGAATATCTCTACGGCTTGGAGCAGTTCCGGGGTTTGCGGCAGTAACGTGCTCCTCAGCCTTTTCTTCAGACTTCTGCTTGCTCACATGTGGTAGTCCGCCACTGCTCTCCAGGCACAGAGGGTCTCAGGTATATTTTGGTCGGCAAAGTTTCCTCTTCCCTTCTCCCTTTTGCTATGTTGTTGGACTGACTTATTCTGCTCCCGAATACCGGATATTGTTTTTTTATTGGAGACCGTACCTAAAGATTTGCCGGCAACCTGTGAATTGTTGCTGTTTAGCGTTGCCTCCGAGGATGGCGGTGATGAGCACAATGAAATGAACGCTCTGCTGATTTGGAGAAAGAAATGATCAGCCATCTGCAAACCTGGTGGGACGCTGTGACCCTTGAGAAATATGTGAGTCATAATATGATCCCACGTGGATTGAGGCTACGGAAATTACCCACTGTGATTTACAGTGATGATTTTTTGGAAAAATGGAATGATATTCTAAGTGACTGTTCTCGGAGATTGATGGAGGAATCTGAGAAAATAAAAATCATGGAAACCTCTATAAAAGATATTGAAAAATCTCTAAATACATTTTCGGGACATACGAAATTTAACATCATGTCTGAACATTTGCATCATAAGATTAACAGTCTGGAGTCCAGTATTACTAAGCTGAAGAGAAACTTTTACGGGACTGTAACGACTATGAATGGAAATCGGTATGTGCCTGGAAAAAGTTCACTACTAAGAGATGAAAATCTATCCTGAAAAAGGATGGTTCCCACCGCAATAATCGTGTGAGTTTTCCCTCAGCCGGCAGCACTGATTGTTCATTTAACTCCTCTGTTTCATCGGAGGCTTCTTTGGTCTCCAGCCGTGCTTTGTCCTCAAAATTTCATCCAAAAAACGTAAGAAGAGGAGGAGGGGTGGACGTCGATGCAGGAGAAGACCACGAGTATGGTCTCAGGAACATGACCAAGAGAAAGTAAAAGATGCAGCTATTGATGGACAACAGGATGAATGCACTGCTACTCTCCTTCATACAGCTCCATTGGACATTTTGGAAAGGGGGATATCTTTTGTTCCAAACATTGGGTGACATTAACAAATTTGTACGTTTACTAACTGTCAAAAGACATTTTTTTCTCCAGATAATCCATTGATCCATTGGAGGATAATGTATCTGGAGCTCAAATAAATCGGTTAAGTAAGGAAAGTTTGTTACCTGTGTCGGCCATGGTGAAGGACCAAGATGTAGAAATGTTACCTAGTTTACAGGAAGCGGAGGATTCTGTTAATAATGAACCAGTTTATGATTATGACAGTAATATCAGATCTAATCAGTTTTTTCATCCTGTAGCATCATGGGTACCGATTATAGACACCTTCCAAAGGGTTATGGAAAGGGAAATTAGGGATTTACTTGATTCAGATCCTCTATGGAGACACAGGCATTTAATGCGTGAGAGTCGTCCGCCCTTCTGATAAGGGCGGTTCAGTGGTGGACACTATGTTGTATCATCGGGAGGTTTCCATGTTGTCAGATACCTCCATTTACCGCCCTTTGGGGATGGATCCTACTAGTCCAGAGAGAACTTTTTGGAATCATCCAGGAAGGTTTGTCTCTTGGCGTTTTTAATAAACGCATGTCAGAATTTTTGTATGTGGAAACACTGGTTTGTCCGGTGTCCCACGCTTTACCCAAAACACACAAAGAAACATTCCCTCCTCCGTTCAGGTCAATTGTGGCTGGAATCGGAGGAGTTAATGAAAGATTATCTGGATGGATTGACAAAAAGTTGCAGCCGTTGGTTTTGCAAACAGTAGGACATAACAGAGACACCAAACAGCTGCCGCATGCTATGAGTGATCTGTCTTGGGAGCCGGATTATGTGTGGATCACATGCGATGTTGTTGCGCTATATTCTTGCACATCACATCATTTGGCGGTAGAGGCTGCTTCAAATATTTTGACAGGAATCAAAATGTACAATGATGACATTAAAAATGTCATCATCATAGCATTGGAACATCTTTTAGTTACTGATTTAACAAATAGTATTACCTTCAAATACAGGGATGTCCAATGGGGCGAAATTTTGTCCCTCATTAGCAAATTTATACATGTCCTTTTGGTGGAAAAAATACATCCACAGTGTGTAACCCTTTTATTGACAGGGTTTTATGGTGCGGGAGATTTATCGACGATGTTATCCTTATATGGTGCGGCTCCGTCAGTGACTCTTCCCAGCATCTTTTCCTGACTTTGTTGATTATATCAATAATAACTGCATGAATATAAAATTCACACATCAGGTGCATGGCACTGTTCCTACGTATCATAATATTACACTTATGGGTGATAGCTCCTTAGACGTTATCCATACACACTGACATACACTCACACACATACACAGATACACACTGACATACACTCACATACATACAGAGATACACACTGACATACACTCACATACATACACAGATACACACTGACATACACTCACATACATACACAGATACACACTGACATACACTCACATACATACACAGATACACACTGACATACACTCACATACATACACAGATACACACTGACATACACTCACATACATACAGAGATACACACTGACATACACTCACATACATACACAGATACACACTGACATACACTCACATACATACAGAGATACACACTGACATACACTCACATACATACACAGATACACACTGACATACACTCACATACATACACAGATACACACTGACACACACAGATATACACAGATACACACTGACATACACTCACATACAGACACACAGATACCCACTGACATACACTCACATACATACACAGGTACACACTGACATACACTCACATACATACAGATACACACTGACATACACTCACATACATACACAGATACACACTGACATACACTCACATACATACAAAGATACACACTGACATACACTCACATACATACACAGATACACACTGACATACACTCACATACATACACAGATACACACTGACATACACTCACAGACATACACAGATACACACTGACATACACTCACATACATACAAAGATACACACTGACATACACTCACATACATACACAGATACACACTGACATACACTCACATACATACACAGATACACACTGACATACACTCACAGACATACACAGATACACACTGACATACACTCACATACATACACAGATACACACTGACATACACTCACAGACATACACAGATACACTCTGACATACACTCACATACATACACAGATACACACTGACATACACTCACATACATACACAGATACACACTGACATACACTAACATACATACAGATACACACTGACATACACTCACATACATATACAGATACACACTGACATACTCACATACATACACAGATACACACTGACATACACTCACATACATACACAGATACACACTGACATACACTAACATACATACAGATACACACTGACATACACTCACAGACATACACAGATACACACTGACATACAACATACATACAGATACACACTGACATACACTCACATACATATACAGATACATACTGACATACACTCACATACATACACAGATACACACTGACATACACTCACATACATACACAGATACACACTGACATACACTCACATACATACACAGATACACACTGACATACACTAACATACATACAGATACACACTGACATACACTCACATACATATACAGATACATACTGACATACTCACATACATACACAGATACACACTGACATACACTCACATACATACGCATATACACACTGACATACACTCACATACATACACAGATACACACTGACATACACTCACATGCATACACATATACACACTGACATACACTCACATACATACAGAGATACACACTGACATACACTCACATACATACACAGATACACGCTGACATACACTCACAGACATACACAGATACACACTGACATACACTCACATACATACAGAGATACACACTGACATACACTCACATACATACACAGATACACACTGACATACACTCACATACATACAGATACACACTGACATACACTCACATACATACACAGATACACGCTGACATACACTCACAGACATACACAGATACACACTGACATACACTCACATACATACACAGATACACGCTGACATACACTCACAGACATACACAGATACACACTGACATACACTCACATACATACAGAGATACACACTGACATACACTCACATACATACACAGATACACACTGACATACACTCACATACATACAGATACACGCTGACATACACTCACATACATACACAGATACACACTCACATATATACAGATACACACTGACATACACTCACATACATACAGATACACACTCACATATATACAGATACACACTGACATACACTCACATACATACAAAGATACACACTGACATACACTCACATACATACACAGATACACACTCACATATATACACAGATACACACTGACATACACTCACAGACATACACAGATACACACTGACACACACAGATATACACAGATACACACTGACATACACTCACATACATACACAGATACACACTGACATACACTCACATACATACACAGATACACACTGACATACACTCACATACATACACAGATACACACTGACATACACTCACATACATACACAGATACACACTGACATACACTCACATACATACACAGATACACACTGACATACACTCACATACATACAGATACACTGACGTACACTCACATACATACACAGATACACACTGACATACACTCACATTCATATACAGATACACACTGACATACACTCACATACATACAGATACACTGACATACACTCACATACATACACAGGTACACACTGACATACACTCACATACATACAGATACACACTGACGTACACTCACATACATACACAGATACACACTGACATACACTCACATACATACACAGATACACACTGACATACACTCACATACATACAGATACACACTGACATACACTCACATACAAAGATACACACTGACATACACTCACATACATACACAGATACACACTGACGTACACTCACATACATACACAGATACACACTGACACACACAGATATACACAGATACACACTGACATACACTCACATACATACACAGATACACACTGACGTACACTCACATACATACACAGATACACACTGACATACACTCACATACATACACAGATACACACTGACATACACTCACATACATACACAGATACACACTGACATACACTCACATACAAAGATACACACTGACATACACTCACATACATACAGATACACACTGACGTACACTCACATACATACACAGATACACACTGACATACACTCACATACATACACAGATACACACTGACGTACACTCACATACATACACAGATACACACTGACATACACTCACATACATACACAGATACACACTGACATACACTCACATACATACACAGATACACACTGACATACACTCACATACAAAGATACACACTGACATACACTCACATACATACACAGATACACACTGACATACACTCACATACAAAGATACACACTGACATACACTCACATACATACACAGATACACACTGACATACACTCACATACATACACAGATACACGCTGACATACACTCACATACATACACAGATACAGTGGGGCAAAAAAGTATTTAGTCAGTCAGCAATAGTGCAAGTTCCACCACTTAAAAAGATGAGAGGCGTCTGTAATTTACATCATAGGTAGACCTCAACTATGGGAGACAAACTGTGAAAAAAAATCCAGAAAATCACATTGTCTGTTTTTTTATCATTTTATTTGCATATTATGGTGGAAAATAAGTATTTGGTCAGAAACAAAATTTCATCTCAATACTTTGTAATCTATCCTTTGTTGGCAATGACAGAGGTCAAACGTTTTCTGTAAGTCTTCACAAGGTTGCCACACACTGTTGTTGGTATGTTGGCCCATTCCTCCATGCAGATCTCCTCTAGAGCAGTGATGTTTTTGACTTTTCGCTTGGCAACACGGAGTTTCAACTCCCTCCAAAGGTTTTCTATAGGGTTAAGATCTGGAGACTGGCTAGGCCACTCCAGGACCTTGAAATGCTTCTTACGAAGCCACTCCTTCGTTGCCCTGGCGGTGTGCTTTGGATCATTGTCATGTTGAAAGACCCAGCCGCGTTTCATCTTCAATGCCCTTGCTGATGGAAGGAGGTTTGCACTCAAAATCTCACGATACATGGCCCCATTCATTCTTTCATGTACCCGAATCAGTCGTCCTGGCCCCTTTGCAGAGAAACAGCCCCAAAGCATGATGTTTCCACCACCATGCTTTACAGTAGGTATGGTGTTTGATGGATGCAACTCAGTATTCTTTTTCCTCCAAACACGACAAGTTGTCTTTCTACCAAACAGTTCCAGTTTGGTTTCATCAGACCATAGGACATTCTCCCAAAACTCCTCTGGATCATCCAAATGCTCTCTAGCAAACTTCAGACGGGCCCGGACATGTACTGGCTTAAGAAGTGGGACACGTCTGGCACTGCAGGATCTGAGTCCATGGTGGCGTAGTGTGTTACTTATGGTAGGCCTTGTTACATTGGTCCCAGCTCTCTGCAGTTCATTCACTAGGTCCCCCCGCGTGGTTCTGGGATTTTTGCTCACCGCTCTTGTGATCATTCTGACCCCACGGGGTGGGATTTTGCGTGGAGCCCCAGATCGAGGGAGATTATCAGTGGTCTTGTATGTCTTCCATTTTCTAATTATTGCTCCCACTGTTGATTTCTTCACTCCAAGCTGGTTGGCTATTGCAGATTCAGTCTTCCCAGCCTGGTGCAGGGCTACAATTTTGTTTCTGGTGTCCTTTGACAGCTCTTTGGTCTTCACCATAGTGGAGTTTGGAGTCAGACTGTTTGAGGGTGTGCACAGGTGTCTTTTTATACTGATAACAAGTTTAAACAGGTGCCATTACTACAGGTAATGAGTGGAGGAAAGAGGAGACTCTTAAGGTACCGTCACACTAAGCGACGCTGCAGCGATACAGACAACGATGCAGATCACTGCAGTGTCGCTGTTTGGTCGCTGGGGAGCTGTCACACAGACCGCTCTCCAGCGACCAACGATACCGAAGTCCTCGGGTAACCAGGGTAAACATCGGGTTGCTAAGCGCAGGGCCGCGCTTAGTAACCCGATGTTTACCCTGGTTACCAGCGTAAAATGTAAAAAAAACAAACACTACATACTCACCATCTGATGTCCGTCAGGTCCCTTGCCGTCTGCTTCCTGCTCTGACTGAGCGCCGCCGTACAGTGAGAGCAGAGCACAGCGGTGACGTCACCGCTGTGATCTGCTCTCACTTTCACTTTGTGGCGCTCAGTCAGTGTGGGAAGCGGACGGCAAGGGACCTGAGTATGTAGTGTTTGTTTTTTTTACTTTTACGCTGGTAACCAGAGTAAACATCGGATTACTAAGCGCGGCCCTGCGCTTAGCAACCCGATGTTTACCCTGGTTACCAGCGTAAAACATCGCTGGTATCGTTGCTTTTGGTGTCAAACACGACGATACACGCCGGTCTGACGACCAAATAAAGTTCTGAACTTTCTTCAACGACCAGCGATATCACAGCAGGATCCTGATCGCTGCTGCGTGTCAAACTAAACGATATCGCTATCCAGGACGCTGCAACGTCACGGATCGCTAGCGATATCGTCTAGTGTGACGGTACCTTTAAAGAAGAAGTTACAGTTCTGTGAGAGCCAGAAATCTTGATTGTTTGTTTCTGACCAAATACTTATTTTCCACCATAAAATGCAAATAAAATGATAAAAAAACAGACAATGTGATTTTCTGGATTTTTTTTTCTCAGTTTGTCTCCCATAGTTGAGGTCTACCTATGATGTAAATTACAGACGCCTCTCATCTTTTTAAGTGGTGGAACTTGCACTATTGCTGACTGACTAAATACTTTTTTGCCCCACTGTACACACTGACATACACTGACATACATACACAGATAATAATAATAATAATTTTTATTTATATAGCGCCAACATATTCCGCAGCGCTTTACAACTTATAGAGGGGACTTGTACAGACAATAGACATTACAGCATAACAGAAATCACAGTTCAAAATAGATACCAGTAGGAATGAGGGCCCTGCTGCTCGCAAGCTTACAAACTATGAGGAAAAGGGGAGACACGAGAGGTGGATGGTAACAATTACTTTAGTTATTTGGACCAGCCATAGTGTAAGGCTCGGGTGTTCATGTAAAGCTGCATGACCTTGGCAAGGTTGACTCCCCGTGATTTCCCCCCCCTTTCTTGAATAACCACACATCAGTAATTTGGATAATAACGGCCACAGCAGCCAATTTATTATTAATATTAATAAAGAACGGACCCTTGGTGCGGCCCTCGAAGCTAACCCGCTCCTGGTCTGGTGATTATTCCGTCGGCACTGCCTCTTCCCTCTCAGCCTTACTTCCTGCCGCGTTTTTCCCCCAGGCTCAGAAGCATCATGAGTTGAGGGAAGAGGTTGCCTCCATCCGTTAACCTGTACCCGACTTCCATCGTCGGGTACCCACTCGTCGGTACCGCGCACCCGACCTCCAACATCAGGGTGGCCCTCCGGGTCCCCCGATAACGTGACCCCGACCCACCTCGTCGGGTATCACGCAAGTATCACCAGACCACGAACTAAGTAACTATCCATGGCAGTGGGGGGGGGGGGTCCCGCAGTGCAAGAATCCCCCCTCTACCGTACTTTTCTGCCAGCTTCGAGGACCCACCAACGCTCAAATCATCATCCAATGATGTAACAGACCTCGCGCTCACAAAGAGCTATCCGCCACCAGTCAGGAGAGGAAAAACCCCCTGTGGGGGAAACCTCCAGGGAACCATGGTGATGGACTGCCCTTCCCCTGGGCTTAAAGGTAACTGCCAAACAAATAATTTTTTTTTTTTTGTATAAGTCTCGTTCATGTCCACGTCCGAATGGTTCATCTGGCTACTGCGACCTGGTCTTCCTTCTTTTCGTCAGGGATGGGTGGGGCTTGATGTCCGGCCGTCCTGAGAGGGAAAGAGGGTCACGGCTCCTCCCTGCATCCTTTTTATCCCCCCGTGCCCCCCCCCTCCCCCCGTCCTAGGTCACTTCCTTCCCCTATGTAATTTCCCCTTTAATTAAGCCCCTAATACTTCATCCCCTCCCGGCTTACCCTTGCCTTGCCGTCCCCCTGCCTTCTCCCAACCCCCAACTCCTCCGTCACTTGCAACCTGCCCGGTCATGGCCCCCTCCTTACGGACCCTTCATGCCTTATCCGGGGGTTACTTGACCTTGGCAAGGTTGACTCCCCGTGACTCCCCCCCCTTTCTTGAATAACCACACCACATCAGTAATTTGGATAATAACGGCCACAGCAGCCAATTTATTATTAATATTAATAAAGAATGGACCCTTGGTGCGGCCCTCGAAGCTAACCCGCTCCTGGTCTGGTGATTATTCCGTCGGCACTGCCTCTTCCCTCTCAGCCTTACTTCCCGCCGCGTTTTTCCCCCAGGCTCAGAAACATCATGAGTTGAGGGAAGAGGTTGCCTCCATCCGTTAACCTGTACCCGACTTCCATCGTCGGGTACCCACCCGTCGGTACCGCGCACCCGACCTCCAACATCAGGGTGGCCCTCCGGGTCCCCCGATAATGTGACCCCGACCCACCTCGTCGGGTATCACGCAAGTATCACCAGACCACGAACTAAGTAACTATTCATGGCAGTGGGGGGGGGGGGGTCCCGCAGTGCAAGAATCCCCCCTCTACCGTACTTTTCTGCCAACTTCGAGGACCCACCAACGCCACACCGAGAGCGCTTGACCTTCAAGTGCTCGAGACCCCACGAGTAGAGTCCAGACCTGCGTGACGTATTGTCACCCCCCGTTCCGTGACACGAACTTAGATACCTCCTTGTTCACCTTTATCCGTGCTTTGTTAATCTTTCCCACTGACCGTGCCCCTCGCCACTTTTTTCTAGGCACCATGTCTGACCACACTAGCCTCAAGTTTGGATATGCTAATCCCACCTGCCCTATATCCCTTCTGATTTTGGCACTCAGCCCTTTTCCCGAGCTAGCCCCCAAGTCGTTCCCCCCTGCGTGTAACACTAATATATCTGGGACCCCATAGAGGTTCACTGCCCGGAAAAACTCATGCAGTAACCGGCCCCATGTTAAACCCCGATAACCCAACCACCTAATCACCGCCCCATTCCTTGCCATACCTAACTGTCTCCCGTCCGTCTGTCAGCCCGCTGTGCTCCCCAGTAAACGTATGAATGTCCTAGAATCCAAATCACGATCGGGACTTGTCCTGTAACAAACAAAAAGAAATCAGTGTGATGTATTAATTCTGGGGGTGGATCGCCGCCTCATATCCTTGAGGTCGTACGTAAGACCTGTACCGCCGCGACTCCCACCGGCCAATCCGCTTTACTGTTTCCGGGCTCAGCCCACCCACTGCGGCCTCCGTTGCCGCCCCAATCTGGAAGGAATGACCTGTGTATCTCCCAGGGTTCCCACCTGCCCTTACCATACACGTCCGGAATACTTTAATAAATTGATACCTGGACAAATATGACTCATCCTCGTGACATAGCAGCGGTCCCCCCTGCTTAGGCCTAGCTGCCGAGAATATCCCGAAACACTTACATGGACACATCATAGAACCGCTTACTTTTCCCAGTAACACCTTTTTTTCTTTCCCCCTTTGGTCCGTCTTTGACCTCCTAATCCAAAATTCCAATCCCCTTTTTGTCTTCATAACGTCTTCGGCTAGAATGCCCCCCCGCTATGGCCTTGCCTGGCGCTACAAGCTCTCCTATCCTCATCGCTCCAAAGAATGCGAGTGAAAAGGCCAACCTAAACAAGCCAACCTCAAATTGTGTCCTGCACACCCCCTCTAACTGCTCTCCTAATACCTCTAACATGTCAAAAGACACGGGCCGCCTGTTGTCTTTTCTAACCTTTCCCTTACGGTAGCCTTTTAAGGCCTGCTTGACTAAGAAACTCTTTGTCAAATCGGTTCTGTTCCTAAGTTTAAACCCAAATGCTAATCCTGCAATTAGTTGACTCATTTTTGCCGCCGACCAACTATCGTCTGCGGCCTGCCTAATTCCCATCACTAACACCCCAATCTGCTCCTCTTCTGACATGTCCTCGTCCCCCCGGCCTACCCATTGTTCCCACAGCCCCCACGACCGTCCGTACGCCGCCCACGTGCTACTTGTTACGGATGCCTTGATCAGCGGTTCAGCCTACCCTGCCCTCCCGTTCCATAATCCGGGAGGGCAGGGTAGGCCCTCTTCTTCCGCTTCGGGGGCCAACGCCCGAAACCGCTGCCACTGAAAACGAGAAAGCGCATCAGCGACCGAGTTAAATTCTCCTGGAACATGAGATGCTGTCACCTGAGCATTGATAACTAGGCATTCCAACACCAACTGCCTCAACACTCTAATTACTGGCGGCGAAGACGCGGTGATGTTATTTATGGCCATGACCACCCCCATGTTATCGCACTTAAACCTAACTTTTCGGTCCCCATAGTGTTACCGCTACCAGGATTGGGAAAATTTCCAATAATGCAATGTTTTTTGTCAGCCCTGAGCGCACCCACTCCTCTGGCCATGCTGCCGCGCACCACTGCCCCTGACAGTAAGCTCCAAAGCCATGACTGCCCGCTGCATCCGTGTATAATTCAATATCCGTATTACAACATCGCCCTTCCATCAAGAGGGAAAGCCCGTTGTAATTTTCCAAGAATGTGTCCCAAACCGCCAGATCAGCTTTGTTATCTGCCGTCAATCGCACATAATGATGCGGCGATTTAATGCCGGCCGTTGCCGCTGCTAATCTCCTCGTAAATATTCTGCCCATCGGCACGACTCGACATGCGAAATTTAAACTCCCCAGCAAAGACTGCACCTCCCGAAGCTTCAGTTTTTTAGCTCTCCTAGCCCTGCCTATTTCCAATTTTAGTGCTTCCACCTTTTCCCCTGGGAGACGACACTCTCACCTTATCGTGTCGATCATGATTCCCAGAAATGAGATACATGACGTTGGGCCGACAGTTTTCTCGGGAGCCAATGGCACCCTGAACTCCTTAGCAACCCCCTGCAAACCCTTTAAGATGGTACCGCACACCTTTGATTGTGCCGGACCTACGCACCAAAAGTCATCGAGGTAGTGGATCAGCGATCCCAATCCCGTGATATCCTTCACTACCCACTCCAGGAATGTGCTAAAGGCTTCGAACAACGAACATGACAAAGAGCATCCCATTGGCAAACACCTGTCTATGAAATACTCTCCCTCCCAATAGCACCCGAGCAATCGCTGACTCTCCGGGTGTACCGGCAGTAGCCGAAAGGCAGCCTCCACATCCGTTTTTGCCATCAGCGCCCCCTTTCCGCATTTTCTCACCCACTCTAACGCCCGATCAAATGATGCGTATAGCACCGTACATAACTCAGGATCGATGCCGTCATTGACGGACTTACCACGAGGGTATGACAGGTGATGGATCATTCGGAACTTGTTCGGTTCCTTCTTTGGTACAATGCCCAATGGAGAAACGACCAAGTCCGACACGGGTGGGGAACAAAACGGACCCGCCATCCGGCCCATCCGCACCTCTTTCTCAAGTTTCTGCTTTACAACTGCGGGGTGCTGATAGGCCGAACTGAGATTCCTCAGCTTTCGTGGCGTTTGGCGCGCCGGGGAAGGGATGGAAAACCCTTCCTTGAAACCTTTGATTAATAGGTCCGCGGTTTTCTTATCCGGGTATCTACTTAGATAAGGGAGCATCGCGTGCAGCTTGACTGTTTTGCCCTTAACCACAACCGGCTCCTCCCACCTTACCACCGTACTTCCTAGGACACCTATTGGCCCCATGTGCCGATCCACCACAATTGGAACACGTGTGCCTAAATTTACAACCTGTTCCGAATTTGCACTGTCCCTCGTTGAATTGCCAGCAGAGCCCACGTTTTTGATTACCACCCCGCCCTTGGAAGTTCCCCCCTGCCATGCTTCCTGCGCTGTACCCTTTATGGCCGGCCCCCCCCCCCCGGCCCCTCCCTGAAAGGGCATCCAATGTCTGTGATTCTGAGACATAATCTGAAGCCACAGGCCAATATCTTTTTGATCCCATCTCATAGATGGTCGCATGGCCTTGCGCTGACGAAACTGTTCATCATACCTCAGCCAAGCTTGACCCCCATATGACTTGTAAGCCTCCCCAATGGTGTCCATGTAGCAAAACAATTGCGAGCAATTTTCTGGCGCCTTTTGCCCAATAATGCTACCACATATCACGAAAGCATGCCACCAATTTGAAAACGTATGCGCCACCGTAATTGATCTCTCCTCTTCTTTCCTCCCTCCATCCTTTTCTATTTTTGTGCTCAACCTCTCCACAGGCAAAAGCGCGAAAATGTCCACATACTCCTCCCTCCATATTTTTTCCTTCATCTCTTTCTTAAGGTGCATACTCAGGTTACCCGTAAAACAAAAATATATATCCCCCCGCGCGGTGTCATCTAACTGCGCATACTCTTCCCCGGCTGCTGCCGACTAGGGTGCCCAGTTTATAACGTCCCCACCCCCAGCGGCACCAGGCCACAAGTATGGGCTCGTCCAAGCTGATAGGTGCCCAGGCCCGCGCCCCTCAACACGGTCCATTCTGTCTGCCAGACTCGATATCATTGCCCTCGTTTCCCTAGCGGTGGCCTCTAAAGACCCTAAAATAGTGGCTACATTATCCCTATGTGATCCCCCGCCTCCCCCTTCCGCTAGCAATGGGCCTGCATCTGGGTATGATAGAAACATAGATTCATAGTTACCAGGCCGCACGGGAGTCATCCTCCCCCCGGCCGCTGTGCTCCTGGAATCCCCCTCGCCATTGCCGTCGCTGTCCGCATCCAGGGATGAGAGCCATCTTGCTCCTTGCGACCAGCGTCCGTCCTCAGCTCGTTTGTCTCCCGTTCTTTCTTGGCTCCCGTGACTATACTGTGTGGTGGCCACCCTGTCGCTACTTCTGTTCACCTGCCTGGCTCTGCCCTGTGTGCTCTGCTGTTGGCTCTGCAACCCGATACATGGCCCTGGCTGCCTGGGGGTGCTCACCATCCTGGGCCGTCGCCGTCTGTTAACGCTTGCCCCCCGCTCCCTCGAAGGGCTCCTTGTCCTGCGCTGCTGACCCCTTATCGGCATCTCCATGGCCAGCCTTTCGGGGGGCCTGGTCCTGCGAGTTGTTCTCCTCCCCCCCTCTTCCCCCACGGGCATCAAGCTGGACGGCCCCGGACTCTGTATACTTTCAACAGGCACCTCGCTGGGCAGCCCGCTTCCCTGGGGCCTTTGCGAAGTACCCCGGAAGCAAGATGGCACTGCCCATGTGTCCTGACTCTCTTAACTGGCTGCAGGGGCTACTACCGGAGGCCTCCCTGGAGATCCCTGTCCCTGCTGCTGCGCTGCAGTGGGTCTTGTGGACTCGCTCCTCCGCCCCCCCCCCCCCCGCCGGCTCCGTACCGCATTCTCCCTGCTTTTCCTGCCCATCGGAGCATGCAGCATCCGACGCCTGACGCCTGCTAGCCGGCGCACTCCTCCTGCCCCTGCGCTCCTCCTGCGGGATCCGGCGCTGCCCTCCCTACCGCGCCCCGGACCTGTCCCACCAGCTGGCGCCACGGACTCCCCACCACCACCGCTCACCCCCAGGATACCTTCCGCAATGCTTTCCAACCATCCTGGGGGGTGAGCGCTGGCAGCCGCCTGGAGCCTGGCGATGACGTCCATGCGGTAAGATGTGTCCGCGGGATGGGAGAGCTCGGTGGCAGGGTGGGAGAGCAGCTTGATGTCCGGCCGTCCTGAGAGGGAAAGAGGGCCACGGCTCCTCCCTGCATCCTTTTTATCCCCCCGTGCCCCCCCCCTCTCCCCCCCCCGTCCTAGGTCACTTCCTTCCCCTATGTCATTTCCCCTTTAATTAAGCCCCTAATACTTCCTCCCCTCCTGGCTTACCCTTGCCTTGCCGTCCCCCTGCCTTCTCCCAACCCCCAACTCCCCCCGTCACTTGCAACCTGCCCGGTCATGGCCCCCTCCTTACGGACCCTTCGTGCCTTATCCGGGAGTTACTTGAACCAGTTAACAGCCTAAGTGTGTAGCAGTACAGACACAGATTGCTATTAACTGCATAAAGTGTATGAGAACACGATGCAAGGAACCTGATTATGTGTTTTTTTTTTGTTTTTTTTAATAGGCCACACAGGGATAGTTAGGTTAATGCGTTGAGGCGGTAGGCCAGTCTGAACAAATGCGTTTTTAGGGCACGCTTAAAACTGTGGGGATTGGGGATTAATCGTATTAACCTAGGTAGTGCATTCCAAAAAATCGGCGCAGCACGTGGAAAGTCTTGGAGACGGGAGTGGGAGGTTCTGATTATTGAGGATGCTAACCTGAGGTCATTAGCGGAGCGGAGGGCACGGGTAGCGTGGTAGACTGAGACCAGAGAGGAGATGTAGGGTGGTGCTGAGCCATGGAGTGCTTTGTGGATGAGGGTAGTAGTTTTGTACTGGATTCTGGAGTGGATGGGTAGCCAGTGTAATGACTGGCACAAGGTAGAGGCATCGGTGTAACGGTTGGTGAGGAATATGATCCTGGCAGCAGCATTCAGGACAGATTAGAGCGGGGAGAGTTTGATAAGAGGGAGGCCGATTAGTAGAGAGTTACAATAGTCCAGATGGGAATGAATAAGAGAAACAGTAAGAGTTTTTGCAGAGTCGAAAGTAAGAAAAGGGCGAATTCTAGAAATGTTTTTGAGATGCAGATAAGAAGAGCGAGCCAGTGATCGGATGTGGGGGGTGAAGGAAAGCTCGGAATCAAGGATGACCCCAAGGCAGCGGGCATGTTGCTTTGGAGTAATGATTGAACCGCACACGGAGATGGCAATGTCAGGCAAAGGTAGGTTAGTAGAGGGAGAGAACACGAGGAGTTCAGTTTTTGACAGGTTCAGTTTCAGATAGAGGGAGGACATGATGTTAGAGACAGCGGTAAGACAATCACTGGTGTTTTCTAAGAAGGTCGGTGTGATAACAGGAGAAGAGGTGTATAATTGGGTGTCGTCAGCATAGAGATGGTACTGGAAACCAAATCTACTGATTGTTTGTCCAATAGGGGCAGTATACAAAGAGAAGAGGAGGGGGCCTAGGACTGATCCTTGAGGAACCCCAACAGTAAGGGGAAGGTGAGAGGAGGAGGAACCAGCAAAACATACAGTGAAGGATCGGTCAGAGAGATAGGAGGAGAACCAGGAGAGAACGGTGTCCTTGATGCCGATGGAGCAGAGCATAGTGAGGAGCTGATGATCCACAGTGTCGAATGCTGCGGTACACACTGACATACACTAACATACATACACAGATACACACTGACATACACTCACAGACATACACAGATACACACTGACATACACTCACATACATACAAAGATACACACTGACATACACTCACATACATACACAGATACACACTGACATACACTCACATACATACACACACTGACATACATTCACAGACATACACAGATACACACTGACATACACTCACATACATACACACACTGACATACATTCAGACATACACAGATACACACTGACATACACTCACATACATACACACACTGACATACATTCACAGACATACACAGATACACACTGACATACACTCACATACATACAAAGATACACACTGACATACACTCACATACATACACACACTGACATACACTCACATACATACACAGATACACACTGACATACACTCACATACATACACAGATACACACTGACATACACTCACATACATACACAGATACACGCTGACATACACTCACATACATACACAGATACACACTGACATACACTCACATACATACACAGATACACACTGACATACACTCACATACATACACAGATACACGCTGACATACACTCACATACATACACAGATACACGCTGACATACACTCACATACATACACAGATACACACTGACATACACTCACATACATACACAGATACACACTGACATACACTCACATACATACACAGATACACACTGACATACACTCACATACATACACAGATATACGCTGACATACACTCACAGACATACACAGATACACACTGACATACACTCACATACATACAGATACACACTGACATACACTCACATACATACACAGATACACACTGACATACACTCACAGACATACAGATACACACTGACATACACTCACATACATACACAGATACACACTGACATACACTCACATACATACACAGATACACACTGACATACACTCACATACATACAGATACACACTGACATACACTCACATACATACACAGATACACACTGACATACACTCACATACATACACAGATACACACTGACATACACTCACATACATACACAGATACACACTGACATACACTCACATACATACACAGATACACACTGACATACACTCACATACATACACAGATACACACTGACATACACTCACATACATACACAGATACACACTGACATACACTCACATACATACACAGATACACACTGACATACACTCACATACATACACAGATACACACTGACATACACTCACATACATACACAGATACACACTGACATACACTCACATACATACACAGATACACACTGACATACACTCACATACATACACAGATACACACTGACATACACTCACATACATACACAGATACACACTGACATACACTCACATACATACACAGATACACACTGACATACACTAATATACATATACAGATACACACTGACATACACTCACATACATACACAGATACACACTGACATACACTCACAGACATAAACAGATACACAGACATACACTCACATACATACAAAGATACACACTGACATACACTCACATACATACAGATACACACTGACATACACCCACATATAGTACAGACCAAAAGTTTGGACACACCTTCTCATGTAAAGATTTTTCTGTATTTTCATGACTATGAAAATTGTACATTCACACTGAAGGCATCAAAACTATGAATTATCACATGTGGAATTATATACTTAACAAAAAAGTGTGAAACAACTGAAATTATGTCTTATATTCTAGGTTCTTCACAGTAGCCACCTTTTACTTTGATGACTGCTTTGCACACTCTTGGCATTCTCTTGGTGAGCTTCAAGAGGTAGTCACCGGGAATGGTCTTCCAACATCTTGAAGGAGTTCCCAGAGATGCTTAGCACTTGTTGGCCCTTTTGCCTTCACTCTGCGGTCCAGCTCATCCCAAACCATCTCGATTGTGTTCAGGTCTGGTGACTGTGGACGCCAGGTCATCTGGCGTAGCACCCCATCACTCTCCTTCTTGGTCAAATAGCCCTTACACAGCCTGGAGGTGTGTTTGGGGTCATTGTCCTGTTGAAAAATAAATGATGGTCCAACTAAACACAAACCGGATGGAATAGCATGCCGCTGCAAGATGCTGTGGTAGCCATGCTGGTTCAGTATGCCTTCAATTTTGAATAAATCCCCAACAGTGTCACCAGCAAAGCACCCCCACACCATCACACCTCCTCCTCCATGCTTCACCGTGGGAACCAGGCATGTAGAGCCCATCCATTCACCTTTTCTGCGTCGCACAAAGACACGGTGGTTGGAACCAAAGATCTCAAATTTGGACTCATCAGACCAAAGCACAGATTTCCACAGGTCTAATGTCTATTCCTTGTGTTCTTTAGCCCAAACAAGTCTCTTCTGCTTGTTGCCTGTCCTTAGCAGTGGTTTCCTAGCAGCTATTTTACCATGAAGGCCCGCTGCACAAAGTCTCCTCTTAGCAGTTGTTGTAGAGATGTGTCTGCTGCTAGAACTCTGTGTGGCATTGACCTGGTCTCTAATCTGAGCTGCTGTTAACCTGCGATTTCTGAGGCTGGTGACTCGGATAAACTTATCCTCAGAAGCAGAGGTGACTCTTGGTCTTCCTTTCCTGGGGCGGTCCTCATGTAAGCCAGTTTCTTTGTAGCGCTTGATGGTTTTTGCCACTGCACTTGGGGACACTTTCAAAGTTTTCTCAATTTTTCAGACTGACTGACCTTCATTCCTTAAAGTAATGACGGCCACTCGTTTTTCTTTACTTAGCTGCTTTTTTCTTGCCATAATACAAAATAACAGTCTATTCAGTAGGACTATCAGCTGTGTATCCACCAGACTTCTGCACAACACAACTGATGGGCCCAACCCCATTTATAAGGCAAGAAATCCCACTTATTACACCTGACAGGGCACACCTGTGAAGTGAAAACCATTCCCGGTGACTACCTCTTGAAGCTCATCAAGAGAATGCCAAGAGTGTGCAAAGCAGTCATCAAAGCAAAAGGTGGCTACTTTGAAGAACCCCGCGATATATAAGACATAATTTCAGTTGTTTCACACTTTTTTGTTAAGTATATAATTCCACATGTGTTAATTCATAGTTTTGATGCCTTCGGTGTGAATGTACAATTTTCATAGTCATGAAAATACAGAAAAATCTTTACATGAGAAGGTGTGTCCAAACTTTTGGCCTGTACTGTACATACACAGATACACACTGACATACACTCACATACATACACAGATACACGCTGATGTAACAAATGGAAACGGAAGCACAGATGTTGTAGTGAACATTCGTTTAATGAAATTTTCGTGGAACCACAGGACCACTGCCCAGGGGGCTTCAATGGGGGCATAACTAAGCGAGCCCAAACTCCCTTAGTAAGACCCCTCAAACAGGGCCAGATTGGGAAGCCCGGGAGACACAAGGTGCTACCTTCAGTTAGACCCGGACATGTGGAAGCTGACTCTGAGGAACAAGCAGGCAGGCTGGAACCACAGGTAGTGTGGAACTTGACCGAGGATAGTTAGGCAAAGCATACAGCTGGCAGCAGCTGGCATGGACAAGAGCGGGAGGTACAGGCTTAGTCCTGGAGGACGTGGAAAGGCACAGCTAATACTCTGGGGCGAGAAACCAGAATTAGCAGAAGGCAGACAAAAAACAGGCATGCAGGTACGAGGGTCCTAAGAACTAACAGTAAACACTTGTTGCTCAGGCACCTCCCTTAGTGAGTCACCCACCAGGGCAGGGTACTCGGTGCAGGGTCTGGTCGGCTATTAAAGGGGATGTCACGGTGACTGTGACCCGGTCCGTGGCCCTGGGACTCACTGTGAAAGGGAACGGTCTTTAAAGGGAATTGTGATTAAGTCTGTCGTGACGCCACCTGTGGTGTTCGGTCAATAAGGGGAACTGACGCTGCTTTAAAGGGGTCCTCTGGGGGATGTTGTTGCAGAAATGATGGTGACCCTTCCCACAGGTGAAGCGGGGTCCCCAGGGGTCCTAGAGTGTATGGTGATGATGGTGTTTGCTGGTCAATGAGTAAAGGACACAAGTTGTAAAGTCTTTACCTGGTTTACTGCAGTTGGCAGGCCACAGTCCAGGGTACTGGCAACAGGTACATTAGGAGACAAGGAAACAAGTGGAATCCCCTTGGCAAGTCAGGTTGGGGGCCTTCCACTGTGCACTTGCTATAGTCCCTTGCTGTCTGTAATGTCCTAACAAGATCCTGGTTCCTTCCCCTGTCCTGGGACATGTACCTGTATGGTAGGCAGCTTGAGCCTTTCCTTCTGGGGCCTCTGCACAGTGACACCAGGCTCCAGAGTCCTGCTGTATCACAGGCTTAATTTGGGCAGTATACATGTAGTTCTGTGACTTCCGGTTCTGCTAGGTGTCCTACAGTTCCACTCTAGCCTCGGGCTCCCGGTACCCGATCTCTGCGCTTTGGCTCCTCCGACACCCACTTGTAGCCTCCTTGAACCCTGAAATCTCTCCTCTGCTCCTTTCCTGACAGCTCTCCAGACTGTCTGATCCAGACTAAACTAGCTCCTCCTCCAAACCAGGATCTTTATCCAGGGAAGCTGCCCTAAAACAGGGTTTTGAGCTCCCCTTCTGGCCTGGATTCAGAAGGTGTTGTGTGTGTGATTTACCTGCCAAAGAGATCCCTCTTGTTTCCAGGCATAGCACTACCCTCCCTGAGAGGAATGCAGCACTACTGTGGTACCCAAACTCCTAGGGTGCCACATTAGTGCAGAGGTACCTGAAATATTACGGGTCACTGGGCCATTGGTTGAGACCCATACCAGGAAATGGTGCACTGTCTCTTTAAGAGACCGGGAGTGCGCGCGCGCCATTAGAGCCGTACCTGGAGACATGCGGGGCATGCCCAGGAACCACCAGCAGAAGAGGGAAGCATGGGTCCAGGGACAGAAGCCCCGGGGTGTCGGCGATCCCGCAGGGAACAGCGCAGGAGTGACGGACCCGAGGTATCAGAGCAAAGAGCGGGCCTGGCCTGGGGCATCCGTGGAGGAGAAGGACCGGATGGACACCAGTGCCAGTGCTACAGTACCCCCCTTTAAGACCCTTCTTCTTTAAGCCTGCAAAGAATCTCTCCAGTAGGAGAGGGGCCTGAATATTCTCTTTGGGCTCCCACTACCTCTCCTCAGGACCGAAGCCCTTCCAATCAACCAAGAAAAAGGTCTTTCCCCTTACCCTTTTTGTGGCCAAAATATTCTCTACCTCAAAGACATACTCCTCACTGACAGGATCAGGAGTAGCATGCGGGTCCTTAAAGAAAGAGCTCAAGATTACTGGGTTGAGGAGGGAAACGTGAAAGGAGTTAGGCACACGCAAAGAGGCAGGCAATTTGCCAGAATCCATCCCTTCCTCAGCCCTCAATCTGCTAAAACTCTTGTGCATGCCCTCATCATCTCCCGCCTCGATTACTACTCCTCTGTGGCCTCCCCCGCTAACTCCCTTGCACCTCTCCAGTCTGTCCCCCACTCTGCTGCTCGTCTAATCCACCTCTCTCTTCGCTACTCCCCTACTTTTGCCCTCTGCAAATCCCTTCACTGGCTTCCAATTCCCCAAGGAATCCAGTTCAAACTACTAACATTGATCTACAAAGCCATCCACAACCTGTCACCTCCCTATATCTCTGAACCTATCTCCCACTATCTTCCCTCACGTAATCTTCGATCCTCTCAAGACCTCCTACTCTCCTCCACACAACTGCCTCCAAGATTTCTCCCGAATATCCCCCATCCTCTGGAATTCCACGCCTCAACACATCCGATTATCCACCACCCTCGGATCCTTTAGACGGAACCTGAAAACTCATCTCCTCAGGAAAGCCTACAGCCTGCAATAACCATTCTGCCACCTCACCAACCACCGGAGCTGCCGACTCACGAACCACCCGAGCTGCCGCCCCACCAACCACCTGAGCTGCTGCCACATCACCAACCACCTGAGCTGCCGCTTCGCCACTGCCAGAGCTGCCGCCTCACCAACCACCTGAGCTGCTGCCTCACCAACCACCCGAGCTTCCGCCTCACCACCACCAGTGCTGCAGCACACCGACCTCCTGTCTCTTCCCTATTATCCTGAAGAAAGTAAGTCTGCAAGGACAGGGTCCTCTCCGCTCTGTACCAGTCTGTCATTGTAAATTTGTTTACTGTTAACGATATCTATAACCCTTTATGTAACCCCTTTTCACAAGTACAGCACCATGGAATTAATGTTGCTATATAAATAAATAATAATAATTTCAACAGCATTAATCTGTTTTATGACCTCGAAGGGACCAATGAAGCTAGGTCCCAATTTGTAAGATGGCATCTTCAGCTGGATGTACTTGGAGGAAAGCCACAATTTACCCTCAGGCCGAAAGGTCGGAGCATCCAGGCGTCTCATCAGCCCGTCTCTTCATACGCTGGGACGCCCTCTCTAGAGCAGTCTTGGTGTCTCTCCACACCTTGGAGAATTCCTCAGTAAGGGTGTCAGCAGCTGGAATGCCCAAAAACCCAGAAATGGGAAGAGGAATTCTGGGTTGGCGTCAAACACAAACTGTAAAGGAGACTTGGCAGAGGACTCACTTACATTATTATTGCAGGAGAACTCTGCCCACAGTAGTAACTTGACCCAGTCATTGTGATTCATGTTGATGAAATGGCGCAGGAACCCGGACACTATTTGATTGATCCTCTCCACCTGACCATTGGATTGACGATGATAAGCAGAAGAGAAATCCAGCTCCACGTTCATTAGTTTGCAAGTCACCATCCAAAACTTGAAAGTGAACTGGATCCCTGTTGGATGCAATTTGGAGAGGAAACCCATGGAGGCGGAAAATATGTTGAATGAAGTAGTCGGCAAGTTCAGAGCAGAAGGGAGAACTGACAGAGGAATGAAGTGAGCCATCTTCGAAAAACGATCCACCACTACAAAGATAACGGAACAGCCAGAGCAGATGGGGAGGTCTGTAATGAAGTCCATAGCAATGTGCTGCCAAGGACCTGAAGGAATTTGGGAGCGGCAGAAGAAGCTTTGCGGTTTCGTTTCGGGCATAGGAGGGGCAAGCTGAAACGTACTCCAAGATGTCTTTTCCTATGGTAGGCCACCAATAGTAATAGGAAATGAGTTGTGAAGTCTTCTTCTGCCCAGTGTGACCGGCCAACTTGGAAGAATGACCCCACCAAAGAACTCGCCTCCTGTCAGAATTAGATACTAACGTTCTTCCTGGGGGGACCGTGAGGCAGATTCACAGAGGCTATCGCGACCATTCTGGATGGGTCAATGATGTGTTGAGGCTCCTCCTCCAAGTCGGGAGGCAGAAAGGCCCTAAAGAGTGCATTGGCTTTGATATTCTTGCAGGGAGGGCGAAAATGAAGAACAGAGTTGAATCATGCAAAGAACAAGAACCATCTGGCCTGGCGTGGATTCAGCCTCTGTGCAGACTGGAGGTAGGCTAGATTCTTACGGTTGGTGAATATAACTACCTGGTGGACTGCTCCTTCGAGAAGATGACGCCACTCTTGCAGAGCCAATTTGATTGCCAGCAATTCCCGATCTCCAATGGAATAATTTCTCTCAGAAGCTGAAAAAATCTTCGAGAAAAAGCCACAAGGGACCATTCGCCCTGAAGAAGACTTTTGGGTGAGAACCACCCCTGCGCCAATGGAGGATGCATCCACCTTGAGGAAAAATTGCTGATCCGTGACAGATCGATAGAGCACCGGTGCAGAAAAGAAGGCTTTTTTCAGAGAGGTAAAAGCATCCTATGCCTCTGGAGACCAATCCTTGGAGTTGGCGCCTTTTTGGGTCAAAGCCGAGATGGGAGCCACCCGAGATGAGAAGTGTGGAATAAATTGACGGTAATAGTTAGCGAACCCCAGGAACCATGGTATCACCTTAACCCTGGTCAGACGAGGCCATTTGAGGATATAGGCAAGCTTTTCAGGATCCATCGTCAGTCCACTGCATGAGATAATATAGCCAAGGAAGGGCAGAGAGGGTTGCTCGTAGACACACTTCTCAAACTTGGCGTACAGTCTGTTCTCCCTAAGTCTCTGCAGGACTTGACGAACACTCCTCCGATGTGTGGCTAAATCTGGAGAATAGACCAAGATGTATTCCAGATAGACAACACAAGAAAAAAGGAGATCCCTAAAAATGTCAGACTCTTGAAAGACTGCAGGAGCATTACTGAGCCCAAACGGCATAACCCGGTATTCATAGTGGCCATCTTGGGTGTTGAAGGCTGTCTTCCATTTGTCTCCTTGGCATATGCGGATCAGGTTGTAGGTCCCTCTGAGATCCAGCTTGGAAAAGATCTTAGCTACCCTGAGACAGTCAAACAGCTCCGAAATAAGTGGCAACAGATATTTGTTTTTTATATTGATCAGGTTTAGACCTCTATAACCAATACAGGGCCGTAGGGATCCATCCTTCTTCTTGACAAAAAAGAAACCCACCGGGGAAGATGACTTCTGGATGAATCCTCTAGTTAGGTTCTCCTTAATGTAAAAAACACCAAAAAAGGAAAAATTCAAGAAAACACACCAAAAACAGGCAGAGATGCTTACCTGTCTAAATGGGCCTCAATACAATTGCACAGACAGGGAGCAGCAGACCCAAATAAAATGGCAAATGCACAGGTGCAATACCTAATGAAACAGCCAGCCTTCAATCAAGGATTGGCCGTGTGGCACACAATGCACTAAGATATATACTCTGTATGTGGCAATGTTCACACAAGGAATGCAGAGCATCTGGTTCTCAGACTATTAATGATGCCCTATGGCGGGCTGCCCAGTGCTAACTATGATGCATCCTGTGTGAACAGAGGCCACAGTGTACAGAACCATTTGGGCCCAACTACACCCTGCAAAAAACGTGCAAAACAAAACATATAAATATATGTAAGGTATTGGTTGATATTCTGGCCATAATATGTAAGCCGGCAAGCCGCGTCAAGGGTCCTTACGTTTGCCAGTCCTACTCTACGCTGCATCCTGTCTGTGCAATTGTATTGAGGCCCATTTAGACAGGTAAGCATCTCTGCCTGTTTTTGGTGTGTTTTCTTGAATTTTTCCTTTTTTGGTGTTTTTCATGTTAGAACTTAACATATATTTATATGGGTTTTTTTTGCACGTTGTATTTTTTGCAGGGTGCAGTTGGGCCCAAATGGTTCTGTACACTGTTGTCTCTGTTCACACAGGATGCATTGTAGCACTGGGCAGCCCGCCATAGGGCATTATTAATAGTCTGAGAACCAGATGCTCTGCATTCCTTGTGTGAACACGCCACATACAGAGTATATATCTTAGTGCATTGGTGTACCACACGGCCAAACCCTGATTGAAGGCTGGCTGTTTCATTAGGTATTGCACCTGTGCATTTGCCATTTTATTTGGGTCCGCTGCACCCTGTCTGTGCAATTGTATTGAGGCCCATTTAGACAGGTAAGCATCTCTGCCTGTTTTTGGTGTGTTCTCCTTAAAGTACTCAGACATAGAGCTTGGGTTTGTGCCTGGGATAGAGGATAGATTCGACCCCAAGGAAGGGTGGTCCCTGGGAGAAGATCAATGGGACAGTCATACGATCTGTGGGGAGGTAGCATCTCTGCCTCCTTCTTGTCAAAGATGTCGGAAAATGACCAGTAAGAAAACGGTCAACCCGGCAGGATAGGAGGCTCCACTGGAAGGCGAACAGGATGAATGGAAGCGAGACATCTGTTGAAACAGGGGTTACCCCAGCGCAGGACATCGCCAGTCTTTCAATTTAGCACAGGCTCGTGCCCTTCAATCCAGGGTACAAGTGATATAAAGACGTGTGCACAACAACTTGGAGGTGCTCGGGTAGGTTCCCAAACCGTAGTATCAAAATTAAACAAAACCCGGCACTCAACTTAGCGGTGAAATATTGAAAGGAATTTATTTATCCAGTCCCAGTTTCAGACCTTCATCAATAACGTGTACAGGAATATGCTGTAGTAAAAGACAGCTGTGCAGGCCCATAATAAAGACAAAAGCTGTGTGGAGGGTTTTAGGGACATAAGCCTGTGTCCCGAGTGCTTCCACGGTGTCCACCGCTGTGATGTGAGCCTCACAGCTGTTTAATTTCAATCCAGGGTAGACCTCAGAGCAAGGAGTGAGACAAACCAGGCAACACATGAAAACAGATACTCTCAGAGTGTGTCAGACCTACCCGAAGTTCCATCGGCACAGTCTGGAAGTGAACAGGCTCGGTCAGGTTTCTGCCATCCACAGAGGTCACCAGCACAGGGTTCGGGAGGCGATGGACAGGAATCCTGTAACAGTCCACCACAACTTGCTGAATAAAGTTCCCAGCGGAGCCAGAGTCCAAGTAGCCTGACTCGGAAAAATTGACAGTGCCAAACGACAATGAAACAGTCGTCAGCAAAGAAAGAGTGGAATGGTCCTCAACTAGGGAAGTCTCTCCTACAGGCCCTAGGCTCTGGAGTTTCCTGGACCTCTCAGAACAGGAGTAGATCAATTGCTCGGAACTGCCACAGAAGAAACACCTCCCCTCAGAGCGGCACCTCCTGGTGCTGCTTTGCCAAGCTTACTCGGTCAACTTGCATAGGCTCTGGGGAAGTGGTAGAGTTTTGAGAAACAATCAGCCTCTGGAAACTGGGAGCCAGGCGATAAGTGTTGTGAATTCTGCTCTTGGGCTCCCTCCGGTGGTTGTTAGTGGTAGTGCAGTGGTCTCTGGATTGTAAGCCAGGGCAGGTGTTTCTGCTTATTGCAGCTCTATTAGGTATTTAGGTGTGTAGGATCCATCGATCCCTGCCAGTTGTCCATTGTATCTTGGAGGGATTGCATCTCTGTCTGGCTCCACTTAGCCTGCTGTCATTCCAGCTAAGATAAGTGTCCGGTTTTTGTTCTCTGTAGCACGCATGCAGTGTGCTTTTATGTGCAGTGCAATCTATGGTGTTTTTGTCCAGCTTAGACTTTGTTTGGATTTTTTCTGTCATGCTGGTTTCTCTGGAGATGCAGATATACATCCTATGTCTTTAGTTAGATGTAGTATATTGTTATGACCCCAATGGCAGAGGGTCTCAGAAATAGTTTCTAAGTCTGCAAACACAAAAACCAGCTCATAGGGCAGTGGTAACTGATCTGACCATATATCTAATCCTAGCACCACAAATAACAGCAGCCGGGGAACGTGCCTACGTTGATTCTAGACGTCTCGCACCAGCCGGAGAACTAACTAACCCTAGAAGGGAAAAGAAAGACCTTTCTTGCCTCCAGAGAAAAGACCCCAAAAGTTGGATACAAGCCCCCAACAAATAATAACGGTGAGGTAAGAGGAAAAGACAAACGTAAGGATGAGCTAGGTATTTAGCAAAGAGAGGCCCACTAGCTAATAGCAGAATATAGTAAGATAACTTATATGGTCAGCAAAAACCCTATCAAAAATATCCACGCTGGATATTCAAGAACCCCCGAACCGTCTAACGGCCCGGGGGGAGAACACCAGCCCCCTAGAGCTTCCAGCAAGGTCAGGAATCACATTTAGTACAAGCTGGACAAAAATGAGAGCAAGCAAATAACCCAAAAAACAAAGAAGCAGGACTTAGCTTAATTTTGCACGAACCAGGACCAGCAGATAGGAGCAAAACAAAAAGGATCTGATTACAACGATGCCAGGCACTGGACTAAGGATCCAGGAGGTTTATATAGCAACACCCCTGGACTAACGACCCAGGTGGGTGCAAACTGAGGAAAGAAAATCCCAGAGTCATATCACTAATAACCACCAGAGGGAGCCAAGAAGTCTAATTCACAACAGTATATAGTATATTCTGCTGTGGATTTTTCTAGTGTTTTAATACTGACCGCTTAGAACTCTGTCCTATCCTTTTCTATTTAGCTAGAAGTGCCTCTTTTGCTAAACTCTGTCTTTTCTGCCTGTGTACGTATTTCCTCTTAAACTCACAGTCAATATTTGTGGGGGGCTGCCTATCCTTTGGGGCTCTGCTCTGAGGCAAGATAGGATTTCCCATTTGCATCTTTAGGGGTATTTAGTCCTCCGGCTGTGTCGAGGTGTCTAGGCCATGTTAGGTACATCCCACGGCTACTTCTAGTTGCGGTGTCAGTATTAGGATTGCGGTCAGTACAGGTACCACCTACTCCAGAGATAGTCTCATGCGGCTCCAGGGTCACCGGATCATAACAGTACAACTGGCCAACAATGAGTTAAAGGGAACCTGTCACCACGTTTTTGGAAGATGGGATAAAAATAGCGTTAAATAGGGGCAGAGGTGGGCGTTACATTAGTGTGTGTGTTATGCGTTTATTACCCACCTAAGTTGCCGAAATAACTTTGCAAAGTCTCCGTTTTCGCCTGTCAATCAGGCTGGTCAGGTCACATGGGCGTGGTGTCTTCACCCAGATTTGGCGTAGTTTTCCGTTGGTGGCGTAGTGGTGTGCGCATGCCCAAAGTCCGGAATCCTCTTCCAGGGGATTTAAAATAGCGCGGTGTTCGTTATTGCATTGGTGATCGGTGGGCGCGGCCATCTTCCTTTGGCCGCGCGTGCGCAGAAGCGGCGCTCTGCTGGCCGCGGCTTCAGGAAAATGGCCGCGGGATGCCGCGCGTGCGCAGATGGATATCGCGGCGGCCATTTTCCTGAAGCCGCGGCCAGCAGAGCGCCGCTTCTGCGCACGCGCGGCCAAAGGAAGATGGCCGCGCCCACCGATCACCAATGCAATAACGAACACCGCGCTATTTTAAATCCCCTGGAAGAGGATTCCGGACTTTGGGCATGCGCACACCACTACGCCACCAACGGAAAACTACGCCAAATCTGGGGGAAGACAACGCCCATGCGACCTGACCAGCCTGATTGACAGGCGAAAACGGAGACTTTGCAAAGTTATTTCGGCAACTTAGGTGGGTAATAAACGCATAACACACACACTAATGTAACGCCCACCTCTGCCCCTATTTAACGCTATTTTTATCCCATCTTCCAAAAACGTGGTGACAGGTTCCCTTTAAATGCATCTCAGAAGAAGGGAAGAAAAGTGCTGAGCCATTTTTTTTTCTGCAGTCTGTTTTGTCTTTCCTTCCCTCTTTTCCTCTGGGTGACTGAAGAGCTGTGTGCTAGCATGGATGTTCAGGGATTAGCTCCTCGTGTAGACCAACTTGCTGCTAGGGTACAGGGTATTTCCGATTATATTGTTCAGACTCCGGTTTTAGAGCCTAGGATTCCTACTCCTGGTTTGTTTTTTGGGGACAGGTCTAAATTTTTGAGTTTTAAAAATAACTGTAAACTGTTTTTTGCTCTGAAACCTCCTTCTTCTGGTGATCCCATTCAGCAGGTTAAAATTGTCATCTCCCTGCTACGTGGCGATCCTCAGGATTGGGCATTTTCTCTGGAATCTGAGAATCCTGCCTTGCTTAAGATACCAGATACACACTGACATACACTCACATACATACACAGATACACGCTGACATACACTCACATACATATACAGATACACACTCACATACATACAGATACACGCTGACATACACTCACATACATACACAGATACACGCTGACATACACTCACATACATACACAGATACACAGTTACATACACTCACATACATACACAGATACACACTTACATACACTCACATATACACAGATACATGCTGACTTACACTCACAGACATACACATTGTGAGGCAGTGACCCTTGGTACAGCTAGGGGGCGCTGTATGTGCTCTGCAGAATGTACATGGAAGCGTAGTGAGGCCATGAGGGCGTACTACAGACACAGGTGTGGCTGTAATTAGAATAGTGAAGTAGTGACTGATTAAAAAGCCCTGTAGTAGTGGGGGAGGTGTGTCAGTGTGTTCTTGGAAGCAGACAGGGCAGTTGTCTGCAGAGCTCTCTCTGTGTGGAGCAGCACAGAGGCTAAAGGAACCAGAGAGACTGACACCCTGCGTCTTGGGCTGTCTTATGTGTACCCGGCTGCACTCCAGAGGATAAAGAGTGCAGTGCGCTGAGTGAGTACAGAGGCTTGTTACCGGCGTGCGGTCACCCAGGGAAACTGGACAGAGGGAAGTTCGGCCTGCGTATTGACTGCGTCATATAGCCATGCACTATTAATGGACTGCATGAAGAAGCCGTATACTGTATTGAGTGTGTGAAGTAACACAATAAAAGAACGTTTTGTCTGAACCTGTTTGGGTCACTGCCGTTTCACTGTGTATGGTCATACCGCTGCATCACAACAGATACATGCTGACTTACACTCACATACATACAGATACATATACTAACATACGTACACAGATACATGCTGAAATACACTCACAGACATACACAGATACACACTGACATATACTCACAGACATACACACTGACATACACTCACATACATACACAGATACACACTGATATACACTCACATATGGAGCGCCCCCAGATGCAGGGCCGCGGGGTACTCGGCACCGGGCGTCTCTGTCTCAGTTCTGGGGTTGTCACGGTGGCTAGACCCGGTCCGTGACCCTGCTAAGGGGCGTCCAATGAAAGTTGTAAGTGGTGGTGCGCGATGCAGGTCACGATGAATAACGAGGACACAGGGTTGCAGTCTCTTTACCTCTTTACTGAAGGCTTCAGGATCCTCAATCCAGAGCACTGTTAACCGGGCTGGCTGAGTCCGGCTGGTCCGAAGGCACATCCAGAGTTCCCTTTGCAGGTGGAAATCGCTGCCTACCAACTAGCGCTTGTGTGTTGTAGTCCTTCCCTGCTGAGCACCACGGGATAGTCCTCACAACTGTTGTGTCTGTTTCTGATGTTCCCTCACAACTGATTCTGATGTTCTTCTCCATCCCCCAGATGATATGGATAGGACGCACCCGTATGCGGGAAGGCCTGGAGTTCTTCCGGGATCCTAGCGTCGCCCCTCTCCCACAGTTGCCCCCTATGTCTTCTTAGGTGATTTTGGTGAGACAACCAACCTAAAATCAACTGTCCTGCCTCTGTTTGAAGTATTGCTTGGAGCCTAATACTTCCTCTGCGTTCTGGCCACCGGCTACGCGCCTCAATAGGATGTTGCCTCGATCTTACAGCACGACTCCTACTGGTGTTATCTCCTTTTTGCTTTGATCTCGTTTCTCACTCTCCACAATAAACCTCGCTTATTGTCCTTTCTTGAGATACCGCCGCGATGTAGTGCAGGCACGGTTCCTTAACGTTCTTTCCTGTTCGCTAGGCCTCTGTCAGGATCCCACCCGACAGGGACCCCCCTGAATCTTCCCCTGCAACACCCTCTGCCACAGGATGTTGCCTGGTTCCAACCCAGTCAGCTTTCTCTCTAACCCCCAGTTTTACAAGATTGTGAGGAGTGGCCTAATACATAGCGCCCTTAGCTCCCCCTGGAGGCCAGACAGTGAAGTTTATTGGTGTCTGTGATACCTGGTCAGGTGAACTCCTTCAGTGCCATCAGACGTGCCATCACTCCCCTTAGCGGCGGAGCGATGTTACTGCAACGACCAGATCTCTGGGGCGCTGCACATACATACACAGATACACACTGACATACACTCACATACATACACAGATACACACTGACATACCCTCACATACATACACAGATATACACTGACATACAATGATGGACCCCATGTGGACATTACAATGATGGACCCCCATGTGGACATTACGATGACGGACCCCCATGTGGATGTTACAATGACGGACCCCCATGTGGATGTTACAATGACGGACCACCATGTGGATATTACAATAATGGACCCCCATGTGGACATTTGTTATGATCCGGTGACCTTGGAGCCGCATGAGACTTTCTCTGGAGTAGGTGGTACCTGTACTGACCGCAAACCCTAAACTGACACCGCAACTAGAAGTAGCCGTGGGGTGTACCTAACATGTCCTAGACACCTCGACACAGCCGGAGGACTAAATACCCCCATAGATGGAAATGGGAATTCTATCTTGCCTCAGAGCAGAACCCCAAAGGATAGGCAGCCCCCCACAAATATTGACTGTGAGTATAAGAGGAGAGACACACACAGGCAGAAAACAGAATTTAGCAAAAGAGGCACTTCTAGCTAAATAGAAAGGATAGGACAGAATTCTAAGCGGTCAGTATTAAAACCCTAAAAATATCCACAGCAGATAATACAAAAATTCTACATCTAACTAAAGACATAGAATGTATATCTGCATCTCCAGAGAATCCAGCATGACTGAAAAATCCAAACAAAGTCTAAGGGCCCCTTCACACTGGTCGATTCTGCTACGATTACGACGCATTTGCGTCATATTCGACATCGCAGTACGAGCTCGTAGCCAGCGGTCACACTCTACGATGTTAACGCTTTTTCTGACGTAGTTGCGATGTGAACGTCACGCGTCGCAATCGTACGCTACCCTTCACACCGCCATAGTCCTACGACTCCGAGCGTGACGTATTACCAGCATGGGCGTGCTAAAACGTCACGCCCAATCAGGAGACAGGTATGCGGAAGCCCAACCCACGTAGTCGCATTACGAGCTCGTATGACCGCCGTCACATACTACGATTTCGACCGCCACAGCGAGACATTTACGACGAAAGAAAGTTCTGCTCTTTCTTTCACATCGTACGATGCTGGGCTGCGTCGCAAATCGTAACGCCATGTCACACTTTGCAACCTCGGAACGAGGACGGATAAACGTCACAAATCGAACGCTCGTTCAGACTTTGATTGCACAGTGTGAAGGGGCCCTAAGCTGGACAAAAACACAATGAATTGCACTGAATTGTAAAGCACACTGCATGTGTGCTACAGAGACAAAATAACCAGACACTAAGGGCCCCTTCACACTGTGCAATCAAAGTCTGAACGAGCGTTCGATTTGTGACGTTTATCCGTCCTCGTTCCGAGGTTGCAAAGTGTGACATGGCGTTACGATTTGCGACGCAGCCCAGCATCGTACGATGTGAAAGAAAGAGCAGAACTTTCTTTCGTCGTAAATGTCTCGCTGTGGCGGTCGAAATCGTAGTATGTGACGGCGGTCATACGAGCTCGTAATGCGACTACGTGGGTTGGGCTTCCGCATACCTGTCTCCTGATTGGGCGTGACGTTTTAGCACGCCCATGCTGGTAATACGTCACGCTCGGAGTCGTAGGACTATGGCGGTGTGAAGGGTAGCGTACGATTGCGACGCGTGACGTTCACATCGCAACTACGTCAGAAAAAGCGTTAACATCGTAGAGTGTGACCGCTGGCTACGAGCTCGTACTGCGATGTCGAATATGACGCAAATGCGTCGTAATCGTAGCAGAATCGACCAGTGTGAAGGGGCCCTTAGCTGAATTGACAGCAGGGCATGAGGAGCCAGACAGAGATGCAATCCCTCCAAAAACAATGGACAACTGGCAAGGACTAATGGATCCTGCACACCTAAATACCTAGTAAAGCTGCAATCAGCAGAAACACCTGCCCTGGATTACAATCCAGAGACAACTGCACTACCACCAACAACCACCGGAGGGAGCCCAAGAGCAGAATTCACAACAGACATTACAATGATGGACCACCATGTGGACATTACAATGATGGACCACCATGTGGACATTACAATGACGGACTCCCATGTGGATATTACAATGACGGACCCCCATGTGGATATTACAATGACGGACCCCCATGTGGATATTACAATGACGGACCCCGATGTGGACATTACATTGACGGACCCCCATGTGGACATTACAATGAAGGACCCCCATGTGGACATTAGAATGACGGACCACCATGTGGATGTTACAATGATGGACTCTGGAGTGGCCATCCGCAAGTGAAGGTTCTGGAGTGGCCATCTCAGTCTCCTGACCTCAACATCATTGAGCCGCTCTGGGGAGATCTCAAGCGCGCAGTTCATGCTAGACAGCCCAGGAATTTACAGGAACTGGAGGCTTTATGCCAAGAAGAGTTGGCAGCTTTACCATCTGAGAAAATAAAGAACCTCATCCGCAACTACCACAAAAGACTTCAAGCTGTCATTGATGTTAGAAAGGGCAATACACGGTATTAAGAAATGGGGTATGTGAATTTTGATCAGGTTCATTTGGATGTTTTGGGTTGTCAATATAATTTAAACCGACAGCATGTGACTTGCATATGAGTGTCTGAGCAAAGGGTCTGAATACTTATGACCATGTGATATTTCAGCTTTTCTTTTTTTTATAAATTTGCAAAAAATTCTACATTTCTGTTTTTTTCAGTCAAGATGGGGTGCAGAGTGAACATTAATGAGAAAAAATGAACTTTACTGAATTTACCAAATGGCTGCAATGAAACAAAGAATGACAAATTTAAAGGGCTATGAATACTTTCTGTACCCAGTGTACGTGAGGGGTTTGGTGGTGGTGGTCTCAGGAGCTGTACCTGGGCCCCTTATCTCCACAGCTCCTCTAGATGCAGAGGACATCACAAACATGCCCTGTTGTGTGTTGATACAAGGTGTCTGGTTCCAGGCTCGGAGGGCAGGGCAGCAGGTTTGGCCTCCCTCAGGTATATACACAGGTGTGTGAGGATGAGGCTCAGACCAGACACCATGGCTCAGGTGAAGGACCAGGAGCACAGTGACCGGGAGGAGAAGCTGGTGACACTGGAGCTTCCCGAGACCAAGGGACGGAGAGCGGACAGTAAAGCGGAGAGCGAGATGACGGAGAGCGAGGCCTACTCCTACATGCCGAAGGAGAAGGGGAACCAGAGCGCCCTCATCATCATCGGCAGGAGGGTCCGCACGTGTATGAGACGTGAGTCACAACTATCAATGGGGGTCCGTCACTGTAATGTCTGCATGGGGGTCCGTCACTATAATGTCCACATGGGGGTCCGTCACTGTAATGTCCGCATGGGGGTCCGTCACTGTAATGTCCGCATGGGGGTCCGTCACTGTAATGTCCACATGGGGGTCCGTCATTGTAATGTCCGCATGGGATCCATCATTGTAATGTCCACATGGTGGTCCATCATTGTAATGTCCACATGGGGGTCCGTCACAGTAATGTCCACATGGGGGTCCGTCATTGTAATGTCCACATGGGGGTTCATCATTGTAATATCCACATGGGGGTCCTTCATTGTAATATCCACATGGGGGTCCGCCATTGAAATATCCACATGGGGGTCCGTCATTATAATATCCACATGGGGGGTCCGTCATAGTAATGTCCACATAGGGGTCCATCATTGTAATATCCACATGGGGGTCCATTATTGTACTATCCACATGGGGGTCCGCCACTGTAATGTCCGCATGGGGGGTCCATCCTTGTAATGTCCACATCGGGGTCCGTCATTGTAATTATCACATGGGGGTCCGTCATTGTAATGTCCACATGGGGGTCCATCATTGTAATATCCACATGGGGGTCCATCATTGTAATGTCCACATGGGGGTCCGTCATTGTAATGTCCACATCGGGGTCTGTCATTGTAATATCCACATGGGGGTCCGTCATTGTAATGTCCACATGGGGGTCCGTCATTGTAATGTCCACATGGGGGCCCGTCATTGTAATATCCACATGGGGGTCCCTCATTGTAATGTCCACATGGGGGTCCGCCATTGTAATATCCACATCGGGGTCTGGCATTGTAATATCCACATCGGGGTCTGGCATTGTAATATCCACATGGGGGTCCGTCATTGTAATGTCCACATCGGGGTCTGGCATTGTAATATCCACATGGGGGTCCGTCATTCTAATATCCACATGGGGGTCCGTCATTCTAATATCCACATGGGGTCCATCATTGTAATATCCACATGGGGGTCCGTCATTGTAATATGCACATGGGGGTCTGTCATTATAATGTCTACATGGGGGTCCATAATTGTAATATCCACATGGGGGTCCGTCATTGTAATATCCACATGGGGTCTGTCATTGTAATATCCACATGGGGGTCTGTCATTGTAATATCCACATGGGGGTCCGTCATTGTAATATCCACATGAGGTCCGTCATTATAATATCCACATGGGGGTCCGTCATAGTAATGTCCACATGGCGGTCCGTTATTGTAATATCAGTACAATACACAGAACGCACAATTATGTGTATCTGCGATCACACAGCAATGTATCATATCACCAATCACAGCCGAGGTGACGACGACTCCACAGATCCACTGCTCTTACAGTAAAGAACCAGCTCCACAGGTGACGACTCCACAGATCCACTGCTCTTACAGTAAAGAACCAGCTCCACAGGTGACGACTCGACAGATCCACTGCTCTTACAGTAAAGAACCAGCTCCACAGGTGATGACTCCACAGATCCACTGCTCTTACAGTAAAGAACCAGCTCCACAGGTGACGACTCCACAGATCCACTGCTCTTACAGTAAAGAACCAGCTCCACAGGTGACGACTCCACAGATCCACTGCTCTTACAGTAAAGAACCAGCTCCACAGGTGACGACTCGACAGATCCACTGCTCTTACAGTAAAGAACCAGCTCCACAGGTGATGACTCCACAGATCCACTGCTCTTACAGTAAAGAACCAGCTCCACAGGTGATGACTCCACAGATCCACTGCTCTTACAGTTCCTGCAGTGATTGCTCCAAAGAACATCTCAAAAGATGAGAACAAACCCTCCTGCTGGAGTTAGAATGGGTTCCAGTTGTGGCCAGGCATCTTTACTGTAAGAGCAGAGAATCTGGTAAGTGATGATCTCTAGGAGCTGTAGGAGCAGTAAAGCTGGGGAGAAGTCACCTCATGGGCTTGTTCTTTACTGTCCGAGCTTTGAATCTGTTAATCTAGGAATTGATTGTTTTTTTCTAATAGCCGTGAATCATTGGACTATTTCCCACAAGCTGCTTTTTAATATAAGAGCTGTGATTATGTTGAGTAGTCACCTTGGGAGTTGGTTCTTTACTGTTAAAGCTGTAAATTAGTGCAGAAGTCACCTGAGGAGCTGGTTCTTTTTTTTAAGAGCTGTAGAGTAGCCTCCTCTGGAGCTGATTTTGCTGTGCAGTCTGCGGTGAATTTATGGGGTAGGAGATGGCTTTATTATGACTATTTCCAGCCCCAGATCCTGGTAAAGCTCCTGTGAAGTCACAGTCAGGGCCAAAGACCAGAAACGTAAATGTTAGGCCAAGAACACGGTGAGCTAAAACTGGAGATTTGAAGAAATCCAGGACACCTGTCCACTCTGGACCTCAAGAAACCACTGGAAACAAAGTGCCTCATCTACAGGCCAGAAAAGTCAGAAGAGTCCTACATGAAGGAACATGACCTTCTGAAGGAGAAAGGAAACTCGAGAAGGTCCACATGGTTCTCTGCCATGATCCAACCTCACCTGCACATGGACTTGGAAGCAGAAGAGAAAGCAGGAATCCAAAGTCTGGAGAAGAAGATGGGAAGTTCTCTAAGATTCTGTAACACATGAAGTCCTTCCCAAGAAGAACTGACACTCCAGATACTGCCTGCCATTCCCTCTCTGTCCTCCTCACATACACTTACTGCCCTCTTGCCATCTTCCTTCTGTTTTCTTTCCATTGTCCTGCCTTCCTCATACTGCCATCCTCCTGTCTTCCTCCCATCATTCTGCTGTTCTTCCATCCTCCTGCCATTCTCCTGTCTTCCTGCCATCCTCCTGCCGTTCTTCCATTCTCCTGTTGTTCTTCCATTATCCTGCTGTTCTTCCATCCTCCTTCTGTTCTTCCATCCTCCTACTGTTCTTACATCCTCCTACTGTTCTTCTATCCCCCTGCCATTCTGCCATTCTTCTATCCTACTGCCGTTCTTCTATCATCCTGTCTTACTGCCATCCTCCTGCCTTCCTTCTATCCCCCTGCCGTTCTTCCATCCTCCAGCCATTCTTCTATCCTACTGCCGTTCTTCTGTCATCCTGTCTTACTTCTATCCTCCTGCCGTTCTTCAATCCTCCAGCCGCTCTTCCATTCTCCTGCCATTCTTCTATCCTCCTGTCTTGCTGCCATCCTCCTGCCATTCTTCATTCCTCCTCTCATTATTCTATTCTTCTGCCGTTCTTCTATCCTACTGCCATTCTTCTATCCTCCTTTCTTCCTTCTATCCTCCTGTTGTTCTTCCATCCTTCTACTGTTCTTCCATCCTCCTGCTGGTCTTCCACCCTCCTACTGTTCTTCCATCCTACTGTTTTTCCATCCTCAACTGTTCTTCCACCCTCCTGCTGTTCTTCCATCCTTCTGCTGTTCTTCCATCCTCCTGCTGTTCTTCCATCCTCCTACTGTTCCTCCATCCTCATGCTGTTCTTCCATCCACCTGCTGTTCTTCCACCCTCCTATTGTTCTTCCACCCTCCTTCTGTTCTTCCATCCTCCTGCCATTCTTCTATCCTACTGTCGTTCTTCTATACTCCTGTCTTGATGCCATCCTCCAGCCATTCTTCCATCCTCCAGCCATTCTTCCATCCTCCTCTCATTATTCTATCCTACTGCCATTCTTAAATCCTCCTGTTTTCTTGCCATCCTCCTGTCTTCCTTCTATCCTCCTGTCTTCTTTCCATCCTCCTGCCGTTCTTCTATGCTTGTGTCTTCCTGACATCCTCCTGTCTTCTTTCTATCCTGACGTTTTTTCATCCTCCTGCTGTTATTCTATCCTCCTGTCTTCCTTCTATCCTCCTGCAGTTCTCTTATCCTCCTGTTTTGCTGCCATCCTCCTGTCTTCTTTCTAACCTCCTGCATTTCTTTCATCCCCTGCCTTCCTGCTACCCTCCTCTCTTCCTTCTATCCTCCTGTCTTCTTTCTATCCTCCAGTCGTTCTTCTATCCTCCTGCCATCCTTTTATCCTCCTGTCTTCCTGCCATCCTGTCTTCCTTCTATCCTCCAGACGTTCTTCCATCCTCCTATCTTCCTTCTATCCTCGTCGTTCTTCCATCCTCTTGCCATCCTTCTATCCTCCTGTCTTCCTTCTAACTTCCTGTCGTTCTTCCATCCTCCGTCCATTCTTCCTCCTGCCATCCTTCTACCCTCCTGTCTTCCTACCATCCTCCTGTCTTCTTTCTATCCTCTAGTCGTTCTTCCATCCTTCTACCCTCCTGTCTTCCTGCCATCCTCCTGTCTTCCTTCTGTCCTCCAGACATTCTTTTATCCTCCTGTCTTCCTTCTAACCTCCTGTCTTCTTTCTAGCCTCCTGTCGTTCTTCCATCCTCCTGCCTTCCTGCCATCCTCCTATCTTCCTTCTATCTTCCTGTCTTCTTTCTAGCCTCCTGTCGTTCTTCCATCCTCCTGCCTTCCTGCCATCCTCCTGTCTTCTTTCTATCCTCCAGTCGTTCTTCCATCCTCTGGCCGTTCTTCCTTCCTCCTGCCGTCCTTCTATCCTCCTGCCGTTCTTCTGTCCTCAGGTAGAGAGTATTGTTCTGCACTCGAGGATAGTTGGAGGTGCTGATTTGTGAGATGGTGTACCAACAAAGAAAAAGCAACACCGCCCTCTCAATGGTGAAAGTTGCAATATATTGTACAACACAGCCATTCCGTTTTACTTTTCTCATTATTTAGCAATGTTATGACACACTCCATTTGTATTCTTGCACAATAAGAATAAAAACATTGCAGCTTTCACCATTGAGAATGTGGTGGATTCCTTTTTTCTTGTCATCCTTCTGCCTCTCTCCTTCTGTTTGTCTACCTTTCTCGTGTTCTCCTGCCTTCCTCTTGCCATCCTCCTGCCTTTTGTCTGCCTTCCTTCTGCCTCCCTTCTACCTTTGTCCTTCTGCCTTTCTCCTGCTTCCCTTCTACTTTTCTCCTGCCTCTCTTCTGCCCTCCTCCTGATGCTGTCCTGACGCCCTTCTGCCATTATACTGCTTTACTCCTGTTCTGGGTTTTTTCCGCCTCACTTCTGCCTTCCTCCTGCCTTTCGCCTGCCTTCCGTCTACTGTTCTGCATTTCACCTGCTTTCCTTCTGCCTTTCTCCTGCCTCCCTTCTGCCTTCCTACTGCTGTCCTTCTGCCTTAATTTTTCCTGCTGCTCTGCTGCCATTCTGCCCCTGCCTCCCTTCTACCTTTCTCCTGCTGCTCTGCTTTTCTCCTTACTCCCTCCTGCTGTTCTCCTGCTTTTCACTTGCCTCCCTTCTGCCCTTCTGCTGTCCTCCTGACTTTCGCCTACCTTTCTCCTGCTATTCTTCTGCTTTTCTGCTGTCTTCTTTCTGCCTTCCTTGTGCCACCCTTCCTTTCTCCCGATGTTCTCCTACATTTCTACACAACTACTGTCTTCTAACTTCCTACCTAGCTTCCGATAATTAGGCTGCAGTGCTAAAGTGCCCTAACTAAAGAAGCCAGCTCTACACCCTAAGGCCACTTTCACACTAGCGTCGGGCTAGGCCCGTCGCAGTGCGTCGGGCCGAGGTCACCGACGCTAGCGTTGTCTCCGCAGCACAACGGGGGCAGCGGATGCATTTTTCCAGCACATCTGCTGCCCCATTGTGAGGTGCGGGGAAGTGCACGGAGGTGGGGGCGGAGTTCCGGCCGCGCATGCGCGGTCGGAAAAAGCGTACCGTCGGGAGCAAAAAATGTTACATGTAACGTTTTTTGCTCCCGACGGTCCGCCACAACACGGCGCAACCGTCGCACGACGGTTGCGACGTGTGTCAATGCGTTGCAAATGCGTCGCTAATGTTAGTCAATGCAGAAAAAACGCATCCTGCAAGCACTTTTGCAGGATGCGATTTTTTGGCAAAACGACGCATTGCGACGTATTGCAGTTAACGCCAGTGTGAAAGTAGCCTAACACAGTTGGACATCGGTGTCATGCTCACAGTTCAGTAGAGCTTAGGACAAAGTCTAGTTGCTGGTGCTTGATCCTGATGTAATGGAGTCAAGTTTGATGTGTTGAGCTCTTCCCAGGTTAACTGATCTGTCTTCTTCTGGCTCCGGGCAAGTCTGGTTCCCACTTTCAATGTTGAGGGATTACTCGTACCACAGCATTGTTTAATCTCTCAGGTTGCAGGTGGAGAACAACCTCAGCTGTGCGATTCAACTCTTCATTCTGACACGGTCCTGTTGATTGATCCTACAATATCTTCTCCCTTGAAGCTGTTAGTTCATTTTCCAGTCTCTCGTTGTTAGTGCACACTTATTGTCCTGTCTTTCACAGGCATGAGGCTCCCTCACCACCTCCTGAATAGACACTTCCTGCTTCTTGTTCAAACCAACACTCAGCAAGCTGCAGGAGAGAAAGGACTAGTCCAAGTGCACACAAATAAAAGGGGAGCTTTGTCTCTCAAAGTCACAGTGTAATTCAGTTCTTGGCAGGGGCTGGCTCCCTACACCTTCTTCCTGCCTGCTTGTCGCCTGCCTTCCTTCTACCTAGCTCTTTCCTTTCTTCTCTTTGGGTCTCTGGTGTATGTCACTTTGTGGTTTGTACATCATCAGGATCACATTTAGCTCTTCTACCATTATTCTGCTCTTTCTATTGTTATAATAGATTAGTGACCATTATTCTGTCGTCAATTATCCAATGACTTTTGCATTTTAGCTGTGGGTAACGTCCTACGGAGGGCACTGCAGCGATTTGGAGAAGATTGGATTTTCCTGTTTTTACTGGGGATCAGTATGGCAACAATCAGCTTTGGACTGGATGTGACTATTGGCAAATTACAACGAGGTGGGTAACACTGCACCTGGTGTTCACAGCCACAACCATGACCATAACATGACCTGACTACCGGACAAGAGCAATACTGACTCATCTGGACTGGTTGTCAGTCAGGACCCCCCACCAATAGTCATGCAGTGCACGACACTCTGCAGTCTTGTATCTCCTGTCCCTCGTTGTACGCTCTGTGCCCGATAAATGCTGTGCCCACCAAGCCATACAGACCCCCATGATAATGATATGCATGCTGAAGCAAGTCTCCATACTGGTCCTGAAGAGGCTGTGTTCTCTGTCCATCCATTAGATTAATGTGTACTGATCAGTTGGGGGTCTACAGTGTCCCCCACCAATGTCACAGGAAATGAGGATCCCACTCTCTCAGCTTGGAGACATAGCATGAAAAGTGTCCGGGGGCTGCTTATCGCCTCGATGAAAGTGTTTATGGAGAGGCCGGTTTATGGCTGGCATTCTGAAGTGGCCACTAGATATTCAGACCTTCTACCAGATATTTATATATAGATCACATAATGTAAAGTGAGAGATATTACAGCCCCCTGGATCTAACATGGACCCTTATATCTCCGCAGTCAACCTGTGGGTATATGATGCCCTCGACCAGTACAGATACTTACAGTACTTCTCCTGGGTGCTATACCACATTCTCCTCATGGCTGTATCTGCCGGAGTTGCCAAATATATTGCTCCACAAGCTGCAGGTAAGTGGTCACATCTAAGTAAACATGAAGCCATAACTCCCAGATGCAGTTAGTCAGTCCTGAATTTGGAGAGGTATCCCGCTGTCCCGGGAGGTCGGGGGTATGTCTTGGCTTTAACTGTATCTGTACCAGGCAGGATGATGGAGCAGGAAGCTGACAATTTTCTGCTCCACCAATTAGATACTGCAGGACCTGCTGGGACCTCCAGATCATGTGACATTCTCACATAACGTGACTAGGTAGCAAAGAGAAGCTCCGTTACTGAGGAACAGGCAAATGGGATTATTGTGTGAGGGCCACCATGGGGGGGACTGTGGGGGCATCATACTGTGTGGGGGCATTATGCTTTGTGGGAGGTATTATACTGTGTTTTGGGAATTATTCTGTGTTTATAGAGCTGTGAGGCTTTCCAGTATGTGGGGGCATAGTACCATGTGCAGCAGGTGTTATGGAGACTGTGAGGGACCTCAATAGGCATCATACTGTCTGTGTTGGGCACGGTGGGGCCATGATGGCAGTATTGTATCATGTCGTTCACTTAAGCACTTCTGGTGCTCCAGTACTTGTGCCACTCTCTAACTTTCAGGGTGGGGAGGCATGATGAAACGCCTCCCCATGTTGGGTCACACAGTGGCAGCCATACAATAAATCTTGGCCTTCTTTTTGTGCAGGATCTGGAATCCCGGAAATTAAGGTCACCTTGCGTGGAGTTGTCCTTGCAGAATTCTTTACTTTTCGAACATTTATTGCCAAGTTGATTGGAGTCACGTGCACACTGGCTGCCGGCAGCACTATATTTCTAGGCAAAGTGGTATGTGCAGCAATAAATGCGGGGTCTGGGCAGGGATGGTGGAGACGTGCAGACATGACAGCACTTTGTGTTCATCTCTCTGCAGGGCCCCTTCGTGCACATGGCCACTATACTCGCCACCCTTCTAGGAAGACTGATGGTCAAACTTGTTGGAGCCAAAGAGGTGAGGAGTCCTGCGTGATGACATCCTGTTGTGTGTGGTGGTGTATTACAGCCGGGGGTACGGAGTCAGAGCAGACATGGCTGCTTCCTTTCTGCAGTCGGTTCCCAAACTCTTCAGCGGCGGAGGTCTCCATGGTCACAATGATGAAGGCTGACACGCATCATCTCCTGGTACTTTTTGGGTTCATGGACTCTTATAATCTGATTCATTTTTGCTTCAGAACCCAAGTCGTAAGTACGAGCTGCTGATTGCCGGGGCTGCGGTGGGGGTCGCGTGCTGCTTCGTGGCTCCAGTAGGAGGTCAGTGGCTATAATAACAATGACGTCTGATGTTTCATGTCTGTGTCTTGGTGGTGGGGTCCAGATGCCGCTCCACACATGTGTATATGAGCAGGTTGAGTATAGACCCGATGATCTGCACACGGTCGTGTTAACGTCTCTTCTCCAGGTGTGCTCTTCAGCATAGAGACAACAGCGACACATTTTGCAGTGCGCAATTACTGGCGCGGCTTTTTTGCGGCAACCTGTGCGGCTCTGATGTTCCGGCTCTTGGCAGTGACTAATAGCGAGAACGGTGAGTTCTGAAGATCGGCAGACTGGGGGTCTACTAGATTAACACTGGTGATAATTACATTCTTCTTTCCCACCTCTTCTGTAGAGACGGTCGCCATCCTCTTTAGTACCAATTGGCGGGTTGAGTTTCCCTTCGATCTCCCAGAGTATTTGTCTTATGCTATCCTTGGGTGAGTATATGTAGGGGCACATCCACTGTTGGGGGCTGGGTGGGACATGTTCTCCTCTGTGAAGCGGGATGGTGGATTTGGTGGACATGCCACCCTCCTGATCATCATTACAGCAATGTGACGTTTTAGTGGAGCGTTGATGGCCACTGAATCCAGCTGTCTGTTTAACAGCACTAAATAATGTCTAATAACGGAAAATAACCAAAAGAGACCAGAAATCCTCGGTTACTGAGTCACCAGGGACCTGGCAGCCTGAAACGTACTACAAATCTCAGCCACATCATCATCTGACTGTGCAGTGTGAGCGTCCTATGCTCTACGCTGAGCAGTACCCTCATCTTGTGTTGCCTTTGTTGCAGGGTGGTCTGCGGTTGTGTCTGCTGCGTCTACCTGTATATCCACCGCGTCACACTGGTTTTCATCAATACTAATGAACGGATAGGAAAGTTCCTGAGGAACAAGTAAGTGTCGCTCTATCCAACACCCTGGCTCCATACAACGAATCCACTGCAGGAGATGAAGAACTTGGGCAGTCAAGTCTTTATTCCATCCAACAGCCATCTAAGCTCCATGGGGGGCTTTAGATTGCTGGTGGGTAGTGATGAGCAAATTTGTTCAGAAAACGATCACCAAACATAAATTCGGCATGAATATGGCACATTCTGAAACCCAAGCAAAATTTTAAAAAAATCAGGAAAAATCGGTAAAATTCGGTAGAAAAAAGTGCGGGAAAATATTTGCGTTGCCACAATAGTATTTTTAGCACTATAGCAATGGTAATGGTGGTGTATCATGAGTGTTTGGCACATGTTTGATGTGGGGAGGGGGTTTGCAGAGCTCAGAGGTGCGGCGTTCTTGTAAACAGTTATTTTTTTCCCCCTAACTTTATGTGCGCACATTGCAGCTAGCCAACCAGGGCGCAGGAAACACCCACAATATCCTGACACAACGGGTTGTGTCATTGGCTGCTGAAATCACACGTCCCTCACCATATAAAGAGCGGACATCTTGATTTAGTGCCATTTTGACACTGTGAGGCTACGTGCACACGTCAGGATTTCTAGCAGAAATTTTCCTGACAAAAAACGGACATTTCTGCCAGAAATCCGCATGCGTTTTTTTTGCGTTTTTTGATGTGTTTTTTGTGCGTTTTTTCCAAATGCATAGAATTGCGGGAAAAACGCGGAAAATCCGCAAAATTAATGAACATGCTGCTTTTTTTACCGCAATGCATTTTTTTTCGTGGAAAAAAACGCACCATGTGCACAAAACATGCAGAATGCATTCTAAATGATAGAATGCATAATGCATGCGTTTTAAATGAGTTTTTATAGTGCTTTTATCGCAAAAAAACCTGAACGTGTGCACATACCCTAACAATCCAGAGAGGCTGCTCCTGATGCTGCCACTGTTAGCAGCAAGATTTTTGCTAGTTAGTTAGGCGGTTGTATATCAGTCAGATAGTGTAGCTAATAGTATCGAGTGTGGCTGTTAAATTTACCTTCCAGCATTTTTTGGGGGCCATTACTGGGGTCCACAGACAAATCCGGCAGGGCACATGTCCTACAAGTGTGTTGTGCACTGCTTCTATTGCACTCTATGCACAAGCATAGCGCACTCTAAATAATACTTTTTCACTAGCTAAATGTGAAACAGCCTGCTGTATCCCACCTTGTCATTTAATGCTGTGGTGATATGAAACTATCTGCAGACCTAACGCGCATTAAAAAGAAATTATAATTATTCAGTTGCAAAAAGTTAGACAGCCCGCCATATCACGCTTAGTCATTTTATTGGGTTTATATTAAGCTGTAGAGGCCTGATCCGGAGGCCACAAAAAATTATTCCATTCCTATTGTCATACAGTAGGGGACATCTGACTTTCAAATTGTTTGTAGCATATCTTCTTTGTCATACAGGCCTCATCCACACTCAAAACAATTCTTTCTTCTGTGGCTAACACAATTCAGCACGCCATATTTCACCTTGGAACTTACTGCCGCTGATATTCAGCTGTTTGCAGAGGTCGTGCAGAGTTTAAAATCTATTTTTTTGTTGCTAATACTGTGCTCCTACCACACTATCTGAACAACATAACTGGAAAAAAGCGAGGCCGTGGTGGAATGAGAATTAGGCTTGGTGTTCAAGCTGTACGTGGGGTAGGTGGTAATGTTTGTGAAAGTACTAGTGAAGTGGCGACACATCCTATGCAAAGACAACTGACAACTTCTGTTATTGGACAGGCTACACCACTACCTTTCTTTGGAAGAAGCACAGCAGTATACCTTGTTGATGAGGCCCAGAAAGAGCATGTGCCCCAGTGGATGGCAAGCGCTGCTTCAAGTGACCTCTCCTCCTCTTCCTCCACCTCAACATCATACCCAGTACAATCCACAGAGGTGGCATCCAAATTCCCCTTGCTTCTCCCTACATCCCAACTCTCCAACTGTACAACTGGCTGTATGGAACCACACATGGGTGAGTCTGATGAGACTCTCGCAGACTGTACTGTGCTGTCAGGGCAAGAAGAGGAGAAGGGTGACTCCAAGGGTGAGAAATGTGATAACACAGAGGATGATGATGATGATGTGTTAGATCCCAGTTGGTGTGAACCTAGAGGCACACAGCTGAGTAGGTCATCTGAGGAGGAAGACAAGGAGGTTACATTGCGTCGTACGTCGCAGACACATAGTGATGCAGCCCGGATGAGCAATGCATCCTGAGCCACAACTATGGCTGTGACCAACAGAGTCTGCGGGTCTGCAGCTCACAGGGGTGGCAAGGGTTGCCTAGCCTGGGCCTTTTTTGGCACTGCAAAGTTGTGGACAGGTCTCCAGGCTGAGTTTGATCAATGGCTGTCTCAGCTGAACCTGCATCCAGGGAAGGCCATTTCTGATAACAGTGCAAACCTGGTGGTGGCCCTACAGCGAGGCAAGATCACACATGTGCCTTGCATGGCTCACGTCCTCAACCTAGTGATAAAGCATTTTCTCTACCACTATCCTGGCCTGGGTGAGTGTTATGATCCAGTGACCCTGGAGCCGCATGTGACTATCTCTGGAGTAAGTGGTACCTGTACTGACCACAATCCTAATACTGACACCGCAACTAGAAGTAGCCGTGGGATGTACCTAACATGGCCTAGACACCTCGACACAGCCGGAGGACTAAATACCCCTAAAGATGGAAATGGGAAATCCTATCTTGCCTCAGAGCAGAGCCCCAAAAGATAGGCAGCCCCCCACAAATATTGACTGTGAGTTTAAGAGGAAATATGTACACAGGCAGAAAAGACAGAGTTTAGCAAAAGAGGCACTTCTAGCTAAAATAGAAAAGGATAGGACAGAGTACTAAGCGGTCAGTATTAAAACTCTAGAAAAATCCACAGCAGAATATACTATCTACTACATCTAACTAAAGACATAGGATGTATATCTGCATCTCCAAAGAATCCAGCATGACAGAAAAATCCCAACAAAGTCTAAACTGGACAAAAACACAATAGATTGCACTGCACATAAAAGCACACTGCATGCGTGCTACAGAGAACAAAAACCAGACACTTATCTTAGCTGAAATGACAGCAGGGCAAGTGGAGCCAGACAGAGATGCAATCCCTCCAAGATACAATGGAAAACTGGCAGGGATTGATGGATCCTACACACCTAAATACCTAATAGAGCTGCAATAAGCAGAAACACCTGCCCTGACTTACAATCCAGAGACCACTGCACTACCACTAACAACCACCGGAGGGAGCCCAAGAGCAGAATTCACAACAGTACCCCCCCCTTGAAGAGGGGTCACCGAACCCTCACCAGAGCCCCCAGGCCGATCAGGACGAGCCAGATGAAAGGCCCGAACCAAATCAGCAGCATGGACATCAGAGGCAAAAACCCAAGAATTATCCTCCTGGCCGTAACCCTCCCATTTGACAAGATACTGAAGCTTCCGTCTCGAAAAACGAGAATCCAAAATCTTCTCAACCACATACTCCAACTCCCCATCAACCAACACAGGAGCCGGAGGATCAACAGATGGAAGAACGGGCGTCACATATTTCCGCAATAAAGATCTATGGAAAACATTATGGATGGCAAAAGATGCCGGAAGGGCCAAACGAAAAGACACCGGATTGATAATCTCAGAAATCCTATAAGGACCAATAAACCAAGGCTTAAACTTAGGGGAAGAAACCTTCATAGGAACATGACGGGAAGACAACCTGACCAAGTCCCCAACCCGAAGCCGGGAACCAACACACCGACGACGATTAGCAAAACGTTGCGCCTCCTCCTGAGACAACACCAAATTGTCCACCACATGAGCCCAAATTTGCTGCAACCTAAAAACCACAGAATCCACCCCAGGACAATCAGAAGGCTCAACCTGCCCTGAAGAAAAACGAGGATGAAAACCAAAATTACAAAAGAAGGGCGAAAGCAAGGTAGCCGAACTAGCCCGATTATTAAGGGCAAACTCGGCCAATGGCAAGAAAGCCACCCAATCGTCCTGATCAGCAGACACGAAGCATCTCAAATAAGTTTCCAAAGTCTGATTAGTTCGCTCGGTTTGGCCATTTGTCTGAGGATGAAATGCAGAAGAAAAAGACAAATCAATGCCCAGCCTAGCACAAAAGGCTCGCCAAAACCTAGAAACAAACTGGGAACCTCTGTCAGACACAATATTCTCCGGAATACCATGCAAACGAACCACATGCTGAAAAAACAATGGAACCAAATCAGAAGAGGAAGGCAACTTAGGCAAAGGCACCAAATGAACCATCTTAGAAAACTGGTCACAAACCACCCAGATAACCGACATCTTCTGGGAAACCGGAAGATCCGAAATAAAATCCATGGAAATATGCGTCCAAGGCCTCTCAGGGACCGGCAAAGGCAAAAGCAACCCACTAGCACGGGAACAATAAGGCTTAGCCCACGCACAAGTCCCACAGGACTGCACAAAAGAACGCACATCCCGCGACAAAGAAGGCCACCAAAAGGACCTAGCAACCAAATCTCTGGTACCAAAAATCCCAGGATGACCAGCCAACACCGAACAATGAACCTCAGAAATTACCTTACTAGTCCATCTATCAGGAACAAACAGTTTCCCCACTGGACAGCGGTCAGGTTTATCAGCCTGAAATTCCTGAAGCACCCGCCGTAAATCAGGGGAGATGGCAGAAAGAATCACCCCCTCCTTGAGAATACCAACCGGCTCAAGGACTCCCAGAGAATCAGGCAAAAAACTCCTAGAGAGGGCATCAGCCTTAACATTCTTAGATCCCGGAAGATACGAGACCACAAAATCAAAACGGGAGAAAAACAGGGACCATCGAGCCTGTCTAGGATTCAACCGCTTGGCAGACTCGAGGTAAATCAGATTCTTATGATCGGTCAAGACCACAATGCGGTGCTTGGCTCCCTCAAGCCAATGTCGCCACTCCTCAAATGCCCACTTCATAGCCAACAACTCCCGATTGCCGACATCATAATTACGCTCCGCAGGCGAAAACTTTCTGGAGAAGAAGGCACACGGTTTCATCAAAGAACCATCAGAACTTCTCTGAGAGAAAACGGCCCCTGCCCCAATCTCAGAAGCGTCAACCTCAACCTGAAAAGGAAGAGAAACATCCGGCTGACGCAACACAGGGACAGAAGTAAATCAACGTTTAAGCTCCTGAAAGGCCTCAACAGCCGCATAGGACCAATTCATCACATCAGCGCCTTTCTTCGTCAAATCGGTCAGGGACTTAACCACACTGGAAAAGTTGGCAATGAACCGGCAATAAAAATTAGCAAAGCCCAAAAATTTCTGAAGGCTCTTCACAGAAGTGGGTTGAAGCCAATCATGAATGGTTTGGACCTTAACAGGATCCATTTGTATAGCCGAGGGAGAAAAAATAAAACCCCAAAAAGAAACCTTCTGAACTCCAAATAGGCATTTAGACCCCTTCACAAATAAAGTGTTAGCACGAAGGATCAGAAATACCATCCTGACCTGTTTCACATGAGACTCCCAATCGTCGGAAAAAACCAAAATATCATCCAAATATACAATCATGAATTTATTAAGATAATTCCGGAAGATATCATGCATGAAGGGCTGAAACACAGATGGGGCATTAGAGAGCCCGAAAGGCATCACAAGGTATTCAAAATGGCCTTCGGGCGTATTAAATGCAGTTTTCCATTCGTCACCCTGTTTAATACGAACAAGATTATACGCCCCTCGAAGGTCAATCTTAGTAAACCAACTAGCCCCCTTAATCCGAACAAACAAATCAGAAAGCAAAGGTAAAGGGTATTGGAATTTGACCGTGATCTTATTAAGAAGGCGATAATCAATACAGGGTCTCAAGGAGCCATCCTTCTTGGCAACAAAGAAGAATCCCACTCCCAACGGTGACGAAGATGGCCGAATATGCCCCTTCTCCAAAGACTCCTTAACATAACTCCGCATGGCGGCATGCTCTGGCACAGATTGAAAAGTCGTCCCTTAGGGAACTTACAGCCAGGAATCAAGTTAATAGCACAATCACAGTCCCTATGAGGAGGAAGGGAACTGGACTTGGGCTCATCAAATACATCCTGGAAATCCGACAAAAACTCAGGAACTTCAGAAGAGGGGGAAGAGGAAATTGACATCAAAGGAACGTCACTATGTACCCCTTGACAACCCCAACTAGTCACAGACATAGATTTCCAATCCAGCACTGGATTATGTACCTGTAATCATGGAAAACCCAGTACAACCACATAATGCAAATTATGCAACACAAGAAAACGACAATCTTCCTGATGTGCTGGAGCCATGCACATGGTCAGCTGAGTCCAGTACTGAGGTTTATTCTTGGACAATGGTGTAGCATCAATGCCCCTTGAGGGAATAGGGCTCTGCAAAGGCTGTAAGGAAAAACCACAGCGTCTGGCGAACTCTAAGTCCATTAAGTTCAGGGCAGCGCCTGAATCCACAAATGCCATGACAGAAAAGGACGATAATGAGCAAATCAGGGTAACAGACAAGAGAAATTTAGGCTGCACAGTACTAATGGTAACAGACCTAGCGACCCTCTTAGTACGCTTAGGGCAATCAGAAATAGCATGAGCAGAATCACCACAGTAAAAACACAGCCCATTCTGACGTCTGAATTCCTGCCGTTCTGCTCTAGTCCAAATCCTATCACATTGCATAGGCTCAGGACTCTGCTCAGAAGACACTGCCATATGGTGCACAACCTTGCGCTCGCGCAGGCGCCGATCAATTTGAATGGCTAGAGACATAGATTCATTCAAACCAACAGGCATGGGGAATCCCACCATAACATCTTTAAGGGTTTCAGAAAGACCCTTTCTAAAAATTGCAGCCAGAGCCTCCTCATTCCATTTAGTGAGCACAGACCACTTTCTAAATTTCTGGCAGTATAATTCTGCCGCTTCCTGACCCTGACACAGGGCCATCAAGGTTTTTTCTGCCTGATCCACAGAGTTAGGTTCATCATACAGTAATCCGAGCGCTTGAAAAAATGCATCTACATTAAGTAATGCCGGATCCCCTGAGTCAAGGGAGAATGCCCAATCCTGAGGGTCTCCACGCAGCAGAGAGATGACAATTTTCACCTGCTGAATGGGGTCACCAGAGGAACGGGGTCTCAAAGCAAAAAACAATTTGCAGTTATTTTTAAAGTTCAAGAACTTAGATCTATCCCCAAAAAACAAATCAGGAGTAGGAATTCTAGGCTCCAAAACCGGAGTCTGAACAACATAATCTTGGATACTCTGTACCCTTGCAGCAAGTTGATCCACACGAGAGAACAAACCCTGAACATCCATGTCAGCGCCGAAATCCTGAACCACCCAGAGATTAAGGGGAAAAAAAGACAAAACAGGCTGCAGAGAAAAAAAAATGGTTCAGAACTTTTTTTTTCCTTCTTTTGAGATGCGTTCAATACATTGCAGGCCAGCTGTACTGTTATGACCTGGTGGTTAAGGAGCAACATGGGACGAGCTCTGAGGAGATGGTATCTTTACTGACCGCAGTTCCTGAACCTAACACAACACTAGAAGTAGCCGTGGAATGTTCCTGTCACTCCCTAGACATCTCGTCACAGCCGGAGAACTAACTACCCCTAAAGATGGAAACAGGAAAGCTATCTTGCCTCAGAGAAAATTCCCAAAGGACAGACAGCCCCCCACAAATATTGACTGTGAGTGGAGAGGGAAATGACATACACAGAATGAAACCAGGATTTAGCAAAGGAGGCCACTTCTAACTAAATAGAAGAGGAAAGGATACTGTGCGGTCAGTATTAAAAGCTAGAAAAGTCCATCACAGAGTTTACAAAAAAAAACTCCACACCTGACTAACGGTGTGGAGGGCAAATCTGCTTCCCCAGAGCTTCCAGCTTAACTGAATATAGAATACTGACACGCTGGACTAGAGCAAACATAAAATGAGCTGAACGATTAAGTCCACAGCAAGTGGACAACAAATGAAAATGCAAGGACTTATCTTTGCTGAACTGGACCGACTATCAAGAAAATCCAAGGAGAGATCTGAATCCAACCAAGAAACATTGACAGCTGGCACTGGCTGAGAATCTGAGCCAGGCTAAATAGCAGAGCAGGAGAGAAGATCAGTGGAAGCAGCTGCTAAGCTATATCCAAGGAGCAGCAGTTCCACTTAAAACCACCGGAGGGAGCCCAAGGGCAGAATTCACAAAAGTGCCATTTACAACCACTGGAGGGAGCCCAAGAATGGAATTAACAACAGTAAGTATGGTTTAATTAAGACTATTAAAGGAGTCTGTGTATTTATTTCAATTAAGAGACTTTATTCTGGCTGTGTCTTTATTTACTATACAACTATATGATTAGTAATGGATGGGTGTCTTATAGACGCCTATCCATTACTAAGCCATGGGCTTGATGTCACCTGACAATACAGAGATGACATCAACCCCACAAATATTCACCCCACTTGCCACCGCTACAGGGCAAGTGGAAAGATCCGGGCAAAGCGCCAGAATTGGTGCATCTAATAGATGTGCCTTTTCTGGGTAGCTGCAGGTTGCTATTTTTAGGCTGGGGGGGGGGCCAATATCCATGGCCCCTTACCAGCCTCAGAATACCAGCCCCCAGCTGTCTGCTTTAGTAAGGCTGGTTGTCAAAAATTAGGGGACCCCATGCCATTTTTTAAATTATTTATTTAAGTAATTAAAACATATGGCGTAGGGACCCCTCTATTCTTGATAACCAACATTCCTGAAGCTGACAGCTGAGGGTTGCAGAAGATGTATGGTGGATGATAAGAACAGTTGACCCATCAGGTGATGCCAGTGACTGGAGGTAAACTTTATACCTCCAGTTACAGCTGAGTGCTCGTGCTATCTTCTGATAGCGTGGGAACCACGGCTCTCTGACCGACGGAGATGATTTTACTTCCGATCAGAAGCGTTGTTTGCCGTGCTGTCTTGCACATTACAGCACAGCAAACACTCGATGTTCGTGCCCCCATTCAAGTGAATGGGGTCCGGGTTCGTGTCCGGGTCTTGTTCTGGTACCCGAACCTGAACTTTTTTTGACTGTTTGGCCAAACCCGCCAGACCTGAAGATCCAGGTGTCCGCTCATCTCTTTATAAGATCTCTCGCCCCTGAACAATCCTTCAGATCCTTCATTGAAACACCATTTAGTTCATCACCCACTTTCACTCAATGTGTATGACCGGGACGAATGACTGTTATAACGATCAGTAACGATCCATCACCAGGGAATTGACCATTCAGTGGGGTCATCCTATGTGTATGGCCACGTAAACATCAGGCCGGACCAGGATTTGAAAGATGACAATTTCACGTCATTGGGGAAGTCTTGGACTTATTTTAGTAGTTTGTCCATCAGATGTGGCAGAAGGTTCTCCGCAGTCTGTACATTGTGGGCCTCAATCTATATCTTTAGTCATGACCATGAGCTGTAACATGTGCTGGGTCTTCCACATGGTCGAGAAGAATAAAACTTTCCCTGGCTTTCATCTTCCTCCACCACTATCAGACTAGAGTAATATAACCGATTCTCCCTTTGTGTTGCAGTAAGATCATCTATGCCGTGTTTGTTTCCCTGGTGTTGGCCAGCATCACCTTCCCGCATGGATTTGGCCAGTACTTGGGTGGGACACGGGTGAGTGAAGCGGGTGACTCCACATAACATGTGAGCGATGCCCGGCCACCTGCTAAATTTCGCTTCCTCTATACAGCTGACCATGAAAGAACATCTGGAGACCTTCTTCAACAATATCACCTGGGGCGTGGAGGAAAAGTCCCTGCTCCTGAATGCGTCCCGCCAGCCTCCTAACCCCACCTATGATGACAACTGGCTACAGTGGACACACCCACAAATGTCCTCGACAGAGATACTTGCCATCTTTGTCGTTCTTAAAGTAAGTAGAGTTTGGCTGATAAATATCCGTCCTGCTCTGAGTTCTGCGGGAAGAAACACTGATTACAGGGCTCTGGTCATTGCTGATTGTATGGTTACATCTGCATTAAGGGAGGTCATTGGGACGATCCTGAGAGCTGGTTATTCTGCATATATTATGTGTGCGATAAATCTTGGAATTCTGTATATATTATGTGTGTGGTATATCTGGGTATTCTGTATATATCATGTGTGTGATAAATTTTGGTTTTCTGTATATAATATGTGTGTGATAAATATGGGTATTCTGTATATATTATGTGTGATAAATCTGGGTATTCTGTATATATTATGTGAGTGATAAATCTGGGTATTCGGTATATATTATGTGCGTGATACATCTGGATATTCGATATATATATTACGTGTGTGATATTTGTGCGTATTTTATATGTATTATGTGTGTGATATATTGGGTATTTTGTATAAATTATGTGTATGATATATCTGGGTATTCTGTATATATATCATGTGTGTATTGTATCAGGGTATTCTGTATACATCGTGTGTGATATATCAGGGTATTTGGTATATATTATGTGTGTGATATATCTGCATATTCTGTACATATGTGTGTGATATATCAGTGTATTCGGTATACATTATGTGTGTGATATAACTGGACATTCTGTATATATTATGTGTGTGATATATCTGGACATTCTGTATGTATTAGGTGTGTGATATATCTGAGTATTCGGTATGTATTATGTGTGTGATATATCTGAGTATTCTGTATATATTATGTGTGTGGTATATCTGGGTATTCTGTATATATTATGTGTGTGATAAATCTGGGTATTCTGTATATATTATGTGTGTGATAAATCTGGGTATTCGGTATATATTATGTGTGTGATATATCTGGGTATTCGGTATATATTATGTGTGTGATACATCTGGGTATTCGTATATATTATGTGTGTAATACATCTGGGTACTCTGCATATATTATGTGTGTGATATATCAGGGTATTCTGTATATATTATGTGTGTGATATTTGTGGGTATTCTGTATATATTATGTGTGATATATCTGAGTATTCTGTATATATTATGTGTGATATATGTGGATATTCTGTATATATTATGTGCGTGATAAATCTGGGTATTCGGTATGTATTATGTGTGATATATCTGAGTATTCTGAATATATTTTGTGTGTGATATATGTGGATATTCTGTATATATTATGTGCGTGATAAATCTGGGTATTCGGTATGTATTATGTGTGTGATATATCTGGGTATTCTGAATATATTATGTGTGTGGTATATCTGGGTATTCTGTATATATTATGTGTGTGATATATCTGGGTATTCTGAATATATTATGTGTGTGATATATGTGGATATTCTGTATATATTATGTGTGTGATAAAACTGGGTATTCGGTATATATTATGTGTGTGATATATCTGGGTATTCGGTATATATTATGTGTGTGATATATCTGGATATTCTGTATATATTATGTGTGTGATATATCGGGGTATTCTGTATATATCATGTGTGTGATATATCAGGTATTCTGTATCAATTACGTGTGATATTTGTGCCTATTCTATATGGATTATGTGTGTGATATATTGGGGTGTTCTGTATATATTATGTGTGTGATATATAAGGGTTTTCTATATATATTATGTGTGTGATATTTGTGGGTATTCTATATACAGTATATTGTGTGTGATATATGTGTTTTCTGTATATATCATGTGTGTGATATATTGGGTATTCTGTATATATTATGTGTGTGATATATTGGGTATTCTGTATATAGTATGTGTGTGATATGTCTGGGTATTATGTATATATTATGTGTGTGATATTTGTGGGTATTCTATATATATTGTGTGTGATATATGTGTTTTCTGTATATATCATGTGTGTGATATATCTGGGTATTCGGTGTATATTATGTGTGTTATATCTCTGGGTATTCTGTATATATTATGTGTGATATATCAGGGTTTTCTATACATATTATGTGTCTGATATATTGGGTATTCTGTATATATTATGTGTGTGATATGTCTGGGTATTCTGTATATATCATGTGTTTGATATTTGTGGGTATTCTCTATGTATTATGTGTGTGATATATCTGGGTATTCTCTATGTATTATGTGAGTGATATATCTGGGTATTCTGTATTTATTATGTGTGTGATATATCTGTGTATTCTGTACATATTATGTGTGTGATATATCTGGCTATTCTGTATATATTATGTGTGTGATATATCTGTGTATTCTGTACATATTATGTGTGTGATATATCTGGCTATTCTGTATATATTATGTGTGTGATATATCTGTGTATTCTGTACATATTATGTGTGTGATATATCTGGCTATTCTGTATATATATTGTGTGTGATATATCTGTGTTTTCTGTATATATCATGTGAGTGATATATCTGGGTATTCGGTGTATATTATGTGTGATATATCAGGGTTTTCTATACATATTATGTGTGTGATATATTGGGTATTCTGTATATATTACAGTATGTGTGTGATATGTCTGGGTATTCTGTACATATTATGTGTGTGATATATCTGGGTATTCTCTATGTATTATGTGTGTGATATATCTGGCTATTCTGTATATATATTGTGTGTGATATATCTGTGTTTTCTGTATATATCATGTGTGTGATATATCTGGGTATTCGGTGTATATTATGTTTGTTCTATCTCTGGGTATCCTGTATATATTATGTGTGATATATCAGGGTTTTCTATACATATTATGTGTGTGATATATAGGGTATTCTGTATATAGTATGTGTGTGATATGTCTGGGTATTCTGTATATATCATGTGTTTGATATTTGTGGGTATTCTCTATGTATTATGTGAGTTATATATCTGGGTATCCTGTATTTATTATGTGTGTGATATATCTGTGTATTCTGTATATATTATGTGTGTGATATATCTGGCTATTCTGTATATATTATGTGTGTCATATTTGTGGGTATTATACAGTATTTGTGTTATATTATGATTATAGCTTTTTTTATTGCGTCTCCTTAGTTTTTTTTGCTCCTGTTTGCAAACACCATGATCATCCCAGCTGGATACTTCCTTCCCGTGTTTGTATATGGTGAGTAATGTCGTGGGCTCGCTGAGTATATATTGAATGAGTTCAACTGAATTTTAACATGTGCCCATCAATATTTCACCAGCGGGGGTCCAGGACCCCTGCTAATCATTGGCATGCCTACGGGGAACCATCATCATTGATTACCCCATTTCAGCTGCCGTACTATACGGCAGGCTGTGATCATCGACTCTCCCGGTATGTAAAGTGGTAATCTAAGAGCATGCATCAGTCTCGTGGATGGAGGTCCACAAATGAGATGGGATACTAACATTATCTACTTCCTCTGAAGAGGCTCCAAGGTTATAGTTATTAAGGTTGAAGGAAGACTTTAAGGGTACCGTCACACATTGAAATTTCCATCGCTACGACGTTACGATTCGTGACGTTCTAGCGATATCGTTACGATATCGCAGTGTCTGACACGCAGCAGCGATCAGGGATCCTGCTGAGAATCGTACGTCGTAGCAGATCGTATGGAACTTTCTTTCGTCGCTTGATCACCCGCTGACATCGCTGGATCGTTGTGTGTGACAGCGATCCAGCGATGTCTTCGCTTGTAACCAGGGTAAACATCGGGTAACTAAGCGCAGGGCCGCGCTTAGTAACCCGATGTTTACCCTGGTTACAAGCGTAAACGTAAAAAAACAAACCGTACATACTCACCCGTCGGTGTCCTTCAGGTCCCTTGCCGTCTGCTTCCTGCTCTGAGTGCCGGCCGGAAAGTGAGAGCAGAGCGCAGCGGTGCTGCGATCTGCTCTCACTGTACGGCTGCACTCAGAGCAGGAAGCAGACGGCAAGGGACCTGAAGGACACCGACGGGTGAGTATGTACTGTTTGTTTTTTTACGTTTACGCTGGTAACCAGGGTAAACATCGGGTTACTAAGCGCGGCCCTGCGCTTAGTTACCCGATGTTTACCCTGGTTACCCGGGGACTTCGGCATCGCTCCAGCGCCGTGATTGCAATGTGTGACCGCAGTCTACGACGCTGGAGCGATATTCATACGATCGCTGCGACGTCACGGATCGTGCCGTCGCAGCGATGAAAATTTCAATGTGTGACGGTACCCTTAGTCCATCTAGTTCAGCCCATCGCCTAACCTAACATGCCCTAACATGCTGATCCAGAGGAAGGCAAAAAAAAACATGTGGCAAAGCGTAAGCTCCATCATGGGGAAAAAATTCCTTCCCGACTCCACATACGGCAATCAGACTAGTTCCCTGGATCAACGCCCTATCAAGGAATCTAATGTATATACCCTGTAACATTATACTTTTCTAGAAAGGCATCCAGTCCCCTCTTAAATGTAAATACGGTAATGAATCTCTCATTACAACATTATACGGCAGAGAGTTCCATAGTCTCACTGCTCTTACAGTAAAGAATCCGCGTCTGTTATTATGCTTAACCCCTTAATCCCATATGACGTACTATCCCGTCAAGGTGACCCGGGACTTAATTCCCGGTGACGGGATAGTACGTCATACGCGATCGGCCGCGCTCACGGGGGGAGCGCGGCCGATCGCGGCCGGGTGTCAGCTGCCTATCGCAGCTGACATCCGGCACTATGAGCCAGGAGCGGTCACGGACCGCTCCCGGCACATTAACCCCCGGCACACCGCGATCAAACATGATCGCGATGTGCCGGCGGTGCAGGGAAGCATCGCGCAGGGAGGGGGCTCCCTGCGGGCTTCCCTGAGCCCCCCGCAGCAACGCGATGTGATCGCGTTGCTGCGAGGGTCTTACCTCCCTCCCTGCCTGCTCCAGACCCGGATCCAAGATGGCCGCGGATCCGGGTCCTGCAGGGAGGGAGGTGGCTTCACAGAAGCCTGCTCAGAGCAGGCACTGTGAAGTAGCCTGCACTTCTCTCAGATCGGTGATCTGTCAGAGTGCTATGCAAACTGGCAGATCACCGATCTGTATTGTCCCCCCCTGGGGCAAAGTAAAAAAGTTAAAAAAAAAATTTCCAAATGTGTAGAAAAAAATAAAAAAAAATATTCCAAAATAATGAAAAAAATATATATATATTATTCCCATAAATACATTTCTTTATCTAAATAATAAAAAAAAAACAATAAAAGTACACATATTTAGTATCGCCGCGTCCGTAACGACCCGACCTATAAAACTGGCCCACTAGTTAACCCCTTCAGTAAACACCGTAAGGAAAAAAAAAAAAAAACGAGGCAAAAAACAACGCTTTATTATCATACCGCTGAACAAAAAGTGGAATAACACACGATCAAAAAGACAGATATAAATAACCATAGTACTGCTGAAAGCGTCATCTTGTCCCGCAAATAACGAGCCACCATACAGCATCATCAGCAAAAAAATAAAAAAGTTATAGTCCCGAGAATAAAGCGATGCAAAAATAATTATTTTTTCCATAAAATAGTTTTTATCGTATAAAAGCGCCAAAACATAAAAAAATAATATAAATGAGGTATCGCTGTAATCGTACTGACCCGAAGAATAAAACTGCTTTATCAATTTTACCAAACGCGGAACGGTATAAACGCCTCCCCCAAAAGAAATTCATAAATAGCTGGTTTTTGGTCATTCTGCCTCACAAAAATCGGAATAAAAAGCGATCAAAAAATGTGACGTGCCCAAAAATGTTACCAATAAAAACGTCAACTCGTCCCGCAAAAAACAAGACCTCACATGACTCTGTGGACCAAAATATGGAAAATTTATAGTTCTCAAAATGTGGTAACGCAAAAAATATTTTTTGCAATAAAAAGCGTCTTTCAGTGTGTGACGGCTGCCAATCATAAAAATCCGCTAAAAAACTCGCTATAAAAGTAAATCAAACCCCCCTTCATCACCCCCTTAGTTAGGGAAAAATAAAAAAAATGTATTTATTTCCATTTTCCCATTAGGGCTAGGGTTAGGGTTAGGGCTAGGGTTAGGGTTGGGGCTAGGGTTAAGGCTACAGTTAGGGTTGGGGCTAAAGTTACGGTTAGGGTTTAGATTACATTTACGGTTGGGAATAGGGTTGGGATTAGGGTTAGGGGTGTGTCAGGGTTAGAGGTGTGGTTAGGGTTACTGTTGGGATTAGGGTTAGGGGTGTGTTTGGATTAGGGTTTCAGTTATAATTGGGGCGTTTCCACTGTTTCGGCACATCAGGGGCTCTCCAAACGCGACATGGCGTCCGATCTCAATTCCAGCCAATTCTGCGTTGAAAAAGTAAAACAGTGCTCCTTCCCTTCCGAGCTCTCCCGTGTGCCCAAACAGCGGTTTACCCCAACATATGGGGTATCAGCGTACTCAGGACAAATAGGACAACAACCTTTGGGGTCCAATTTCTCCTGTTACCCCTGGGAAAATACAAAACTGGGGGCTAAAAAATAATTTTTGTGGGAAAAAAAAAGATTTTTTATTTTCACGGCTCTGCATTATAAACTGTAGTGAAACACTTGGGGGTTCAAAGTTCTTACAACACATCTAGATAAGTTCCTTGGGGGGTCTAGTTTCCAAAATGGGGTCACTTGTGCGGGGCTTCTACTGTTTAGGTACATTAGGGGCTCTGCAAACGCAATGTGACGCCTGCAGACCATTCCATCTAAGTCTGCATTCCAAATGGCGCTCCTTCACTTCCGAGCCCTTCCATGCGTCCAAACGGTGGTTCCCCCCCACATATGGGGTATCAGCGCACTCAGGACAAATTGGACAACAACTTTTGGGGTCCAATTTCTCCTGTTACCCTCGGGAAAATACAAAACTGGGGGCTAAAAAATAATTTTTGTGGGAAAAAATTTTTGTTTTATTTTTATGGCTCTGCATTATAAACTTCTGTGAAGCCCTTGGTGGGTCAAAGCGCTCACCACAAATCTAGATAAGTTCCTTAGGGGGTCTACTTTCCAAAATGGTGTCACTTGTGGGGGGTTTCAATGTTTAGGCACATCAGTGGCTCTCCAAACGCAACATGGCGTCCCATCTCAATTCCTGTCAATTTTACATTGAAAAGTCAAACGGTGATACTTCCCTTCCGAGCTCTCCCATGCGCCCAAACAGTGGTTTACCCCCACATATGGGGTATCAGCGTACTCAGGACAAATTGTACAACAACTTTTGGGGTCCAATTTCTTCTCTTACCCTTGGGAAAATAAAAAATTGGGGGCGAAAAATAATTTTTGTGAAAAAATATGATTTTTTATTTTTACAGTTCTGCATTATAAACTTCTGTGAAGCACTTGGTGGGTCAAAGTGCTCACCACACCTCTAGATAAGTTCCTTAGGGGGTCTACTTTCCAAAATGGTGTCACTTGTGGGGGGTTTCAATGTTTAGGCACATCAGGGGCTCCCCAAACGCAACATGGCGTCGCATCTCAATTCCAGTCAATTTTGCATTGAAAAGTCAAATGGCGCTCCTTCGCTTCCGAGCTCTGTCATGCGCCCAAACAGTGGTTTACCCCCACATATGGGGTATCGGCGTACTCAGAACAAATTGTACAACAACTTTTGGGGTCCATTTTCTCCTGTTACCCTTGGTAAAATAAAACAAATTGGAGCTGAAGTAAATTTTTTGTGAAAAAAAGTTAAATGTTCATTTTTATATAAACATTCCAAAAATTCCTGTGAAGCACCTGAGGGGTTAATAAACTTCTTGAATATGGTTTTGAGCACCTTGAGGGGTGCAGTTTTTAGAATGGTGTCACACTTGGGTATTTTCTATCATATAGACCCCTCAAAATGACTTCAAATGAGATGTGGTCCCTAAAAAAAAATGGTGTTGTAAAAATGAGAAATTGCTGGTCAACTTTTAACCCTTATAACTCCCTAACAAAAAAAAATTTTGGTTCCAAAATTGTGCTGATGTAAAGTAGACATGTGGGAAATGTTACTTATTAAGTATTTTGTGTGACATATCTCTGTGATTTAAGGGCATAAAAATTCAAAGTTGGAAAATTGCAAAATTTTCAAAATTTTCGCCAAATTTCCATTTTTTTTGCAAATAAACGCAAGATATATCGAAGAAATTTTACCACTAACATGAAGTACAATATGTCACGAGAAAACAATGTCAGAATCGCCAAGATCCGTCAAAGCGTTCCAGAGTTATAACCTCATAAAGGGACAGTGGTCAGAATTGTAAAAATTGGCCTGGTCATTAACGTGCAAACCACCCTCGGGGCTTAAGGGGTTAAACCTTCTTTCCTCCAGACGTAGAGGATGCCCCCTTGTCCCTGTCACCGGTCTATGATTAAAAAGATCATCAGAAAGGTCTTTGTACTGTCCCCTCATATATTTATACATTAACATAAGATCACCCCTTAGTCTTCGTTTTTCCAAACTAAATAGCCCCAAGTGTAATAACCTATCTTGGTATTGCAGACCCCCCAGTCCTCTAATAACCTTGGTCGCTCTTCTCTGCACCCGCTCCAGTTCAGTTATGTCTTTCTTATACACCGGAGACCAGAACTGTGCACAGTATTCTAAGTGTGGTCGAACTAGTGACTTGTATAGAGGTAAAATTATGTTCTCCTCATGAGCATCTATGCCTCTTTTAATACATCCCATTATTTTATTTGCCTTTGTAGCAGCTGCCTGACACTGGCCACTAAATGTGAGTTTGTCATCCACCCATACACCCAGGTCTTTTTCATTGACGGTTTTGCCCAGAGTTTTAGAATTAAGCACATAGTTATACATCTTATTATTACTTCTACCCAAGTGCATGACCTTACATTTATCCCCATTTAAAGCATCATTCATGTTCAGGTCCACATGGTCCTGCCCTGCAGTGACCGTCCCTATTGATAGTGCACGGAGAAGTCATCGCCATTGGAAGGATAACTTATTGTACCCTTCACATCCTTCCGCAGATAGACACCCCAGCATCACGGGTGGTCTATGAGCCCCATGGTGATGAGATGGGGTGTCTATCTGCGGAAGGATGACAAGTGTAATCCATCGCTCACAGCTAATAATCCTGAGGTTTATGCAGATTATCTACTGGAGCGATTCCTGACCACATTCTATGTTTTCCTGGTGTCCTTTGCCATACACATGGTCCATCAGTAGGGGTCTGTCTACATTGTACACTGAGCCGACCACCAAGTATGGATTTGTCAGCTTCTCGTTTATTCCTATAGGTGCTGGTCTTGGTCGTCTGTATGGAGAAATAATTGCCAAAATCTTTCCTGATGGGATTATCTCCGGAGGCATCCCTATTAAGATCACTCCGGCTGGATACGCGCTCGCAGGTGCCAGAATTACTCAGACTCACGTGTCCCCTATGATGGCGACGTGATGGCTGATAACATCGTGGTCTGCATCTTTTCATTCTTGCAGGGGCCGCAGCCTATTCTGGGGCCGTCACACACACCCTCTCTACAGCGCTCCTGGTATTTGAGCTGACAGGGCAGATGTCGCATATTCTCCCTGTCCTGATTGCTGTCCTTATAGCGAACGCCATCAGTCAAAGCTTCCAGAATTCATTCTTTGACATTATAGTCATAGTCAAGAAACTTCCATACCTCCCAAAGCTGGCATTTGGGAAGAACTGGTGAGATGGCAGGGAGATGAGACTCTAGACTGGGCGGTGGGAGGACAGGGCTCCAGGTTGGGTCTCACAGTAATGCTTTCTTTACTTCCCAGTGCCCACGATATATGTGCAGAGGATTTCATGGTGACCGATCTGCGGTATCTCGTAAAGGGCTTCAAATACAAAGATGTCAGGAACCTCCTTAAGTCTTCGGATTTTAGGCAGTTTCCTATTGTCAATGCTGAAGGTTCGTCTTCTTTTTATCCTGGGGCTGTGTGCTATTCCGTGCTCTTCAGTAATGGTTGCTGGGATCGGCCGTGATAAAGCTTGAGTGCCTTGATTGTGTAGAAAAATATTTAGAATTGAGAGTCCTCAGTGGTTGATACCATTTAATGGCTAACTAAAAAGATGGTAACAAATTGCAAGCTTTCGAGACTACATACGTCTCTTCATCAGGCAAAGACTAAAACAAATTCTGAAGAATCGCATATTTATGCACAACATAGTAAAGAAAAAAAAAAAAAGGGAGAGGGGGAAAAAAAAACATGGATAAGCCAGGTGACATGAAGCAGAATTACCTACCAATTAATTGGATTGTGTAGAACAAGAGGGGAGGACTGACTTCTTCTGTTCATTCTGTTCATCACCTCTGTGATGAGGCAGCCCATGACGTGTAGTATTGAGGCCGGACACTGGCACAGGACGCTACAGGTGGATCTCTGCAGCGATGTCGTAGAGTCCAGGAAGATCCTTTAGCGATAGGCAGTGGTTTCACGGGATAAGGGGGCATCTTCCCATCTCCTTAGGTAAAGGCTTCTGTAGGTCATTATATGATGTGAAGGCTGTAAAGCTAAGCCTCCTCACATGTAGTGGTGCCACCTTTGCCCGGCCTCTCCCGATCTCATATCTACCCATCTCTTATCTCTGCCAATCAATGACTTGTTCCCATCCTCTGACCTTGTCTCAGTGCCATCAGGACACTTTGTAACACAAGTCTTTTGCTTTCTTCAGATTCTAGGATCCTTCTTGGCTCTGTCAGTCGTAAAACTCTCAGCAAACTCCTGTCTGACCAGCTGAGCACTGAGCGGAGGATGCAGTATATGATAAACCAGCCCGGGAGTAACATGAACCATAACGGGACGGTAAAAGTACAGCCTGGGACCATGGGAGTGGGGTGGGGGTGATATAGGAGGACATAATCCATAGAAGACAGCGGGAATGAAAAATGACCACTGGGGAGGAGAGGAAGTTGTAAGAAAAGAAAGCAAAGCACTTGGCAATGTAATAATAGAAGGAGGTGGCAGCTGACCGTCGTGTTGTCACTTTTTCTGTATTTCAGTCCCTGGGTGATTGCTCCATACAGAAACTGCCCAGAACTGGTGAGTGCGGCCCGAACGTCCTGTTCACTGATCTTTGTCCCGTTATCTCGTCATGCTTCAGAGCCTTTTCCCAGCATGATTCCCCATCCATGTCTGATAGACTTGGTCCCATCTGTCTGAAGGGCGGCCCTGCTGGATGCCTCCAGGAAGAGAGCGGTGCCAACCATCAATGGCTCTCTCCATTATGAGGTTTACAAAAATTGTGAAGCAGACGCCCTAGTCAGATTGTGCGGCCATTTCTTCTTTCCCAGCAGCATGTGGTGGGTGTCCATCATATATGAGGGTCTCAGCCATGGGGACTACATCTGTGGGAAGCCACTAGATGTCCCACACTGCTGAGATAAAGCAATAGGTCTGGCAGACATCTATTTTCTCTCATCTCAGCAGAGGAGCCGGAGAACGGAGACACAGCCACCTACAGCACCCAGGAAACCATCACCTATGAAAGCGAGGAGGTGAGCATGCATCCACCAGCCCCCGGCTGTGGTGAACGGGTGCCCTAATGTGTCCCTTCTGACTCCCCCATACACACTCGGCCTGGTAGTTGGACACTCCCCCATAGACGAGCACATTCGGCTTGTTAGGTTAGTCAGACACTCCCCCATACACATGCACACTAGGCCTGGTACAGTCAGACGCTCCTCCATACACATGCACGCTCGGCCTGGTATATTCAAACACTCCCGCATACACATGTACGCTCGGCCTGGTAGTCGGACACTCCCCCATAGACAAGCACATTCGGCTTGTTAGTCAGATACTCCCCCATACACAAGTACGCTCGGCCTGGTACAGTCAGACACTCCTCCATGCACATTCAGCCTTGTAGAGTCAGACACTCCCCCATACAAATGCACGACCGGCCTGGTACAGTCTGACACTCCCCCATACACATGCACGACCGGCCTGGTACAGTCTGACACTCCCCCATACACATGCATGCTCAGCCTTGTAGAGTCAGACACTCCCTCAAACACAAGGAGTGAAGAGTCGTGTGTCAAGGTTGTCAGGAGTGATTGTGTATTGAATACGGGACATGTATCCCCTGTTTGGAGAGATGATGCGTTAAACGAGCGCTCACACTCAGTAACTCTCATTCACAGACACAAAGGCCAGTGGGCCGCAAGAGGCACTCAAGCAAATTCCGAAACCAGTACCTGAAAATGGTGGGTATAGTAGTCCTGACAGGTTAGTCAGGATCATGGTGTATGTGATGGGTGGGAAACATGCAGAATATACTGTAGAATATGGAGACGTATCACAGGGGGAGGACATCCCAGTTGGTGGACATCCCAGGTGGTGGGGACATCCCAGGTGGGGGGACATCACAGGTGGGAGACATCACAGGTAGAAGATATTATATTGGGAGGACATCACAGGTGGGAGGACATCACAGGTGGGAGACATCCCAGGTAGGGGGGTCATCCCAGGTAGGGGGGCCATCCCAGGTGGAGGGCATACCAGGTGGAGGATATTACAGGTAAGGGCATCACTGGTGGGGGGCATCACAGGTGGAGGACATCACAGGTGGGGAATATTACACGTAGGGATAATACAGGTGAAGGAAATTACAAGTATTATTATTTTTTCTCTAGCACCATTGGTTCCATGGTGCTGTACATGAGAACGGTTTACATACAAATTACAGATATCACTTACAGTAAACAAACTAAAAATGACAGACTGATACAGAGGGGCGAGGACCTTGCCCTTGTGGGCTTACATTCTACAGGATGGTGGGGAAGGGCAGTAGGTTGGGGGTTGCAGGAGCTCCAGTGTTGGTGAGGTGGTAGCTCCGGTAGTAGTGAGGAGGTAGCGGGGTCAGTGCAGGCTCTAGAATTTCCTGAAGAGGTCAGTTTTCCGGTTCCATCTGAAGGATCCGAATGTGGTTGATAGTCGGATTTGTTGGGGCAAAGAATTCCCGAGGATGGGAGATATTCGGGAGAAGTCTTGGAGGCGATTGGTTGAGGAGCGGATAAGTGTGGAGGAGAAAAGCAGGTCTTGGGAGGACCGGAGATTACGTGAGGGAAGATATTGGGAGATTAGTTCAGAGATATATGGAGGAGACAGGTTATGGATGGCTTTGTACGTCAGTATTAGTAATGTGAACTGGATAAGCTGAAGGAATGGGAACCAGTGAAGAGATTTGCAGAGGGGAGAAGCGGAGGAGTAGCGAGGAGAGATGTCATTTATCGTGAGAGATAGATCAGGTAGTGAAGATCTGCGAGATTGAGGAAAGATGATGAGTTCAGAGTTGTCCACATTGAGTTTGAGGAAGTGAGAGAAGAAGGATGATATGGCTGATAGGCATTCTGGACAGCGGGGAGGTGACGTCTGGGCCAGAGAGGTAGATCTGAGTGTCATCAGCATAAAGCTCGTACTGGAATCCATGGCACTTTATGAGTTGTCCCAGCCAAGTTTATGTATTGAGAAGAGTAGGGGTCGTAGAACAGAGCCTTGAGGGACTCCAACAGAGAGGGCGGGATGAGCAGGTAGTTTGGGAGTGGGAGACGCTGAATGTGCAGTTGGAAAGGTATGAGGAGATCCAGGATAGGGCGAGGTCTTTGATGCCAAAGTAAGAGAGGATCTGTAGTAGGAGACAGTGGTCAACTGTGTTGAAAGCAGAGGACAGGTCTAGAAGGAGGAGTATAGAGTATTGTCTGTTAGCTTTGGCTATAAGTAAGTCGTTAGTAATTTTGGTCAGGACAGTTTCAGTGGAATGATGATGACGGAAACCAGATTGTAGATTGTCAAATAGCGAGTTAGATGAGAGCAAGTAGGGATAATTCAGGTGGAGGACATTAAAGGTGGGAGATATCACAGGTGGAGCATATTACAGGAGAAGGACATCACCGGTGGGGGGGACATTACAGGTGGAGGACATCACAGGTGGAGGATATTACAGGTAAGGGCATCACAGGTGGGGACATCCTAGGTGGAAGATATCACTGGTGGAGGATATTACAGGTAAGGGCATCACAGGTGGGGAAATCCTAGGTGGAGGATATTACAGGTGTAGGACATTCCAGGTGGAGGACATCCCAGGTGGATGACATCACATGTGGAGAACATTACAGTTGGAGGACATCACAGGTGGGGGATATTGCAGGTGGAGAACCATTGACTGTCTATATTTGCCAACACCCTGATATTCATGACCCACAGATGTATGGTTGTCTTCATGTTGTCAGTGTTTCCTGCAATGTCTCCAGCTCTTAGCGGCACCTTGTATTTCACAGGTGGAGGAGTGGGAGTGCCGCCAGCTCAATGAGGTTGTGCCCATCGACGACCTTATAATTGACCCCACACCATACAGACTGATGGAGAAACAGACGCTGTACCAGGTGAGGTCACAGGAGAAGCTGTTGTCCCGCGGGCCTGACAGCATCAGCTCTACTCGCTTGTATCATTCTCTTTCCTTCTCGTTTCTCCTCAGTGCTACGACCTCTTCAATCTTTTGGGCCTGCGCCTGGGATACGTTACCAGGACTGGCCAGCTGGTCGGGGTGGTGTCTCTGAGTGAGGTAATTATTGCCATGACAGCTACAATGCGTGAGTCTGATATTGGTCAGGTGCGCCAGTCCGGAGCTGGACGTTGACCAGCATCAGCATTGTCACGTGGTGAAACTCATTCTACCATGGCTCCTCTCACAACCTCTGTCCAGTAATCGGCTCCTTCTCTGCCGTGATAACTGGTAGACATCCATCTGCCCTGGTGGGGATTTATGGTTGGTGCCATGTGTTTTCGAGAAGCCTTGGTGTTGGGTCTTCACCATGATGATCTCTGACCACCCACATACAGTAACCCTGGCCTCTACATCTCCACAGCTGAAGGATGCCGTCCACGGCACCGTGAAGGGCACGTTCACATCCAGAATAGCCCCCAAAGCCGAGGAGAACATCCAAGAGAGCTACACCCTCCAGCCGCTGATCAATCCCCACCCCGACTGTCAAGCTCGAGATTTAGAGGAACCGTCCACCAAAACCTCAAGCTGATTACACTGTCAGCGGAGACTGACTCATGAATGCTGCCACTCTGGACAGCACCAATAACGGGGGAATATTATTATCAGTGAGCTGCAAACGGAGGACCGGACAAAACCAGCTACAAAACCTGCCCGAGATACAAGGAACTTCTAGGACACAGTCGTAACCCCAGCTATCAGTGTGGACTGCGTGGGGCTCCGGCTACCGCCATGCTGGGAGTTGTAGTGTCTCTACAAGTTACAGACTCCTGCTATAAACAGTGATGGCCCCGAGGCTGCGAACATGGACCGACTGTCAGCAATGGACGTGGGTCCGACAAGTCATCACCTCACAGCAACGGCCGTGGGTCTGACAACTCATCACCTCGCAGCAGTGGCTGTGGGGCAACAAGTCAACACCTCACAGCAACAGCCGCGGGGCAACAAGACAACATCTCACAGAAACAGTCGTGGGGCCAACAAGTCATCACCTCAAAGCAACGGCCGCGGGTCCGAAAAGTCATCACCTCACAGCAATGGCCACAGGGCAACAAGTCATCACCTCAAAGCAACGGCTGCAGGGCAACAAGTCAACACCTCACAGCAACGGCCGCAGGGCAACAAGTCAACACCTCACAGCAACGGCCACGGGGCAGAAAAGTCATCACCTCTCAGCAACGGATGCGGGGCAGACAAGTCATCACCAGAAACTAAAACATATTTAATATTTTTTATAATAAAATCTATTCTGTAAAACTGATAATAAAGGAAGTAACGTGCAATAGATGTGAACAGTGTCCGATAACACAGCTGCACCCCCACTAATCACTGCCAGTCCTCGAGATCTCCCCTCACCCCATCATCAGTACAACACTGTATGAAACTAGGGCGCATTATCCAATACAGCAGAATAGTGAGTGCAGCTCTGGGATATAATACAGGATGTAACTTAGGATCAGTAATGTAATGTATGTGGATCACCCCCCGGCGCAGGGCAGTGGGGTACTCGGTACCGGGTCCTTCTGTCTCGGTTCTGGGGATGTCACGGTGGCCTGACCCGGTCCGTGGCCCTGCTAAGGGGCGCCCAATTAAAGGTGTATTTAGTTTGTACGGTGTTCGTGACACCACCTGTGGTATTCGGTCAGGATGACCGACGCTGCCAGGGGTCCACTGGGGTGATGGAATGGCAGTTAGATGGAATACCTTCCCACAGGTGAAGTATGTCCCCAGGGCTTCCCGGTAAGGTAGATGATGATGGTGTAGGTCGCAGTAAATAACGAGGACACAGGGTTGCAGTCTCTTTACCTTTTACTGTAGACTTCAGCGACCACAATCCAGAGCACTGCTAAGAGGGCTGGCTGAATCCGGCTGGTCCGAAGGCACATCCAGAGTTCCCTTTGCAGGTGGAAATCAGTAGCCTTCCTACTTGCGCCTGTGTGTTGTAGTACCTCCCTGCTGAGCACCACGGGATAGTCCTCACAACTGTCGTGTATGTTTCTGTTCTTTCTCTCCGTCCCCCAGATGGTATGGATAGGACGACCCGTATGACGGGGTAGGCCTGGAGTTATTTTATAGGGACCCTAGAGACGCCCCTCTCCCACAATTTGCCTCCATTGTCTTCATTAGGTTAAAGGTCGGGCAGCCAACTTGGAATTAACTGTCCTGTCCTGTCGTAGTTTGAAGTAATGCGTAGAGCCTATTACTCCCTCGGTGTTCCAGCCACCGGCTACGCGCCTCAGAAGGATGTTGCCGATCTTAAGGCAGAACTCCTCCCGGTGTTATCTCCTTGTGCTGTGATCTCGTTTCTCACTTCTCCACAATATACTCCGCTTCTTGTCCTTTCTCAGGATACTGCCACAATGGGTGCAGGCGCAGCTCCGTAACGTTCTATCTCTCGTTCAGTCTCTGCCAGGATCCCACCCCTGACAGGGACCTCTGTCTGCAGCTCAGATGTTCCTCCTTCTCTCTCTGTCTGCCTGACAGGTCTTCTCTGGGTCGAACCCAGGTAGCTTCTCCTCTAACTTCCTATCCAACCCCCAGTTTTACCCGAGTGTGAGGAGTGGCCTAATACATAGAACCTTTTGCTCCCCCTGGTGGCCGGAGTGTGAAGTGTAGTGTGTGACTGTGATACCTGGTCAGGTGAACTCCTTTAGTGCCATCAGACGTACCATCACTCCCCCTGGTGGAAGAGCGACAATACTGCAATGACCAGGACTGTGGGGCGCTGCGCTTGTACACAGTGACTGCACCAGCAGAATAGTGAGTGCAGCTCCGGCGTATAATACAGGATGTAACTCAGGATCAGCAATGTAATGTATGTACACAGTGACTGCACCAGCAGAATAGTGAGTGCAGCTCTGGAGTATAATACAGGATGTAACTCAATATCAGTAATGCATTGTATGTACACAGTGACTGCACCAGCAGAATAGTGAGTGCAGCTCTGGAGTATCATACAGGATGTAACTCAGGATCAGTAATGTAATGTGTGTACACAGTGACTGCACCAGCAGAATAGTGAGTGCAGCTCTGGGGTATAATACAGGAGGTAACTCAGGATCAGTAATGTAATGTATGTACACAGTGACTGCACCAGCAGAATAGTGAGTGCAGCTCTGGGGTATAATACAGGATGTAACTCAGGATCAGTAATGTAATGTATGTACACAGCGACTGCACCAGCAAAATAGTGAGTGCAGCTCTGGGGTATAATACAGGAGGTAACTCAGGATCAGTAATATAATGTATGTACACAGTGACTGCACCAGCAGAATAGTGAGTGCAGCTCTGGAGTATAATACAGGATGTAACTCAGGATCAGTAATGTAATGTATGTACACAGTGACTGCACCAGCAGAATAGCGAGTGCAGCTCTGGGGTATAATACAGGATGTAACTCAGGATCAGTAATGTAATGTATGCACACAGTGACTGCACCAGCAGAATAGTGAGTGCAGCTCTGGGGTATAATACAGGAGGTAACTCAATATCAGTAATGCATTGTATGTACACAGTGACTGCACCAGCAGAATAGTGGGTGCAGCTCTGCTCAGCTGCTACTCACTGTGTTGATTGTGGGTGCGGTCGCTGCTGAACCTGCAGTGTGCTCCTGAGCTCCTGGGAACCACCACCTCTCCGCCCGGGGACCTGCTCTCTCTCTTACCCAGGGAGTGAGTGGGTTTCCTGGGATGAGTGAAGGAGCCAAGTCCCAGGCTTCTGCTTCCCGGACCAGGCTGGCGGGGGGCAGAAGGAACCAGCAACCAGCCTGCACATCAGAAGATTCGGGGGTGAGACGCTCCACCAGGAGTCGCAGCAATGTGGCTCCTACTCCCCCCAGGTCTGCAGAGACCCAGAGAAGCCGCAAGGCTTCCATGGAGGAGAAGCCTGCTAGTGTGCAAGATAGCGGTCCTTCCGGAGGAAAGCTGAGTGCTCACGGAGGTGAGGCCGACCTCACTGAGGAGGGTTGGGCGCTGCAGAAACCCCGGGAGTCTGTGTCCACCTATGCCTCCCGGGTCATGAGCCACCTTCGTGAGTACGAAGATGCGAGTAAGACCCTGAGAAGGCTGCGGGAGGAGCTGCGCTGCACAAGCGCAAAAGCTGCAGGCGCCTCCAGACCCAGGAAGACGCAATTCCAGGCGGAGGTAAAGATCCTGAAGCTTGAAATTAATGACCTGGAGGTAAGAAAAGCATTTATTCGTGAAAAAAGTGGACCATTTAAAGAAAAACGTATAAATGAAGACCGATTCAGAGAAATGGCTGATAACAGAGAGCAAAGGCAGATGGGGCTGCAGCCTGAGAGCCAGGTGGATGATGATGATGATGATGAGAAGGAGGATGACCAGCAGAAAGCCCCACCTGGCAGCCTGCTTAGTCACTCACAGGCCACGTGCAGCGAGCTCCCTGCTGGACAGGCGACAATGACATCTCGTCGCAGTTCTGCTGGCTCTGGGGAGGACAGTGACATCAGCCAGGGAGGGGCACTAATGGCAGAGATCAAGCTCCTGGAGTCCCCAGTGTGCCTTCAGAACTTCCATCTTGGTGATGATTTACCAGAGGAGGCACCTGGGGGCCAGAAAAAAAAAAGGCAAAGAAAACCACCAAGCCAAAGCTGCAGGAAGCGGTAAGCTATGTGTATGCCCCCCTCCCTGTACCCCCTGAGTCGGCTGCAGGGTCAGCTCGCTGTATAAGCCCCGTTGCCCAGCCCAGCCCGGGTTCTGCTGTGGATCCGGTGCAAAGGCACGGGGAGATTACAAAGCAATGTAGTGAGGCGCAGAGCTCCGTCTCTGCTTGTAGTAGCGGGGATGTAGCAGCAGGTGCATCAGCCGAGAGGCTGGACAGTGAGGGCGGCCCGGCGGCAGGCGAAAAATCAGGCCACGACACTGTGGTGCGCTCCCCAGTGGGAGGGGGGAGCAGCCCGATGTCAGGGGCAGCTCCGGTAGCCTCGGTGCCCCTGAATGCTGTTGCCGCTGATCACTTAGTTGAGAAGCGGCGGCAGTGTGAGGGGGTTACCGGGGCTGGGCGTTCTGGTCCTCCCACTAAAGTCCTGTTCTGTGTTGGAGTCGCTGGTCAGCAAGATGCTGATATGAAGGATCAGCGGCGCACCACAGCGGCGAAAGATCAGCGGCGCCTGGTGTCAGCAGTAAAGCAGCAAAAAATATCATCTGATGATGCGGAGGGCACACGTAAGACCAGGGGTGAGATCGCCTCCAGTTCTGTGGAGGAGACTCAGCCCCTTGTGCCTGATGATGCGGAGGTCAAAATGTCACCCCCTGTTGTCACTGGTCCAGCAGGAGTGAATGTGGTGGTGGGTATGGATGAGGAAAACTCTTTGTCTAGTGGTGTGGTTGCTGGTTTGGTAGAGGGTGAGGGGGTTATGGAGGTGGGTAATGGTGATGCTGTTGGTGTGGATGTGGTCACTGGTCCGGTTGCCCCCCCGGTGGTGGCAGCACCTGTCAGGAGTTTTGCCGCTGTCACCTCCGGGGGAAATAGGGCATCCTCCTCGTCTCTGGGCTCTGGGGACGGCATGTTGCAACGGCGTCTCCTGGAGGCTCTAAAGAAGGGAGAGAGATCACTAATGATAGAGGGTCGAGAGGTTGATCTATCCTTCTGGATAGAGAGGCATGGCCTTGGGGCCTTCCGAGAGCAAAGAGGGGGGGATACAGTGTGGTCCCTCCCAACAGCTGGGCCAGGTAGTGTGCGTAGGAATGTGGTCCGTCTTCGGTGGAGGGGCAGTGATGCGTGTCCTCCAAGGTCTAAAGTTGTGGAGCTCCTGCTGAGGATGGGCTTCAAGGCGATTGACATCTATGCCTTGATACATCCCTATTCCACACCTGAGTTTGATGTCAGCTTTGTTCGGCCGGAGGGGCTTGAGCTCTTCTGGTCGAACTATGAGTTGGCAAAAAATGAGCCTGGCTGGCGAGACTTTACCGATCAGGCGGTGTCTCGCCAAAACCAAGTCAAGAAAGTGACCGTGATGACTTGTAACGAGTCGCTTTCTTGTTATGACATCATGACGTGGCTTGGCCGGTATGGAGAGGTGGTAGAAATGCCAAAGAAAAACCGTGACGAGTTTGGTATCTGGTCAGGGGCCTGGACGTTTATGGTAAAACTTAAGCGTTCAGGGGGTACGGTTGCCCACATACCATCATCTGCCTTCCTGGGTAGGGATCGTATCCTGGTCTTCTACCAGGGGCAACCGAAGCTCTGCCACAGATGCGGCGACCCCACACACTTCAGCGCAAACTGCACTGTGCAGAAGTGTGCATTGGGGATATTGGCCATCTTGCTGCATCTTGTGTGGAGATTAGGTGCCACCTGTGTGGTGAGTTAGGTCACCCATTCAGCCGTTGTCCTCGCTCCTTCGCTAACGCAGTCGTGACCCCGGTGGGAGAAAGCCGTGAGGCTGATTCTGCTGGGGAAGGGACTAGCAGGGGTGAGGGAGCTGAGGGGCCAAGGAAAAAAAGCAATAAAAAGACGCCTGCCCAGCTAAGGCATCTAGACAAGCGCAGACAGGATAGGGAGCTGGGCGAGCCTCGGGCTACTGGGGCGGCTCCTGTCCTGGACGCCAGTCTTGCTGCTGAAGCCCCGAGGGATGATGAGTTGGATGAAGAGGTCAGGAGGATCCACAGGGAGGAAAGTGCCACTGCCTCAGAGTCCTCCCATTATGAAAGTATGGATGAGGATAATAGGCAGTGGCTAGAGAACAAGCGTAAGCTCGGCACCAAAAAGAAGAGAAAGAAGGGAGATAAAAAATCTTCTCCCGCTCTGACCAAGGTACCTAAGGAAGGAAAAACCGACTCCCCTCTGGTTGGTCTTTCTAACCGGTTCCAAGCCCTTGAAAACATCTCTTCCTCTGAGGAGGAAGCTGAGGGTGAGGTTCTGGCTTCGGCGGGGCTCACAGGGGACGCCGAGTCTCCTTCTTCGGGGAATGTAAGATCCTTGGAGGGAGGGACTGGCCCAGAGTCCGGAGACGAGGACGATAAAAATAAAAAACACATGGGAATGGATACCTCATTGTCATTAAAGAGGGGGAAGGATTCCTCCTCTGAGGCAGAGGATAAGGGTAGTGGGGAAAAGAAAGCCATGTAACTCAATCACCAATGATGGCGGAACCCACTCCGTTGACGCTGGCGTCCATTAATGTCGCCAGCATAAAGTCAAATACAGCTAGATTTGCGGCCTTTGATTTTCTCAGCCGGGTTGAAGCTGACATTTTCTTTTTGCAAGAGACCAGGCTGCCAAACATGGCAGATGTGTTTAAAGCTAAGAGGGAGTGGAGACTCGGGCCCTCCTATTGGTCTCTTGCGGCCGAGCCGTATAGCGGAGTGGCGGTCCTTTTTACCGCACCGGTGGAATGCCGACGGGTTATTGAGTTAGAAATGGGGAGGTGCCTGAACTTAGATGTCCTCATGAAGGGACAAGAGCTCCGGCTCATCAACATCTATGGTCCCCAATCTAGGTGGGACCGGAAGTGTCTCTTTATGAGGATCAAGCCCTACCTTTTTACAAGTCGGCAGGTTGTCTTTGGAGGGGACTTCAATGCTGTCACGAGGCCCCGAGATAGAGGAGTGTTATGACCCCAATGGCGAGGGTCTCAGAGAAACAAGTAAGTCTGCGACGTACAAAAAATCCAGCTCATAGGGCAGTGGTAACTGGGTTGACCATATATCTACTCCTAACGCCAACACTAGAAGTAGCCGGGGAACATGCCTACGTTGGTCGCTAGATGTCTCGCGCCAGCCGGAGGACTAACTACCCCTAGAAGAGGAAAACAAAGACCTCTCTTGCCTCCAGAGAATAGACCCCAAAAGTAGGATAGTAGCCCCCCACAAATAATAACGGTGAGGTAAGAGGAAATGACAAACACAGAGATTAACTAGATTTTAGCAAAGAGAGGCCCACTTACTAATAGCAGAATGTAGTAAGATAACTTATATGGTCAACAAAAACCCTATCAAAATCCACGCTGGAGATTCAAGAACCCCCGAACCGTCTAACAGCCCGGGGGGAGAACACCAGCCACCCTAGAGCTTCCAGCAAGGTCAGGAAACAGATTATATACAAGCTGGACAAAAATGCAAACCAAAACAAATAGCAAAAAGCAAGAAAGCAGACTTAGCTTAATCAAGCAGGAACCAGGATCAGTAGACAAGAGCACTACAGATTAGCTCTGATATAAACGTTGCCAGGCATTGAACTGAAGGTCCAGGGAGCTTATATAGCAACACCCCTGACCTAACGACCCAGGTGAGCATACAAGGGATGAATGACATACCCAGAGTCAAATCACTAGTAGCCACTAGAGGGAGCCAAAAGGTAAATTCACAACAGTACCCCCCCCCCTTAGTGAGGGGTCACCGAACCCTCACCAAGACCACCAGGGCGATCAGGATGAGCGGCGTGAAAGGCACGAACTAAATCGGCCGCATGCACATCAGAGGCGACCACCCAGGAATTATCCTCCTGACCATAGCCCTTCCACTTGACCAGGTACTGAAGCCTCCGCCTGGAGAGACGAGAATCTAAGATCTTCTCCACCACGTACTCCAACTCGCCCTCAACCAACACCGGAGCAGGAGGCTCAGCAGAAGGAACCACAGGCACAACGTACCGCCGCAACAAGGACCTATGAAATACGTTGTGGATGGCAAAAGACACCGGAAGATCCAGGCGAAAGGATACAGGATTAATGATTTCCAATATCTTGTAAGGACCAATGAAGCGAGGCTTAAATTTGGGAGAGGAGACCTTCATAGGAACAAATCGAGAAGACAGCCATACCAAATCCCCAACGCGAAGTCGGGGACCCACACCGCGGCGGCGGTTGGCAAAACGCTGAGCCTTCTCCTGTGACAACTTCAAGTTGTCCACCACATGACCCCAGATCCGCTGCAACCTATCCACCACGGAATCCACCCCAGGACAGTCAGAAGGCTCCACATGTCCCGAGGAAAAACAAGGATGGAAACCAGAGTTGCAGAAAAATGGCGAAACCAAGGTGGCGGAACTAGCCCGATTATTAAGGGCAAATTCAGCCAACGGCAAGAAGGTCACCCAATCATCCTGATCAGAAGAGACAAAACACCTCAAATAAGCCTCCAGAGTCTGATTAGTTCGCTCCGTTTGTCCGTTAGTCTGGGGATGGAAAGCGGATGAAAACGACAACTCAATGCCCATCCTACCACAAAAGGATCGCCAGAACCTGGAAACAAACTGGGATCCTCTGTCCGACACAATATTCTCAGGAATGCCGTGCAAACGAACCACGTTCTGGAAGAACACAGGAACCAGATCAGAAGAGGAGGGCAGCTTAGGCAAAGCAACCAAATGGACCATCTTGGAGAAACGATCACATATCACCCAGATGACAGACATGCCCTGAGACACCGGAAGATCAGAAATGAAATCCATAGAGATGTGTGTCCAAGGTCTCTTCGGGACAGGCAAGGGCAAGAGCAACCCGCTGGCACGAGAGCAGCAAGGCTTAGCTCGAGCACAAGTACCACAGGACTGCACAAATGACCGCACATCCCTTGACAAGGAAGGCCACCAAAAGGACCTGGCCACCTGATCTCTGGTGCCAAAAATTCCCGGGTGCCCTGCCAACACCGAGGAATGAACCTCGGAAATGACTCTGCTGGTCCATCTAGCAGGCACAAACAATCTGTCAGGTGGACAAGAGTCAGGCCTACCAGCCTGAAATCTCTGCAACACCCGTCGCAGATCTGGAGAAATAGCAGACACGATAACTCCTTCCTTAAGAATACCCACAGGTTCAGCGACTCCAGGAGCATCAGGCACAAAGCTCCTAGACAGAGCATCGGCCTTCACATTCTTAGAACCTGGTAAATACGAGACCACAAAGTCAAAACGGGAGAAAAACAATGACCAGCGGGCCTGTCTAGGATTCAGGCGTTTAGCAGACTCGAGATACATCAGATTTTTGTGATCAGTCAAGACCACCACACGATGCTTAGCACCCTCGAGCCAATGACGCCACTCCTCAAATGCCCACTTCATGGCCAACAACTCCCGATTGCCCACATCATAATTTCGCTCTGCCGGCGAAAACTGCCTAGAGAAAAAGGCACAAGGTCTCATAGTAGAGCAACCAGGGCCTCTCTGCGACAAAACGGCCCCTGCCCCAATCTCCGAAGCATCCACCTCAACCTGAAAGGGAAGTGAGACGTCAGGCTGGCACAAAACAGGCGCCGAAGTAAACCGGCGCTTCAACTCCTGGAAAGCCTCCACGGCAGCAGGAGCCCAGTTAGCCACATCAGAGCCTTTCTTGGACATATCCGTCAGCGGTTTAACAACGCTAGAGAAATTTGCGATAAAACGACGGTAGAAGTTAGTAAAACCCAAGAACTTCTGAAGACTCTTAACTGACGAGGGTTGAGTCCAATCATGAATAGCTCGGACCTTGACTGCATCCATCTCCACAGCAGAAGGGGAAAAAATGAACCCCAAAAAGGGAACCTTCTGTACACCAAAGAGACACTTTGAGCCTTTTACAAACAAAGAATTTTCACGCAGAATCTCAAAAACCATCCTGACCTGCTCCACATGCGAGTCCCAATCATCAGAAAAAAACAGAATATCATCCAGATAAACAATCAAAAATTTATCCAGATACTTCCGGAAAATGTCATGCATGAAGGACTGAAAAACTGAAGGTGCATTAGAGAGCCCAAATGGCATCACCAAGTACTCAAAATGACCTTCGGGCGTATTGAATGCGGTTTTCCATTCATCGCCCTGCCTAATGCGCACAAGGTTGTACGCACCATGAAGGTCTATCTTGGTGAACCACTTGGCACCTTTAATCCGGGCAAACAAATCTGACAACAGCGGCAAAGGATACTGAAATTTGACAGTGATCTTATTTAAAAGCCGATAGTCAATACAAGGCCTCAAAGATCCGTCCTTTTTGGCCACAAAAAAGAATCCCGCACCAAGAGGGGAAGAAGAAGGACGGATATGCCCCTTCTCAAGAGACTCCTTGATATATGAACGCATCGCGGTATGTTCAGGTACCGACAGATTAAACAGTCTCCCCTTAGGAAACTTACTGCCAGGAATCAAATCTATTGCACAGTCACATTCCCTATGAGGAGGCAGTGCACTGGACTTAGACTCGCTGAAGACATCCTGATAATCAGACAAATACGCCGGAACTTCCGAAGGCGTAGAAGAAGCAATAGACAAGGGCAGGGAATCTCCATGAATTCCATGGCAGCCCCAACTTGACACTGACATAGCCTTCCAGTCCAAGACTGGATTATGGGTCTGTAACCATGGCAAACCCAAAACAACCAAATCATGCATTTTATGCAGAACAAGAAAACGTATTACCTCCCGATGTTCGGGAGTCATGCACATGGTAACCTGTGTCCAAAACTGCGGTTTATTTTTTGCCAATGGCGTAGAATCAATACCCCTAAGAGGGATAGGATTTTCCAATGGCTCAAGAACAAATCCGCAGCGCTTGGCAAATGACAGATCCATAAGGCTCAGGGCAGCACCCGAGTCCACAAACGCCATGACAGGATACGATGACAGTGAGCAAATCAAAGTTACAGATAGAATAAATTTGGGTTGCAAATTACCAATGGCGACCGGACTAACAACCTTAGTAAGACGTTTAGAGCATGCTGAGATAACATGTGTAGAATCACCACAGTAGTAACACAAGCCATTCTGGCGTCTATGAATTTTCCGCTCATTTCTAGTCAGGATTCTATCACATTGCATTAAATCAGGTGTCTGTTCAGACAACACCATGAGGGAATTAGCGGTTTTGCGCTCCCGCAACCGCCGGTCGATTTGAATAGCCAGGGCCATAGAATCATTCAGACCTGTGGGAATGGGAAAACCCACCATCACATTCTTAATGGTTTCAGAAAGGCCATTTCTAAAATTAGCAGCCAATGCACACTCGTTCCACTGGGTCAGCACGGACCATTTCCGAAATTTTTGGCAATACACTTCAGCCTCGTCCTGGCCCTGAGACATAGCCAGCAAGGCCTTTTCTGCCTGAATCTCAAGATTGGGTTCCTCATAAAGCAAACCGAGCGCCAGAAAAAACGCATCAATGTCAGCCAATGCCGGATCTCCTGGCGCCAGCGAGAAGGCCCAATCCTGAGGGTCGCCCCGTAAAAAAGAAATAACAATTTTTACTTGCTGAGCGGAGTCTCCAGATGAACAGGGTTTCAGGGACAAAAACAATTTACAATTATTCCTGAAATTTCTAAATTTAAATCGGTCTCCGGAAAACGGTTCAGGAATCGGTATCTTAGGTTCTGACATAGGACTTCTGATAACATAATCTTGTATGCCCTGCACACGAGCAGCAAGCTGGTCCACACTTGTAATTAAGGTCTGGACATTCATGTCTGCAGCAAACACAAGCCACTCAGAGGTAAAGGGGAAAAGAAAAAAAAATGAGAGAGAGAAAAAAAAACTCAGAACTTTCTTTCTTATAATCCCGCTTCTGCAATGCATTTAACATTTAATACTGGCCTGGCAAACTGTTATGACCCCAATGGCGAGGGTCTCAGAGAAACAAGTAAGTCTGCGACGTACAAAAAATCCAGCTCATAGGGCAGTGGTAACTGGGTTGACCATATATCTACTCCTAACGCCAACACTAGAAGTAGCCGGGGAACATGCCTACGTTGGTCGCTAGATGTCTCGCGCCAGCCGGAGGACTAACTACCCCTAGAAGAGGAAAACAAAGACCTCTCTTGCCTCCAGAGAATAGACCCCAAAAGTAGGATAGTAGCCCCCCACAAATAATAACGGTGAGGTAAGAGGAAATGACAAACACAGAGATGAACTAGATTTTAGCAAAGAGAGGCCCACTTACTAATAGCAGAATGTAGTAAGATAACTTATATGGTCAACAAAAACCCTATCAAAATCCACGCTGGAGATTCAAGAACCCCCGAACCGTCTAATGGCCCGGGGGGAGAACACCAGCCACCCTAGAGCTTCCAGCAAGGTCAGGAAACAGATTATATACAAGCTGGACAAAAATGCAAACCAAAACAAATAGCAAAAAGCAAGAAAGCAGACTTAGCTTAATCAAGCAGGAACCAGGATCAGTAGACAAGAGCACTACAGATTAGCTCTGATATAAACGATACCAGGCATTGAACTGAAGGTCCAGGGAGCTTATATAGCAACACCCCTGACCTAACGACCCAGGTGAGCATACAAGGGATGAATGACATACCCAGAGTCAAATCACTAGTAGCCACTAGAGGGAGCCAAAAGGTAAATTCACAACAGAGGAGGTTCCAGAGACAAGCTGACTTATGATAGCGTCGCCCTTAATAGTATAGCTAGTGAGGCTCGCCTGGTGGATGTCCACATTCGGCACACCCCAGGCCACGAGGGGTTCACCTATCATAGAGGTAACTGTAGGTCCAGAATAGATAGGTTTTATTTAAAGGAGGAAGCTGTCTCTTCAGCAGTTTCTGTTGTTGAGGTGGAGTTCTCCGACCACTGTTTAATTTTGTTTTCTCTGAATGTTACAGAGACCCTCCGGATGGGAAGAGGCTTTTGGAGGCTCAATTCCTCTCTCTTGGAAGAAGCGGAGATAAGACAGTCCTTTGAGGATTTTCTTCAGAGCCAGGTACCCTTACTGGATCTTTGTAGTAGTAAGTCAGAGTGGTGGGAGATGTTCAAGGAAAGGGTGGCGAGATTCTTCCGCCAGCTCTCGAGCCTCAGGAATCTGAGCAGGTACCGCCTGTATCAGGGTCTGAGGAGGAAACTCGAACATCTTGTCTGAACTGGAGGTAGCCGCGAGGAGATCTCCAGAGTGAAATCTTTGCTTATGAGGTGTCAGTACGATAGACACGCATCTTTGGGTTTTGAGAGGGATTACGGGAAGTACCGCTTGCCCGACCCTTACAGAAACTGCAAGATGTCAGTGAATAGTAAAGTAGTTACAGGACTGGTCGACACTACGGGGTCCCTGAGGCGATCCAGATCAGGGATCCTGGAGGTTGTCAGATCCTTCTACTCGCACCTCTTGGGGAAGAGGGATCTTGATTGGGATGAGATGTCGGCTTTCCTGGCTGAAGCCGTCCCCGAACCAGGGGTAGACCCCTCTCTTGACAGTTTGACAGAAATGATCAGGGAAGAGGAAGTTCAGTTGGCGATTGAAGGGCTTGCCCAAAAAAAATCGCCTGGTCCAGATGGCTTAACATCTGAATTCTATAAGACCTTTAAGGACGTTTTGGTTCCCCTCTTGACTGAGGTATTCAATGAGTGTCTTTCCTCGGGCACTCTGCCGAAGTCAATGAGGAGGTCTGCTATGATCATCTTGTCAAAGGGTAAGGACTGTTATGACCCCAATGGCAGAGGGTCTCAGAGGTTATTACCAAGTCTGCACACACAAAAAAACAGCTCATAGGGCAGTGGTAACTAGGCTGACCGTATAACTGATCCTAGCACAACAAATAGCAGTAGCCGGGGAACGTACCTACGTTGGTTCTAGACGTCTCGCGCCAGCCGGAGAACTAACTAACCCTAAAGGGAAACAATAGAACTTTCTTGCCTCCAGAGAAAAGACCCCAAAAGTTGGATACAAGCCCCCAACAAATAATAACGGTGAGGTAAGAAGAAAAGACAAACGTAAGAATGAACTAGGTTTTAGCAAAGAGAGGCCCACTGACTAATAGCAGAATATAGGAAGATGACTTATACGGTCAGCAAAAACCCTATCAAAATTTCCACGCTAAATATTCAAGAACCCCCGAACCGTCTAACGGCACGGGAGGAGAATATCAGCCCCCTAGAGCTTCCAGCAATATCAGGAATCACATTTAGTACAAGCTGGACAAAAATAAGAGCAATGCAAATAACCAAAAAATAAGGAAGCAGGACTTAGCTTATTTTGCAAAGAACCAGGACCAGCAGACAGGAGCAAACAGAAAGGAACTGAATACAATGATGCCAGGCACCAGACTGAGAATCCAGGGAGTTTAAATAGCAACACCCCTGGACTAACGAACCAGGTGGGTACCAAGCTGGGGAAAGAAAATCAAAGTGTCATGTCGCTAGTGACCACAAGAGGGAGCCAAAAAGTTCAATTCACAACAGTACCCCCCCTTAAGGAGGGGTCACCGAACCCTCACCAAGACCACCAGGGCGATCAGGATGAGCAGCGTGAAAGGCACGAACCAAATCGGCCGCATGAACATCAGAGGCGACCACCCAGGAATTATCCTCCTGACCATAGCCCTTCCACTTGACCAGATACTGAAGCCTCCGTCTGGAGAGACGAGAATCCAAGATCTTCTCCACCACGTACTCCAACTCGCCCTCAACCAATACCGGAGCAGGAGGCTCAACAGAAGGAACCACCGGCACAACGTACCGCCGCAACGTACCGCCGCAACAAAGACCTATGGAACACGTTGTGAATGGCAAACGACGCCGGAAGATCCAAGCGAAAGGACACTGGATTAAGGATTTCCAAAATCTTATAAGGACCGATGAAGCGAGGCTTAAATTTAGGAGAGGAGACCTTCATAGGAACAAACCGAGAAGACAGCCACACCAAATCCCCAACGCGAAGTCGGGGACCTACACCGCGGCGGCGGTTGGCAAAACGCTGAGCCTTCTCCTGTGACAACTTTAAGTTGTCCACCACATGATTCCAAATCCGCTGCAACCTATCCACCACAGAATCTACCCCAGGACAGTCAGAGGGCTCAACATGTCCCGAGGAAAAACGAGGATGAAAACCAGAGTTGCAGAAAAATGGCGAAACCAAAGTAGCGGAACTAGCCCGATTATTAAGGGCAAACTCAGCCAATGGCAAGAAGGTCACCCAATCATCCTGATCTGCAGAAACAAAACACCTCAAATAAGCCTCTAGAGTCTGATTTGTTCGCTCAGTTTGGTCATTAGTCTGAGGATGAAAGGCAGATGAAAACGACAAATCAATGCCCATCTTAGCACAAAAGGATCGCCAGAACCTGGAAACAAACTGGGATCCTCTGTCAGACACGATATTCTCAGGAATGCCGTGCAAACGAACCACATTCTGAAAGAATAGAGGAACCAGATCAGAAGAGGAAGGCAGCTTAGGCAAGGACACCAAATGGACCATCTTGGAAAAACGATCACATACCACCCAGATGACAGACATGCCCTGAGACACCGGAAGATCTGAAATTAAATCCATGGAAATGTGTGTCCAAGGCCTCTTCGGGACAGGCAAGGGCAAGAGCAACCCGCTGGCACGAGAACAGCAAGGCTTAGCTCGAGCACAAGTCCCACAGGACTGCACAAACGACCGCACATCCCGTGACAAGGAAGGCCACCAAAAGGACCTAGCCACCAAATCTCTGGTGCCAAAAATCCCCGGATGCCCTGCCAACACCGAGGAATGAACCTCGGAAATGACTCTGCTGGTCCATTTATCAGGAACAAACAGTCTGTCAGGTGGACAAGAGTCAGGTCTACCAGCCTGAAATCTCTGCAACACACGTCGCAAATCCGGAGAAATGGCCGACAAGATAACTCCCTCTTTAAGAATACCAGCTGGCTCTGAGACTCCAGGAGAGTCAGGCACAAAGCTCCTAGAAAGAGCATCAGCCTTCACATTCTTTGAACCCGGTAGGTACGAGACCACAAAGTCAAAACGGGAGAAAAACAATGACCAACGGGCCTGTCTAGGATTCAGGCGTTTAGCAGACTCGAGATACATCAGATTTTTGTGATCAGTCAAGACCACCACACGATGCTTAGCACCCTCGAGCCAATGACGCCACTCCTCAAATGCCCACTTCATGGCCAACAACTCCCGATTGCCAACATCATAGTTCCGCTCAGCAGGCGAAAACTTCCTAGAAAAAAAAGCACATGGTCTCATTATAGAGCAACCAGGGTCTCTCTGCGACAAAACGGCCCCTGCACCGATCTCAGAAGCATCCACTTCAACCTGAAAGGGAAGTGAGACATCAGGCTGACACAAAACAGGCGCCGAAGTAAACCGGCGCTTCAGCTCTTGCAAAGCTTCCACGGCTGCAGGAGCCCAGTTAGCAACATCAGAACCTTTCTTGGTCATATCCGTCAAAGGTTTAACAACACTAGAAAAGTTAGCGATAAAACGACGGTAGAAGTTAGCAAAACCCAAGAACTTCTGAAGACTCTTAACTGACGTGGGTTGAGTCCAATCATGAATAGCTCGGACCTTGACTGGGTCCATCTCCACCGCAGAAGGGGAGAAAATAAAACCCAAAAAGGGAACCTTCTGCACTCCAAAGAGACACTTTGAGCCCTTGACAAACAAAGCATTCTCACGCAAAACCTGAAACACCATCCTGACCTGCTTTACATGGGAGTCCCAATCATCAGAAAAAAACAGAATATCATCCAGATAAACAATCATAAATTTATCCAGGTACTTCCGGAAAATATCATGCATAAAGGACTGAAACACTGAAGGGGCATTAGAGAGCCCAAAAGGCATCACCAAGTACTCAAAATGACCTTCGGGCGTATTAAATGCAGTTTTCCATTCATCTCCCTGCTTAATGCGCACAAGGTTGTACGCACCACGAAGATCTATCTTGGTGAACCACTTGGCACCCTTAATCCGGGCAAACAAGTCCAACAACAGAGGCAAAGGATACTGAAATTTAACAGTGATTTTATTCAGAAGCCGATAGTCTATACAAGGTCTCAAAGATCCGTCCTTCTTGGCCACAAAAAAGAATCCCGCACCAAGAGGGGAAGAGGATGGACGGATATGCCCCTTCTCCAGAGACTCCTTGATATACGAACGCATTGCGGTATGCTCAGGTACAGACAGATTAAATAATCTTCCCTTAGGAAATTTACTACCTGGAATCAAATCTATAGCGCAGTCACAGTCCCTATGAGGAGGAAGAGCACTGGACCTGGACTCGCTGAATACATCCTGATAATCAGACAAATACTCAGGAACTTCCGAAGGAGTAGAGGAAGCAATAGACACCGACGGGGAATCATCATGAACTCCCTGACAGCCCCAACTTGACACAGACATTGCCTTCCAATCCAAAACTGGATTATGGGTCTGTAACCATGGTAGACCCAAAACGACCAAATCATGCATTTTATGCAGAACCAGAAAACGAATCACCTCCCGATGTTCAGGAGTCATACACATGGTTACCTGTGTCCAAAACTACGGCTTATTTTCCACCAATGGCGTAGCATCAATACCTCTAAGAGGGATAGGATTTACCAACGGCTCAAGAACAAAACCACAGCGTTTGGCAAATGAAAAATCCATAAGACTCAGGGCAGCACCTGAATCCACAAACGCCATAACAGGGTAGGAAGACAATGAGCAAATTAAAGTCACAGACAAAATAAATTTAGGTTGCAAATTACCAATGGCGACAGGACTAACAACCCTTGTTAGGCGTTTAGAGCATGCTGATATAACATGTGTAGAATCACCACAGTAAAAACACAACCCATTCTGACGTCTATGATTTTTCCGTTCATTTCTAGTCTGAATTCTACCACATTGCATTAAATCAGGTGTTTGTTCAGACAACACCACCAGAGGATTAGCGGCTTTGCGCTCCCGCAAACGCCGGTCAATTTGAATAGCCAGCGCCATGGAATAGTTCAGACTTGTAGGAATGGAGAAACCCACCATCACATTCTTAATGGCTTCAGAAAGGCCATTTCTGAAATTTGCGGCCAGAGCACACTCATTCCACTGAGTAAGCACGGACCATTTCCGAAATTTTTGGCAATACACTTCAGCTTCATCCTGGAACTGAGAGATAGCCAGCAAAGCTTTTTCTGCCTGAATTTCAAGATTGGGCTCCTCGTAAAGCAACCCGAGCGCCAGAAAAAACGCATCAATATTTGCCAATGCCGGATCTCCTGGCGCTAACGAGAAGGCCCAATCCTGAGGGTCGCCCCGCAAGAAAGAGATAACAATTTTTACTTGCTGAGCTGAGTCTCCAGACGAACGAGGTCTCAGAGATAGAAACAATTTACAATTATTCCTGAAATTCCTAAACTTAAATCGGTCTCCAGAGAACAGTTCAGGAATAGGTATTTTAGGTTCTGACATAGGACTACAAGTAACAAAATCTTGAATGCCCTGCACACGATCAGCAAGCTGATCCACACTAGTAATCAAAGTCTGGACATTCATGTCTGCAGCAAGCTCAAGCCACTCAGAGATAAAGGGGAGGAAGAAAGAAAAAAAGAAAAAAAACTCAGAATTTCCTTTCTTATAATCCCACTTCTGCAATGCATTAAGTATTACTTTTGGCCTGGCATACTGTTATGACCCCAATGGCAGAGGGTCTCAGAGGTTATTACCAAGTCTGCACACACAAAAAACCAGCTCATAGGGCAGTGGTAACTAGGCTGACCGTATAACTGATCCTAGCACAACAAATAGCAGTAGCCGGGGAACGTACCTACGTTGGTTCTAGACGTCTCGCGCCAGCCGGAGAACTAACTAACCCTAAAGGGAAACAATAGACCTTTCTTGCCTCCAGAGAAAAGACCCCAAAAGTTGGATACAAGCCCCCAACAAATAACGGTGAGGTAAGAAGAAAAGACAAACGTAAGAATGAACTAGGTTTTAGCAAAGAGAGGCCCACTGACTAATAGCAGAATATAGGAAGATGACTTATACGGTCAGCGAAAACCCTCACAAAAACTCCACGCGGAATATTCAAGAACCCCCGAACCGTCTAACGGCACGGGGGGAGAATATCAGCCCCCTAGAGCTTCCAGCAATATCAGGAATCACATTTAGTACAAGCTGGACAAAAATAAGAGCAATGCAAATAACCAAAAAATAAGGAAGCAGGACTTAGCTTATTTTGCAAAGAACCAGGACCAGCAGACAGGAGCAAACAGAAAGGAACTGAATACAACAATGCCAGGCACCAGACTGAGAATCCAGGGAGTTTAAATAGCAACACCCCTGGACTAACGAACCAGGTGGGTACCAAGCTGGGGAAAGAAAATCAAAGTGTCATGTCGCTAGTGACCACAAGAGGGAGCCAAAAAGTTCAATTCACAACAAAGGACCCATCTTGCATTGAGAATTGGCGTCCCATAGCGCTTCTCAATGCAGACAGGAAGGTTCTGGCAAAGGTGCTGTTTAATCGGCTGGTGAAATTTGCACCCCGACTCCTTTCGGAGGCCCAGCATTGCTCTGTTCCAGGCCGCAGCACATTTAGTGCTGTGCTCTGTGTCCGGGAGGCAGTGGAGCAGGGTAGGGCTGGTCACTGGAAGGGGTACATGCTGTCACTGGACCAGGCAAAAGCGTTTGATCGGGTTAATCACGAGTACCTCTGGTCCGTCCTTCTGAGATATGGCCTGCCGGGGGGGTTTGTTGATTGGCTTAAGACCTTGTACAGTGGGGCAGAGAGTTTCCCGCTTTTGAATGGTTGGATTGGCAGCTCTTTTGAGGTTGGGTCCGGTGTTCGCCAGGGTTGTCCCTTGAGCCCGCTGCCGTACGTGTTTGCGATTGACCCTCTTGTTAGGAGGGTGGAGCGTGGACCGTTGGCCGGGATCGGGATGGACCAGGCAGCACCGGAGGCCACTCTGAGGGTGGTGGCGTATGCCGATGATGTCACCGTGTTTGTTTCCTCTCACGAGGAGGCAGGGTGGCTGATGTCAGAGGTAGATCGCTACTCGGAGGCATCCGGGTCCAAGATCAACCGGGATAAGTGTGAGAGTCTCTGGCTGGGAGGAGGAGATCCTGGTTTTGATCTCCCGGACACCCTTCCAGGACCCAAAATCTCTGCAAAAATCCTTGGCATCGAATTTGGCCAGGGGGATTACCCCAAACAAAATTGGGACAGCAGGCTAGAGATCGCCACTCAGAAGGTGAACCAATGGAAGGGTTGGTCTTTGACCCTAAGGGAAAGGGTAAACCTGATCAAAACTTACCTGCTCCCTTTACTGATTTATCTGGGCAGTGTGTGCATCTTGCCGGAATCTCTCTGGACTCGGGTCTACAGTTTGTTCTTCCAACTGTTATGGGGGAATAGACTGAACCTGGTCAAGAGGGAGGTTACTTACCGTACGAGGAGACTAGGAGGGTTGGGTATGGTCAACCCTGTGGTATTCCTTGTGGATACCTTCATTAAGATCAATATTGCAAACCTCTGGAAAGAGAGGGCTCCTCCGTGGGTATTCTCCTGTAGGGGATGGTTTCAGCCTTTCTTCCAGGAATGGGAGACAGGAGGGCAAGTGAAGGATCTTCGCACACCGCATGGACATCTTCCGGCTTACGCTACCTTGGTTCTGAAGGTAATTCGTCGGTGGGGTCTGGGAATGTGGGAGATCAGGAATCTGCCAAGGAAACTACTTGACAGTAGGGTTCTGTTGACCCATTTCCAGAGGCCTCTGGCGCTCAGGGACTGCCCAAGTCGGGATCTTGGGGTGGGTTTACATCTTTTGAATTCTATCCGGATCCCCTCGAAGTTTTGGGACTTGGCTTGGCGCTGCTTCCATGGGAAACTGTGTGTGAGGGACAATCTGAAGTGTAGGAGCTCTGAGGACAGGAATTGTCCTCGGGAGCATTGTGGTACCTTGCTGGAAAGCATGGACCACTTCCTGCTTCATTGTCCCTTCAACACAGAGGTGTACAACAGGGTGGGCGCCTTCATTGGCTGGTCTCGGCTGGCCGGTCTCTCCTATGCGGAATGGGCCTATGGAGCATTCGGAGACCTGGGTGGTCGGGACCGCTGCACCTTATTTCTAGTTAGCGCAGTGGTTAGGTATCACACGTGGAACGCACGGTGCTTAGTATCGACGCAACGAAAAATCCTCCCCGTGGATGATGTGTTTAGGACCATACTCGGTGACCTGGTGAAGGTGCGCTCTCTGGAGTATGGGAGACTGGGCGCACGGAGGGCTGCGCTCCTCTGGAGGGGCTTTTCTTTTAGTGTGCCCTAGTCTGGTCATCTCCTTTCCTGGTGGTGGGCTGCTGCTGACACTGTAGATTTTTGTTTTGTTTGATCATTATACAGTGATGTAGGGCTGCAGGCGCCGAACTTGGGCTTCGTGATTTGTGATTACTGTGGTGTGTGCTGCTGTATATATTGTATATGGGGATATAGATTTGGGTGTAGGTGTTAGGTTGGGTGGTGGGAAAGGGGGGGAGGTGGGATTATCTTGTGGGACTACGGGACACTGGGTTGTTTGGGGGAAAACTGGCACTGTCTGATCTGGCCTATGGACGTTGGACATGGACTGAGGCATGAGACGCAGGACCAGCTCTCAGGTCAGTGCGGGGGGTTGGGAATGGAGGATAGCTTGTAGTATTGTATATATTTGTTTAATTTGTAGTTATTTTATTTAAAACTAAAAAAAAAAAAAAAAAAAAGTTCATGTATATAGTTTTTGTTTGCCATTGTTTATTTTATTTGTTATTATTATTTTGTTTGGTGACCGGACCAGAAGGTCAAAGTAGTTATTCTGTATATACTGTATAATATGTGTGAGAGGAGAGAATGAGCGGCCGGACCAGTGTTCAGTATACTGATTATTTTTTTCTGGCTGATATTTCTGTTTTGTTTCTGTTATTATTGTTATGTTTTTCATTTTTATAATAAAAGATCTACAGGATGTAACTCAGGATCAGTAATGTAATGTATGTACACAGTGACTGCACCAGCAGAATAGCGAGTGCAGCTCTGGGGTATAATACAGGATGTAACTCAGGATCAGTAATGTAATGTATGCACACAGTGACTGCACCAGCAGAATAGTGAGTGCAGCTCTGGGGTATAATACAGGAGGTAACTCAATATCAGTAATGCATTGTATGTACACAGTGACTGCACCAGCAGAATAGTGGGTGCAGCTCTGCTCAGCTGCTACTCACTGTGTTGATTGTGGGTGCGGTCGCTGCTGAACCTGCAGTGTGCTCCTGAGCTCCTGGGAACCACCACCTCTCCGCCCGGGGACCTGCTCTCTCTCTTACCCAGGGAGTGAGTGGGTTTCCTGGGATGAATGAGGGGGCCAAGTCCCAGGCTTCTGCTTCCCGGACTAGGCTGGCGGGGGGCAGAAGGAACCAGCAACCAGCCTGCACATCAGAAGATTCGGGGGTGAGACGCTCCACCAGGAGTCGCAGCAATGTGGCTCCTACTCCCCCCAGGTCTGCAGAGACCCAGAGAAGCCGCAAGGCTTCCATGGAGGAGAAGCCTGCTAGCGTGCAGGATGACGGCCCTTCCGGAGGAAAGCTGAGTGCTCACGGAGGTGAGGCCGACCTCACTGAGGAGGGTTGGGCGCTGCAGAGACCCCGGGAGTCTGTGTCCACCTATGCCTCCCGGGTCATGAGCCACCTTCGTGAGTATGAAGAAGCAAGCAAGAGATTGAGAAGGCTCCAGGAGGAGCTGCGCTGCACAAGCACAAAAGCTGCAGGCGCCTCCAGACCCAGGAAGACGCAATTTCAGGCGGAGGTAAAGAGGCTGAAGCTGGAAATTAATGACCTGGAGGTAAGAAAAGCCTTTATCCAAGAAAAAAGTGGACCATTTAAAGAAAAATTGCAAAATGAAGACCGATTTAGAGAAATGGCTGATAACAGAGAGCAAAGGCAGATAGGGCTGCAGCCTGGGAGCCAGGTTGATGATGATGATGATGATGATGACAAGAAGGAGGATGACCAGCAGAAAGCCCCACCTGGCGGCCTGCTTAGTCACTCACAGGCCACGTGCAGCGAGCTCCCTGCTGGACAGGCGACAATGACATCTCGTCGCAGTTCTGCTGGCTCTGGGGAGGACAGTGACATCGACCAGGGAGGGGCGCTAATGGCAGAGATCAAGCTCCTGGAGTCCCCAGTGTGCCTTCAGAACTTCCATCTTGGTGATGATTTACCAAAGGAGGCACCTGGGGCCCGGAAAAAAAAGGTGAAGAAGATCAAACCTAAGCTGCAGGAAGCGGTAAGCTATGTATATGCCCCCCTCCCTGTACCCCCTGAGTCGGCTGCAGGGTCAGCTCGCTGTATAAGCCCCGTTGCCCAGCCCAGCCCGGGTTCTGCTGTGGATCCAGTGCAAAGGCGCGGGGAGACTACAAAGCAATGTAGTGAGGCGCAGAGCTCCGTTTCTGCTTGTAGTAGCAGGGACGTAGCAGCAGGTGCATCAGCCGAGAGGCTGGACAGTGAGGGCGGCCCGGCGGCGGGCGAAAAATCAGGCCACGATACTGTGGTGCGCTCCCCAGTGGGAGGGGGGAGCAGCCCGGTGTCAGGGGCAGCTCCGGTAGCCTCGGTGCCCCTGAATGCTGTTGCCGCTGATCACTTAGTTGAGAAGCGGCGGCAGTGTGAGGGGGTTACCGGGGCTGGGCGTTCCAGTCCTCCCACCAAAGTCCTGTTCTGTGTTGGCGCCGCTGGTCAACAAGATCCTGATGCTAAGGATCAGCGGTGCCTCACAGCAGCGAAAGATCAGCAGCGCCTGGTAGCAACCATGAAGCAGCGGAAAATATCAACTGATGATGCGGAGGGCACACATAAAACCAGGGGTGAGGTCACCTCCAGTTCTGTGGAGGAGACTCAGCCCCTTGTGCCTGATGATGCGGAGGCCAAAATGTCACCCCCTGTTGTCACTGGTCCAGCAGGAGTGAATGTGGTGGTGGGTATGGATGAGGAAAACTCTTTGTCTAGTGGTGTGGTTGCTGGTTTGGTGGAGGGTGAGGAGGTTATGGAGGTGGGTAATGGTGATACTGTTGGTTTGGATGTGGTCACTGGTCCGGTTGCCCCCCCGGTGGTGGCAGCACCTGTCAGGAGTTATGCCGCTGTCACCTCCGGGGGAAATAGGGCGTCCTCCTCGTCTCTGGGCTCTGGGGACGGCATGTTGCAACGGCGTCTCCTGGAGGCTCTAAAGAAGGGAGAGAGATCACTAATGGTAGAGGGTCGAGAGGTTGATCTATCCTTCTGGATAGAGAGGCATGGCCTCGGGGCCTTCCGAGAGCAAAGAGGGGGGGATACAGTGTGGTCCCTCCCAACAGCCGGGCCGGGTAGTGTGCGTAGGAATGTGGTCCGTCTTCGGTGGAGGGGCAGTGATGCGTGTCCTCCAAGGTCGAAGGTTGTGGAGCTCCTGCTGAGGATGGGCTTCAAGGCGATTGACATCTACGCCTTGATACATCCCTATTCCACACCTGAGTTTGATGTCAGCTTTGTTCGGCCGGAGGGGCTTGAACTTTTCTGGTCGAACTATGAGTTGGCAAAAAATGAGCCCGGCTGGCGAGACTTTGCCGTTCAGGCGGTGTCTCGCCAAAATCAAGTCAAGAAAGTGACCGTGATGACATGTAACGAGTCGCTTTCTTGTTATGACATCATGACGTGGCTTGGCCGGTATGGAGAGGTAGTGGAGATGCCAAAGAAAAACCGTGATGAGTTTGGTATCTGGTCAGGGGCCTGGACGTTTATGGTAAAACTTAAGCGTTCAGGTGGTACGGTTGCCCACATACCATCATCTGCCTTCCTGGGTAGGGATCGTATCCTGGTCTTCTACCAGGGGCAACCGAAGCTCTGTCACAAGTGCGGCGACCCCACACACTTCAGCGCAAACTGCACTGTGCAGAAGTGTGCATTGTGTGGGGATGTCGGCCATCTTGCTGCATCTTGTGTGGAGATTAGGTGCCACCTGTGTGGTGAGTTAGGTCACCCATTCAGCCGTTGTCCTCGCTCCTTCGCTAACGCAGTCGTGACCCCGGTGGGAGAAAGCCGTGATGCTGATTCTGCTGGGGAAGGGACTAGCAAGGGTGAGGGAGCTGAGGGGCCAAGGAAGAAAAGCAATAAAAAGACGCCTGCCCAGCTAAGGCATCTAGACAAGCGCAGACAGGATAGGGAGCTGGGCGAGCCTCGGGCTACTGGGGCGGCCCCTGTCCTGGATGCCAGTCTTGCTGCTGAGGCCCCAAGGGATGATGAGTTGGATGAGGTCAGGAGGATCCACAGGGAGGAGAGTGCCACTGCCTCAGAGTCCTCCCATTATGAAAGTATGGATGAGGATAATAGGCAGTGGCTAGAGGACAAGCGTAAGCTCGGCACCAAAAAGAAGAGAAAGAAGGGAGAAAAAAATATTCTCTCATTCTGACCAAGGTACCTAAGGAAGGAAAAACCGACTCCCCTCTGGTTGGTCTTTCTAACCGGTTCCAAGGCCTTGAAAACATCTCTTCCTCTGAGGAGGAAGCTGAGGGTGAGGTTCTGGCTTCGGCGGGGCTCACAGGGGGCGCCGAGTCTCCTCCTTCTGGGAACGTAAGATCCTTGGAGGGAGGGACTGGCCCAGAGTCCGGAGACGAGGACGGAAAAAAATAAAAAACACATGGGAATGGATACCTCCATGTCATTAAAGAGGGGGAAGGATTCCTCCTCTGAGGCAGAGGATAAGGGTAGTGGGAAAAAGAATGCCATCTAACTCAATCACCAATGATGGCGGAACCCACTCCGTTGACGCTGGCGTCCATTAATGTCGCCAGCATAAAGTCAAATACAGCTAGATTTGCGGCCTTTGATTTTCTCAGCCGGGTTGAAGCTGACATTTTCTTTTTGCATGAGACCAGGCTGCCAAACATGGCAGATGTGTTTAAAGCTAAGAGGGAGTGGAGACTCGGGCCCTCCTATTGGTCTTTTGTGGCCGAGCCGTATAGCGGAGTGGCGGTCCTTTTTACCGCACCGGTGGAATGCCGACGGGTTATTGAGTTAGAAATGGGGAGGTATTTACTGACAACTCAATAAATAATTTTAATCAAATTTATTTTATTTGTATTAAAAGGACATAACACAACAATTATCATTATTTTATTATAATTTTAACTGTTTAGAATAACTAAATATATATTAAAAAATAAAAGAATACATAAATATATAGCCTGTATGTGGGGGGCTGTGGTACACAAAAGTTGACTGGCAATAAAAATACCAATAGACAAAGATAAAGTGCTCATGCAGTTACAATCAAGGTTATTTGAATATTAAAAACAGTCATAAACCGGCCATTATGTGCAAATATAATAACATATGCGAAAGAATTGGAGATAAAAATTACATATAAATAATACAAATAACAATACCCAATTGATATACTAGTGAAAGAAATAGAATAAATGCACAAATATATGTGAGAGATTTACAATATAATATAAAATATATAATAATTATTAACCAAGTGAATATTTCATAAAAATCTCTATATAATATGTTAAAACAAGCAATAATAAATATCTGTATATGTGTAAATATATTTATAAATAATTAGTGACATGGGTGAATAAACACAAAATTGGCAAAATATAAGTGAAAAACTAAAAAACAATACACTCTAAAGGGGTATATCAAGCAAAAAACTAGAAAATAATAAAAAAATAAATAAATAAATATATATATATATATAATATGTGTATTTTGAAACATATATCTGTGCAAGGAGTGTGAATTGATATTATGTGAATCAATAGGATTGTAATCAATTGTATATCCGTATTATTGCCATAACATGCATTTAACCCTCCAAATTCTAAAGTGCAGTAATAGTGTAGTTAATTATAACGCATTTCTTCAAATTAAACACATAGTATGCGGGAGCATACACAGATGGAAGCCAGACCTTACCAAATGGACAATGTGCACCGCAGCCCCCACACACACCACTCCTCCAACGCACGTTTCGCACCTGCTTCGTCAGGGAGTGGTGTGTGCAGGGTGCAGACCCATAATATAGTTACCCGTCAGCTGCAAACTATCAAAAGTAAGGAAAACGCCATAATTACATGGCGCCGATACAGCGCACGCACGCGCTCACCGCCCATGAAGCCGGAAACCGGAAATACGTCACCGAGTGCGGCCAAAAGGTCACAGTCAGCGACGCACCAAGTCCCCGGCAACAGAACAGAGCACGCGCGCACGCGCCGTCCGGCGCACGGCGCACCAGCAGCCATTGGTATTAAGGGAAGACTGAGAAGAAAAAGACCATTCTTTTGAACTACCGAAAAAATATAAAAGCAGTGATATGTGCCATTACTCTTTATGAACCCAAGCTATCATATATGCGGGACAGTCATATTAAAAAATGATAAATATATACACATACAATAAAGCAGTAAATATTTGCAATTCATATTAATAAAACCATACAAATTATAATAAACACAAAATATATAATAAAAGCCAACATTTATTCTCATTTTCACCATTCATACATCAAACATACCAATATCAACATCCAAGATAATAAAATAAATATGTTATTATAACAAAAAATAAAAAAATAAAATATCAATTGAAATAAAAATAATATTAATAATAATAAACAAAAAATTGTTGTAAAGAAATATATATAGATATCTAGAAAATCCTAATAATTAATGAAATATAAAAATAATAATAATAATAAAAGGAATATATAATCAAAAATAATAAATGATGGAATGAAAACATAATTAATTATACTGTTAAATATTTAAATAATGTAGTGAAAAATGAATTATAATAGCATGTGAATATTAAATATATTAATGTATGTGTCTATATATATATGTATATATGTATATATATATACATATATATATATATATATATATATATATAAAAAGCAAATATGTATCAAATGAATATAAAAAATAATGTTATAGAATATAAAACTTTCTCCAAAATTATTACTGAAGGTATAGACATAAAATTAATATGATAGTATGCGTGAACACATAAATGCGTGCACGTGAAAACACGTATGCACGCACCCATACGCGCACAACCGCATAATTGCAACATAAATCCATAATATTATGCGAAAAAATGTAATTCAAAATAGTCTCAAATGTATATTTATAATTTTTAATAAACACCCTACACACCAAAGGAAGGAATAAAAATGAACCACAGCAAAAAAATAAACTCATATATATAAATAAGATTAAAAATTACTTAAAATAATAAAGTATACTTGAGAAAATAAAAACAAAAATAAAAATACAAGAGAAGAAAAGAAGACACTGTGGAAAAATTGTACTTCACCTATAGGTGAAACCTAGAGGAAACTAGAAAAACCCCATTGTTCATTAAGGCCTGTGGGAGACATGCTCTGTAATAAAGTGATCCACTTACATTCCAACTGGGCAAGTTTTTTACTAACATCACCCCTTCTATTGCCCATGTGTAATCTATCTATTCCTTTGACTTGAAGAGCATGGGACTGATTCGGATGGTGATTACGAAAATGTCTTGCTACGGGTTTCAATCTAGAAATCGCATCAGTGTCATTACTCTCAATTTTATCTGCTGCTTTGATGTCCTTTATATGTTCTAAAACACGAACCCGTAGTTCTCTTGTCGTCATGCCCACATAAATGCGACCACAAGGGCAAGTCGCTTGATAAACTACCATCGATGTGCGACAGTTGATGTAGTGTAAAATCCTATATTCCCGAGTTCCCATTGAATTATTGAAGACTTCGGTTTTTGTCATGTGTCTACAGGCCTTACATGATCCACAGCTATACGATCCCCATTTAGGGCCCTTTGAATTAAAAATAAAATTAGAAGTGGGGGGAACGTAATGGCTATGAACCAGCGACTCACCTAAAGTTTTACAGCGTCTAGCAACCAAAAGAGGTTTTTTGGGAATTATTTTTGATATGGTAGGGTCCTGTAAGAGTATAGGCCAAAATTTTGAAAAGATGTCAGTCATTTCTCGCCATCTCGAATGGTAGTTGGTAACAAACCGTATTTGTCCATCAGTTTCTCTGTTCCTCTTTTGGGAAATCATTAATGACTGTCGTTCAGTTCCCCTTGCCCTTGTATAAGCTTTATGTATGATATCACTCTTGTATCCTCTTTTCAGAAATCTTTGGGTGAGATCTTGAGCTTGTTGTTCAAAAATCGCGTCTTGGTCGCAAATTCGTCTTGTTCTAAGGAATTGCCCAGTTGGGATTGCACGAATCACATGGGCAGGATGGGCAGATCGTGCATGTAGAAGAGCATTAACACTGGTCTCTTTCCGATGTATAGATGTATGAAGATGGCCGAATTCATCAATTTTAATTCTGAGGTCCAAGAAGTTGATGGCATCCTGTGCAATCGTCCAGGTAAGTTTGATATTATCATCATTTCTATTCAAATATTGAAGATAATCATTTAATTCCTCCTGTGGACCCTGCCAAACAAAGAGAATATCATCTATAAATCTGATCCACAGTATTACTGCACCAGTCATGATGTAATCCTCATTTTGAACATGATCATGCTCCCATGATCCCATGAATAAATTGGCGTAGGAAGGCGCGAAAGCCGCGCCCATCGCTACGCCTCTCTTTTGCAGATAAAACCGATCCTTAAAAACAAAATAGTTGTGAGATAAAACATACTCTAAAAGCTCCATCAAAAATTCCATAAAAAATGTATCAAGATTACGACTGGCTAGATATCGTCTGGCAGCAGATAGACCACATTCATGAGGTATTGATGTATATAAAGATTCAACGTCACATGTTACAATAAACATATCCGAACTCATGTGTATGCCATCCAATCTTTGGAGAGCTTCAGTGGTATCTCTGATATATGATGGTAATTCCACAACTATGGGTTTCAAATAAAAATCCAAGAATTTTGAAATTGGTTCCAATAAACTCCCATTTCCGGATATAATAGGACGTCCAGGAGGGTCTAACATATTTTTATGGACCTTAGGTAATAAATATAATGTTGGAACTGTTGGCGATTCGGTCCTTAATCCCTCCCAGATAGATTTAGGAATTATACCTTCCTCCAATGCTAAATCCAAAATACTGAATAATTCTTGCTGATATTTGAAAGTAGGATCCTGAGACAGGCGCTCATAACATAATGGGTCACCTAATTGTCTAAATGCTTCTTTTTCATATTTTGTGCATGGCCAAACCACAATATTGCCGCCCTTATCAGACGGTTTAAAAACCACCTCTTTCATTCTAGTTAGCTCATCAAGTGCCCTCCTCTGTTCATACTGAAGATTATCATAGGGTCTATGTGCAGATATCTTGGTAACTTCATCACAAACCATCTTAACAAAAACTTCTACTGAGGAATTTTGTGACAATGAAGGAAATGTTTTTGACTTCTTTTTTATAAACTCAGGAAAATTACCTGATGTATCCTCCTGTTCTGCAATTAAGGCCTCAAGTGCCTGTAATGCTTCCAATTCCTCTTCTGTGGAAAAAACATTAGACATCAATTTGTCAGTATGAAATTTTTTTAAAAGAATCTTGCGTGCAAATAAGAAAGTATCCTTGATAACAGAGAATTGTTCTAATTTTGCTGTAGGGCAGAAACCCAAACCAAGGGATAATACAGAAATGTGGGCAGGTGTCAATTGTATATCAGATAAATTTATTACCTTCAGGGTGCCCTCATTGTTGGGATCCTGTTCTCGATGATTTTTCCTTTTCACACCCATAAATCTTGTATTATATCCGCTGGATGTCTCTGACAGATCTCCATTTGAAGTGTTCATAGCACCTGATGAGCCAACACTTGACAACGAGGTAGTAGATACAGATCTCTTTATAGTTGGTTTGCCACGCCATTTATAGATCCTACCATTCTGATAATCATGTATATCTCTCTGAAATTTAGTGACCTTCAATTTCTGGATTTCTGATTCCCACTTAGTAAAAGATGCATTAAGATCATTATCAAAATTCAATAATTGTTCAGCAGAAAGACTCTTCTGAATTTTCTCCTGAGTGGTTTTAATATCACCTTCCAACTTTTCCACAGTCCTTTTATCTATCTCAATTAATATTTCCATGAAGGTGCGTGAACATAGGTTACACGCATCTTCCCATTTTTTCAGCAGTACTTCATCATCTAGTGAAAATGCTGGGAATACCTGAATTCGAAGACCACGGGGTATCAAATTCCGTTGTATATATTGTTCGAGTGAGTTTTTATTCCACCAAGATTTTGTCCTTTTATATAGTAATTCTTTCAAGTATGTTTTATCTTCCTGGATGTTGTCAGGTATTCCATCATTATTATTCCTTCCTACTTCCTTAAAAATGTTATTCAATTGTGACATCCAATTAGTGTCTCGATTCTTGTAATCCATATTAATTGGTCTTTTCAAACAAACAAGCCAAAAAATCCTATATAGAAAAGAAATACCAACAATTCTCAAAATATGATCTATTCAGTAAATACTGCACGACAAGCATATACCCAAAGAAAATATTTACTGACAACTCAATAAATAATTTTAATCAAATTTATTTTATTTGTATTAAAAGGACATAACACAACAATTATCATTATTTTATTATAATTTTAACTGTTTAGAATAACTAAATATATATTAAAAAATAAAAGAATACATAAATATATAGCCTGTATGTGGGGGGCTGTGGTACACAAAAGTTGACTGGCAATAAAAATACCAATAGACAAAGATAAAGTGCTCATGCAGTTACAATCAAGGTTATTTGAATATTAAAAACAGTCATAAACCGGCCATTATGTGCAAATATAATAACATATGCGAAAGAATTGGAGATAAAAATTACATATAAATAATACAAATAACAATACCCAATTGATATACTAGTGAAAGAAATAGAATAAATGCACAAATATATGTGAGAGATTTACAATATAATATAAAATATATAATAATTATTAACCAAGTGAATATTTCATAAAAATCTCTATATAATATTATATTATTATAAATATAAATATTTTCTTTGGGTATATGCTTGTCGTGCAGTATTTACTGAATAGATCATATTTTGAGAATTGTTGGTATTTCTTTTCTATATAGGATTTTTTAGAAATGGGGAGGTGCCTGATCTTAGATGTCCTCATGAAGGGACAAGAGCTCCGGCTCATTAACATCTATGGTCCCCAATCTAAGTGGGACCGGAAGTGTCTCTTTATGAGGATCAAGCCCTACCTTTTTACAAGTCGGCAGGTTGTCTTTGGAGGGGACTTCAATGCTGTCATGAGGCCCCGAGATAGAGGAGGTTCCAGAGACAAGCTGACTTATGATAGCGTCGCCCTTAATAGTATAGCTAGTGAGGCTCGCCTGGTGGATGTCCACATTCGGCACACCCCAGGCCACGAGGGGTTCACCTATCATAGAGGTAACTGTAGGTCCACAATAGATAGGTTTTATTTAAAGGAGGAAGCTGTCTCTTCAGCAGTGTCTGTTGTTGAGGTGGAGTTCTCCGACCACTGTTTAATTTTGTTTTCTCTGAATGTTACAGGGACCCTCCGGATGGGAAGAGGCTTTTGGAGGCTCAATTCGTCTCTCTTGGAAGAAGCGGAGATAAGACAGTCCTTTGAGGATTTTCTTCAGAGCCAGGTACCCTTACTGGATCATTGTAGTAGTAGGTCAGAGTGGTGGGAGATGTTCAAGGAAAGGGTGGCGAGATTCTTCCGCCAGCTCTCGAGCCTCAGGAGTCTGAGCAGGTACCGCCTGTATCAGGGTCTGAGGAGGAAACTCGAGCATCTTGTCTCAACTGGAGGTAGCCGCGAGGAGATCTCCAGAGTGAAATCTTTGCTTATGAGGTGTCAGTACGATAGACACGCATCTTTGGTTTTTGAGAGGGATTACGGGAAGTACCGCTCGCCCGACCCTTACAGAAACTGCAAGATGTCAGTGAATAGTAAAGTGGTTACAGGACTGGTCGACACTACGGGGTCCCTGAGGCGATCCAGATCAGGGATCCTGGAGGTTGTCAGATCCTTCTACTCGCACCTCTTGGGGAAGAGGGATCTTGATTGGGATGAGATGTCGGCTTTCCTGGCAGAAGCTGTCCCCGAACCAGGGGTAGACCCCTCTCTTGACGTTTTGACAGAAATGATCAGGGAAGAGGAAGTTCAGTTGGCGATTGAAGGGCTTGCCCCCAAAAAATCGCCTGGTCCAGATGGCTTAACATCTGAATTCTATAAGACCTTTAAGGACGTTTTGGTTCCCCTCTTGACTGAGGTATTCAATGAGTGTCTTTCCTCGGGCACTCTGCCGAAGTCAATGAGGAGGTCTGCTCTGATCATCTTGTCAAAGGGTAAGGACCCGTCTTGCATTGAGAATTGGCGTCCCATAGCGCTTCTCAATGCAGACAGGAAGGTTCTGGCAAAGGTGCTGTTTAATCGGCTGGTGAAATTTGCACCCCGACTCCTTTCGGGGGCCCAGCATTGCTCTGTTCCAGGCCGCAGCACATTTAGTGCTGTGCTCTGTGTCCGAGAGGCAGTGGAGCAGGGTAGGGCAGGTCACTGGAAGGGGTACATGCTGTCACTGGACCAGGCAGAAGCGTTTGATCGGGTTAATAACGAGTACCTCTGGTCCGTCCTTCTGAGATATGGCCTGCCGGGGGGGTTTGTTGACTGGCTTAAGACCTTGTACAGTGGGGCAGAGAGTTTCCCGCTTGTGAATGGTTGGATTGGTAGCTCTTTTGAGGTTGGGTCCGGTGTTCGCCAGGGTTGTCCCTTGAGCCCGCTGCTGTACGTGTTTGCGATTGACCCTCTTCTTAGGAGGGTGGAGCGTGGACCGTTGGCCGGGATCGGGATGGATCAGGCAGCACCGGAAGCCACTCTGAGGGTGGTGGCGTATGCCGATGATGTCACTGTGTTTGCTTCCTCTCACGAGGAGGCAGGGTGGATGATGTCAGAGGTAGATCGCTACTCGGAGGCATCCGGGTCCAAGATCAACCGGGATAAGTTTGAGAGTCTCTGGCTGGGAGGAGGAGATCCTGGTTTTGAGCTCACGGACACCCTTCCAGGACCCAAAGTCTCTGCAAAAGTCCTTGGCATCGAATTTGGCCAGGGAGATTACCCCAAACAAAATTGGGACAGCAGGCTAGAGATCGCCACTCAGAAGGTGAACCAATGGAAGGGTTGGTCTTTGACCCTAAGGGAAAGGGTAAACCTGTTGTGAATTGGATTTTTTGGCTCCCTCTTGTGGTCACTAGCGACATGACACTTTGAGTTTCTTTCCTCAGCTTGGTACCCACCTGGCTCGTTAGTCCAGGGGTGTTGCTATTTAAGCTTCCTGGATTTTCAGTCTGGTGCCTGGCATCGTTGTAATCAGTTCCTTTCTGTTTGCTCCTGTCTGCTGGTCCTGGTTCTTGCAAAATAAGCTAAGTCCTGCTTCCTTATTTTTTGGTTATTTGCATTGCTCTTATTTTTGTCCAGCTTGTACTAAATGTGATTCCTGATTTTGCTGGAAGCTCTAGGGGGCTGATATTCTCCCCCCGGGCCGTTAGACGGTTCGGGGGTTCTTGAATATTCAGCGTGGAAATTTTGATAGGGTTTTTGCTGACCGTATAAGTCATCTTCCTATATTCTGCTATTAGTCAGTGGGCCTCTCTTTGCTAAAAACCTAGTTCATTCTTACGTTTGTCTTTTCTTCTTACCTTACCGTTATTATTTGTTGGGGGCTTGTATCCAACTTTTGGGGTCTTTTCTCTGGAGGCAAGAAAGGTCTATCTTTTCCCTTCTAAGGATAGTTAGTTCTCCGGCTGGCGCGAGACGTCTAGAACCAACGTAGGTACGTTCCCCGGCTGCTGCTATTTGTGGTGCTAGGATCAGGTATACGGTCAGCCTAGTTACCACTGCCCTATGAGCTGGTTTTTGTGTTTGCAGACTTGGTAATAACTTCTGAGACCCTCTGCCATTGGGGTCATAACAGTATGCCAGGCCGAAGGTGAATGTTTAATGCATTGCAGAAGTGGGATAATAAGAAAGGAAATTCTGAGTTTTTTTTTTTTTTTCTCTTTCTTCCTCCCCTTTACCTCTGAGTGGCTTGAGCTTGCTGCAGACATGAATGTCCAGACTTTGATTACTAGTGTGGATCAGCTTGCTGCTCGTGTGCAGGGCATTCAAGATTTTGTTACCAGTAGTCCTATGTCTGAACCTAAAATACCTATTCCTGAACTGTTCTCTGGAGACCGATTTAAGTTTAGGAATTTCAGGAATAATTGTAAATTGTTTCTATCTCTGAGACCCCGTTCGTCTGGAGACTCAGCTCAGCAAGTTAAAATTGTTATCTCTTTCTTGCGGGGCGACCCTCAGGATTGGGCCTTCTCGTTAGCGCCAGGAGATCCGGCATTGGCAAATATTGATGCGTTTTTTCTGGCGCTCGGGTTGCTTTACGAGGAACCCAATCTTGAAATTCAGGCAGAAAAAGCCTTGCTGGCTATCTCTCAGGGCCAGGATGAAGCTGAAGTGTATTGCCAAAAATTTCGGAAATGGTCCGTGCTTACTCAGTGGAATGAGTGTGCTCTGGCCGCAAATTTCAGAAATGGCCTTTCTGAAGCCATTAAGAATGTGATGGTGGGTTTCTCCATTCCTACAAGTCTGAATGATTCCATGGCGCTGGCTATTCAAATTGACCGGCGTTTGCGGGAGCGCAAAGCCGCTAATCCTCTGGTGGTGTTGTCTGAACAAACACCTGATTTTATGCAATGTGGTAGAATTCAGACTAGAAATGAACGGAAAAATCATAGACGTCAGAATGGGTTGTGTTTTTACTGTGGTGATTCTACACATGTTATATCAGCATGCTCTAAACGCCTAACAAGGGTTGTTAGTCCTGTCGCCATTGGTAATTTGCAACCTAAATTTATTTTGTCTGTGACTTTAATTTGCTCATTGTCTTCCTACCCTGTTATGGCGTTTGTGGATTCAGGTGCTGCCCTGAGTCTTATGGATTTGTCATTTGCCAAGCGCTGTGGTTTTGTTCTTGAGCCGTTGGTAAATCCTATCCCTCTTAGAGGTATTGATGCTACGCCATTGGCGGAAAATAAGCCGCAGTTTTGGACACAGGTAACCATGTGCATGACTCCTGAACATCGGGAGGTGATTCGTTTTCTTGTTCTGCATAAAATGCATGATTTGGTCGTTTTGGGTCTGCCATGGTTACAGACCGATAATCCAGTCTTGGATTGGAAGGCAATGTCTGTGTCAAGTTGGGGCTGTCAGGGAGTTCATGATGATTCCCCGTCGGTGTCTATTGCTTCCTCTACTCCTTCGGAAGTTCCTGAGTATTTGTCTGATTATCAGGATGTATTCAGCGAGTCCAGGTCCAGTGCTCTTCCTCCTCATAGGGACTGTGACTGCGCTATAGATTTGATTCCAGGTAGTAAATTTCCTAAGGGAAGATTATTTAATCTGTCTGTACCTGAGCATACCGCAATGCGTTCGTATATCAAGGAGTCTCTGGAGAAGGGGCATATCCGTCCATCCTCTTCCCCTCTTGGTGCGGGATTCTTTTTTGTGGCCAAGAAGGACGGATCTTTGAGACCTTGTATAGACTATCGGCTTCTGAATAAAATCACTGTTAAATTTCAGTATCCTTTGCCTCTGTTGTCGGACTTGTTTGCCCGGATTAAGGGTGCCAAGTGGTTCACCAAGATAGATCTTCGTGGTGCGTACAACCTTGTGCGCATTAAGCAAGGAGATGAATGGAAAACTGCATTTAATACGCCCGAAGGTCATTTTGAGTACTTGGTGATGCCTTTTGGGCTCTCTAATGCCCCTTCAGTGTTTCAGTCCTTTATGCATGATATTTTCCGGAAGTACCTGGATAAATTTATGATTGTTTATCTGGATGATATTCTGTTTTTTTCTGATGATTGGGACTCCCATGTAAAGCAGGTCAGGATGGTGTTTCAGGTTTTGCGTGAGAATGCTTTGTTTGGTAAGGGCTCAAAGTGTCTCTTTGGAGTACAGAAGGTTCCCTTTTTGGGTTTTATTTTTTCCCCTTCTGCGGTGGAGATGGACCCAGTCAAGGTCCGAGCTATTCATGATTGGACTCAACCCACGTCAGTTAAGAGTCTTCAGAAGTTCTTGGGTTTTGCTAACTTCTACCGTCGTTTTATCGCTAACTTTTCTAGCGTTGTTAAACCTTTGACGGATATGACCAAGAAAGGTACTGATGTTGCTAACTGGGCTCCTGCAGCCGTGGAAGCTTTCCAAGAGCTGAAGCGCCGGTTTACTTCGGCGCCTGTTTTGTGCCAGCCTGATGTCTCACTTCCCTTTCAGGTTGAAGTGGATGCTTCTGAGATCGGGGCAGGGGTCGTTTTGTCACAGAGAGGCCATGGTTGCTCTGTAATGAGACCATGTGCTTTTTTTTCTAGGAAGTTTTCGCCTGCTGAGCGGAATTATGATGTTGGCAATCGGGAGTTGTTGGCCATGAAGTGGGCATTTGAGGAGTGGCGTCATTGGCTCGAGGGTGCTAAGCATCGTGTGGTGGTCTTGACTGATCACAAAAATCTGATGTATCTCGAGTCTGCTAAACGCCTGAATCCTAGACAGGCCCGTTGGTCATTGTTTTTCTCCCGTTTTGACTTTGTGGTCTCGTATTTACCAGGTTCAAAGAATGTGAAGGCTGATGCTCTTTCAAGGAGCTTTGTGCCTGACTCTCCTGGAGTCTCAGAGCCAGCTGGTATTCTTAAAGAGGGAGTAATCTTGTCAGCCATTTCTCCGGATTTGCGACGTGTGTTGCAGAGATTTCAGGCTGGTAGACCTGACTCTTGTCCACCTGACAGACTGTTTGTTCCTGATAAATGGACCAGCAGAGTCATTTCCGAGGTTCATTCCTCGGTGTTGGCAGGGCATCCGGGGATTTTTGGCACTAGAGATTTGGTGGCTAGGTCCTTTTGGTGGCCTTCCTTGTCACGGGATGTGCGGTCATTTGTGCAGTCCTGTGGGACTTGTGCTCGAGCTAAGCCTTGCTGTTCTCGTGCCAGCGGGTTGCTCTTGCCCTTGCCTGTCCCGAAGAGGCCTTGGACACACATTTCCATGGATTTCATTTCGGATCTTCCGGTGTCTCAGGGTATGTCTGTCATCTGGGTGGTATGAGATCGCTTTTCCAAGATGGTCCATTTGGTGTCTTTGCCTAAGCTGCCTTCCTCTTCCGATCTGGTTCCTTTATTCTTTCAGAATGTGGTTCGTTTGCACGGCATTCCTGAGAATATCGTGTCTGACAGAGGATCCCAGTTTGTTTCCAGGTTCTGGCGATCCTTTTGTGCTAAGATGGGCATTGATTTGTCGTTTTCGTCTGCCTTTCATCCTCAGACTAATGGCCAAACGGAGCGAACAAATCAGACACTGGAGGCTTATTTGAGGTGTTTTGTTTCTGCAGATCAGGATGATTGGGTGACCTTCTTGCCATTGGCTGAGTTTGCCCTTAATAATCGGGCTAGTTCCGCTACTTTGGTTTCGCCATTTTTCTGCAACTCTGGTTTTCATCCACGTTTTTCCTCGGGACATGTTGAGCCCTCTGACTGTCCTGGGGTAGATTCTGTGGTGGATAGGTTGCAGCGGATCTGGAATCATGTGGTGGACAACTTAAAGTTGTCACAGGAGAAGGCTCAGCGTTTTGCCAACCGCCGCCGCGGTGTGGGTCCCCGACTTCGTGTTGGGGATTTGGTGTGGCTGTCTTCTCGGTTTGTTCCTATGAAGGTATCCTCTCCTAAATTTAAGCCTCGCTTCATCGGTCCTTATAAGATTTTGGAAATCCTTAATCCAGTGTCCTTTCGCTTGGATCTTCCGGTGTCGTTTGCCATTCACAACGTGTTCCATAGGTCTTTGTTGCGGCGCTACGTTGTGCCTGTGGTTCCTTCTGTTAAGCCTCCTGCTCCGGTGTTGGTTGAGGGCGAGTTGGAGTATGTGGTGGAGAAGATCTTGGATTCTCGTCTCTCCAGACGGAGGCTTCAGTATCTGGTCAAGTGGAAGGGCTATGGTCAGGAGGATAATTCCTGGGAGGTCGCCTCTGATGTTCATGCGGCCGATTTGGTTCGTGCCTTTCACGCTGCTCATCCTGATCGTCCTGGTGGTCTTGGTGAGGGTTCGGTGACCCCTCCTTAAGAGGGGGGTACTGTTGTGAATTGGATTTTTTGGCTCCCTCTTGTGGTCACTAGCGACATGACACTTTGAGTTTCTTTCCTCAGCTTGGTACCCACCTGGCTCGTTAGTCCAGGGGTGTTGCTATTTAAGCTTCCTGGATTTTCAGTCTGGTGCCTGGCATCGTTGTAATCAGTTCCTTTCTGTTTGCTCCTGTCTGCTGGTCCTGGTTCTTGCAAAATAAGCTAAGTCCTGCTTCCTTATTTTTTGGTTATTTGCATTGCTCTTATTTTTGTCCAACTTGTACTAAATGTGATTCCTGATTTTGCTGGAAGCTCTAGGGGGCTGATATTCTCCCCCCGGGCCGTTAGACGGTTCGGGGGTTCTTGAATATTCAGCGTGGAAATTTTGATAGGGTTTTTGCTGACCGTATAAGTCATCTTCCTATATTCTGCTATTAGTCAGTGGGCCTCTCTTTGCTAAAAACCTAGTTCATTCTTACGTTTGTCTTTTCTTCTTACCTCACCGTTATTATTTGTTGGGGGCTTGTATCCAACTTTTGGGGTCTTTTCTCTGGAGGCAAGAAAGGTCTATCTTTTCCCTTCTAGGGTTAGTTAGTTCTCCGGCTGGCGTGAGACGTCTAGAACCAACGTAGGTACGTTCCCCGGCTGCTGCTATTTGTGGTGCTAGGATCAGGTATACGGTCAGCCTAGTTACCACTGCCCTATGAGCTGGTTTTTGTGTTTGCAGACTTGGTAATAACTTCTGAGACCCTCTGCCATTGGGGTCATAACATAAACCTAAGCAAAACTTAACGGCTCCCTTTACTGATTTATCTGGGCAGTGTGTGCATCTTGCCGGAATCTCTCTGGACTCGGGTCTACAGTTTGTTCTTCCAACTGTTATGGGGGAATAGACTGAACCTGGTCAAGAGGGAGGTTACTTACCGTACGAGGAGACTAGGAGGGTTGGGTATGGTCAACCCTGTGGTATTCCTTGTGGATACCTTCATTAAGATCAATATTGCAAACCTCTGGAAAGAGAGGGCTCCTCCGTGGGTATTCTCCTGTAGGGGATGGTTTCAGCCTTTCTTCCAGGAATGGGAGACAGGAGGGCAAGTGAAGGATCTTCGCACACCGCATGGACATCTTCCGGCTTACGCTACCTTGGTTCTGAAGGTAATTCGTCGGTGGGGTCTGGGAATGTGGGAGATCAGGACTCTGCCAAGGAAACTACTTGACAGTAGGGTTCTGTTGACCCATTTCCAGAGGCCTCTGGCGCTCAGGGACTGCCCAAGTCGGGATCTTGGGGTGGGTTTGCATCTTTTGAATTCTATCAGGATCCCCTCGAAGTTTTGGGACTTGGCTTGGCGCTGCTTCCATGGGAAACTGTGTGTGAGGGACAATCTGAAGTGTAGGAGCTCTGAGGACAGGAATTGTCCTCGGGAGCATTGTGGTACCTTGCTGGAAAGCGTGGACCACTTCCTGCTTCATTGTCCCTTCAACACAGAGGTGTACAACAGGGTGGGCGCCTTCATTGGCTGGTCTCGGCTGGCCGGTCTCTCCTATGCGGAATGGGCCTATGGAGCATTCGGAGACCTGGGTGGTCGGGACCGCTGCACCTTATTTCTAGTTAGCGCAGTGGTTAGGTATCACACGTGGAACGCACGGTGCTTAGTATCGACGCAACGAAAAATCCTCCCAGTGGACGATGTGTTTAGGACCATACTCGGTGACCTGGTGAAGGTGCGCTCTCTGGAGTATGGGAGACTGGGCACACGGAGGGCCGCGCTCCTCTGGAGGGGCTTTTCTTTTAGTGTGCCCTAGTCTGGTCATCTCCTTTCCTGGTGGTGGGCTGCTGCTGACACTGTAGATTTTTGTTTTGTTTGATCATTATACAGTGATGTAGGGCTGCAGGCGCCGAACTTGGGCTTCGTGTTTTGTAATTATTGTGGTGTGTGCTGCTGTATATAGTGTATATATTGTATATAGGGATATAGAATTGGGTGTAGGTGTTAGGTTGGGTGGTGGGAAAAGGGGGGAGGTGGGATTATCTTGTGGGACTATGGGACACTGGGTTGTTTGGGGGAAAAACTGGCACTGCCTGATCTGGCCTATGGACGTTGGACATGGACTGAGGCATGAGACGCAGGACCAGCTCTCAGGTCAGTGCGGGTCGTTGGGAATGGAGGATAGCTTGTAGTATTGTATATATTTGTTTAATTTGTAGTTATTTTATTTAAAACTAAAAAAAAAAAAAAGTTCATGTATATAGTCTTTGTTTGCCATTGTTTATTTTATTTGTTATTATTATTTTGTTTGGTGACCGGACCTGAAGGTCAAAGTAGTTATTGTTCTGTATAATATGTGTGAGAGGAGAGAATGAGCGGCTGGACCAGTGTTCAGTATACTGATTATTTTCTGGCTAATATTTTTGTTATGTTTTCTGCTATTATTGTTGTTATGTTTTTCATTTTTATAATAAAAGATCTACAGGAGGTAACTCAGGATATGTAATGCAATGTATGTACACAATGACTCCACCAGCAGAATAGTGAGTGCAGCTCTGGAGTATAATACAGGATGTAACTCAGGATCAGTAATGTAATGTATGTGCACAGTTACTGCACCAGCAGAATAGTGAGTGCAGCTCTGGAGTATAATACAGGATATAACTCAGGATCAGTAATGTAATGTATGTACACAGTGACTGCACCAGCAGAATAGTGAGTGCTGCTCTGGGGTATAATACAGGATGTAACTCAGGATCAGTAATGTAATGTATGTACACAGTGACTGCACCAGCAGAATAGTGAGTGCTGCTCTGGGGTATAATACAGGAGGTAACTCAGGGTCAGTAATGTAATGTATGTACACAGTGACTGCACCAGCAGAATAGTGAGTGCAGCTCTGGGGTATAATACAGGAGATAACTCAGGATCAGTAATGTAATGTAATGTACACAGTGACTGCACCAGCAGAATAGCGAGTGAAGCTCTGGAGTATAATACAGGATGTAACTCAGGATCAGTAATGTAATGTAATGTACACAGTGACTGCACCAGCAGAATAGTGAGTGCAGCTCTGGAGTATAATACAGGAGGTAACTCAGGGTCAGTAATGTAATGTATGTACACAGTGACTGCACCAGCAGAATAGTGAGTGCAGCTCTGGGGTATAATACAGGATGTAACTCAGGATCAGTAATGTAATGTATGTACACAGTGACTGCACCAGCAGAATAGCGAGTGAAGCTCTGGAGTATAATACAGGATGTAACTCAGGATCAGTAATGTAATGTAATGTACACAGTGACTGCACCAGCAGAATAGTGAGTGCAGCTCTGGAGTATAATACAGGATGTAACTCAGGATCAGTAGTATAATGTGTAACATCTCTGCTGGCATCACTGCATAGCTTCCCATCTCCCATCTTACTCACCACTTCGGGCCATGCTGTGAGTTCTGTCCTCTGCCGGCTCCTTGCTCTGGGCCTCATGTCCATGCTTGCTGCATACTTCCTGGCTTTATGCTTAGGGCAGCTGTCCCGACCTTACCTGGTTCTTATAAAGGCAATGTGCACCTTCCTAAGGTGTCCCCAGCCAATTACCAAGAGGCCTCAAGTACTTAAGGCATCCCCACCTATAGAGGGATGGCTGAGCAAAGAACTTTCTCAGTGTCTGGCTTCTGAGTTGCCAGGTCCTGTCCTATTTAACGCCTCTCTGGGGTCTGCATACCCAGCCCCGATTCTGTTTGTCTTTTCCGCCACCCTTGGGGCTGCATACCCAGGCCCATATCTGTTGTCTTTGTGTCTTGTTTCTGCCTCCCTGGGGGCTGCATACCCTGGTCCCCTGGTCTGAATCCTTGTTCCTGTACCTTATCCCATACCTGACCCTGTCTGAACTACTATAGGTCCTATTCTTGTGTCTGTTTGTATCTCTGTCTCCAGCCTTCCCTATCCCGCTGTGTGTTTCCTTGTGTATATTTCTTCTGCACTTTTGCTCCTCATCCTGCGGCTCTGCTCTTTGCTCCGCATCCTGCGGCTCTGCTCTTTGCTCCGCATCATGCAACTCTGCTTTGCACCACATCCTGTGGTTCTGCTCTGCTCCGCATCCTGCGGTTCTGCTCTGCATCCTGTGGTTCTGCTCTGCATGGCACCCTGCGTTTCTGCTTTGCTCCGTGTCCGGCGGTTATGCTCTGCTCCCTGTGGTTCCTGTCCTTTTAGTCCAGGTTTCTGTCCCTCCAGTCTGAACTTGTTCATCCCTGCTCCCTTTCCCACTTGCACCTACCTATGTTCCTGTCCTACCCGAACCAGTTCCAGTCCCGCTAGCCGTGCCAGCCTGCCTTCCAATAGTGCCAGCCGTGCCCGGCTGCCAATAGTGCCAGCCTTGCTCGCCTGCCTGCCAAGAGTGCCAGCCTTGCCCGCCTGCCTGCCAAGAGTGCCAGCTGTGCCCTCCTCTTGCCAAGAGTGCCAGCCGTGCCCGCCTGCTTGCCAAGAGTGCCAGCCGTGCCTGTCTGACAAGAGTGCCAGCCGTGCCCGCCTGCCAGCCAAGAGTGTCAGCCATGCCCATCTGCCTGCCAAGAGTGCCAGCCATGCCAGCCTGCCAGAGTGCCAGCCATGCCCGCCTGCCTGCCAAGAGTGCCCACCTGCCTGCCAAGAGTGACAGCCATGCCCGCCTTCCAAAGTGTCAGCCGTGCCCACCAGAGTACCAGTTGTGCCTGTCAGTACTTGCCCGCACCTGTTATTTGTTTTCAGTCCCTCAGTGGGATCAGATGCCACAGCCAGACACCACCCTGGAGTGGCACCTGGCAGCCACCTGCAGCACAACCCTGACCTCACTATCAGAGGCTCCAGTGAACACCAAGGTAGCAGCTAGTCACGCCCCTTCCAGGGTAGTCTGGTTTGTGGCACAGTGGGGCCACAATCCCTCGCTTGCGCCACCCAATTAGGGCGCATGAGTTACAGTTTTCTCAAGCCATGGTCCCAGCTGAGTCCCATGGTCCTTCACTTTTAGAGTAAGATGAACTTGTTCCTTGCCAGGATGAGCAACTGGATAATTTCTTTACCCGATCAGAAATCCAGACCTTCACTGCACCACCCACAATCATATTCCCTGCACATGTGCTTCACGCTCCAAGAGTTGAATCCGTCCTTGCGGATCCGCCTAAGTACAATGGGGATCCAAAGCAGTGCCGTATGTTCTTGGAGCAGAGCTTATGATACTTCAAATGCTATGCTCCCTATTTTTTTCTCTGATCGGGTTAAGGTAGGATTCTTCATGTCCTACTTAACAGGAGATGCCTAGGAGTGGCTTCACCACCTCTGGGAAGCAGAGGATCCCATCACCTAGAACCTTCCGGCCTTCCTGGTGGCCTTCTGTAAGATCTTGGATGAGCCTAGTTCAGCGTCTTCTGCAAAAGTCTCCCCCCCCCCAAGCTTTCAGAGACAGACCAGACAAAATGAATCCTGTGAGGAAACCGTCACGTCCGTCCACGACCGTCCATAACCCACCTGCCCCTCAACCTGCAAAAGCAGCTAACTGAGCAAAATCCAAGAAGGCTGATAAAAGTGGGCTGGCAGAGCAGCAGCCTGAATCCAGTCTTGAGGAGGAAATGCAATATCACTGCGGTTGTGTTGAACATCCTGACCGTCTCTTCCCTGAGAAGTCTATACTCCAGAACCTTGGGCCAGTAGGAGAGGCTGTCCTTGGCAAGAGTACTTCCTCTTCACTAAATGCAATGACTGTTTCTTGTGAGCTTTGGTGTATTTAAGCCGCCAGCCATACAGAGTTGGTGTGTGATCTCTGTTCTACAGCTCCAAAATCTGGTGAGGGTGTTGTCTGGTGATGGCCGAGCCCTACTTAAGAGCTGTCTAGTCTTGAAGGGACAACTACAGCTCCAAATCAGAGCATTATATACGAAGAAGTTTGTCTTCCACATGCTGTCTGGTATGCCTATGGGTCGTTCAGAGACAAGAACTCTACTACCCGCTCTGGTGTGGAGACCCAAAAAGGTGCTTCGTTAGGAACAACCAAGTTGTGAGAGGTGTATGGTTCCCATATGTCAAAGTCAGTCTGCAGTGTCGTCTTCTGTTTCATCTAGTCTGCTAGTCGTCGAGTCAAGGTGTGCTAACATCTCCAAAGAAGGGGAAGCGGAGGCGTTCTCTCCACACATCTTGTTAGAGAAGGGATTTCTAACCTACTCAGGTGTTATCTGTCTTAGGTACCCAAGTGATGAAGCAATAATCAGAGAGATACACGCTCATTGTCTTTCCAAATAGTCTCTGGTCTTTATTTTCTGGGCCCATCTTTTATAGCCCAAGATCAAAAGGAAATATAGAGTTACATAATAAATTGGCAAGAATATAGATTATACAATGGGTTGTCAAATATATCCTGGAATACAAGATGGATTACATGAAAAGAATGTGGGGGTGCTTTGCACATGTCTGAGTTTCATAAGATTTTGGCTGAATATTCAGGATTTTTGGGTGGATTAAGTAGAAACAGACATGTAGCGTTAACCTAGAGGAAAACAACTGATGTCCTTGACAATTACGAGAAATACTGACCACGGCTATGTGGAATGTTGGGGAAATTGTCCTCAAGGACAGCCAGATGATAATATTGGACATCTTGCACAATACTTAGCATTTTCTGTATTTTTCTATTTTATTCAAAATAAAGATTAACCATTTCTTTAGCAGGGTGTTGTCTGGTGATGGCCGAGACCTACTTAAGAGCTGTCTAGTCTTGCAGGGAGAACTACAGCTCCAAATCAGAGCATTATATACGAAGAAGTTTGTCTTTCACATGCTGTCTGGTATGCCTATGGGTCATTCAGAGACAAGAACTCTACTACCCGCTCTGGTCTGGAGACCCAACAAGGTGCTTCGATAGGAACAACCAAGTCGTGAGAGGTGTATGGTTCCCATATGTCAAAGTCAATCAGCAGTGTCGTCTTCTGCTTCATCTGGTCTGCTAGTCGTCGAGTCAAGGTGTGCTAACGTCTCCAAAGAAGGGGAAGCGGAGGCGTTCTCTCCACACATCTCCAACGACTATACCAGTGACCTGTTCCCAGGAACATTCCTGCCTCTAGAATTTTTTTTCCTCTGGACAACGGGCAGAAGACGGATCCTGTGAAGGTGCCTTCTTTTTCTATGTGGCTGGCTAATAAAGTTGACAAAATGGAGACTTTCGTGTCCCTGCTTTCCACCAACCAGGAGGAGGTGGCATTCTCTCCGATCATCTCCAATCATTATACCAGTGACCAGTACCCAGGAACATCCCTGCCACTAGGAATTTTTTCTCTGGATTATGGGCAGAAGATGGATCCTGTGAGAGTACCTTCAGCTTCCATGTGGCCGGTTGGTGAGGATTCCAAAATGGAAGTTCACTCGTCTCTGTTTTCCAATGACCAGGAGGAAGTGGTTCAGATTGTTGTATCTTCCATGGTGGAAGCTAACTTCTTCGGGCAGAAAGAGACTTGGTCTTCCAGGATTCCTGATATCATGCCTGCTGGCATCACTGCATGTCTTCCCATTTCCCATCTTACTCACCAATCCGGACCATGCTGTCAGTTCTGTCTTCTGCCGGCTACTTGCTCTGGGCCTCATGTCCATGCTTGCTGCATACTTCCTGGCTGTATGCTTAGGGCGGCGGTCCTGGCACTTCCTGGTTCTTATAGAGACATTGTGCAACTTGCTAACGTGTCCCGAGCCAGTTGCCAATTGGCCTCAGGTACTTAACCCCTTCACGACATGTGCTGTACTAGTACTGCGCATGTCGTGTCTCCCCCTTTGATGTGGGCTTCGGCAGTGAGCCCACATCAAAGTCGCGACATGTCAGCTGTTTTGTACAGCTGACATGTGCATGCAATAGCGGCGGGTGAAATCGCGATTCACCTGCCGCTATTAACCTGTTAAATGCCGCTGACAGCGGCATTGAACTACCTCTTCCGGCTGCGCAGCCGGAAATGAGCGCATCGCCGACCCCGTCACATGATCGGGGGTCGGCGATGCGTCAGGATGGTAATCATAGAGGTCCTTGAGACCTCTATGGTTACTGATGCCGGCCTGCTGTGAGCTCCACCCTGTGGTCGGCGCTCATAGCAAGCCTAAAATTCAGCTACATAGCAGCGATCTGACCATCGCCTCTATGTAGCTGAGCCGATCCAGTGGTGCCAGCTTCTAGCCTCCCATGGAGACTATTGAAGCATGGCAAAAGTTAAAAAAAAGTTTAAAAAATATGAAAAAAAAAAAAAATATAAAAGTTTAAATCACCCCCCTTTCGCCCCATCCAAAATAATACAATAAAAAAAAAGATCAAACCTACACATATTTGGTAACGCCGCGTTCCGAATCGCCCGATCTATCAATAAAAAAAAAAGCATTAACCTGATCGCTAAACAGCATAGCGAGAAAAAAATTTTAAATGCCAGAATTACGTTTTTTTGGTCGCCGCGACATTGCATTAAAATGCAATAACGGGCGATCAAAAAAACGTATCTGCACAAAAGTGGTATCATTAAGAACATCAGCTCGGCATGTAAAAAATAAGCCCTCACCAGACCCCAATCACGAAAAATGGAGACGCTACGGGTATCGGAAAATGGTGCGGGTTTTTTTTTTAGCAAAGTTTTGAATTTTTTTTTATTACTTACATAAAAAAGAACCTAGACATGTTTGGTGTCTATGAACTCGAAATGACCTGGAGAATCATAATTTCAGGTCAGTTTTAGCATTTAGTGAAGCTAGCAAAAAATCCAAACAAAAAACCAGTGTGGGATTGCACTTTTTTTGCAATTTCACCACACTTGGATTTTTTTTCCCATTTTCTAGTGCAAGACATGGTAAAACCAATGGTGTCGTTCAAAAGTACAACTCATCCCGCAAAAAATAAGCCCTCACATGACCATATTGATGGAAAAATAAAAAAGTTGGGTTTCCTGGGATAAGTGAAGGAGTCCCAGGCTTCTGTTTCCTGGACCAGGTCGGCGGGGGGGGGCAGAAGAAACCAGCAACCGGCCTGCACATCAGAGGACTTGGGGGTAACATGCTCCACCAGGAGTTGCAGCAATGTGGCTCCTACTCCCCCCAGGTCTGCAGAGACCCTAATGAATGAAGACAGATTCAGAGAAATGGCTGATAACAGAGAGCAAAGGCAGATGGGGCTGCAGCCTGAGAGCCAGGTGGATGATGATGAGGAGGAGGAGGATGATCAGCAGAAAGCCCCACCTGGCAGCCTGCAAAGTCACCCGTAGGCCACGTGCAGTGAGCTCCCTGCAGGACAGGCGACATTGACATCTGGGCGCAGTTCTGCTGGTTCTGGGGAGTGACAACAGTAGCCATAGAGGGGCGCTAGTGACAGAGATAAAGCTCCTGGAGTCCCCAGTGTACCTTCAGAACTTCCATCTTGGTGATGATTTACCAGAGGAGGCACCTGGGGGCCAGAAGAAAAAGGCAAAGACCACCAAGTCAAAGCTGCAGGAAGTGGTAAGCTATGTATATGCCCCTCCCTGTACCCCCTGAGTCGGCTGCAGGGTCAGCTCGCTGTTTAAGCTCCGTTGCCCAGCCCAGCCCGGGTTCTGCTGTGGATCCCGTGCAAAGGCGCGGGGAGATTACAAAGCATCGTCTCTGCTTGTAGAAGCAGGGACGCAGCAGCAGGTGCATCAGCCGAGAGGCTGGACAGTGAGGGTGGCGGGTGAATGGTCAGGCCATGATACTGTGGTGCACTCCTCAGTCGGAGGGGGGAGCAGCCTGGTGCCCCTGAATGCTGTTGCCGCTGATCACTTGCGGAGCGCCCCCACACCGCAGGGCCGAGGGGTACCCGGTACCGGGCCTCTGAGTCTCTGCTTCTGGGGTTGTCACGGCGGCTAGGCCCCGGTCCGTGACCCTGCCGTGGGGCGCTCAGTGAATGATCGGTGTGGATGTCGGTGCAGTTGTGGGGTGCAGGTCGCAGTAAATAACGAGGACACCAGGTTGCAGTCTCTTTACCTCTTTACTGGAGATCTCTGAGTCCTCAGTCCAGAATACGGTTCACCAGGCTGCGCAAGTCCGGCCGGTCCAATGGCACTTCCAGAGTTCTCTTCACAGGTGGAAATCGGTGCCTTCCTTCTTAGCGCTATGTGTTGTAGTCCTCCCCTGCTGTGCTTACGGAAAGTACCCCACAACTGTTGTGTCTGTTTCTTAAGTTCCCTCACAACTCGATTAAATGATGTTCTTCTAATCGTCCGTCCCTCCCTGATGTTACGGTTAGAACGGCACCCGTTTGTCGGGTAGGCCTGGAGTTCTTCCGGGACCCTAGAGACGCCCCTCTCCCGCAATTGCCTCCCAAGACTTCATAGGTGAAATGTGTTAGACAGCCCGCCTTAAACTGACTGTCCTGCCGCTGTTTGGAGTATTGCTTGAAGCTGAATGTTATTCTACTCCCTCGGCGTTCCGGCCACCGGTAGTGCGCCTCAGTAGGGTGTTGCTTCGGTCTTACAGCACGACCCCTACTGGAATTCTCCTATTGCTTGATCTCGTTTCTCACTCAGCACAATCTATCTCGCTTCTAGTCCTTTCTTAGGGCACCGCCGCTATTCTGAGCAGGCACGGTCCCGTTACGTTCTTTCCAATGCCAAGCCTCTGCCAGGATCCCACCCCTGGCAGAGACCCTACTGTCTCTTCCTCCACAACACCCTCTGCCACAAGGTGTTGCTTCGTTCAATCCAGTCAGCTTTCTGATCTAACTTCCTGCCTGACCCCCGGTTTACCCACTATGGTGGGGAGTGGCCTAATGAATAGCACCCTTAGCTCCCCCCGGAGGCCCTGCGGTGAAATGTATTGGTGTCTGTGATACCTGATCAGATGAACTCCTTCAGTGCCATCGAACGCACCATGGCTCCCCATAGTGGCGGAGCCACAGTACTGCAACGACCAGGACTCTGGGGCGCTGCACTCCCCCCTGGTTAAACACAGTACTCCGGGACTGGGAGGAAAACAACAATACAAGTTAGCAAAAAGACATACAATTTTCTTGAGTGCAAAACAATAAGTATACTTGAACAGGCTTCCCTTTATGGGAGGTGAGGACACTTTAACGTTACAAACATAATTAAATATCATAGCAACATGCTATAATTAGCTTTTCTTACCCAATCGGGTATTCTACTAAGTGCAAACATTATTGACCAATAATTTAACTTTGCCTTTAAGGATATACACTCTTAATCCGCTAAAGACCTTCCTATAATCACATTATAAGGTATTTTAACTTTTACATTCTCCTACTTTGAATCTGCAGGACCGCCTGTCCCTATGGCACCTGTTGTGAAATTGGATTTTGGGCTCCCCCGGTGGCCACTGGTGGAATTGAACTGGTGTGCATCATCCCCTCTGTTCACCTGTTTCCATCAGGATGTGGGAGTCGCTATTTAACCTTGCTCCTCTGTCACTTCCATGCCGGTCAACATTGTAATCAGAAGCCTTTCTGTGCATGTTCCTGCTGCTAGACAACTCCCAGCTAAGTTGGACTTTAGTCCTCGTTTGTTTTTGCATTTTGTTCCAGTTCACTGCTGTAGTTTCGTTTCTGTGTCTGGAAAGCTCTTGTGATCTGAAATTGCCACTCTGATGTTATGAGTTAATACTAGAGTCTTAAAGTAATTTCAGGATGGTATTTTGATAGGGTTTTCAGCTGACCATGAAAGTGCCCTTTCTGTCTTCCTGCTATCTAGTAAGCGGACCTCAATTTTGCTAAACCTATTTTCATACTACGTTTGTCATTTCATCTAAAATCACCGCCAATATATGTGGGGGCCTCTGTCTGCCTATCGGGGAAACTTCTCTAGAGGTGAGCCAGGACTATATTTTCCTCTGCCAGGATTAGTTAGTCCTCCGGCCGGCGCTGGGCGTCTAGGGATAAAAAACGTAGGCAACGCTACCCGGCTACTGTTAGTTGTGCGGCAGGTTTAGTTCATGGTCAGTTTAGTTTCCATCCTTCCAAGAGCTGGTACTTATGTTTGCTGGGCTATGTTCTCTTGCCATTGAGAACCATAACAGTTTGACCGGCCCAAAAAAGGGTTAAATTAATTGACAGAGAAAGGAGAGAAAAGAGAAGTCTGCTGAAGATTTTTTTTTTTTTTTTTCTTTCCCCTTCCCTTCAGTTCTGAGTGTGCTTGTAATTGAATCTCTTGCAAGTCTGCCTATATTGCAGCCTTTCTCTCTCTCTCTCTCCTTCTAATCCTGGAATGGCTCTGTGTTCACCTGTTTAAAATGGATATTCAGAGTTTAGCTGCAGGTTTGAATAATCTCACCACGAAAGTTCAAAATTTACAAGATTTTGTTGTTCATGTTCCTATATCTGAACCTAGAATTCCTTTGCCTGAATTTTTCTCGGGGAATAGATCTTGCTTTCAAAATTTCAAAAATAATTGCAAGTTGTTTTTGTCCCTGAAATCTCGCTCTGCTGGAGATCCTGCTCAGCAGGTCAGGATTGTGATTTCCTTGCTCCGGGGCGACCCTCAGGATTGGGCTTTTGCATTGGCTCCAGGGGATCCTGCGTTGCTCAATGTGGATGCGTTTTTTCTGGCCTTGGGGTTGCTTTATGAGGAACCTCAGTTAGAGCTTCAGGCGGAAAAGGCCTTGATGTCCCTATCTCAGGGGCAAGACGAAGCTGAAATATACTGCCAGAAATTCCGTAAATGGGCTGTGCTTACTCAGTGGAATGAGTGCGCCCTGGCGGCGAATTTCAGAGAGGGTCTCTCTGATGCCATTAAGGATGTTATGGTGGGGTTCCCTGTGCCTGCGGGTCTGAATGAGTCCATGACAATGGCTATCCAGATCGATAGGCGTCTGCGGGAGCGCAAACCTGTGCACCATTTGGCGGTGTCTACTGAGAAGACGCCAGAGAATATGCAATGTGATAGAATTCTGTCCAGAAGTGAACGGCAGAATTTAAGACGAAAAAATGGGTTGTGCTTCTATTGCGGTGATTCAACTCATGTTATATCAGCATGCTCTAAGCGTACTAAGAAGCTTGATAAGTCTGTTTCAATTGGCACTTTACAGTCTAAGTTTATTCTATCTGTGACCCTGATTTGTTCTTTATCATCTATTACCGCGGATGCCTATGTCGACTCTGGCGCCGCTTTGAGTCTTATGGATTGGTCCTTTGCCAAACGCTGTGGGTATGATTTGGAGCCTCTTGAAACTCCTATACCCCTGAAGGGGATTGACTCCACCCCATTGGCTAGTAATAAACCACAATACTGGACACAAGTAACTATGCGGATTAATCCGGATCATCAGGAGATTATTCGCTTTCTTGTGCTGTATAACCTACATGATGTGTTGGTGCTTGGATTGCCATGGCTGCAATCTCATAACCCAGTCCTTGACTGGAAAGCTATGTCTGTGTTAAGCTGGGGATGTAAGGGGAAGCATGGGGACGTACCTGTGGTTTCCATTTCATCATCTATTCCCTCTGAGATTCCTGAATTCTTGACTGAATATCGTGACGTTTTTGAAGAACCTAAGCTTGGTTCATTACCTCCGCACCGGGAGTGCGATTGTGCCATAGATTTGATTCCGGGTAGTAAATACCCTAAGGGTCGTTTATTTAATCTGTCTGTGCCTGAACATGCTGCTATGCGAGAATATATAAAGGAGTCCTTGGAAAAGGGACATATTCGTCCTTCGTCATCTCCCTTAGGAGCCGGTTTTTTCTTTGTGGCTAAGAAAGATGGCTCTTTGAGACCGTGTATTGATTATCGGCTTTTGAATAAAATCACGGTTAAATATCAATATCCGTTGCCACTGCTGACTGATTTGTTTGCTCGCATAAAGGGGGCCAAGTGGTTCTCTAAGATAGATCTCCGTGGGGCGTATAATTTGGTGCGAATTAAGCAGGGGGATGAGTGGAAGACCGCATTTAATACGCCCGAGGGCCACTTTGAGTATTTGGTGATGCCTTTTGGTCTTTCAAATGCCCCTTCAGTCTTTCAGTCCTTAATGCATGACATTTTCCGTGATTATTTGGATAAATTTATGATTGTGTATCTGGATGATATTTTGATTTTTTCGGATGACTGGGACTCTCATGTCCAGCAGGTCAGGAGGGTTTTTCAGGTTTTGCGGTCTAATTCCTTGTGTGTGAAGGGTTCTAAGTGCGTTTTTGGGGTTCAAAAGATTTCCTTTTTGGGATATATTTTTTCCCCCTCTTCCATCGAGATGGATCCTGTCAAGGTTCAGGCTATTTGTGATTGGACGCAACCCTCTTCTCTTAAGAGTCTTCAGAAATTTTTGGGCTTTGCTAACTTTTATCGTCGATTTATTGCTGGTTTTTCTGATGTTGTTAAACCATTGACTGATTTGACTAAGAAGGGTGCTGATGTTGCTGATTGGTCCCCTGCTGCTGTGGAGGCCTTTCAGGAGCTTAAGCGCCGCTTTTCTTCCGCCCCTGTGTTGCGTCAGCCTGATGTTGCTCTTCCTTTTCAGGTTGAGGTCGACGCTTCTGAAATCGGAGCTGGGGCAGTTTTGTCGCAGAGAAGTTCCGATTGTTCCGTGATGAGACCTTGTGCCTTTTTCTCGCGTAAATTTTCGCCCGCCGAGCGGAATTATGATGTTGGGAATCGGGAGCTTTTGGCCATGAAGTGGGCTTTTGAGGAGTGGCGTCATTGGCTTGAGGGGGCTAGACATCAGGTGGTGGTATTGACTGACCACAAAAATCTAATTTATCTTGAGTCCGCCAGACGCCTGAATCCTAGACAGGCGCGCTGGTCGTTGTTTTTTTCTCGGTTTAATTTTGTGGTGTCCTACCTGCCGGGTTCTAAGAATGTTAAGGCGGATGCCCTTTCTAGGAGTTTTGAGCCTGACTCCCCTGGTAACTCTGAACCTACAGGTATCCTTAAGGATGGAGTGATATTGTCTGCCGTTTCTCCAGACCTGCGGCGGGCCTTGCAGGAGTTTCAGGCGGATAGACCTGATCGTTGCCCACCTGGTAGACTGTTTGTTCCTGATGACTGGACCAGTAAAGTCATTTCTGAGGTTCATTCTTCTGCGTTGACAGGTCATCCTGGAATCTTTGGTACCAGGGATTTGGTGGCAAGGTCCTTCTGGTGGCCTTCCCTGTCTCGAGATGTGCGAGGCTTTGTGCAGGCTTGTGACCTTTGTGCTCGGGCCAAGCCTTGTTGTTCTCGGGCTAGTGGATTGTTGTTGCCCTTGCCTATCCCGAAGAGGCCCTGGACGCACATCTCAATGGATTTTATTTTGGATCTTCCTGTTTCTCAGAAGATGTCTGTCATCTGGGTGGTGTGTGACCGTTTCTCTAAGATGGTCCATTTGGTTCCCCTGCCTAAGTTGCCTTCTTCTTCCGAGTTGGTTCCTCTGTTTTTTCAAAATGTGGTCCGTTTGCATGGTATTCCGGAGAATATCGTTTCTGACAGAGGAACCCAATTCGTGTCTAGATTTTGGCGAGCATTCTGTGCTAGGATGGGCATAGATTTGTCTTTCTCGTCTGCTTTCCATCCTCAGACTAATGGCCAGACCGAGCGGACGAATCAGACCTTGGAGACATATTTGAGGTGTTTTGTGTCTGCAGATCAGGATGATTGGGTTGCTTTTTTGCCTTTAGCGGAGTTTGCCCTCAATAATCGGGCCAGCTCTGCCACCTTGGTGTCTCCTTTTTTCTGTAATTCGGGGTTTCATCCTCGATTTTCTTCTGGTCAGGTGGAATCTTCGGATTGTCCTGGAGTGGATGCTGTGGTGGAGAGGTTGCATCAGATTTGGGGGCAGGTAGTGGACAATTTGAAGTTGTCCCAGGAGAAGACTCAGCTTTTTGCCAACCGCCGGCGTCGGGTTGGTCCTCGGCTTTGTGTTGGGGACTTGGTGTGGTTGTCTTCTCGTTTTGTCCCTATGAGGGTTTCTTCTCCTAAGTTTAAGCCTCGGTTCATCGGCCCGTACAAGATATTGGAGATTCTTAACCCTGTGTCCTTCCGTTTGGACCTCCCTGCATCTTTTTCTATTCATAATGTTTTTCATCGGTCATTGTTGCGCAGGTATGAGGTACCGGTTGTGCCTTCCGTTGAGCCTCCTGCTCCGGTGTTGGTTGAGGGCGAGTTGGAGTACGTTGTGGAAAAAATCTTGGACTCCCGTGTTTCCAGACGGAGACTCCAGTATCTGGTCAAATGGAAGGGATACGGTCAGGAGGATAATTCTTGGGTGACTGCCTCTGATGTTCATGCCTCCGATCTGGTCCGTGCCTTTCATAGGGCTCATCCTGATCGCCCTGGTGGTTCTGGTGAGGGTTCGGTGCCCCCTCCTTGAGGGGGGGTACTGTTGTGAAATTGGATTTTGGGCTCCCCCGGTGGCCACTGGTGGAATTGAACTGGTGTGCATCATCCCCTCTGTTCACCTGTTTCCATCAGGATGTGGGAGTCACTATTTAACCTTGCTCCTCTGTCACTTCCATGCCGGTCAACATTGTAATCAGAAGCCTTTCTGTGCATGTTCCTGCTGCTAGACAACTCCCAGCTAAGTTGGACTTTAGTCCTCGTTTGTTTTTGCATTTTGTTCCAGTTCACTGCTGTAGTTTCGTTTCTGTGTCTGGAAAGCTCTTGTGATCTGAAATTGCCACTCTGATGTTATGAGTTAATACTAGAGTCTTAAAGTAATTTCAGGATGGTATTTTGATAGGGTTTTCAGCTGACCATGAAAGTGCCCTTTCTGTCTTCCTGCTATCTAGTAAGCGGACCTCAATTTTGCTAAACCTATTTTCATACTACGTTTGTCATTTCATCTAAAATCACCGCCAATATATGTGGGGGCCTCTGTCTGCCTATCGGGGAAACTTCTCTAGAGGTGAGCCAGGACTATATTTTCCTCTGCCAGGATTAGTTAGTCCTCCGGCCGGCGCTGGGCGTCTAGGGATAAAAAACGTAGGCAACGCTACCCGGCTACTGTTAGTTGTGCGGCAGGTTTAGTTCATGGTCAGTTTAGTTTCCATCCTTCCAAGAGCTGGTACTTATGTTTGCTGGGCTATGTTCTCTTGCCATTGAGAACCATAACAGGCACCAGACCTACTGCCTCTCCTTTCTTTTACAGGACCGCCCCGTTCAGCCAGGGCCTACTGCCTTTCTCTACTATACATGGTATAGACATAACATTCCTTTCAATTAGAGAACATGGAGCCGGCTCTACTTGGCTCCTATTAGGACTCACTCACTAACCCCTACGGGTCCACTTTCTGTCCTTAGTAACACATTTCTAACTTTCTATGGGGACTCAGGGTTTACCTTCTATCCTCACCTTCATTATTACTTTCTTACTTTCACTTAAGCAGAACTCTAAATCTACCCCTACGGGCTTTCTGCATCTTTCCTTTTAAAGAACATTATCTAGGTTTCACATCTTAAACAAATTGAACACACATAACTTTCCTATATGCAAAGCAGTTACATTTCTTCCAGAGCATCATCATCAGCATTTCTTCACATTTAACTAGTTAAAACACATACAACTTTTCTCATTCCAACATTACCATGGCATTACTGTTCTTAAAACAGTATCTCTCGTAAGTACGCTGTTGGACATCCCCTTTAAAAGAGGATCAAGTCTTTCTGAGGTAGCTCGTCTTCTAGGTATTAAGTATGTGAAGATTTTGGAAGGTATAAAGTACGTGAAATTCATTAGAATGGCAGATTTCAAGCTGCGGAGTGGCATGACGTAGAAAGGAAAATAAGGGAAGTTAGCTGATGTTAGATTGCTGAATACTAATACATGGTATGAAGTGGCAGCAGAGCTTACATCGTTTAGGTGGAACAGAAAGTTATGTGAGCAAATCAGGAAGTGATTTTTGTGGGTATGAGACAGGAGAATCTGCGCAGTCTGCTTTTAGCAGAATCCATGGTATAGGTAGTTATTTTTGCACAGTATGTGGTGTGCCCCGTCTCTCCCTACAGGGAGAAGGCATAATTGCTCCTCTCTATTATTCTTGTTGTTCTAATCTATCCTCTTTTTCCTCTGTCAGTCTTTTCTCTCCGCACTCTCTCTCTCTCTCTCTCTCTCTCTCCTTTCCTCTTCCTCCACATTTTTTCTCTTCTCTCTCTTCCCCTCTTTCTCCACTCCTCTCTTCTCCTCCCTCTCTCCTCCCTCCACCCTCCATCTTCTCCTCCCTCCTTATCCACTCCCCCACCACACCTTTCTTCTCTCTCTCTCCACATTCTCTCTCCCCTCCTACTATTCCTTTGTCTCACTCATCACCCCCTCCTCCTTCTTCTTCCTTTTTTTTCCTCCGTGTTGCCGGCTGGGCCAACGCCCAATTCAAACAATATGGTGCTTACAGCACAAGGTGTCCCTGGCACAGTCTAGCCATTGCCATTTGTGATATCGGGGAGAGAAGGTGAAAGCCCCCCTTAGCCAACAGTGGGCAGCCCTAGACACATCAGGTAGCAGACAGCTCAGCCCTGGGTGCAGAGGGGGGAGGAGTGATATCAGAACGAGCTCACTGACAGATCCTCCGTTACCTCATTTCACAGTCAACAATATTGTAACCCTTAAGGTTTTACATGAACTTTGATATCACCATGTATTGATAATGTACAGCTTCAGCACCGGTCAGAGCTGCCTACATCCACATTCACACCAACATGAAACTATAATCCTAATCCATCATAGCTTCAGCAAGGGGGGAGACATCCTCACATAAAAAAAAAAAAAAAAAAAGCAACTTCTAAGTCCAAAATCAGTCAGTGTACGACCCCAGTACAAGCTATCACAACTATTCCTCTGATGAAGATGAAGAGGGAACATCATACATGCTGTCTAGTACTAGAAAAGAAACCCACAGGCACCAAGAATGCAGGGGCAGATAGAGGCACCACCATTACACTATGTGCACTGCACTTCAAGTCAGGTGACAATAGTCCAGACCCAGGGATGCATCCCATGCCATTTTACCTAAGAATGTAGCAGAAGCAGCAAACATATCCAGCCAGCTGGAATGATCTCTGGGCCATGAATGAAAATAGAAGCAGGTGATGCACTCTGGCCAATCATGAAGGAACAATTCAAACTTCCAGCAGAATCAGACATACACGCTTGGAAGTCAGGGCCACAGCTAATTGAACAGCTCAGAGAGTGAGCCATGACATGAGCCAAGAAAAGACAGAGTCTGTAAAGAAGTTTCATTGCAGAGTAATGCAAGTATTCCAAGACTTGGGCTTCACCATTCATGACCAGATACACAGGCCTTTGGGCATGGACTGAGACAGCCAATCAGGAAACCACTGATAGTGGCTAGGCCTAGGAACAGGTCAATAGCAGTGGACTGACCCAGAAAAAATGTTTTATGTGCGCCTAGGAGACTGTTTATTGCCGATTGTCACCAAAATTGCACCATTTTAGCACCACAAAAGAGCACAAAGAAGGAAAAGGGTGCCGTGCTGCTGAGAACACCAGAAGGGGAGCCAGAGGTGAAGACGCTGCAAAGTGCCGACCAACACACCACCAGAAGAACCGCTGCAGACTCCAGAGACGAGACACCGACCTCAATAAGGTTAGCAAAGGGGAGAAGCTATGTCGGAGCAGGGGGAAGAAGTGATGGCAGATGCAGCCACAGCCCCTGTAACGCCCCAAGACCTTGGGTTGGATGCAGCCGCCGGTCTCATGGCACCCCGGGCCTCGCCACGAATGCACCTGCAGGCCCCGTCTTACCACCGCAGCTTCAATCAGCAGGCCGGACCCCGCTGCCGCTACAGTACCCATCATGCCGTTGTCCACAGTAGCCAAAGGGATTGAGTCCCAACCAGGGGTGCAGAAGACAGCCCCTCTCATGGTGACCACTGACCTGAAAGCGCAACCACCCTACAAAGACAGAAAAAGTGTCAAGTGTTACATCTGTGGCAAGTTTGGCCATTTCCAGAACCAGTGCAAAGCACTCACGCCCCCGAAGAGACTGGACCCATGCAATCCAAGAGTTGGTCCAGAGAAACAGGTCAAGGAGGAAGTGCAGAAAGCAGTGAAGTACCCCGTCCATAGGACAGAGGCAAGCAAGCCAGGTCTGCAAGACACTACGCTCCTGACATGTAAAACTTCATCTGCAAGACCAGTACCTCAAATTACCCTTAAAATGGATGGCGTTGTCAGATCCAAAGTGGTGCAGCCAGAAGTGTGATGACACCTGTGGAACTCGCTGATCCCACCTGCCTATCAGAATTCTCTGTGTCTCGCATGGGCATTGATGGTCAAGTCAGACCTTCTCAGCTTACAAAGCCACTGAGCGTGTGCACTCAGCCAGGACACTCTATCCTGTCCCAGTTTGTGGTGTCAAGGAACTTCCACTCAACCTGCTGGGAGCGAACCTACTGCAGAAGCTGAAGGCAACCACAGTGTTCCACGAAGATGGGACAGTGACACTTTCTTCATCCCTGACCCAAGAAGAGTCATGCTGGCGGCCCTACAAGAACATTAACCAACCAATGAGGCCTACCCAAGGAGGTACTGGATGTAGTACCAGAAAGTCTATGGTCTAAGGGACCCCAGCACGTGAGAAAACCTCAAGTTGCCCCAGTACGGGTGTCACTCAAGACAGATACCCCGTACCCTCGTAAGGCCCAGGCCAGGCCTAGAGTCAAGCTGCCTCTTACCGACTGAAGGTCTACCTGGAAATAGGAATCATTGTTCCTCGCAAATCGCCTTGCAATACCCCGCTTTTCCCCGTCAAGAAAAAGACTGTAAAAGGAGCGCCAGCCAAGTTCAGAATGGTATATAACCTGAGAGCTGTGAATGACGCCACAGTGTTTGAAACTGCAATTATGCCGAATCCGCACACTCTGCTCTCGAATGTGCCTGCCACAGCAAAAGTGTTCACAGTGACCGACCTGGCGAAGGTTTTCTTCAGTGTTCCCCCTCATCCGGAAGACCAGTTCCTGTTTGCCTTAATGCACCAGGGGGGACACCACACATGGACAGTGATGCCACAGTGGGCCCAGAACAGCCCTTCACAGTTCACCAAAGCAATGTCCACAGTTCTCACCAACTGAGTCACAGAACAAGCAGAAGTAACCCTGCTGCAATACATGGACAATCTACTCCTTTGTGCAGTTGACTTTGACACGTGTAAAGCCCATTCCTTGTATCTCCTACTCTACCTGGCGGAGCAGCACTGCAAGATCTCAAAGAACAAAGTCCAGTGGTGTCTGAAGCAAGTTACGTTCCAGAGACACTGTATTGCTCACCAGGTGAAACACCTGACAGATGACCGGAAGACCACAGTGGAGAAGATGGTCCTACAGGTCTTCCTTGGCCCCGTTCCTCCTGACTGATGCAGTCTTCAGCTCGTTCAATAAGTTAAAAGGCACAGTAGTCTCAGCACCAGCACTAGGCCCATCCGACTACAAGAAGCCATTCCATCTCTACTTGATGAGAAAAGAAGGCCTTGCTACTGGAGTCCTGACACAGCTTCAGGGGGGAAAGCAGAGACTTTCGGACTACTTTTCAGCTTGCCTGGATCCAGTTGCAAGGGAAGCCTCTTCCTCCCGCATGAAGGCAGCAGTTGCAGCACACGCCCTCCTGGACAGGACTACTGACATCAGTGGAAAAACCATTGGAAATCCTGGCTCCGCATGACATCTCGGCAATCCTCAACCAAACCCAGCTAAAACATCTCTCCACCGCCAGGCATCTTCGCCTCCAGTGCTCTCTACTCCTGCCCAACAATGTCACCATCTCCAGATGCACAGTCCTCAACCCGTCCACTCTACTCCCACTCCCAAGGGGGGATACAGATATAGACCCTCAGATAAAAAGTCTGATCAAAATCTGCATGACACCTTCTGCAGGGATATGAATTTGCTCCGGACGGATGACCATGATTGCTTCAGCATCATGCAACAGGAAACAGCAGGACTACCCAAGGTGGCAGAAGAGCCACTGACCAACCCAGAGTTGACCCTCTATGTGGATGGCTCCAGATTTGCAGATGATGAAGGAAGATTCCACACGGGAGGTGCAGCGACCAGCAATCAAGAGATCCTGTGGTCCAGAAGTCTGCCGCCCAGTCTGTCAGCCCAGGAAGCAGAACTGATAGCGCTGATGAAGGCCTACCATATGGCAGAAGACAAGACTGAGAAAATGTATACCAATGTATACCGATTCAAGGTACTTGCATGGCATAGCACACGACTTCGGACCCATCTGGGCTGCAAGGGACTTCCTCACAGCAAGCGGAACAACCGTGAAGCATAATGGAGCCATTAAGGACCTGCTGAACACACTTCAACTTCCAAAAGTGGTGACAATGCTAAAAGTCAAAGCGCATGGAAAACTGAACACAGTTGGGGCACGAGGCAACAACATGGCGGATATGGCAGCCAAAGAAACAGTCAAGGGAAGACAATATGGACAAGTGGAAGAGGTCGTAGAGCCGGACGGCTACTACAGGACGGCTGAAGACAGGAAACCTGACAAGATGACGTCCTGTGATCTGCTCAAAAAGCTGCAAGAGCAAGCCCCAAAGGACAAGAAGGAATGCTGGATGCAGAAGAGAGCAACACATGAAGAAGGAAGGGTATACTAAATGGACTACAAACCCTGTTTACCCCGAAGCATGTACCCTATGGTGGTCCAGTGGGCACATGGGCCCACACACAGATTAAAGACACAGATAAATGATCCGATTGGTGCTTACTGGTTCGCTCCAGAAATCTCCACCCTAACAGCCAAGTTCATAAACAGCTGTCTGACCTGTGGCAAATGCAACCCTGGAAGAATGAAGAAAGTTCCCACACATCAACTTGCCAGACCACTGTACCCCCTTCCAGAGGATCCAGATAGACCACATCCAGATGCCGCCAAGTGGAGGATTCGAATATGCCCTTGTGGTCGCGGACGTGTTCTCAGGATGGCCAGAAGCTTTCCCAGTGAGGAACCAGTCAGCAAAGACTACTGCAAAGAAGCTACTCTCAGAGACGAGATATGCAGCTATGGGGTCCCAGAAGTGATAGAGAGTGACCAGGGACCTGCATTCACAGCAAACCTCACATGAGAGATCTAGTCAGCAGTAGGGTCAGACTTAGGCCTACACACTCCCAATCACACTACTCAGTGTTAGGCACACTCCCAGAGGCCCAGAAAAGCTGTCACCATATGAAATTTTGTTTGTGTCTAGTCCCAGGTTAGGGGTATCCTTTCCCTTAGCAGCTGATTATGTAATATGATACTTTGTCTGCTTATGTAATTGAAATCACCAAGAAACTTGCTAACATCCATTCTCGAGTTTTTTCTTCATTGCCAGATCCAGATTCAGTGTCCGGTATGCACTCCTAGAAGCCAGGAGACTGGGTGTTGGTGAAAAAGCTTGTAAGGAGAACACCACTCGATCCCAGATTTGATGGTCCTGCTCAAGTGCTGCTGATGACACCAAACTCTGTGAAACTGGAGGGAAGACTCGCTTGGATCCACTCATCGCATGGCAAGAAAGCTCCCCTACCAGAAGATGACACCCAAGCCAGAATGATGTTGCGGCCTGACCGAAAAGATGACCTACCTGATAAAGACTACACATCGCTCACTACACATGCTATTGACTAAGAGACTGATTGCAACGAACCCCCGTTAGGGACAGATCTCCTGACCGCCCATTTGCGAAAAGTCTGTATGGAGTGGGGCACAGGCGTTAGGCTTGTGTCAGTTCGCCAACAGCACAAAAGAGTTGCAGCGCTTTGGGACAGGAGGCTAGGATTAGGGCAAGTGATATCTAAGGGGGGCTTGTGATAGATATATATATATCATGTAGATCTCACTTGCATGTATACTCCTCTATAATCAAATATATACTTATATGCTCACAGCTAATATATACATTATAATCAATGGTTTAAAATGGCTGACACAAACTAATATAACCTAGACAGATCATAAAATGGCTGACATGAACTAATATAAACCAGACAGATCATATGGGGTTTTCCATCCCTAAAAGCGGAATAATGTCAGATGTCTGATGACTGCTGATCAGATGTCTCAGCTTAATCAGCAGTCATATGAGCATTAATCACAATATTCCATATATGTTTAGATAACCAATGACAGAGGAGCTAGACAATATGGTAATTAACTAACCACCCCTGACAACCCCTAACCACTCCTTTCTATGTGAAAATATAAAACTATGTATGTACAATAAAGAATCAGTATTGATGGAATGTTGTTCTGTCACAGTTGTGTACAGTCCATTCTTGATGAGCGCTCAAAATACTCAGTCTAATTGGGAGCGGCCGCAGCACACACAGGGATATATTTATCCAACCCTAATATTTCCATAACACTATATACAGTACAGTGCTGACCCTGAGCCCCGCGCTGCTCTATATACAGTTGAGTGCTGACCCTGAGCCCCGTACTCCCCTATATACAGTACAGTGCTGACCCTGAGCCCCGCGCTGCCCTATATACACTACAGTGCTGACCCTGAGCCCCCGTGCTGCTCTATATACAGTACAGTGCTGACCCTGAGCCCCCGTGCTGCTCTATATACAGTACAGTGCTGACCCTGAGCCCCGTGCTCCCCTATATACAGTACAGTGCTGACCCTGAGCCCCCGTGCTGCTCTATATACAGTACAGTGCTGACCCTGAGCCCCCGTGCTGCTCTATATACAGTACAGTGCTGACCCTGAGCCCCGTGCTCCTCTATATACAGTACAATGCTGACCCTGAGCCCCGCGCTGCTCTATATACAGTACAGTGCTGACCCTGAGCCCCGTGCTCCCCTATATACAGTACAGTGCTGACCCTGAGCCCCCGTGCTGCTCTATATAAAGTACAGTGCTGACCCTGAGCCCCGTGCTCCTCTATATACAGTACAGTGCTGACCCTGAGCCCCGTGCTGCTCTATATACAGTACAGTGCTGACCCTGAGCCCCGCGCTGCTCTATATACAGTACAGTGCTGACCCTGAGCCCCCGTGCTCCTCTATATACAGTACAGTGCTGACCCTGAGCCCCGTGCTCCCCTATATACAGTACAGTGCTGACCCTGAGCCCCGCGCTGCTCTATATACAGTACAGTGCTGACCCTGAGCCCCCGTGCTCCTCTATATACAGTACAGTGCTGACCCTGAGCCCCGTGCTCCCCTATATACAGTACAGTGCTGACCCTGAGCCCCGCGCTGCTCTATATACACTACAGTGCTGACCCTGAGCCCCCGTGCTGCTCTATATACAGTACAGTGCTGACCCTGAGCCCCGTGCTCCTCTATATACAGTACAGTGCTGACCCTGAGCCCCCGTGCTGCTCTATATACAGTACAGTGCTGACCCTGAGCCCCGTGCTCCTCTATATACAGTACAGTGCTGACCCTGAGCCCCCGTGCTGCTCTATATACAGTACAGTGCTGACCCTGAGCCCCCGTGCTGCTCTATATAAAGTACAGTGCTGACCCTGAGCCCCGTGCTGCCCTATATACAGTACAGTGCTGACCCTGAGCCCTGCGCTCCTCTATATACAGTATAGTGCTGACCCTGAGCCCCCGTGCTGCTCTATATACAGTACAGTGCTGACCCTGAGCCCCGTGCTGCTCTATATACAGTACAGTGCTGACCCTGAGCCCCGCGCTACTCTATATACAGTACAGTGCTGACCCTGAGCCCCGTGCTCCCCTATATACAGTACAGTGCTGACCCTGAGCCCCGTGCTCCTCTATATACAGTACAGTGCTGACCCTGAGCCCCGTGCTGCTCTATATACAGTACAGTGCTGACCCTGAGCCCCGCGCTGCTCTATATACAGTACAGTGCTGACCCTGAGCCCCGTGCTGCTCTATATACAGTACAGTGCTGACCCTGAGCCCCGTGCTCCTCTATATACAGTACAGTGCTGACCCTGAGCCCCGCGCTGCTCTATATACAGTACAGTGCTGACCCTGAGCCCTGCGCTGCTCTATATACAGTACAGTGCTGACCCTGAGCCCCCGTGCTCCTCTATATACAGTACAGTGCTGACCCTGAGCCCCGTGCTGCTCTATATACAGTACAGTGCTGACCCTGAGCCCCGTGCTCCTCTATATACAGTACAGTGCTGACCCTGAGCCCCCGTGCTGCTCTATATACAGTACAGTGCTGACCCTGAGCCCCGTGCTCCTCTATATACAGTACAGTGCTGACCCTGAGCCCCCGTGCTGCTCTATACACAGTACAGTGCTGACCCTGAGCCCCGTGCTGCTCTATATAAAGTACAGTGCTGACCCTGAGCCCCGTGCTGCTCTATATACAGTACAGTGCTGACCCTGAGCCCCACGCTGCTCTATATACAGTACAGTGCTGACCCTGAGCCCCGCACTGCTCTATATACAGTACAGTGCTGACCCTGAGCCCCGTGCTCCCCTATATACAGTACAGTGCTGACCCTGAGCCCCGTGCTCCTCTATATACAGTACAGTGCTGACCCTGAGCCCCGTGCTCCCCTATATACAGTACAGTGCTGACCCTGAGCCCCGCGCTGCTCTATATACAGTACAGTGCTGACCCTGAGCCCCGTGCTCCTCTATATACAGTACAGTGCTGACCCTGAGCCCCCGTGCTGCTCTATATACAGTACAGTGCTGACCCTGAGCCCCGTGCTCCTCTATATACAGTACAGTGCTGACCCTGAGCCCCCGTGCTGCTCTATATACAGTACAGTGCTGACCCTGAGCCCCCGTGCTGCTCTATATAAAGTACAGTGCTGACCCTGAGCCCCGTGCTGCCCTATATACAGTACAGTGCTGACCCTGAGCCCTGCGCTCCTCTATATACAGTATAGTGCTGACCCTGAGCCCCCGTGCTGCTCTATATAAAGTACAGTGCTGACCCTGAGCCCCGTGCTGCCCTATATACAGTACAGTGCTGACCCTGAGCCCTGCGCTCCTCTATATACAGTATAGTGCTGACCCTGAGCCCCCGTGCTGCTCTATATACAGTACAGTGCTGACCCTGAGCCCCGTGCTGCTCTATATACAGTACAGTGCTGACCCTGAGCCCCGCGCTACTCTATATACAGTACAGTGCTGACCCTGAGCCCCGTGCTCCCCTATATACAGTACAGTGCTGACCCTGAGCCCCGTGCTCCTCTATATACAGTACAGTGCTGACCCTGAGCCCCGTGCTGCTCTATATACAGTACAGTGCTGACCCTGAGCCCCGCGCTGCTCTATATACAGTACAGTGCTGACCCTGAGCCCCGTGCTGCTCTATATACAGTACAGTGCTGACCCTGAGCCCCGTGCTCCTCTATATACAGTACAGTGCTAACCCTGAGCCCCGCGCTGCTCTATATACAGTACAGTGCTGACCCTGAGCCCTGCGCTGCTCTATATACAGTACAGTGCTGACCCTGAGCCCCCGTGCTCCTCTATATACAGTACAGTGCTGACCCTGAGCCCCGTGCTGCTCTATATACAGTACAGTGCTGACCCTGAGCCCCGTGCTCCTCTATATACAGTACAGTGCTGACCCTGAGCCCCCGTGCTGCTCTATATACAGTACAGTGCTGACCCTGAGCCCCGTGCTCCTCTATATACAGTACAGTGCTGACCCTGAGCCCCCGTGCTGCTCTATACACAGTACAGTGCTGACCCTGAGCCCCGTGCTGCTCTATATAAAGTACAGTGCTGACCCTGAGCCCCGTGCTGCTCTATATACAGTACAGTGCTGACCCTGAGCCCCACGCTGCTCTATATACAGTACAGTGCTGACCCTGAGCCCCGCACTGCTCTATATACAGTACAGTGCTGACCCTGAGCCCCGTGCTCCCCTATATACAGTACAGTGCTGACCCTGAGCCCCGTGCTCCTCTATATACAGTACAGTGCTGACCCTGAGCCCCGTGCTCCCCTATATACAGTACAGTGCTGACCCTGAGCCCCGCGCTGCTCTATATACAGTACAGTGCTGACCCTGAGCCCCGTGCTGCTCTATATACAGTACAGTGCTGACCCTGAGCCCCGTGCTCCTCTATATACAGTACAGTGCTGACCCTGAGCCCCCGTGCTGCTCTATATACAGTACAGTGCTGACCCTGAGCCCCGTGCTCCTCTATATACAGTACAGTGCTGACCCTGAGCCCCGCGCTGCTCTATATACAGTACAGTGCTGACCCTGAGCCCCGCGCTGCTCTATATACAGTACAGTGCTGACCCTGAGCCCCCGTGCTCCCCTATATACAGTACAGTGCTGACCCTGAGCCCCGTGCTGCTCTATATACAGTACAGTGCTGACCCTGAGCCCCGTGCTCCCCTATATACAGTACAGTGCTGACCCTGAGCCCCGTGCTGCTCTATATAAAGTACAGTGCTGACCCTGAGCCCCGCGCTGCTCTATATACAGTACAGTGCTGACCCTGAGCCCCGCGCTGCTCTATATACAGTACAGTGCTGACCCTGAGCCCCCGTGCTCCCCTATATACAGTACAGTGCTGACCCTGAGCCCCGTGCTGCTCTATATACAGTACAGTGCTGACCCTGAGCCCCGTGCTCCCCTATATACAGTACAGTGCTGACCCTGAGCCCCGCGCTGCTCTATATACAGTACAGTGCTGACCCTGAGTCCCGTGCTCCCCTATACACAGTACAGTGCTGACCCTGAGCCCCGCGCTGCTCTATATACAGTACAGTGCTGACCCTGAGCCCCCGTGCTCCTCTATATACAGTACAGTGCTGACCCTGAGCCCCGTACTCCCCTATATACAGTACAGTGCTGACCCTGAGCCCCGCGCTGCTCTATATACAGTACAGTGCTGACCCTGAGCCCCGTACTCCCCTATATACAGTACAGTGCTGACCCTGAGCCCCGCGCTGCTCTATATACAGTACAGTGCTGACCCTGAGCCCCGCGCTGCTCTATATACAGTACAGTGCTGACCCTGAGCCCCCGTGCTCCTCTATATACAGTACAGTGCTGACCCTGAGCCCCGCGCTGCTCTATATACAGTACAGTGCTGACCCTGAGCCCCGTACTCCCCTATATACAGTACAGTGCTGACCCTGAGCCCCGCGCTGCTCTATATACAGTACAGTGCTGACCCTGAGCCCCGTGCTCCCCTATATACAGTACAGTGCTGACCCTGAGCCCCGCGCTGCTCTATATACAGTACAGTGCTGACCCTGAGCCCCGCGCTGCTCTATATACAGTACAGTGCTGACCCTGAGCCCCGCGCTGCTCTATATACAGTACAGTGCTGACCCTGAGCCCCGTACTCCCCTATATACAGTACAGTGCTGACCCTGAGCCCCGCGCTGCTCTATATACAGTACAGTGCTGACCCTGAGCCCCGTACTCCCCTATATACAGTACAGTGCTGACCCTGAGCCCCGCGCTGCTCTATATACAGTACAGTGCTGACCCTGAGCCCCGTGCTCCCCTATATACAGTACAGTGCTGACCCTGAGCCCCGCGCTGCTCTATATACAGTATAGTGCTGACCCTGAGCCCCCGTGCTCCTCTATATACAGTACAGTGCTGACCCTGAGCCCCGCGCTGCTCTATATACAGTACAGTGCTGACCCTGAGCCCCGTACTCCCCTATATACAGTACAGTGCTGACCCTGAGCCCCCGTGCTGCTCTATATACAGTACAGTGCTGACCCTGAGCCCCGTACTCCCCTATATACAGTACAGTGCTGACCCTGAGCCCCCGTGCTCCCCTATATACAGTACAGTGCTGACCCTGAGCCCCGCGCTGCTCTATATACAGTACAGTGCTGACCCTGAGCCCCGTACTCCCCTATATACAGTACAGTGCTGACCCTGAGCCCCCGTGCTGCTCTATATACAGTACAGTGCTGACCCTGAGCCCCGTACTCCCCTATATACAGTACAGTGCTGACCCTGAGCCCCGTGCTCCCCTATATAAAGTACAGTGCTGACCCTGAGCCCCGTGCTGCTCTATATACAGTACAGTGCTGACCCTGAGCCCCGCGCTGCTCTATATACAGTACAGTGCTGACCCTGAGCCCCGTGCTCCTCTATATACAGTACAGTGCTGACCCTGAGCCCCGTGCTGCTCTATATACAGTACAGTGCTGACCCTAGCCCCGCGCTGCTCTATATACAGTACAGTGCTGACCCTGAGCCCCGTACTCCCCTATATACAGTACAGTGCTGACCCTGAGCCCCGTGCTCCCCTATATACAGTACAGTGCTGACTCTGAGCCCCCGTGCTGCTCTATATACAGTACAGTGCTGACCCTGAGCCCCCGTGCTCCCCTATATACAGTACAGTGCTGACCCTGAGCCCCGCGCTGCTCTATATACAGTACAGTGCTGACCCTGAGCCCCGTACTCCCCTATATACAGTACAGTGCTGACCCTGAGCCCCGCGCTGCTCTATATACAGTACAGTGCTGACCCTGAGTTCCGTGCTCCCCTATATACAGTACAGTGCTGACCCTGAGCCCCGCGCTGCTCTATATACAGTACAGTGCTGACCCTGAGCCCCGCGCTGCTCTATATACAGTACAGTGCTGACCCTGAGCCCCCGTGCTCCTCTATATACAGTACAGTGCTGACCCTGAGCCCCGTGCTCCCCTATATACAGTACAGTGCTGACCCTGAGCCCCGCGCTGCTCTATATACAGTACAGTGCTGACCCTGAGCCCCGTACTCCCCTATATACAGTACAGTGCTGACCCTGAGCCCCGTGCTGCTCTATATACAGTACAGTGCTGACCCTGAGCCCCGTGCTCCCCTATATACAGTACAGTGCTGACCCTGAGCCCCGCGCTGCTCTATATACAGTACAGTGCTGACCCTGAGCCCCGCGCTGCTCTATATACAGTACAGTGCTGACCCTGAGCCCCGCGCTGCTCTATATACAGTACAGTGCTGACCCTGAGCCCCGTACTCCCCTATATACAGTACAGTGCTGACCCTGAGCCCCGCGCTGCTCTATATACAGTACAGTGCTGACCCTGAGCCCCGTACTCCCCTATATACAGTACAGTGCTGACCCTGAGCCCCGCGCTCCCCTATATACAGTACAGTGCTGACCCTGAGCCCCGTGCTCCTCTATATACAGTACAGTGCTGACCCTGAGTTCCGTGCTCCCCTATATACAGTACAGTGCTGACCCTGAGCCCCGTGCTCCTCTATATACAGTACAGTGCTGACCCTGAGCCCCGCGCTGCTCTATATACAGTACAGTGCTGACCCTGAGCCCCGCGCTGCTCTATATACAGTACAGTGCTGACCCTGAGCCCCCGTGCTCCTCTATATACAGTACAGTGCTGACCCTGAGCCCCGTGCTCCCCTATATACAGTACAGTGCTGACCCTGAGCCCCGCGCTGCTCTATATACAGTACAGTGCTGACCCTGAGCCCCGTACTCCCCTATATACAGTACAGTGCTGACCCTGAGCCCCGTGCTGCTCTATATACAGTACAGTGCTGACCCTGAGCCCCGTGCTCCCCTATATACAGTACAGTGCTGACCCTGAGCCCCGCGCTGCTCTATATACAGTACAGTGCTGACCCTGAGCCCCGCGCTGCTCTATATACAGTACAGTGCTGACCCTGAGCCCCGCGCTGCTCTATATACAGTACAGTGCTGACCCTGAGCCCCGTACTCCCCTATATACAGTACAGTGCTGACCCTGAGCCCCGCGCTGCTCTATATACAGTACAGTGCTGACCCTGAGCCCCGTACTCCCCTATATACAGTACAGTGCTGACCCTGAGCCCTGCGCTCCCCTATATACAGTACAGTGCTGACCCTGAGCCCCCGTGCTCCTCTATATACAGTACAGTGCTGACCCTGAGCCCCGTGCTCCCCTATATACAGTACAGTGCTGACCCTGAGCCCCGCGCTGCTCTATATACAGTACAGTGCTGACCCTGAGCCCCGTACTCCCCTATATACAGTACAGTGCTGACCCTGAGCCCCGTACTCCCCTATATACAGTACAGTGCTGACCCTGAGCCCCGCGCTGCTCTATATACAGTACAGTGCTGACCCTGAGCCCCGTACTCCCCTATATACAGTACAGTGCTGACCCTGAGCCCCGCGCTGCTCTATATACAGTACAGTGCTGACCCTGAGCCCCGCGCTGCTCTATATACAGTACAGTGCTGACCCTGAGCCCCATACTCCCCTATATACAGTACAGTGCTGACCCTGAGCCCCGTACTCCCCTATATACAGTACAGTGCTGACCCTGAGCCCCGTACTCCCCTATATACAGTACAGTGCTGACCCTGAGCCCCGCGCTGCTCTATATACAGTACAGTGCTGACCCTGAGCCCCGCGCTGCTCTATATACAGTACAGTGCTGACCCTGAGCCCTGTACTCCCCTATATACAGTACAGTGCTGACCCTGAGCCCCGTACTCCCCTATATACAGTACAGTGCTGACCCTGAGCCCCGTACTCCCCTATATACAGTACAGTGCTGACCCTGAGCCCCGCGCTCCCCTATATACAGTACAGTGCTGACCCTGAGCCCCCGTGCTCCCCTATATACAGTACAGTGCTGACCCTGAGCCCCGCGCTGCCCTATATACAGTACAGTGCTGACCCTGAGCCCCGCGCTGCCCTATATACAGTACATTGCTGCCCTGTGCTGTCACCCTTGTGCTGTTTACTGTACGCAGGGAATATTCTGGCTTCTCCGGCAGGTGAAGGTTATGGAGGTGTCACTATAAACTTCTTATCTACAGTTATAAATGTGGCCCTAAGGAGAAGGAGTCAGGAGTGTGGGAGAAGGAGATGGCGGAGTATCAGTAATATGCGGTGTTTCCAGGATGGCTCCTGCCCTGTGACCCTCCTTTGCTGTAAATGGACATTTATTTGCTCCATAAACTTTTATAGACCCCAAAAGGTGAATGTTTAACTGGAAGAAATGCACCGTGTAGGAGAAGCTTGTGTCCCTGACCTGAGAGATCACTACAAGGGCCGGATGGGGGGCTCCTAGGTGTGACCGGGCAGTGGGGGCTCAGGACCTGGTGGTCCACATTGTGAGGCTTCTGCAGCAGCAGCTCCGGCCTATGACCACTCTGGCACCAAGAGTCGCTTTCTGCACCGCTCCCCATTGCACACACATTTGGGGACTTTTCAAAGTGTTTCCCCAGTTTTCTGCCAAAAACACTTTAATGAATGGCCGCCCGTGTGTACAGTGGTCTCCTGACTCCCCTGACACATGATGTTTGGGGAGAGGATGTTAAGGTACCTTCACACGAAACGACTTTGTAACGATAACGATAGCGATCCGTGACGTTGCAGCGTCCTGGCTAGCGATATCGTTTCGTTTGACACGCAGCAGCGATCAGGATCCTGCTGTGATGTCGCTGGTCGCTGAATAAAGTCCAGAACTTTATTTGGTCGTCCGATCGCCGTGTATCGTTGTGTTTGACACCAAAAGCAACGATACCAGCGATATTTTACACTGGTAACCAGGGTAAACATCGGGTTACTAAGCGCAGGGCCGCGCTTAGTAACCCGATGTTTACCCTGGTTACCAGCGTAAAATGTAAAAAAAAACAAACAGTACATGCTCACCTGCGCGTCCCCCAGCGTCTGCTTCCCACACTGACTGAGCGCCGCAAAGTGAAAGTGAAAGCACAGCACAGCGGTGACGTCACCGCTGTGCCCTGCTACTGCCGGCGCTCAGTCATTGCAGGAAGCGGACGCCGGGGGACGCATGTAAGTATGTAGTGTTTGTTTTTTTTTTACATTTTACGCTGGTAACCAGGGTAAACATCGGGTTACTAAGCGCGGCCCTGCGCTTAGCAACCCGATGTTTACCCTGGTTACCCGGGGACCTCGGCATCGTTGGTCGCTGGAGAGCGGTCTGTGTGACAGCTCTCCAGCGTCCAAACAGCGACGCTGCAGCGATCGGCATCGTTGTCGCTATCGCTGCAGCGTCGCTTCGTGTGAAGGTACCTTTAGGCCTTGGATTTTGACTAAAACCTGGGATCTGGAGGGGGGAGGAGAAAGAAGTCTGGAGGAAGAGAGAGGAGTCTGAAGGGGGCAGAGGAGAGTCTGGAGGGGGAGAGAGGAGTCTGGATGGGGCAGAGGAGAGTCTGGAGGGGGAATGAGGAGTCTAGAGGAAGAGAGAGTAGTCTTGAGGGCGCATAAAGGAGTCTGGAGGGGAAGGGAAGAGTCCGGAGGGGGCAGAGAGGAGTCTGGAGGGAGACAGATTAGTCTGGAGGAGGACAGAGGAGTCTGGAGGGGGAGAGAGGAGTCTGGATTGGGGCAGATAGGAATCTGGTGGAGGACAGAAGTCTGGAGGGGGGATAGCGGAGTCTGGAGGGGAGAGAGGAGTCTGGAGGGGAAGGAGGAGTCTGGGATGGGGAGAGCAGACTCTGGAAGGGGAGATAGGGGTCTGGAGGGGGCAGAGAGGAATTTGGTGGAGGCAGTGAGGAGTCTGGAGGGGGAGAGAGGAGTATGAAGGAGGACAGGAGTCTGTTGGGGAGAGAGGAGTCTGGAGGAATCTGGGATGGGGAGAGCAGAGTCTGGAAGGGGAGAGATGGCTCTCGGGGGGAGAGAGAGGTCTGGAGGGGGGCAGTGAGGAGTCTGGAGGATGACAGATGAGTCTGGAGGGGGAGAGAGGAGTCTGGAAGGGGAGAGATATGTTTGGAGGGGGAGACAGAGGGGGGTCTGGAGGGGGAGAGAGGAGGGTCTGGGGGGGAGAGGAAGGTCTGGAGGGGGAGAGAGGAGGGTCTGGAGGGGGAGAGGGGGGGTCTGGAGGGGGAGAGGGGGGGTCTGGAGGGGGAGAGAGGGGGGTCTGGAGGGGGAGAGAGGAGGGTCTGGAGGGGGAGAGAGGAGGGGAAGAGAGGGGGGTCTGGAGGGGGAGACAGGAGGGTCTGGAGGGGGAGAGAGGGGGGTCTGGAGGGAGAGAGAGGAGTTTGGAGGGGGAGAAAGGGGGGTCTGGAGGGGGAGAGAGGGGGATCTGGAGGGGGAGACAGGAGGGTCTGGAGGGGGAGAGGAAGGTCTGGAGGGGGAGAGAGGAGGGTCTGGAGGGGGAGAGGGGGGGTCTGGAGGGGGAGAGAGGGGGGTCTGGAGGGGGAGAGAGGAGGGTCTGGAGGGGGAGAGAGGAGGGAAAGAGAGGGGGGTCTGGAGGGGGAGACAGGAGGGTCTGGAGGGAGAGAGAGGAGTCTGGAGGAATCTGGGATGGGGAGAGCAGAGTCTGGAAGGGGAGAGATGGCTCTCGGGGGGAGAGAGAGTTCTGAAGGGGGAGAGAGAGGTCTGGAGGGGCGCAGTGAGGAGTCTGGAGGATGACAGATGAGTCTGGAGGGGGAGAGAGGAGTCTGGAAGGGGAGAGATATGTTTGGAGGGGGAGACAGAGGGGGGTCTGGAGGGGGAGAGAGGAGGGTCTGGGGGGGGAGAGGAAGGTCTGGAGGGGGAGAGAGGAGGGTCTGGAGGGGGAGAGGGGGGGTCTGGAGGGGGAGAGAGGGGGGTCTGGAGGGGGAGAGAGGAGGGTCTGGAGGGGGAGAGAGGAGGGGAAGAGAGGGGGGTCTGGAGGGGGAGAGAGGGGGGTCTGGAGGGAGAGAGAGGAGTTTGGAGGGGGAGAAAGGGGGGTCTGGAGGGGGAGAGAGGGGGATCTGGAGGGGGAGACAGGAGGGTCTGGAGGTGGAGAGAGGGGGATCTGGAGGGGGAGACAGGAGGGTCTGGAGGGGGAGAGAGGGGGATCTGGAGGGGGAGAGAGGGGGGTCTGGAGGGAGAAAGGAGTGTGGAGGGGGAGAGAGGGGGGACTGGAGGGGGAGAGAGAGGGTCTGGAGGGGGAGAGAGGAGGGTCTGGAGGGGGAGAGAGGATTGTCTGGAGGGGGAGAGAGGGGGGTCTGGAGGGGGAGAGAGAGAAGTGTGGAGGGGGAGAGAGGAGGGTCTGGAGGGGGGAGAGAGGGGGTCTGGAGGGGTAGAGAGGATTGTCTGGAGGGGGTGAGAGGGGGGTCTGGAGGGGGAGAGAGGAGGGTCTGGAGGGGGACAGAGGGGGGCCTGGAAGGGGAAGACAAGGGGATATGGAGGATGATGGAGGGGAATATGGAGGGAGAGGGAGGGGGTCTGGAGAGGGAGAGAGGAATCTGGGATGGGGAGAGCAGAGTCTGGAGGGGGAGAGAGTGGGGTCTGGAGGGAGAGATAGAGGTCTGGAGGGGGACAGATGGGTGTATGGAGCGGGAGAGAGGGGTCTGGAGGGAGAGAGGGGTCTGGAGTGGGACAGAGGGGGGATCTGGAAGGGAGAGAGAGGGGGCTGGAGGGAGAGGGGAGTCTGGAGGGGGGACAGAGAGGGTCTGGAAGGGGAAGACAATGGGGATATGGAGGAGGAGTGGGGAGGTCTGAAGAGGGAGAGAGGGAGGTCTGGAGGGAGAGAGAGGAGTTTGGAGGGGGAGAAAGGGGGGTCTGGAGGGGGAGAGAGGGGGATCTGGAGGGGGAGACAGGAGGGTCTGGAGGTGGAGAGAGGGGGATCTGGAGGGGGAGACAGGAGGGTCTGGAGGGGGAGAGAGGGGGATCTGGAGGGGGAGAGAGGGGGGTCTGGAGGGAGAAAGGAGTGTGGAGGGGGAGAGAGGGGGGACTGGAGGGGGAGAGAGAGGGTCTGGAGGGGGAGAGAGGAGGGTCTGGAGGGGGAGAGAGGATTGTCTGGAGGGGGAGAGAGGGGGGTCTGGAGGGGGAGAGAGAGAAGTGTGGAGGGGGAGAGAGGAGGGTCTGGAGGGGGGAGAGAGGGGGTCTGGAGGGGTAGAGAGGATTGTCTGGAGGGGGTGAGAGGGGGGTCTGGAGGGGGAGAGAGGAGGGTCTGGAGGGGGACAGAGGGGGGCCTGGAAGGGGAAGACAAGGGGATATGGAGGATGATGGAGGGGAATATGGAGGGAGAGGGAGGGGGTCTGGAGAGGGAGAGAGGAGTCTGGGATGGGGAGAGCAGAGTCTGGAGGGGGAGAGAGTGGGGTCTGGAGGGAGAGATAGAGGTCTGGAGGGGGACAGATGGGTGTATGGAGCGGGAGAGAGGGGTCTGGAGGGAGAGAGGGGTCTGGAGTGGGACAGAGGGGGGATCTGGAAGGGAGAGAGAGGGGGCTGGAGGGAGAGGGGAGTCTGGAGGGGGGACAGAGAGGGTCTGGAAGGGGAAGACAATGGGGATATGGAGGAGGAGTGGGGAGGTCTGAAGAGGGAGAGAGGGGGTTCTGGAGGGAGAGAGAGGGGGGTCTGGAAGGGGAAGACAAGGGGGATATGGAGGGGGAGGTCTGAAGAGGGAGACAGGAGGGTCTGGAGGGGGAGAGAGGAGTTGAGTGGACCCTGTATCGAGACGGTAATGAGTGTTTTCTGGATGATTGTTGGAGATTTTGTGGGATTATTACTTGGATCCCCAATAAATGGTCTGAGATGGGAAAGAGAATAAAAGTATCAAGTCACAATCCATCAATGTGATGTCACAGTGGAATTGTGATGTCACCTGTGGTGCTGTGATGTCACCTGTGGAGCGGCGATGTCACCTGTGGAGCTGTGATGTCACCAGTGGTGCTGTGATGTCACCAGTGGAGCGGTGATGTCACTAGTGGAGCTGTGATGTCACCCCTCCGTCCTCGGCAGAGCCCGTATCTCCTCTGAACACCTCTGACTTTCCACTCCCTGGTTGAGGGCTATAAAAACACTTTGTCACTTATTGACAGCAACTGTGTCACAGCGAGACAGAGATTCCTGACAGGTGAGAATGAGTCCAGGAGATTGTGAGAGCGCTCCCGTGTGCAGCGTGTCCTCTTATGTCACCGTGAGCGCCTCACCGCACCGTCCAGAACAAATGGAAGAGTTTGCTATGGGATTAATAATATTCTCTCATCAGCTCAAATAGAAAATGTCAGTTCTAGTGAATGTGCGGCAGAACGTTGTGTCCAGCTCCATAGACTTCTATGGACAGCGACTGTCATTTGTGTAATTCATAGGGAAAATGTCTCATCACTGAAGACAGATTTCACCCATGAAGTGAGACCATTTTCAGTCCGTGGGGCGACAGATTTGTCTGAATGTGATGATCAGGACACCTCTTACCTCCATATTGTATCTTCATTGGAGGGCGGCACAATGTACACACAGTCCCTCGGTAAGGCCACGGGGTCTCTCGGTGACCAGAACTTCACCGCAGGCCTCTAGGTAGTGTAGACATGGTGGCCAACATGGCTAATGCAGCATCCCACTGCCTGGAACAGCGGTGTGGGGTCTGCACATCTCCGGTCTGACACATCTCTGTCTGTTGTAGCAGACGTCTACATTGGACAGGAAGGCAAAAATCTCACTTTAATCTATGCATCTAGTATTCACAGACTGTCCCAGCAGTATCTAATGGCAGAAGTACATTGCACTAACCTCTGTGTAATCCTGAGCTGACTTCCTATTCCTAGGCTGTAAATGGCCGCTGCTTCCCCTACTCTGACTTTTATAGTGTGTTAGTGATAATCTCCCCTGATTGGCTGCATAGCTGCGCCTGACTTCATGTGAACCCATGCATTGTGTGAAATGGTGCCGCCATTTTTTTTTTTTTGCATATCGGGTTTCAAATTGTTCCAATTTGCCGGAACTTGTAAATTTCAGGAAATTCGACCCAAAGTCCATTCACAGCAAATCAATGTGATCATCTCTAATAACCGATTCACTGAAATCTTACACAACCTTCATCTCATCCAGGCGCCAAAGAATCAATTACAATCAAAATCAGATAATGGGGTTGAAAATAAATAGTAACCGATTCAGCAGAGATGTGTTATATACATAGTAATGAATAAAGGCCGAAGCTAAACTCTACACCGAGCCCACCAGTCCCAGCCCCCGCACTGACCTGTGAGCGGCTCCAGTCCAACGTCCATAGACTGGATCAGGCCGGCACAAGTGTTTCACCAAAACAACCCAAAGTCCCAAAGGAAGAACTCACTCCCTTCTTTTCTACCCCTACCGAACGCCTTTCCCTAGGTCTTCATCTTTATAGACATCTACAAGCTATGTACAAACAGTGGCATGTAAACGTCTGTGCACCCCTGGTCACTATTACTGTTATTGTGAACAGTTAAGCAGGTTGAAGATGAAAGGATCTAAAAAGCCTAAAGTTAGAGATGACACATTTACTTTGTATTTTAGACAACAAAAAAAATCATCTTTTACATTTTAAAACTTACAAAAAGGATAATGGGCCGATGCAAAAGTTTTGGCACCCTTGGAGATTTGTGTGCTCAAATAACTTTGACCAAGGTCGCACACCTTAATTATCCTGTTAATTATGATTTTTTTTCACTATCATCATTAGGAAAAGTCAGGTGATGCAAACTTCCCAGCTTTATAAAAAAAACCAGCCTCCTCTAACCTTGTGCCAAAAACAGCAGCCATGGGTTCTTCCAAGCAGCTGCTGAGCACTCTAAAAAATGGTGGAGGCCCATAAAGCAGGAGAAGGCTATAAGATAGCAAAGCATTTTCAATTTGCCCTTTCCTCAGTTCGAAATGTAATTAAGAAATGGCAGCTACCAGAAACAGTGGAGGTCAATATAAGGTCTGGAAGACCAAGCAAAATTTCAGTGACAGCTGCTCGTAGGATTTCTAGAGGCAAATCAGAACCCCCACTTGACTACAAAAGACCTTCAGAAAGATTTATGAGACTCTGAAGTTGTGGTACATTGGTCTACTGGTTAGAGACACCTGCACAAATATGGCCTTCATGGAAGAGTCAGCAAAAAAAACCTCTCCTGCATCATCACCATAAAATTCAGGGTCAAACGTATGCAAAAGAACATCTAAACGAGCATGATGCAGTTTGGGAACAAGTCCTGTGGAGCGATGGAGTTAAAATAGAACTCTGTGGCCACAATGATGGAAGGTATGTGTGGAGAAAAAAGGGCAACCATCTCGCCTACCATTAAGCATGGGGGTGGATCAATCGTGCTTTGAGGTTGTGTTGCAGCCAATGGCATGGGGAACATTTCACGGGTAGAGGGAGACTCCAGAGAAGTATGGCTCTACGTGTGCCCAGCCTCATACTCCTGAGAAGTATGGCTCTACGTGTGCCCAGCCTCATACTCCTGAGAAAAACAGCCCTACATGTGCCCAGCCTCATACTCCTGAGAAAAACAGCCCTACATGTGCCCAGCCTCATACTCCAGAGAAGAACAGCCCTACATTTGCCCAGCCTCATACTCCAGAGAAGTATGGCTCTACGTGTGCCCAGCCTCATACTCCTGAGAACAGCCCTACATGTGCCCAGCCAAATACTCCAGAGAAGAACAGCCCTACATGGGTCCAGCCTCATACTCCTGAGAAGAGCAGCCCTACATTTGCCCAGCCTCATACTCCAGAGAAGTATGGCTCTACGTGTGCTCAGCCTCATACTCCTGAGAACAGCCCTACATGTGCCCAGCCTTACACTCCAGAGAAGTATGGCTCTACGTGTGCCCAGCCTCATACTCCAGAGAAGAACAGCCCTACATGGGTCCAGCCTCATACTCCTGAGAAGAGCGGCCCTACATTTGCCCAGCCTCATACTCCAGAGAAGTATGGCTCTACGTGTGCCCAGCCTCATACTCCTGAGAAGAACAGCCCTACATGTGCCCAGCCTCATACTCCAGAGAAGAACAGCCCTACATGGGTCCAGCCTCATACTCCTGAGAAGAGCGGCCCTACATTTGCCCAGCCTCATACTCCAGAGAAGTATGGCTCTACGTGTGCCCGGTTTCATTCTCCAGAGAAGAGCAGCCTTACATGTGCTCAGCCTCATACTCCCAAGAGGAGCCCTATGCGTGTCCAGTTTCATAATACAGAGAAGAGGATCACTACTTGTGCCCAGCCTCATAATCCAGAGAAGAGGAACCCTATGTGTGTCCAGTCTCATAATCCAGAGAAGAGCGGCCCTACATGTGCCCAGCCTCATACTCCAGATAAGTGTGGCTCTACTTGTCTCCAGTTTCTAGTAATGAGATTCTTACACAATGTGAAGTTCTAGAGAACTTTTGGGCCATTTACACTATAAGATTATTTACTGTTGTTAGGGACGTTCGGTTCACGATAACCTTGTAGGCTAAACAGGCTGATGATCACCCAATAAACGAGCAAAAACGCTTGTCAGGAGAAATTATCCTGTGTGCTGCATTGATCTAGGCAGTGCATGATCATGTGTAAACAGGACTCGCAATGGCAGTCTATGCAATCTATTACAGATCGATCCGTGCATGGCTGTAGCATGGTTGTGTAAACCAGCAACTAAATGACTGCCGATCAGAAAACAAGTAGCCAATCGGCGGACGCTTAGTGCTTGAGTTACAAGCTGGATGGTCCTTCTCCATGATAACAAGCAGGATGGTCCCTGTTCTTGATTGCAATCTGGATGGTCCCTCTCCTCAATAACAAGCTGGATGGTCCCTCTCATTGATTACAAGCTGTATGGTCCTTCTGCACGATAACAAGCTGGATGAGCCCTGTTCTTGATTACAAGCTGGATGGTCCCTCTCCTCAATAACAAGCTGGATGGTCCCTCTCCTTGATGACAAGCTGGATGGTGCCTCTCCTTGATTGCAAGTTGGATGGTTCCTCTCCTTGATAACGAGCTGGATGGTCCCTATTCTTTATTGCAAGCTGGATGGTCCCTTTCCTCGATTACAAGCTGGATAGTGCCTCTCCTTGATTGCAAGCTGGATGGTCCCTCTCCTCCTGAGTCCGGTGTATCCATACAGAATGTATCTCGGCATGTCCTCCAGCACATTGTGTCTCGGTACTTCCTCCAGTAGAGTAAATCTCAGCACTCCGTCCACTGTGGTGTATCTCATCGCTCCCTCCAGCGCGGTGTATCTCGGTACTCCCTCTAGCGCAGTACATTTGGGGGCTCCCTCCAACACGGTGTATCTCGGCACTCTGCACATTACTTTTACCATCCCATCCTTTCTATTACTGATTGATATTTTTGTTGTGTCCGTTGATGTGGCACTACAAGTCCCAGCACTTGCCCTGCGTGGTCCTATTTTATCAATTATCAGCAGTGCAGTTCATTACATTTAATATTATACTATTGTTTTTATCAGTTTCTGCTTTAGTGTTTTTTTCTGCCAGGTTTGTCTGTGAAGTACTACAAGTCCCAGCATATTCATTTTCAAGTTCTAGCCTTTATTTGTTCCCCTCCAACTAATATTACCTTATGCTTTTTAAATAAAAGTTTTTTAGTAGTGGGTATTTTGATCACCATGCCCGCTTACATTGGTACTACAAGTCCCAGCACATGTCCCTGCCTTCCTCTGTAGCTTTACCTTATTATATGCATTTTCATGGTCTCCCTTCCCTGTGGTGCTCCATGATGTCAATGCATAACCTTCTGTTAGTGTCTCATTGGATGATTATAGCATTATATTCCTATTTGTACCACACTCCACCATCTGTCAGCGACGTGCATCATGTGCGTTATCGTACGGATTATGGCGCTGCCCCTTGATGTCTCCTTGTTTCTCCATTTATACCGTCTGCTGTACTGTTAGCGCTGTCCTGAGGTACGTGTCTGAGCGAACATTAGGAAGGTCCCCCGCCGGTCAGTACCCTCCGCCGCGCTCACTTATTTTACCTGGTGGCTCCTGGATGGGACGACCACCTGGGGGACGGCTGCAGGCGATTCCTGCAATATCCAGCTTTGAAGCAGGGTTGTGCCTGGTATCTGACCATGTGCCCGTCCATCCATGTGCCTGTCCGTCCATGTGCCCATCTGTCCATGTGCCCGTCTGTCCATGTGCCCGTCCGTCCATCCATGTGCCTATCCGTCCATGTGCCCGTCTGTCCATGTGCCCGTCTGTTCATGTTCCCGTCCGTCCATGTGCCCGTCTGTCCATGTGCCCGTCTGTCCATGTGCCCGTCCGTCCATGTGAGCGTCCATCCATGTGCCCTTCCATCCATGTGCCCATCCATCCATGTGCCCGTCTGTCAATGTTCCTGTCTGTACATGTTCCCGTCCGTCCATCCATGTGCCCGTCTGTCCATGTGTCTGTCTGTCCATATGCCAGTCTGTCCATCTGCCCGTCTGTCCATGTGCCTGTCTGTCCATGTGCCCGTCTGTCCATGTGCCCGTCCGTCCATCCATGTGCCTATCCGTCCATGTGCCCGTCTGTCCATGTGCCCGTCTGTTCATGTTCCCGTCCGTCCATGTGCCTATCCGTCCATGTGCCCGTCTGTCCATGTGCCAGTCTGTCCATGTGCCCGTCCGTCCATGTGAGCGTCCATCCATGTGCCCGTCTGTCCATGTGCCCTTCCATCCATGTGCCCGTCTGTCAATGTTCCTGTCTGTACATGTTCCCGTCCGTCCATCCATGTGCCCGTCTGTCCATGTGCCCGCCTGTCCATGTGCCCATCCGTCCATCTATGTGCCCATCTGCCCATGTGCCCGTCTGTCCATGTGCCTGTCCGTCCATCCATGTGCCTATCTGTCCATGTGCCCATCTGTGCATGTGCCCATTTGTCCATGTGCCCATTTGTCCATGTGCCCGTGAGGTGTGAATGACGACCTCTCCACAGTCTGCGGCTGTCCCGTGGCAGGATGCCCGGTGTCTGAGCTGTCCGGACATTGCACTTATTTCCAGGTTGCCATTTCTCATTGTGTCGTGTCTGCAGCTCGGAGCAGCGTCCATCACCGTCCTGGGACCACACTTTCCATGACCTCCTTTCTGCTTGTAGAAGAGATGTGGGTCTCCCCCAATGTTTGACTTTCATGGTGTAGAATGGGGTGTAGGGCTGAGAGCTCCCGCCAGGTATTGTGCTCCATACAATGGAGGCTGTAAAGTGGCCTCACACAATGGAGAGGGTTGTTAAGAGGATGTTTCTGCAGTGGAGGATAAACGTATTAAGATCGTATCTGCTGGGAAGTAAAGGGGTCTTCACTGCTGGATAACCCCTTCTGGATGTCCTCATTGTGGTGTGCTAACTAAAGCAAATACCTGCCTCAGGAATCGCCATCTCCCCAAGAGCCGCGCTGCCCGGTAATAACAGACTGAGGTCATAGAGCCGCATTTACACTGGACCATCATTGGAAGCCAACGTTCCCCAGGAATTGCTCCACAAGCTTCACCCCTTTCCTCTCCTCTGTCTCTGTTCTATGTCCCCTCCAGACAGGTTTGGCCTCTCCAGACTCCTCTATCCCCCTCAGACATCTTGATTTCCTCCTCCAGGCTCTTCTGTCCTCCTCCTTACTTGTTTGTGTCTCCTCCAAGCTTCTTTGACCTCTCCAGACTCCTTTATCCCTTTCTTCAGACCCCTCTGTCCCCTACGATCTCCTGTTCCTCCTCCAGACTTCTATGTCTTCTCCAGATTCCTCTGGCAAAGTAAAAAGCTCTCAAAAATAGAAGAGTTAATAATTTTTATCAATGAAGAAAATGCAAAGTGAACGAAGAAAAAAAAATGTAAATCCCATAAATGTCTGGTGACCCGTCTCCTCCTTCATCAGTATCTGGTGACCTGTCTCCTCCTTCATCAGTATCTGGTGGCTGACCGTCACTTCCATCATCAGTATCTGGTGACCTCCCATCACATCCATTATCAGTATCTGGTGACCGCCCGTCACCTCCATCATCAGTATCTGATACTGATGACGGAGGTCACAGGTGGTCACCAGATACTTCTGATGGAGAAGACGGGCGGTCAACAGATACTGATGATGGATGCTAAGGGGCGGTCACCAGATACTGATGATGGAGATGACTGGCAGTCACCAGATACTAATGATGGAGGCAACAGTCGGTCACCAGATACTGATGATGGAGGCGATGGGCGATCACCAGATACTGATAATGGAGGCGACGGGCGATCAGATACTGATAGGATTTACATCTCTATTTTTTTCAGTCACTTTACATTTTTTTAATTGATAAAAATAAACTATTAATCATTCTATTACTGGAAGCTTCCTACACCTCCCCTTGAGAAATGCGCGTCGGGGCCATGCTGGCGGGCTTCTGTTGATCCTCCATTATCCTCCCTAGGTACACAGCACACTGTGTGTTGTTTTATTTGCTGGATCTACCCTTTGTCCTTCATCATTATTCATCCTTATTTTACATATTTATATACTGATGGTATTTATGTTTAATGTATTGTTTCAATAAATGATTTTTAGTTTATTAGGGTTACCCTAAGTGGTATTGGCAAATAAGAAAAATATACTGATTGGTGAAGAAAATATGACTATAGGAATAAAAAAGGGTTCTGGTTGATCTGGGGGTTTGGCTTTGACCTGCGATGTTCATGGATGCTCTTGCTTTGACCTCGCTTGAGCTCGGTGGTATCTGGGTGGACCATGGCTGTGAAGATGCACAGAAGAAAATCACTGAATTATTCTATAAGTAATATTATGGACTAGTGAAAGGAGTCAACAATTAAGGAATACAAAAAAAAATGTACAGAATTTTTATATTGTTATCAAATATTATATTTTAATATTAGCACTTGTTTTCACCATTATTAACCTCACTATGTATTTTATGTATAGAACTGTAGCTCTTTGTTTCTTATGTATACACTTATCTAGGTAAACACATATTTAATCATCTTATTGTGTAACTATTCATCATGTCCTACACTTTTTCATTCCTCCCTTTTTTTATTCCTATAGTCATATTTTCTTCACCAATCAGTATATTTTGATGAGCCACTATGCAACGATATTCATGAAAATTCTGCAATTTGCTGCAAATGTATTGGAGTGGATGTGATCTAAATTTGGCGCACTTTTCACTGCACATCAGAGCTCTTTTTCTTGCCTTCTCCACACAAGCTTGGATGCAAAAAGATGTCAAAACACAGAATAGGAGTAAAAAAAGAAATCAGAGACACTCCTGCAGCTAGGATTACACAGGAGAGCGCTGGAGAAGCGCAGATACCGAGTGTGCAGGAAATGAGAGCAATGAGCACACGTGTGCCGCTTCTCAGTGTGTTTCATACACTGCTCTTTATGATCACCGTACGCCGTTGTCGGCATTTTATGCTTACAGAGCAATTATAGAATCAATCATTTCGTTATCATCATAATACACTGAGCCCTGGCACACGTACAAGTTATTAAAGACACATAATAAATGAGATCACAGATTACTGAGCGAGAGGCGTCCAGTCACAGGAGAAGCTGGAGGACGTTGGTTCCTAGGAACACTTGTGTCCCAATTATCATCCTGTATAAACAGGCTGCCAATCACCAGTCAAATGACAACATGTGTCCGTCTGGTGAAATCATTTTTTTTTTCAAAGAGGTCATGTGTTTTGGATTTTCTTTTAAGGGCTTTCAGCTCGGTCTCGAGCCATTGTCACTTGATGGATGATTGATCCTGTGCAAGCCTAGAAAGGTCCACCAGGGTCTAAATCGGTCCATCAGGGTCTAGAAAGGTCCACCAGGGTATAGATTGTTCCACAGGGGTCAGGATTGCTCCACCAGGGTCTAGATACATCCACCAGGGTCTAGATAGGTCCACCAGGGTCTAGATTGTTCCACAAGGGTCTTCTCCACCGTTATCTTGATTGTATCAGGCCATCAGGTTGCTGGTTTTCCTCTTCGTCTTGTTCCTTCTGTTCTTCCGACCATGATGTCCTTCTCCAGTGATTGCTCCCTTCATGTAATGTGTCCAGCGTAGTCAAGTCGTACCTTGGTGATCTTTGCTTTAATGTCTGGTTTTATTTGTTCCAAATTTGTTTTATTTGACAAAATTCTGCCCAGTCCACAGAAGAAAGAAGAGACCAACTTTTCTTCTCATTGGTGGTCCTCTAATTCTCATGATCAGAGGTGGAAAATCTACAGAAGTATTAAAGTAGCTCTTGACATTTTCTTCCCTCGCATGGTGGGGGGCAAAACCAAAAATGTGTGCGATGATCAACGTATATAAGGGAACCTTGGGGGTAAAGCTTGTGGACCAATCCCAGGGATAAGAGCCCAGAATATCTAGCTGCTTTTGCTCTTTTATTTTTTAGCCATCTGCATGGATCCCCACTGGCCTGTCAGTATGAAATCTTCAGAAGAAAGCCATATGGAGGGAGCAGGCAAAAATCTACTAAACTGACATCATTGAAGACCAGGTGTTTAACTATAGGTGTGAAGAGACAGAGGTCACAGATGCCTGAGAGGAACCAAAGTCCGAACTGCCACATAAAAAACTCAAATATTATAATAAGGTGAGGTAAGTGCAGGACTAAACCACTGAGCACGGCTGCATAGGAAGTATGTACACCTGGCCAGTAGCATCTCTACCACCTCTACACTCCCTTATCCTCCCCTCTTTTGAAGTCCACTCTGTCCACATCTACTCCCCCTACAACCTCTAAATGGCCATCATATACCGACCTCCGGGCCTGGCCACTGCCTTTATTGACCAATTCTCCACCTGGTTCCTTCACTTTCTGTCTGCTAACACTCCCACCATCATCATGGGTGACTTCAACATCCCCACTGACACCCACCAGTCAGCAGCCTCCAAGCTCCTGTCCCTTACTTCTTCTTTTGGACTTACTCAGTGGTCCTCCTCAGCCACCCACACAGATTGAAATACATTAGACCTGGTCTTCACCCATCTCTGCTCCATATCTAACTTCACAACGTCCCCTCTCCCCCTATCTGACCACCATCTACTTACTTTCTCATTCCTGTCCTCCTCACCTGTCATCCATGTCCAGCAACATGTACACCCCCGCAGAAACCTTGCACACCTTGACACCCACACGCTCTCTGCTACCAGTAGCATCCATATTCTCACTCCACGACACAGACACTGCCACTAGTTTCTACAATGCCACTCTTGCATCACCCATTGACTCGGTCTCCCCAGTCATGCATAGCAGAGTACGACAAATCAATAGACAACCCTGGCACAATCACATCACTAAAAAGCTTCTGCAAGTATCCAGAATTGCAGAACGGGGTTGGAAGAAAACACATTCGCAAGATGATTTCACTGCACTCAAACAAGCAACACTGGCATTCAAATCAGCTCTCTCCTCTGCTAAACAGGCCTACTTCACAACCCTCGTATCTTCCCTATCCTACAACCCCAAACAGTTGTTCAACACTTTTAACTCCCTCCTCTGCCCACCACTGCCCCCTCCGAGTTCCTTAATCGTTGCCGAGGACTTTGCCATGCACTTCAAAAATAAGATAGACCAAACAAGGCAAGTCTTTGCTGTCAAACCACCACAACCCCTTTGTATACACTAATGCCCTAACCCCATAACTTCCCTCTCCAAAAATCACTGAAGGGGAGCTTGCTCATCTTCTCTCCAAATCACACCTCACCACTTGTGCACTTGACCACATCCCACCTTTTCCCCAACCTCCCCACTACACTAATCCCATCCCTAACCCATCTCTTCAACCTATCACTAATGTCTGGTACCTTCCCCTCTGCTTTCAAACATGCCCCAATCACACCTGTTCTCAAAAATCCATCCCTTGACCCAAGCGCTGCTTCCAAACTCCTTGAGCAGCACGTCCACGCTGAACTTTCTTCTCACTTTGCATATAACTCTCTCTTCGACAACCTTCAATGTGGCTTCCGTCCCCACCATTCCACCATTTGCCCTGACCAAAATTACTAACGACTTACTTACAGCCAAAGCTAACAGATAATTCTCTATACTCCTCCTTCTAGACCTGTCCTCTGACTTTGACACAGTTGACCACTTCCTCCTACTCAGAGGCGTAGCTAGGGTTTCAACTTAGGGGGGCGAAACATCTGAGTGGGCCCCTAACCAGCTAACCCTGATTACAGCTACGGTTGCGCACTCTAGTTGTGAATATAGGGGAACCTCAGAATATGACCGCTCTGTTATTGAAAATAAATCTATATACAAAAACGAACATTGACTTTACCGCCATATTGTGACCATATGCAACTTTGATGGTCACAATACTCTGAGTGCCCCTATAACAATAATGCTTAAGTGCCCACTTTACATTTAATAATGTCCCCTAAGTTCCCCCATGTACTGCTCCATTATACACAATATGGTGAGCTTAAAGCTTCCCTATACACAGTCTAAGGCCCCCACAGCTCCCCTATACACAGTATGATGATTCTAGAACTCCCCTATACACCGTATGATGTTCCCACTGCTCCCCTATTTACACAGTATGATGTTCCCACTGCTCCCCTATAGATAATATGAGCCCAATGCTCCCCTATACACAGTATAATGCTGACAGAACTCCACTATAGAAAGTATAATGCCCCCCAAAGCTCCCCTTTATACAGTGTAATGGGTCAACAGCTCCCATATGCACAATATGCCTTCACAGTTTCCTATACACAGTATGATGGGCCGGCAGCTCCCGTCAAACAGTATGATGTCCCCCACAGTTCCCCTGTACACAGTATGATGGGCCCACAGCTTCCTTATACACAGTATGATGGGCCCACAGCTCCTTTATACACAGTATGATGGGCCCACAGCTTCCTTACACACAGTATGATGGGCCCGCAGCTCCCTTATACACAGTATGATGGGCCCACAGCTCCCTTATACACAGTATGATGGGCCCGCAGCTCCCTTATACACAGTATGATGGACCCGCAGCTCCCTTATACACAGTATGATGGGCCCGCAGCTCCCTTATACACAGTATGATGGGCCCGCAGCTCCCTTATACACAGTATGATGGGCCCACAGCTCCCTTATACACAGTATGATGGACCCACAGCTCCCATATACACAGTATGATGTGTGCACAGCTTCCTTATACACAGTATGATGGGCCCGCAGCTCCCTTATACACAGTATGATGGGCCCACAGCTCCCTTATACACAGTATGATGGGCCCACAGCTCCCTTATACACAGTATGATGGGCCCACAGCTCCCTTATACACAGTATGATGGGCCCACAGCTCCCTTATACACAGTATGATGGGCTTGTAGCTCCCTTATACACAGTATGATGGACCCACAGCTCCCATATACACAGTATGATGTGTGCACAGCTTCCTTATACACAGTATGATGGGCCCACAGCTCCCTTATACACAGTATGATGGGCCCGCAGCTCCCTTATACACGGTATGATGGGCTTGTAGCTCCCTTATACACAGTATGATGGACCCACAGCTCCCATATACACAGTATGATGTGTGCACAGCTTCCTTATACACAGTATGATGGACTCACAGCTCCCGTATACACAGTATGATGGGCCCACAGCTCCCGTATACACAGTATGATGGGCCCGCAGCTCCCTTATACACAGTATGAGGGGGCCCGCAGCTCCCTTATACACAGTATGATGGGCCCACAGCTCCCTTATACACAGTATGATGGGCCCGCAGCTCCCTTATACACAGTATGATGGGCCCGCAGCTCCCTTATACACAGTATGATGGACCCGCAGCTCCCTTATACACAGTATGATGGGCCCACAGCTCCCTTATCACAGTATGATGGGCCCGCAGCTCCCTTATACACAGTATGATGGACCCGCAGCTCCCTTATACACAGTATGATGGGCCCACAGCTCCCTTATACACAGTATGATGGGCCCACAGCTCCCTTATACACAGTATGATGGACTCACAGCTTCCTTATACACAGTATGATGGACCCGCAGCTCCCTTATACACAGTATGATGGGCCCACAGCTCCCTTATACACAGTATGATGGGCCCGCAGCTTCCTTATACACAGTATGATGGACTCACAGCTTCCTTATACACAGTATGATGGGCCCGCAGCTCCCTTATACACAGTATGATGGTCCCGCAGCTCCCGTATACACAGTATGATGGGCCCGCAGCTCCCTTATACACAGTATGGTGGGCCCACAGCTCCCTTATACACAGTATGATGGGCCCGCAGCTCCCTTATACACAGTATGATGGACCCACAGCTCCCATATACACAGTATGATGTGTGCACAGCTTCCTTATACACAGTATGATGGGCCCACAGCTCCCTTATACACAGTATGATGGGCCCACAGCTCCCTTATACACAGTATGATGGGCCCACAGCTCCCTTATACACAGTATGATGGGCCCACAGCTCCCTTATACACAGTATGATGGGCTTGTAGCTCCCTTATACACAGTATGATGGACCCACAGCTCCCATATACACAGTATGATGTGTGCACAGCTTCCTTATACACAGTATGATGGGCCCGCAGCTTCCTTATACACAGTATGATGGGCCCGCAGCTTCCTTATACACAGTATGATGGGCCCACAGCTCCCTTATACACAGTATGATTGGCCCGCAGCTCCCTTATACACAGTATGATGGGCTTGTAGCTCCCTTATACACAGTATGATGGACCCACAGCTCCCATATACACAGTATGATGTGTGCACAGCTTCCTTATACACAGTATGATGGACTCACAGCTCCCGTATACACAGTATGATGGGCCCACAGCTCCCTTATCACAGTATGATGGGCCCGCAGCTCCCTTATACACAGTATGATGGACCCGCAGCTCCCTTATACACAGTATGATGGGCCCACAGCTCCCTTATACACAGTATGATGGGCCCGCAGCTCCCTTATACACAGTATGATTGGCCCGCAGCTCCCTTATACACAGTATGATTGGCCCGCAGCTCCCTTATACACAGTATGATGGGCCCACAGCTCCCTTATACACAGTATGATGGGCCCGCAGCTCCCTTATACACAGTATGATGGGCCCGCAGCTCCCTTATACACAGTATGATGGGCCCGCAGCTCCTTTATACACAGTATGATGGGCCCGCAGCTTCCTTATACACAGTATGATGGACTCACAGCTTCCTTATACACAGTATGATGGGCCCGCAGCTCCCTTATACACAGTATGATGGGCCCGCAGCTCCCGTATACACAGTATGATGGGCCCGCAGCTCCCTTATACACAGTATGGTGGGCCCACAGCTCCCTTATACACAGTATGATGGGCCCGCAGCTCCCTTATACACAGTATGATGGGCCCGCAGCTCCCTTATACACAGTATGATGGGCCCACAGCTCCTTTATACACAGTATGATGGGCCTGCAGCTCCCTTATACACAGTATGATGGGCCCACAGCTCCCTTATACACAGTATTATGGGCCCGCAGCTTCCTTATACACAGTATGATGGGCCCACAGCTCCTTTATACACAGTATGATGGGCCCGCAGCTCCCTTATACACAGTATGATGGACTCACAGCTCCCTTATACACAGTATGATGGGCCCGCAGCTTCCTTATACACAGTATGATGGGCCCGCAGCTGCCATATACACAGTATGATGGGCCTACATCTCCCTCATACATAGTATGATGGGACCGCAGCTCCCTTATACACAGTATGATGGACTCACAGCTCCCTTATACACAGTATGATGGACTCACAGCTGCCATATACACAGTATGATGGGCCCGCAGCTCCCTTATACACAGTATGATGGACTCACAGTTTCCTTATACACAGTATGATGGACTCACAGCTCCCTTATACACAGTATGATGGACTCACAGCTCCCGTATACACAGTATGATGGGCCCGCAGCTCCCTTATACACAGTATGATGGGCCCGCAGCTCCCTTATACACAGTATGATGGGCCCACAGCTCCCGTATACACAGTATGATGGGCCCGCAGCTCCCTTATACACAGTGTGATGGACTCACAGCTCCCTTATACACAGTATGATGGGCCCACAGCTCCCTTATACACAGTATGATGGACCCGCAGCTTCCTTATACACAGTATGATGGGCCCGCAGCTCCCTTATACACAGTATGATGGGCCTGCAGCTCCCTTATACACAGTATGATGGACCTGCAGCTCCCTTATACACAGTATGATGGGCCCACAGCTTCCTTATACACAGTATGATGGG